>NC_065567.1:14328371-14956468 GCF_022605725.1 Anthonomus grandis grandis
CTTGATATAGAGGGTTGTCGTTTAATTTTATATTTGACAAAGTTCTGTCAATTACCTCCTCACCTCCAGCTAACCTCCCTTTGATACATCAATAATATATTTAAACGATATATTGTATTTTCACAAAAATGGACTTAATGAACAGTTTATTATCATACATTTTTACTAGTAAATCGCTTCAACTTGCATCCAATTTTTTTTTTGGTGAAATAAAATGGAAAAGTTTTTGCCATTTAAAATAATGTGTGACATAATGAGAGTAACCATTTGGCCTACTAAAGTTTAAGTTGATAAAATGTCTTTTATTACCACACATTTTTTTTGGACACTGTTGAATAAACATTTTACATGCTGCTTACAATGATGTGTCACACGATGGAGGTTCCCATATCATGGGGAGTATGACATATCAAAGTGAGGTTAACTGGAAGTGAGGTGTTTGACAGAGTTTAGCAATTTTTGAAGTTTAAAATATTTCTTGAAGCAATCTAAAATGTTGCCTATTGACCACTACGCTGACTCATCACAGTGGAAATTTAAAATGAGTATATTTTCTCCACAAGCTGAGATCTCGAATCTGTTTGTTTGCCCAGTTGCATTTCTGACGATATTCGATTCTCACGATATTTGTATACGTAGCAAGAAAGAGATAAGTCCTTTTAAAATAAAGATATTAAGTCTTTTAAAAAATACAAAACATAAACATCAATATCCATCTGATTCAACTTATTATTAAGTTTGTAAGTTGATAAACAAAAATATAAAAATCCTATAATTCTTTTAGGTAACGTGAATTATATTTTGGAATCAGATATATTTTGAACAAGTTTGAGATATTTTTTTTCTTAAATGAAACCTCTTGTATATTTTTGCATTGTCAAATTCACGGAATAATTTTGTACATATTTTATAAATAATATCCTTTACCTATCTTCAACTGTTTACGAAATAATTATGTTTAACTAATAATTATAATACTTTATTGCAATAGAAATTAATAAATTATATTAAAATTCAGGTATTTTTTCTTTATTTTATTTTTCGGACACGTTGATTAGCATTGTCGCTTGCGCGTTTTTTACAATAAAAATTTTCTATACGGGGTACCTCAAGTAGAAACTATGGCGTCAACATTAATTTTTTTAAATGGATTACCCTGTATATGATATTTTACAATTCTACGATATACCCTGAATACTTTTTGCATAGCACACCATAAAAGTCAGCGGTTTGTGAAATTTGACGTAATAGACTAGTGAAACATACCTATTAAAAAATAAAACTTTATACAATATTTATTTCAACTGATGTTCAATTTTTTGTCAATTCAATGCATTTTTGATGGACAAGTTTAATTTCTTGTTAAATTCTTGGCTTTAAATCATCAATATTATTTGGTCTATTCACATTAAGTTGGGATTTCAAATATCTCTATTAAAAAAATATAATCGGGTTACATCGGGTGGCCACCATTTGTTAGAAAAAGTTGCATTCAGAAATTGTCGAACAGCAATGGCAAAGTGAGGAGGTCTGTTAAAACCATATCTCGCTCGTTACTAGGTATGTCAGGCTCTTGTGGATCAAGGAATAAAACAACTAAAGCAGGGATAAGTCCAAACTATAGAAAGTCTAAATAGCGCTTTCCGTTGTGTTGTATCTTCAAAAAAAAAAACGGTCCAAAGATTCGATATTTCACAATACTTGCCCACATATTAAATTTATGATGTGGTATTGTTGGGTCAAATGAGGACTTTCGGTTGCCCAATATCTGCAATTTTCCCTGTTAACGTGAGTTGGGTTAACGTGTTAACTTGAGACCCCTGTAACTAAAATTTTCATTGCAGAGGACGTATTGAATCAAATGGACAACAAATTAAATATTACAAGTACAAATCGTTTATTTGTGAAAAGAAAAAAAAGAATACACTTTATGAAAACAGAAGACAGCATGACAAAAAGGACGGTTCATCGATTATAAAAAAAAACCGCTTCACATGCTCCTTATATTAAGGAAAGCATATGTAAACTATCCTATACATAACAAACAAAACAGCTAAATATTTCTAAATAATTCTAAATAATCATTAGTATTTAGTCTATGAAAGATTTATAACGAGCAGTAGTCGCAATAAATCTAGAATTAATTTTTATTTTCTAATGTCTTATGTTTCTTTAGATATATGGTATGCTATACAAAAAGTATTCAAAATATATCATAGAATTGTAAAATATCATGATATTCCATTTAGAAAAATGAAGGGTAACGCCTTCGTTTCTACTTGGCACCTTGTATAAAATTTCATTTATTTCCTTAAAATTTTTATTTAAAAAATGCCCAAGTGACAATACTAATCGATGTATCCAAATAAAAAAAGAAGAAAAAAATATCTTAATATAAAATTAATATGTTTTTTTCATCGTAAATGCACTATATAACCAATCATTTTAATTACCTGTCTCTGTAAATATTTGTATATATAATCTTTAAATAAGTGTTAATTATTTAAAAGTTTCAACTGGATTGTTAATTTAAAATATTTACAATACACTAAACTTCTGAGTTTTCGATTCTCTAAGTCTGCTTAGAGAATCGAAACAATAACTATCCTGTGATGAGGAAACTAGAACACACAACGAAGTTTGAATAATCTTGATGTCTAAATATTTGAATAGAGAACCTGTAAGTCAGTAGCAATGTAATTAATATGAATATCTTTCTTGTATTTTGTAATTTAATTAAAAATAACAACCTCCATTTTGCTCGGCCGGCAGAAGGTAGTCTTTCAAAGCACACATAGTATAAATCCATTGAAAATAAGTAGACTGAAGTTTTGAAATAAAAAATTGATTTAAAAAACTCTTAAAAGTGTTAAAATTAATTAAAATAATAAAAATACAAACATTTGAAAGGAACTCATTCAGATTATTGTAAACACTTCCAAGGAGAAAATTGCAGACCTTCTCCCGAAATAGCTTAAAGAAAAGAGAAAAGCGCTGTTCAATGTGTTCCAGTAAACGATTACAGATTTTAATTTTATACATTATTGATTTGTTAATCAACGTAGAATGGGGCATTTGCAATACTAAATTAGCAGCATTATACAAAATCTTCTCCTTAAAACTAACACACTTTTGAAAAGCCAAGAAGAGAGTGCTGACTACACAAACCCCAAAATCTTATGCCGTTTAATAATCTCGACTCGACCGGACTGAAAATACACCTAAGTCGATAATCTCAAATTGCATTCTGTGACGTCATCAAAATCGTGACAAAATACTTCTTCAAATGACTTAAATGTTGAATAACGCCTATTATTATAATGTTATGAATTAATCAGAAAAGTACATATTTTCTCGAAGACGGTGGGATAATAAAAGACCAACTTCAATTTTAATTCGATAATTCGAAAACGTGTAAAAAAGTATTGTTAGAGTAGAACATTGATCGCCCTGAATCCCGGCTATTACTTAAAATGCAAACATTTCAAACGATTGTGACAATTCCTTTTTTCTATTACTTTACAATTAATAGGTATTTTTATATTTTGCACATGTAATTATCAAAACATTTAATAACTAATATCAGCAATAATTAAAATATTTAAACTTCCAGTACGTAATTTCCAATATATAACATTTCTAAAACAAGAGTACTCAGGATTCGATATCATTTACTCTGATTGATCAATTTTTTTTGTGAGAAAAAGATTATTTTTAGAGTATAATTTTTTAAAAAATTAATCTAAAATCTTGCAAATAACTTATTACCAGAAAAAAATTCTAAAGAAGTCAATTTACGAGTAATAAATACAATGAAAAATCAAGCTACGTCAATAAATGAGTCGCCATATAAATTTACTTCATATTTAAGCCAATAATATTCCTTATTTTCACGGTAATCCTTAATTACCATAAAGAATTATACCTAATATTCTATGAAAGAAATGAACCAATAACCAAATTATCACAGATTTACGAGATTAATATATTTAACTAATTAAAAAAAAAAAGAAATTAGTAGTTTGTTTAGTTCGCCTTCATTAAGAAAAAAAATTCATCAATCCGAACACATAGACTTTTATGGGATCCGACCTCTTCCCTTAATATTATGGCACACCTATCTGATACATATAGCCGTAATGAAATATAAAATATTAGCGGAAGATTTTAAAAATATAGTCCCTGTTTAAATTACTTAATTATCGTCAGCTGCATTATCGTCACAGTATAGACCTCTTTGATTACTTCTTAATTTTTTGTTGTTACTCTACGTTCTTCTATAGTTTCCATTTGTATTAATACAAAAATAGTTTATAGTTAAACATAAAAGATTAACAAAACCTAATTTTGTTTTGCAAAATGGCAATAATTGATCTGGCAACATCGGTGGATCTCGCGTTATGCGGTGACTTTAATTATATACAAGGTCGGATCTCGAGTTTCGCCATATATTTAGTGGATCTCGGGTTGATATATATACATGGTATATATAAAGGGGTTGAAAAAATCTACCCCCCTCATGATCCCATTAATTGAACCACCTTGTTAAATATATAAACAAATTATTGCTTCCATATATTAAGGGCTTCAGGTGGATCTCAGGTAGTCCACGATATGATCGGATCTCGACTTGATAGAAAGAAGTGTATATATATATATTTATTCTAATTTATGGTGCCCAAAATCAATGCGCTCGGCAAACTGCTGTCACGTTTAACGCCAGTCATCCGGAGAAGATAACTTCGCACACGTATGTTTTGGACCTTGTTACTAAGTTTACTGAAACTAGATCTGTTGCAAATAAAAAACGTGATCATCGGCGAATTTTGGATGAAGCCGCTCAAGTTGAAGTTTTGGGTCATTTTGGAATAAATCCTAATACTTCATTACGCAAAATTGTTGCTGCCACTGGTATTTCATTAGGCTCTGTTCACACAGTTACCAAACTTCATAAATTTCATCCATTCAAAATGAAAATATTGCAAGAGTTAACCGAAGACGATTTCGATAGACGAGTTGAGTTTTGTGAAAAAAATGACTGAAGCGATTAATGATAATACTATTTATGTAGAGAATATCTGCTTCAGCGATGAATGCACATTTTATCTAAATGGATTTGTTAATAAGCATAACTGTAGATATTGGAGCAATGAAAATCCTCATGCATTTGTAGAAGGGCATACCCAGTACCCTCAAAAAATTAATGTATGGGCAGGCATTTTAGGAAATAGAGTGATTGGGCCATTATTTATTAACGGAAATTTAAATGGAGACATTTATTTGGATATGTTGGAAAATACCATCAATCCGCTTATCATTAAATCCATTCAAAACCAAATCGATGATGATGGAAACCCTATACTTGATAAGGCTGAAATATATTTCCAGCAAGACGGCGCTCCTCCTCACTATGTTCTTCCCGTTCGGCAATGGCTAGACGACGAGTTTCCAGATAAATGTATAGGGCGAAGGGGGCCTATAGAATGGCCTGCTAGATCTCCTGATATAACGCCGTTAGACTTTTTTTTATGGGGTCATTTAAAATCTATTGTGTTTACTCCCCAACCTGAAAGTTTGGATGAACTTCGTCAACGCATCATCGACAGCTGGCATGATATCCCACAACATGTTTTTGAAAATGTCCGTCAGGAATTTGAACATCGCCTATATCATTGTTTGGCCAAAAACGGGCAATATTTTGAACACTTATTGAAATAAAAACTGATATTCTCAGGTTTTTGTTTTCTATCTGAAAATTAAGATAAACAAAGATTTTTCTAATAGATCGTCAAAATAAAAGACTTTGAAAGACCTTTTAAACAAGCTATTATTCGATACCCCTTACCATTTGAAATTTTTAAGGGGATGACCCTGGGGGACAGAGGGTGAAAGGGGGGAAGTAATTTTAGATTAGAAAGTTGTCCCCCTTGACAAACCTTTTGACGTATTTCGGCGTTTTTTTTTTTTTTTTAAACAGTGGTTTTCGATAAATCCGTGGTGGGAAGTTTTCACATAAAAACCCTGTATAGTAATGAGTATTAATTAGCAAAAATGTAATGTATGTAAATGAGTAGAGTTATAGATATTGTAATAGATATATATGCATTATTGCTTAGTTTAAAATTTATTTCCTTGTTACCAGTACATGTATAAATTTATATATGCAAATTGTAAATAATATTTCTTAATAAATGTTTCCAAAAAAGATCGCGACTAAAAATATTACATATTCTTAGTCGAAATCTGTTACGGAACATATGATATATGGTGACTGCAAGAAGGCAATTGGTTCTGGACAGTTCAACTACAAGATGAAAAGGCGTAAAATTTGGTAAATTACCTTGTAGAAGAAATTACTTATAAAGGCGTAAGGGCGAATTTGAAGATAACAAATAATCGTTTGGATAAAAAAAACTTTGCTGGATTTAACCAAGGTCTTGGGTATAGAAATCAATATATTAATTTGAAATAATAAGTCTAGTCTAGTAACAGTCTTCCACTTAAATCTTGGCTATGAATTTTTATTGCATGAGCATTTTGGCCTCCATAAAAGAGACATGCCGGTTGACATACATGTCTGGCCAACGAAGGACTTACCTTAGTCATTGCAAGTCACTACAGCCTTGTAAGTCACTACTTACAAGGAGAATGATATACATCATTGACAAATTATTATTACAGATATCAGATTAGTGCATAAGAAAAGAAAGTTTATAGCAGTGTATACCCAACTACATTACGTTTGACAAAGGACCAAAGAACATTTCGGATGTTCTGCTTCAAATTCAGTTGATTTGATGCCATAGATATTGTGGAAGTGATATTATAGCTTACGCAAGTAGTTCGTCACCAAAAAGGCCCCCTGACACCAATGCTAATTAGATGCTAGTTTTAGTGTGTCTTTCAAAATATATACTGAAAGTTTGGTCAAAGAAAAGTAGGAAAAAACCTTAAGGCTTTTAGAATAAACGCCTCTATAGCCAATAAATAGTATCTATCAGTCGCATTCGAGTCTCCCGAAAATCTCACTATAGGTGGAGTCATCGGGTCCATATTTAGCCTCGTCATTCATGTTTTTATATCATTTTCTAGAATTGCGGATGTACAAGCAATTATGGCCTTCTTATAGGAACCAATCATAACAATCTTAATCTCCCTGGTTTACACTTATTGAATTAGAGTGTAGTAGTGAGCTTTGGCTCTCAAATACTAGCACTTGAATGAAATTGCAGAACAAAACATAACATTTTTGTTAAAGAAGTAAGGGTCATCAATCATGAACATCTGCAATGCTGTTAGCAATCAAGTAAAAAAAATTATTAAAGATTGTCATGGATTTATTTGGAAGAGAGATTCCTAGAAATTGCGTGCATAAGTTGAAAATGTTGTTTCTGAAAAACTGTTTCCTCAAGTTAAAAAGGGGGAACGACTAAAGAAAGATAAAGGATATTAGTATAATGACAAAAAAGTACATATCACGGGGTAAGCTTATACCAGCCTGGTGCGCTGGACTTAAGGGATATACTCATAGATAACATACCGCAAGGCATTACAGAAAGAAAAAGAACTGTTCGGCAAAATATAGAATACGTCAAGTTTGTTTCTGAGAGAAACAAGTTTTGGCGCAAAAAATATGATTAAAAGGTGCTTTTAATTTTTTATACGTTCGTGCTCACTCTTTTGTAAAATATGAAGCTTTGAAATTCCAGTAATACGTTTGACAGAAAATCAAAACTGACTTTAGAACATTGAAAGGCCTTTCATTGTTCTAAGAAACTAACAGTATTATTTAAGTAAATTCTCAAACTGCTATGCGGCAACCTCCATACAGTGATACAGGTTATCTTTAAGCCATTATCGTACAATCTGGAATATTTTCGGTATGACGTACGAATTCCGAATCATACGTCAATGATTTGGAATTAACTACTGCAAATTTTGCTTCTTATGTGCCTGCAGAAAAAAATTCAAAAAAGTTAAGTCTAGTAACTAAAGGGGACACTTAATTGAATCTTTTCTTCCAATCTAGCGTCCTGAAAACGTATGATTCAAATAGTTTTTATAATAGCACCTTTAGTGAAAAACGCGGAGTAGCTTCATCTTATTGGAAAATAAGTTCTTGTTCATGCAGGATCGCTTTTTACGATATTTGTTAAAGATGGTTTGCATTTTGTAATAAATCCAAATACGTTTCCTTTAAATTTCCAGGAAGGCAAAAACTACCTACGATGAAATTTCCAACAATAATACTATACCTTTTAAGGTGTTGTTGGTGGGTTTTGTGCACCACTCTTTCTAATCCTGTATAATAAAAATCTGTCTTTTTTGTTAGAAACAGGACCAATATTTAGCCACTAATTCGCCAACAATTTTTTAGAAACATGTTTGTCAGTAAGCCATTGGCTGTATAGCTCCACGACCCGATTACCACTTTTATTGTTTGGAAAAAGCTCACTAGTTTCTACTGTTTCTGCAATTGTCAAAACGGACAAATTTGAAAGGTTCACCAATTCCCAATCACTCCAATTATTAGTCATAGAAGAACTAACTGGCCTCTCTAAATGTCAAGTATGAATCCGAGAATTGTTTTCTTACTAAATCGATTTTTACAAACTATTAACCTACAGATCCATCTTTTTTTTAGAAAAAAAATTATGATGAGAGATGAGAGAGTTGGTGTTTTTGTTATATTTTCTTCGTCAAAACTTTCCCCTTAGAAACAAATTTGAGCTGTTTTTGGATCTAGCTGAAAATCTTTCTCACCCTGTATGTCCTTGGGGTACGTTTTCGGTGGGCCACCCTATATATATATATTGAATTTACAATTGCTTTTTATATTGAGATTGTATGTGACAATTTTTAATATATAGTTGATATCTTAATATTTAGCAATTGTGAAAATATAATAAAAGTAAAAAAAGAAATTAGAAATCTTAACTGAAACGGAATCTTTGTGATAAAAGGTAACATCTTAACGTAAATCTAAATAAGTGTTATTAATCATAGAATTTTATATGACTATTTTCTTAAAATTTTATAATAAAAAGATAATTGAGCATTATAATACTATAAGTGGCTTGGTACCTACTTCATATATTCGTAATTATATAATTTATTTAAATAAAGTCACCGAATTTAATTTTAAATCTAAAAACAAGCTCCTAGTATAAATGAACTTAAATGATTCCAGTTTTAAAGGTAATCATTTTTGTTGTCAAGGACTGCACTTAAACAAATCATTGAACTAATTAAAAAAATAATTAAATGTAATACAGGTAATTTTATACGGGTACTCTATAATATATTACATATAGTTAGACAAACTTACCATAAATGGTGCGTAGTGAAAATCATTAAAAGGGCGTTAATAAAAATTAACTCAAGGTCAAACTAATATTACAACTAACCTGTGCTCCTTTTTGCAGTTTTCCATCCTTCTTAGTATTAAGCCTTCCCAAAATCTTGCAATTGTACCTGGGCATTCGATTTAACTGTTGAATAGCTGAAAACACATATAAAATAATTATTATATCTTGATAAAACACGACTGTCTAAAGTACAATCATACTAGCAATTATTATTCATACATTAAATGCTGAGAGCTTTAAGTGTGATAAATATTAATTTATTGCTTTAATAAAAAATTATTAAATATTATAGTAACCAAATTTATTAAGGGTATGATATGCATCATCGTGATATATTGTGTAACCGTGAACAGAGCAGTAGCCCGCGCGCCGGAAGGGCATTGACAAAAACATGGTATTGATTTAAGAAGGCTAAATTAAATTTCTTTTTCTCACAGACTTACCCAATAAAAAATACAGCTCTTATCTTAACGGCTATTAAGTGAAATCGATAATTTTCCTATGCTGCAGGTTAGTAAGAAAAACAGGGTGTGATATATTATTTTAAGCAGGCAAAGTGTCAATTGATACTATCCGCCATTCTATAAAATCTGGGAAGGATAATAGGGAATAAACAAGAACGGATATAGGACTAACTTTGCTCGCCCTGGACCGAACAAAGCGACTGCGCGGTTTGCGTGAAATATTATTTTAAAATATTTTCTTTTCGTTTTTTCATGTAATGAAATAAACAAAATAACTAGGTAACATTTATTTAAGTAGATAATAGTGAAAATTATTAGTTCTTTACCCGTTAGGAATTAAATTAAACATACAGATTAAAAGATATTATTAAATCAATTGAAATGAAAATAATTTTAAAAGCAGATTGTTATAAGAAACTAATTTTACTCCCTGTACAGAATTCAGATTTAATACCATGATAATAAACAACAAAAGTTAATTGCGAT
Organism: Anthonomus grandis grandis; assembly: GCF_022605725.1. Taxonomy (NCBI): domain Eukaryota; kingdom Metazoa; phylum Arthropoda; class Insecta; order Coleoptera; family Curculionidae; genus Anthonomus; species Anthonomus grandis. The sequence continues at coordinate 14,338,690 of NC_065567.1, forward strand.
TTTAGCATAGTGCATTCATCAACATTACTACAATCTGACAAAAACTACTGATCAAATCGTGAACAACAGGCCAAAACAGAGTAATGAGCTCTGTAACTTCTCAAAAATTGCCACAAAATTACAAAATTACTTGATTGAGTCACTCACTTGTCATAGGCTGGCTTTTGTCGATGATTTGAAGCTATATTTAAATGTATATGGTTTGGAGGATTGTGCTTTTTTTCAGAACTGCCTAAATACATTGGAGGTATGGTGCGCTGTTAACAGGTTAGGCTTGAATGCGGCTAAATGTAGTTTGGTCAGTTACTCTAGATCAAAAACACCCTTAAATTTTGATTACTTTATTAATGATACTATTTTGAGTAGATTAGAGCAAATTACTGATCACCGGTATCACCTTTGACTATGAATTTACATTCGTTCTAGTCTTTAACAACATACTCAAGTCAGCTCTAAGAAGGCTTGGATTCATAATTAGAAGTTCTCAGAGTTTTATTTTGGAATCTACGTTAAGACTGCTTTTCTGTTGCTTTGTGAGATCAGAACTGGAGTTTGGCTGCATTATATGGAACCCGCTCTATCAGAAGCATGTTGGTCTCCTTGAATCTGTTTAGCGTAGATTTGCTTTTTGGCCTTTAGGCAGGATGGCATATATCCAGTTAGAGGGTTTGATCATCGGCAACTATTGGAACGCTTTAATCTACATCCATTACATCTCAGAAGAATGATCTTCTCTGTAAAATTCCTGCATGGGTTACTGAATGGATTTATTGATAGTCCTGTACTTCTTTCTGGTGTACGTTTCATGGTGCCTAGGCTTAATGCTAGACATCCCCTTTCTGCCAAGGCCTCATACTAACATCCTGTTGAAATCAATATACAATATACAATATGCGCTATATTTAATCGGATCTGTCACATGTGTGATATAAATTTCTCTCCGGTTCATGTGATTGTTGATATCTTGGTGAATCATTACTCTTGAGATTAAGACCCATGTGTTTAAGTTATAATTGGTAGGTATATTATAGTTAATTTAATTTTGTTGAATATGTGATTATCTTGTTAAACTTTTATGATTGGGTTTTTGTATCATATATAATAGGTATTTGTTCTAATTTTTTGGATAACTTTTGAGATTGTGGCTTTACTTTTTTTTTTTTTTTTCGTTCTTTTAGGTTTGTTTTGTGACTTTTTTTTTACTTTAAACTACATTTTTTATTGTTTTGTAACTGTTTCCTGTTATTGGGCAAGTTGCCTGTTGGAAATAAAGGCTATTTATTACTAAAATCTCGTTGGATCGATCTAATTTCATATTTATAGTGTCTTATTAACACTTTCGCATCTCCAGCAAACTTTTCTTGGAAGTGAGGTTTGCTGGAGCTTTAGCGTTTTTACCGGGCGGGATATACGCGATACACACAGCAGCATAACCGGATTCACATAATTTTTTTTTAATTTAGGTAGTTAGAGACATTGACACAGAAACAATATCATGATTACTAATAATTATTTGTAAAGTTAGTTACTACATGAAACATCCGTCTTTTGAGAGCCATAAAGTGGAAAATGTTAGATTAAACTAAATACAATAAAATTATTGCTAGACAAATCATTTCAAAAGAAATACAAGTTGCCACGAGAAATCGGTGGATGTGGATCCTAGATTTAATGAACTTCTCAAAAAGTGCCTGGTTTCTGGAGAGGCAATAATAAAGCCTGTATTGATATTTAAAAACGCATATTGGCGTGGAGCTTTACCTTTCTGAAAATACCACGAAAAGGAGCATTTTCATCCACTGATATTCGAAATATTGATTTATTCAATTCAAAATTTAACTGGAGAACTGTTTAGATATAGTTTTATTGCGAGGCGAATGGTGTAAATATTTTGTTTCTATAAGCATTTCTAGAAAATGAGTAAGACTTTTGTTAAAATAATATAGAGTTGTATTGTTCCAAACTGTCCAATTATTTCTGTTAACTAATCCATTTAAGAAGAAAGTCAGTAAAGCCGATCCTGTTGATCAAATATTCTTGGCAATTCGCTGACCCATTGATTCGTAATATTGTATTGTATTGTCAATTGTATTGTATCATCTTTATAGCAATCCCCTTATACAAGTATTTTTATTGGAATATTCTTTTTTCATTTCACAAAGAAAAGATTTTCCCAATAATTTTTGGCAACCTCTGGAGATTGTTACTGGGATATTCGATAGGAAAAAAACTGACCTAACGGGTATGAAGAAGCCGATGATCAGCTGAACTAATTCACGCCTACAACAAAGTTATATATGATGCCAATTGTATTCTATGAGAAGAAGACGACCATGCCTGAAATTATCAATTGAACGTGTTTGCCTGATTTCTTTTATGTACTTTCTATATTATAGCAGAAACACACTGAAGGTAATTAATAATGTTATGGCACAATATAAGTCTCTCCTAGTCAGTTTTAAATATAAATCTGAATTTTATTTATTATTTTAAGTCACTTAAATCCTGTATTCTACACTTCTCTGGTATATTTTTATATAACATGTTTTTCTCCATAGGTAATATGTAACTATGAGGTACCTGTCTATCTGCAGGCCTCAACAAACAAAGTTGTCGTTTGTTGTCTTGCACATTGCTTAAAATGTTTTTTATCGAATTGGAAAAAAACTACAGAAATATAGAACTATCCATATCAACTACTTTACTTTCAAAAGATATATTACATATCCGTTCTCGTTTAAAAAAATAAGAGTTAATGCCGCCCTTGTTAAGGGGTTAAAAATGAGTGCTGGTATTTATGTGTAAATATGTCCCCTGACATATTTATTGACATTTAAAGTCGTTAATATTGCTGAACTCGTCTCTATGGACCACCGTATATATTTTCCAAACATGATACTATATGTCAATTATTAGTATGATGTTGACTCCTCTATCATGTTTACTAGTGGCGTATTAAATACGCAAAAGAAACATGGCTGTAATGTTAACAACAAAGAAAACCAATGCTTGTAAATGTTTTTAGTTGACAGATTGACAGTTGTCACAAGAAACTTTGCATCGTAACTATCGTAACTATGGTAATCCTAAAAAAATTGAAGCTCTGTACTAATACTCGCAATTTACGTCTCATTTTATCGCAGGAGTATTATTTAATTTAAATAATTATTATATAATGTCTTTTAAACATAAAAATAAACTTTTTAAAGACCCGATAATAAATTATTTCCAGTTGAATATAAAAATAGTTTTTCCTTAATCCATGCAATTATTAACATTCGAAAACAAAAATAACTTTAAGTAAAGTCTATAATATTTACCTTCAAATTCGTATTGTATAATATAAAGAAATAAACACCCTGTATATGATTGATTGTTCGTTATCGCTTTATGTCCACGTTAAGTCATTACCTGTAAAAGTAGACATAACAACCACATTATTGAAGTCTGCCGTAATAATCGCAACCCCCTACCATAACAACCTATTGTTAAAAAATAATCAGGCAATCGGTATGTACCTTAATGCCAAGTACATCTTAGTAGCAAATATAAACAATAAATGGTAGGATAACTAACGAAAATTGATTCAGTTAACCGCCAGATAAGCCCGAGTTTATCACTGGCAGTGGTCACAGTTCATACGGGATTGTCTTTCAAGCTTTAGGCTTTCAATAAATAGAAAATGCGTGACAAAAATCAAGAAATGTCAAGAAATTTAGTGCTTTCCGTGTTTACACTTTCTGGATTCTTTGTGCTTGGTCTTGTGTGTTTCTACAATACTTATAATATTTATTTACTTGAACAGGAGTTGTTAGCATTAAAAGTGGAACGTGCTATATATAAAAGTCCTTCATTAGTGGAAGGTCTTCATTCTGTAAGTATTTTTGTATGACTAAATATTTACTAAGCTAAAATATGGATGTTGATTTTTGGCAAAAAAATATTGAATGCAATTTTTTTGTGTGATTTTTTTATTTACTTTCATGCACTTACATACACTGGGTGAGGTTAAAAAATATATTTGATATGAAAGTTATTTTGAATCAAATTATAAATATATAATATACATATCTTTAAAGTTTAAAAAAATATAGCATCCCTTATTAAATAAATATATATATATATATATATATATATATATATATATATATATTTAATTTAAAAAAAATATTTCTATAATAAAAATGTCAATTATTCACTTTTTAATTAACTCAGTAGTATTTTTACTAATTCATTTTGTTTCATTTCTATGGTTTTTCCTTGCACACTATTTACTTTAAGTAACCCCAAAGGAAAAAAATCATGGTTCATGACCCGTCCTGTTGTCCAATCTAAAGGCCCCCCTTACCAATAGAAATTTGAGTGTTATAATACTTTTTGAATACCTCATCTACATTCGAAAAAACTTGGTAGAAATTTTGTTTTGAGACATATATTTTACAATATACAGGGTTGCTTAAGATTCGTGATTTTACCGTTAGCTACAAAAAACGCAACAAAGTTTATTTATAACCAAATGATGAAATTATTTAATATAATAGCATATATTATAATATGACCGAATAATAGCAAGAACATGCAGAAGGATGTCAATGAAATATTGAATAAAAACAAGAAGAACTAACTAATGAACAAGAGAGCAGTTGCATGATAACAAAATAAAATTCAATGAAATACTAGTATAATACAATAAAATATTCAAGGTTTTTTAAATGAATATTCAAAATGTCGACCTTGGAATTCCAAATATTTTTTAATCCATATACTGGGAGATTCAGTTGAGGCGTTTAATTTTAAGGCATCTTGCAGGATTTAACAATTCATCGTGAATGTTAAATCCTCAGCCATAATCGCACTTTGTATTATATCCTTCACAACATGTAAATTTTGTTCAGTTAAGTATTGCTCGTTTAGATAAAAGAGTAAAACATTCATGATATTATCTTGATCAGAAGCAGTATTTTCCGATTTCAGTTTTGAGCCATAATTAATACAATTCTCTTGTTTATTGGTTGTTCATCGGGAAACACTTTACTGGACCTTCAATTATTAAGTCACATTGTCCATAAATAATAAAGAACTTCATTAAGACATTATTTGATAGTTATTTCTTTCCATTTTAAATATTATTAAACTTTTTTTATCAACAAGACTAATTGTCAAATATTTATGTCATTTTTAATTATGATATTTCATGCCTATTTGCGTTAAATACTTATACTTAATTTCTATTTTTGGAATGCATCCAAAATTTCACATTTTTACGAATGCAGCTAGAGTATTAAAAATATTAATTTAGAGGTACATATGTTTCGAAGAAGTAATGGAAAATAATCATTAAATCGAAAGCCCTTAGAAAAAATGATACTTTTTTTTGTATAAGTGGCAACGCTGCACTTCTCAAAATATTTCAACTTATTAGATGACTAGCAAATACATGTTACCAAATGTTCAAATCCAGCGTCCCGATTTCTTCAAACGTCTATCCTACCTTTGACCATGATACACCTTGTATAATTGCGTTAAAAATATTAAGAAAAAGATAAGTTTCGATTGCGATTAAGCTCAGAAATCTCACAAAAAGCTCACAGAATTTATATAAATGACAAAACGCAACTAAAAAATTAAAATTGGCAAATACAGAGCAATATGTCATTTGTCACCCACAGAATCAGTGGCCGGAAATGTATGTGACTACTACACTATAATATATATATACTCTCAATGTAACCTCGCCACGACAAAAATGTATGCGGTTAAGAACTAAATTACGTCACACCTGACATCATCGAAGTTTTAAAGTTATCAAAGGATATAAACTATAGTGTTTTAGTGAAAGAAAGCTTGTTTCACTTTAAATCTACTTTTGGTGATTAACAAATAAATCAATACCCGATTTTTAAATTCATACATTGGAGACTGATATAAAGACGCGACATTAATCGTCATTTAATAACTTCTATCAGTATTAACTTGACTTAAGCTTGAAAAAACATATATAGAAAAATTATAGAGGATAATATAGCTTAAATATTTCTTATACATGAATATAACTTGAATGCTTTTTATATTTTGAATGGTTCTTTGTTGTCATGTGAGAATATTTTAATGCATGTTTAAGACTAAAAAAATCGGAAAACTCGTACCATATTTGTTACATACATATGCAACTTTCTTCCAAGAAACATTAACTGCTAAATTAGTCCAACTTGACTCCTATATGAATTGAATTAACCTCTCTTACATTGTTAATTTTTACTTTATGAATAACTATCAATCTATATTAGCGGTTTAGGAATTTTTAATTGACTTACTATAAAAAATGTGATTATTTTTGAACCCCTGGCAAACAAATAATTTATTAATATAAAAATATTTACTTGAAAAGTATATAATCTCACTAAAAAACTATATCCATTTTGTAATCCCAAGATTTTAAGATATATTGCTAAAAATATATGAATCAATATATAAGTTGGTTTGCTTTGTCTTTATTTTAAAATTTAAATATACACTGAGATTAAACTATAGATAAAAAAATTTTCAGCGTGCTTCAGAAATGTACCGTAATTGGGATTGTGATAACCTGACTTTTCTTGATAACGAGCTTGCTTTGTGATATAAAGCCATGAATTACACAATTAATAAAAAGTCCGTACTAACTGACTGTACTCAGAAAATAAATATAAAAAGGCATCAGACATTTTTGCTAGTCTATTAAATAGATAATATGCGAGCAATCATCAAATGGTGAAAAATTCTTCAGATATAAATTATAAAGGCAAGAGAAAAAGAAATTGTAAAGAAGAAAAAGAGCACCCATTTTACTATTATATGATAAAAAAATTATTAACGTGAAAAAAAGATCTGAACATTGGACAAATATAGAACCACGCACATTGATATTTGGCACAAAAATTTGCCTTATTGGTGATCGTACTTAATCTAATTGTTGTACAGGACGGATAAAAGAACAAAGTAGAACGATTTTCCACATAATTATGTTGTAACTGCACACATCTGCAAACATAATTTTAGTGCCTGGAAACTTTAGTTTCATAAAATACATTTTGCCATTATTTAACTAAATTAATAAAATGTAGTTAATGCACTTTACTTTATGTTGATTTGATCTCTGACCTACAATATATTCAAATTATCTAAATTTAGATAATAAAAGACATAAGATGAATACATTTTACAAAACGGCATCGTTAGTAATTAGTAAAATATACACAATAATTGCTATAAACAAAAAAAAATGTATTCTTTGACATCAGTGTAAATGACCTTCTTCTCAAACAAATTAATTAAGACTAATAAAACCAGTGTTATACTCACGCTTGTACTCGCACACTTGTCACGCACAAGTAAACAGATTTCTTAGAAATAGTTAATACGAAACAATAAATTGTAATAATTACTAACCATTATTTCTGGAAAAGATAAAGTCACAACATTCTTCGTTTTTGAAATTGTCCAATGTCGTTTGTTATAAATATTGATAACAATGCTGTATTTGTAAAGATACATAAATACGAAATAATTTAATTTCTTTCGGGTTGATGATAATAACTAGTTATATACAGGGCAAGTATAGTGGCAAGAAATATTTAAAAGGTATTGGCAGAACCACCCTGTTTATTTCTATTTATTTAAATATAATATTTTCAAGAAATCTATAAGACTGTGCGTAGGTTTATTAAGTTGCCTTAGCAATTAGCAAATTTTAAGTAGCTGGTCGGTCAACTCCTAAGCCTAAGGTAAAACGTAACGAACAAAAAAACCTTGAAATACCCTATTTAACGCTCATTATCGTATCTTATTCAAGAATCTAAAATAAATAGGTAATTTATTTTATAATTTGTTTTTCAGATAAACTTATTTTAAAAATTGAAGTTGTTGAACTTTAAGATATAGATAATCATCGAAAGACCAATTAAGGTAATAACTTATTAAAGTACCTCAAATTGGTCTGACCCAAATGTAGTATCTCGATACCTCTATTTTTGCTATATCTACTATTTACGTTTTAGATGAGGGATGTTTTGTGCGATGGTTACTTTAGTACCAGAAATAGCCATATTTGGCATGATGAAAATCCACACGCTGTGGCCCCTAAAAGATATCAACAACAATTTTCTGTAAACATCTGGGCTGGTATTTTTGGAGATAATATATTTGTTTATTTGTTGCCTGCCCGTTTGCATGCAGATATTTACCTCCATTTTCTACAAAATATTTTGCCTCGATTATTGCGAATCATTCCTATAAACATTACAAATAACATGTTGTTTCGATATGACGGGGGACCTCGACATTTTGGTGCAAATGTGCAACGGTGTTTAGATCAGCGTTCTCCTGATCCTATACCCCTATATGTTTCTTTGAGGTTATCTGAAAAGTTCGGTCTATGAAACGCCTATTCCTAATGAGGAAGATCTGCTAGCAAGCATAATGGCCGGCTGTACCTATGTAAAACCTATTCAATCAATCAATCAATCAATGCTTTATTGTCAAGAAATTGTTACAATTTGTAGACAAAGCTGTAAAACAAAAAAGACAAAAATACAAACAAAATACAATTAAAGAAAAGATAAACAAAACAAAATTAAAAAAAAATAAATAAATAAATAGAATAGAATATCTACAATATATACAGATTAATACAATTTAAAAATTGTAAGTAGTCAAAAATATTATTATAAAATATACAATTTAATGTATACAATGTCAAAAAAAAAAATCATTAAAAAATCTCTCTATGTTAAAAAAAAAATGTAAAAAATGTTTAAAAAAGTAAAAAATTATAAAAAATCCTAAAATAGCTACACAAAGCAGTATACCTAAACATGTACAGATAGTAAAAATACATAATCAGCTAGTGCGAAATTTCAAATCAATGATTACAAAAAAAAATCATTAACTGTGTAAAAAGCTCTCTCCAGTCAGAATGCTTTTAATGCTTTGCGAAATGCAAAAAAAATGTGATGGATTTAATTTCCAATGACAGATGATTGTGCATTTTGTTTGCATTATATAATATGGAACTTTTGATCAACTCTGAATGTGGGATAGGCAGGTATAGATCATGTTCCGTGTTTCTAAGTGGATAACTATGGGAAGGCCTATCAGGTGCGGAACCGTGTTTGCGTATTAGACAAACGGACTAAAATATGAATAAAGATGGAAGAGTTAATATTTGAAATTTTTTGAAAAAATGCTGGCATTGATTTCTGTATTTAAGTCTCAGTGTATAACGTAAAGCTCTCTTTTGTAGTCTCTTTTGTATGTACCCCAGAATGGAAGGGCGTATCGAAGGTGCGATTCAAAAAGGGCAACATAAACTGTTCTAGAAGGAGACAGGCTAAGCTCCTTAGAAATTGTTCTTAACGCAAAACAAGCGGAACTTAATTTTCTTGATAAAGAGTCAATATGTGTGTCCCATTTTAACGAGTTGTTAAGCCCTAAAAACTTTACAGAATCAACTTCGTCAATTATTGTTGCGTTACCAAGTACAAAAGATTGCAAGGTCTTTTTATAGGACAACATTTTAGTTTTGGAAATGTTGAGACAAAGGAGATTAGAGTCGCACCATGATTTGATAGTAGTTAAATCACTTGATACGGTTCTATGAAGTGTAGAAATATCCGGATTACTCCAGGTAAAACTAGTATCATCAGCAAATAGACAGACTTTACCGTTAATATTTAGATTAGCAATGTCATTGATGAAGATAAGAAACAAAATAGGGCCAAGTACGGAACCTTGAGGCGCTCCACTTTATATTGGCTTGCAAGAAGACATAGTCGAATCAATTCTCACAGCTTGACTTCTGTTATTGAGATACGACTTAAACCATTCAAAAGCCGCTCCTCTGAACCCGTAATATTGCAACTTTTTTAATAAGATATCATGATTAACACAATCAAAGGCTTTAGAAAAATCACAGAAAATTGTTGCTGTAGGGTGTTGGTTGTTTAAGCTGGAGTACACATTATTAAAAAGAGAAAACATAGCATCATTTGTGCATTTGTTATTTAAAAATCCAAATTGATGGGAAGTAAGTATTTTATATTTTAGCAAAAATGATAGAAGTTTTTTTTTACCAATCTTTCAATAATTTTTGAAAGTATGAGAAGAAGAGCGATAGGGCGATAGTTGGAAGACTGATCTTTGTCTCCTCCTTTATGTAGTGGAATTATTATCGCCAACTTAAGGCAGTTAGGAAAAACACCTTTTTGAAAAGACTGATTAATTAGAGTAATAAGATGACATAGTGTACATTCGGGCAGATTTGAAAACATTTTGAGAGTAAGTTCATCAATTCCAGAAGAGCCTTTGTTTTTGATTTCCCTAATTGAACTGCAAAGCTCTGGTAACACTACGGGCGTAAAGAAAAAACTGTGGAAATTCTCATTTGCAATAGGAAGATATGAAAGTGGATCATGGGAAGGAGTTATGGTACTCATTTAATTATTTGCCACATTTACAAAATAGTCTTACGTATTTATGAAAAAAAGCGCCCGGAATGTTCCAAAGAATTCGCGATTCAATGACCCAACGGTGCAATCTTTGCGTTGAAATAAATATTCGACATTTTGAGTAACTACTGTAAACAATAATTTATTTGTTAACAAATAAATAATGATTAAACTGCACTGCAAACAGCTATTCAATGAATGACCAAAATAATAGTATCAAAAACATTTTTTTTGGTCTAGTGCCCAAACGGTCATTTCCGGACATATATTTACTCAACAAAAATTATTGGTTTTGATGTCACCTACCACGGCTTGAAGTTTGTCGGTATATTTTTGGGACACCCTGTATAGTTCATTAAAAAAAATAGATCTTGTAAGTCTTCTTTAGACGTTAACATGGTTGGCAAAAAAGATAGATAGATAGTAAAATTAAAATCTGAATTCTAGTGAAGTTATATAAAAAGTTTCAGTCATTCGAAACTATCAGCGATCACGCATCTTTTTAACCATGTGAATGCTACCAACCAATAAGAGTGGTATTTACATCCTAAAGGTGATCTCCAAGAGAAGTTGGTATGGATGTTGCGGTTGGTAGATTCGCTTTTTGAAGAAATTTGTTGTTTTTTCTTATTGAGTATATTACTTGATGTTTTGGGTAAAAATAATCAAAACATAAGCATAGTAATCGGAGGTTCCCGTTTATATGGAGTAAAACTCACATATACATTTAACAGTTACGTATATCCATAATTAAATAGCAGTGTATAGAAGGATTGAGTTTTACATAATCAATCACCAAATTATGTTTAAACGGGTTTGAAACAATTTAAAATATTTAATTATAACTAATAAAGCATTGTCTTCTGTAGTTAAACGGTCGAGATTTTACAAATTTGCTAAGTGTAAATTACTGTTTAACTTAAGTTACCAGATTCAAAAATGTTTTCCAACATTTATGGGTTAAATTTTGCTCTCTTTTATCTAATTTAGATAATAGGATAAAAAGCGAATAATTAAAATCACTATATAATAAATCTTGAAAATGACTATTAAATTATTATGCATGAAATGCACCGGAAAAATAAACATCGAAGAAACAAGTCATATATGTAATTAGTTTATAGGAAATTGATAAAAATCAAGTATGTCTAAACTATTTTATTCAAACATTTGTTTTAATTAAACACTAGACCCCCAGATGAAACTCAACATTATGCGTTTCTGCTTAATCAGAAATATTTATTAGCTTTGTCAAGAGAAGAGAAGGAAAATGCATGACCATAAGAATTACTGAAACCATTAGAATCTGAACCATAGAGCAATTTGATGAGATGGGCTATCATTGCTTGCATTTTCCAATATCTTAGACCTGTATATTTTTTTTTTTTGAAAATGCAATCTATTGTATCCAAGTACAAAAGACTTAATAAATACAGTATTATTTATAAACAGTGCTTTTAAAATTTTAACCTATATTACAGTGCCCCATAATTATAAACAAAAAAAAAATTCTAAACAGATTTTAATTTCTGTTGAAAATTTTTGAAATCTTTTGATATTTCAGATTTTTGCTGAAATTTCATTATATATTTCACATGCTTGACATAAAGGATTCCTTAGACCTATATTAGTTTTTACTGTACTTTGGTATAAATTAAGTTTAGCTCTAATATTGTAACTATGCACACCTTTTATAATGTCTACATTAGATCTTAACTATTTAAAATTTTATATACTACTTTATTTTGCCAAATTTAAGCCGTATTATATTTTAATTTACCCCAAGTACCTTAAATTGGTTTTACATATTTAAAGTGCGAAAGAAAAAAAGCGTTATCAGTATTGTATTTTGTTTTGTTACTTAGATAGTGTCTGATTTGCATAAAAGTGAAATGATTGGTAGGATTTTATTTGAAAGGTGTTGAATATGTTATCCACAACTTAAATTTGTCTATTATTAAACCTAAGATTTAATGGTATATATCTTTTCCGAAGAGACATTATTAATTTTAATGCTAAAATCTTCTCTTATTGCTTTTTTTGTTTAAATATCAGATATCTAGTTTTAGCTCCATTGGCCATGTATTATGGTAAGGCCATTTAATGTATACATTTAAATCATCATTAACTAAGTTAAATAAATAATTTTCATTTGTTTCTGTATACGAAAACACAGTATCGTCAGCAAAACTAAAGTATCGCGCTTTTTGGAAAACTCCATACTCACTAGTAAAAAGATTATTATTAATTTTATCTAAGCAAACATACGGAGTTCTCTCGGATAAATATGACTTTATTAAATTATATGCCACTTCTCTAAATCTTATGTTATGTATTTTTCTGAACAATATGCATATATCCATTACATCGAAAGATTTACTCAGGTCCACAAACACAGCCGCAATTATCTTTCTATCATCCAGAGCTTTTGATATATAATCTACTCAATCTACCGTTGCACTTAAGGTACTACTATGCTCTAGAAAACCATATTGAACCTTAATAAATTTGTTAAATAACTAATAAATCATTCTTTTTTTTTGAGTCTTTTTCAACAATTTTGGAAAACATTCTTATGATAGATATCGACTTATTTATATCCTTTTTAGAGCCAGTTTTAAATATACTTTCGGAATTTTCAATTCCTTAGGAAACTCGCATTCATATATAACTTTATTTACCAAATTAATAACCACTTTTATTATAGAATTGATATCAGAAATAATGATAATAGAAATCTTGAAAAATCCAATATATATAGAATATTTCTTACGATACTAGATTTGTATATGTAATTCATCAATTAAAACTAAGATTTATCCTGCTTTGTCCCTAACATAAGTGATAAAATCCACTACCAACCAATGCCCTGCCTCCGCCACATTACCAAAAATCTCAATTATTATGCATACATTCAGATATGGATAAAGACTTATTTGTTTACAGATGCAGTCAGATGAAATCCAAGTCGCTCACAATTTATCGACTCAATCAACGACTAGGAAAAAGCGAAATATTCAGTAAGTTTCTATCTGTGAAGCCTTGCCTATACTATTTCAGTTTACAATCTATAGTAAATCGTATACTTACAAATGCAAACGTTTAGATCCACAGGAATGGGCAGATCCAAACCTCTACCCTCAATTCACTTAAATGGCGATACCTCTAATTATATCTTAGGAACCCATACTAACTTTAATGGAAATGGTCATCTTAGACATTTACATGAGGTTTTTGTCGACTGGAGACTTAGCCATTGGGTGGAGAAAACTGATATGCTTTCCCATTTTGGTTACCATTCTGGATATTTAACCATAAAGGAGCCGGGACTATATTTGGTATATGCACAGGTACAATAAATATTTCCTGTAATAATTTTATTATTTATTTTTATTTTCATTTTTATATTCTAGTAAATAAATTACTGAATTGCTGAATTACTAAATTGCACAATATTCATTTTTTTTAAAGTTTGGACATTTGGTATTACTTTATTTGAATATTATATAATAACTTTACATAAATACATTTATATCAAATGTAGAAATTAAAATAATATTTTTAATTTTTTATCATAACTTTTGCTTTTCCAACTCTGAACAAGCAATTCGTTTCGCAGAGTGGAATTAGAAATGTTTTACAATAGGTATAAGATAGTTATCCATGAAATTTAACTGAAACTTCTTTGAAGTTTATATACGATCTTGACCGATTTGGCTTATCTTGGATTCAGTCTCATTTAATACACCTGGCAGCTAGCACATTCCCTTACATCCAATTATCTCTTAAGTAAATGGCTTTCTATAATTAATTCCCAAGTAATCCTAACGATGATCTTAATGAAAGTTACTACAAGAAACCGCTGAAACTGAATGATCGAGAGTTTTTTTTAATACGTATTTAAGTCTATATTCTTACAAAAATTGGCTCGTTGGGTAGCTAATTGCGCATCTAACCCTTTCTGAACAATTTAATATTATTCCTTTTGTGATGTTCTTAGCAAATTCATCATGTATGTTTGGAGATACTTTTAGTGGCCGTTTCTGTATGTATTTAAAAGTACTTGTATTTGAAAAAAAATAGCATTAATATCAGCAATATATAACTTGTGGTAATCTGCATTATAAAGTTTTCTGACGAGAATCTCTGTATTACCGATCTTAACGTATTTGATATCAATGGACGTCTATTATTAATATGTTTATACTTTTAGAGCTTTTTTTTGCAATAAAATATATTTTACCGTGTAGTTTCTCCTTCCAGGCTTGTGGCTTTATAGGCTTCCGGCAAATTATACCTGAATTTATCAGTACATTATATTAAATGTCTTTTTTTATTGTGGTAGAGGTTACCGTTCCTTTTACCCAGATTTCTATAAATTTTATTAGGAATAACAATGTAATAATTCAGAATAAATGATCGTCTTTTATTGAATAAATATTACCTATTTAATTTTTTAGATATACTATTTAGATGTGCATGATCAGAATGGATACAAAGTCTTCAAGAACAGTGAAGGAATTCTTCAATGTACTGTCCAAATCCATTCACGAAACCAGAAGTTAAAAGGCAATACTTGCTTTACTATGGGAGTGGAACACATGTCAAGAGGAGACAGAATCAGCATTAAAGATATTACACAGGATCACTACTCCTGCTTTCAACCAGGAAAGTCATTCTTTGGTGCTGTTAAATTAGGAGATTTTGAAATTGAAAGTAATAGAGAGTTCTAGTCTTAAGATATGTATTTTATAAGTATTTATTGTTAATTGATCATTAGATATAGCATTTAGAAAAATCAGTTATTGTGGCTAGTATTTAGTGACATTCGGTGAGCAGAAGCCTGCCTAAAATAGAATTTCTAGATAATATATTATTATATTCTCATGCTACATAGTGCTACAATTTTTTCTTTTTTGGTATACTTGTCAAGTCGATAATACAAGAAATTTAAAATAGGTTGGTTTATACGATGTCATAATAATTTTGTAATAAAACATATAAAGCACATATATTCCCATATATTTTTAATAAATACAAAAAGACAGATAATATTAGACATAGCTATAATAACCAACAAAAAGCAGAACAAATAACATTAAAACGCAGATCTCCATAGAGAATATAGTAAAATACGACATTATTTGTACTATCTTTAATTATTATACTGGGGGTTAGCTTTTTGATAAAGCTAAATTAATAATTTCGAAAATGCCTAATAAAACTAAACTAAATAAAACAATAAATTCTACTAAAGGTACTATAGCTGTTAACAACAAAACAATAATAAAACAAACAATATATTGCACAAAATAATCTAAAGGGATTAAATAATGCCTATGTATTAGTTTATTCGTATATTTTATAAAATATATGATGACTTTTGTATCGCCGAACATTTAACTATGTTTTTAGTATGCTACAATAATAAAATATATTTTAAATATTCGGTAATACTAATAATTTAAAAGAGCTTTATCTTCATTCAACTTTATTTGAAAGGTCACTTTTTGATCAATTATTTTATTCAGTACTCCAAAAAAACATACTATGTATTACGAAATGTCTAAATTGAAGAGCTTCTGACGTAGATTAACAATAAAATATTCAAAGAACGTTTTTAGAGAAGAAAAATGGTGACTTGTTTAGGTATTTTGTTCCTCATCTACCTATTTAATTCTATCTACCTAAATAAATATTAAAAATAATTAAAATACCCTGCCTTAAACAATTTTCAAAAATTATGCACAAAAATAAATATAAGGCTGATAGTGAAAAAATATTGAATCTCTCTATCTCTCTCAACATTGTCAGCACTTAATTCGGTTGGAAACCTGGAATAATAATGGGCATATGATTATTAACAACATTATTTTGAATAAAAGAATGGTCAAAAAATGACATCCCAAGTTTGTGGGCGTTTGACATAGCATCAGGTACAGCAATATTATGTGAACTATTAAAAAAATTGGTAAAAGAGTTTAAATCCGTGGCAGAGACATTTTCTAAAGAAATATGTGTAGGCTCTTTAATTTGTGGCAATTGAACGGTAAGGTTACTTATTACATTAATTTTATTAGAGTGTGGAGGTACTGGCGGGGGTAATACTTGTGGAGTTACTGGTTGCTCAGTATGAACCCTACTTGAATGTAAAATAGTTTGATATCGATGCTTAAATGTCATATTACAATGTTCACAAGGAAATCTTCTTCTAGAATGCTTCCAATAATGATGCAATGTTAAAGAAGCTTTCGTATGGTATCGACTTATACCAGCATTTCGGCAAATCTTACATGTCAAACCTCTGCGGGTTACTAATTGTGCCATATATTTATCTACAAGTTTACTTATTCCACCAGAATTTTCAGTTGAGAGATACCCCTTCCACTTTCGTAGCTTACCACTAAGATGTCTTAGGACCTCTACTTCATCAGATTCCCAGTAGGGCACTACTACCTTCTTAGGCTTGCTTTGCTTTCTACTTCTCTTAGAGTAGCTTATAGGGGTTGGCAGAACCACAGGTTTCGTTGCTAAATTAGTATGTACTGCCATATGTGCAATAATACTATTTTGACTTTCAAATGAGGCGTCGCAAAGCTTACAAGAATATTTTCTATAGGGATCTACATTTTCCTTGATATCTTCACTTTTCACGGGAGATGTGGCGACGTGACGATGAGTAATTTGATGTGTCTCTAACGAGAGATCATCTTCAAATTCACAACCACACGACTGGCAGACGAACAAAGGGAGCTCCGTTTCTTCACTAACTATTTGTTCTTCTGCTTCTTGTTGACTTTGATCCACACCTCCCGCCTCAAGAAAATCCGATTGGATACGGTGAGTTAGGTTGACCCTAGTTGTCATATTTGCAGGTGTTGTATTGCTTCTTGCTTGAGCTTCAGATTCTTGATCAGAACCATCACTGGCTTCCATATAACTAAAGAGTCGCGCTGCTCCATGTTGCTTTGGAAGTGGACTTTTCCAAGATTTAACCTCAGTCTGGAGAAAACGGTTGTGATGAAGAATTTGAGCGGCCGCAGTGGTCAGATCTGTAGACTTCAGAATGCTTTGAGGTTGCCTTAAATAAAATAGTTGTTAAAATTAGGTGACAGTACAACATTTACATAGTAAGGTAATATTACCATGCAAGTAGGGAGTTCATTGTTAACATTTTTGAGTATAAATTTATATTTCTACAGGATTCTTTAATAAAAGAGTTAAATTTTTTTTAAAATGAAAAACTATTTAAAACTCTCGGTATTTCATTAATTTTATTTTGGCTACTGTACAAAGAAAGGTTGGATAAATCAAATCCGACCAAAATGAACAGTAAATTATGATATAATCATTTAAATTATTAATACTTACGTATTGTTTATGGATGTACCGCTACTACTACTAGAATTACTAGCAGCAGAGCTAGATGTTATGGTAGCTGATGGTGGAGATGAACCCCTGTTAAAACCATTAGCCCGGAGTATATTACTTGTGTTGGTAGGTATGCTCGATGTTACCGAACCAGAAGGCATGCCCGTTAGAGCTCTATTTCTTGACTCCAGTGGACTAAAAAGAAATGATAAAATATATACTTTTATAAATACTAACTAATATTCGTATTTTAAGAACAATGATAAATTGAACTAAATAATATAGCATATTTAATGTGGTTTCAACAGCAGCCACCTTTACTATGGATCTCATTCGTTTTGGGTACTTCGTACAATTAATAAATTGTATGACTCGATTAAAATATCATTATTACATCCAAGTTTTGATTACCTGTCAAAACTCCCGTCTTTTAACCTGCTATTTATATTATTTCGGATCCATGTCGGTTCTTTGACAGGTGACCAAAATAAATTATGTCTGTCGGAACGACCTCTACTTACTACTCAGCTATATTTACTTTAATAATAATTAATTTATTGAATGTTCTGTGCAATATTTATGTGATTATTTTTACAGAACACTAGATTATCTATTTACATTAATTCTATTTATGCGTAAAAAGGACTTGCCTTCATATATAAGGTATATCTGGTTGCGTGAACCATAACGACCTCGCACATGACCACATGACCTTGCTTTACTCAAAGGCAAAATGTCTGATATATGATGTAAAAGATAATTTCTTAAATAAAAACTTACTGTTGCTCCTGTTGGTGTGCTGTCATTTGTGCTAAATCATCAGCTAAGAAGTTACATTTTCCACATGCTCTTTTATTATGGACCTTTAGGACGTGTGTGGCGAGCCTTTCAGATCTTGCAGCTTTATAGTCACAAAGAACACAAATAAATGGTTTTAAATGAGTGTTCATATGTCTCTTTAGACACCAGTTATCAACTCCCGACCATGAACAATAGCAACAGCTAAATCGTTTTTCTCCCTTTTTTTTGCCGGATTTAGAAGTTACAGTTGCTGGTTTCCCTGCGATTGGTATTGTCTTTACCTCTGGAGGCTTAATAGCAGGTACTGTGGGGGTTCGCGGAATACCGCTAAAACCAGAAATACCTAGGGTGCTTATAGTAGATAAAGTATTGATTGCCTCCTGTTGTGCAGATACTACAGTAGAGTTTGAGTTATATTTTTGATAATAGCTCATGCCTGAAGCATTCTTAGGTGGATGTCGCCTAATTCTATTAAGATCATAAGGATGATCTCGATGCATTCTTAAAAAATGTTTTTTTACGTGATCAGCTCTATTAAACTGTTTTTGACAAACATAACACTGAAATGGTTTTTCTTCTCTATGAATATTTTCATGTCTCGTAAATAAATCCCTGCGATCAGTCGCATAGGGACAATAGGTGCAGCTGTATCGCTTACTAGTAGCACTGGAACCATCTGAAGAATTTCCTGATATTGCACTAGTACTTGGCTGACTTAAGTTACCTTGACTTGTACTGGATCCCGCCATATTTTGAAATTCGTCACTTGTTACTGTTTGGTTGCTTCCAGGCGCAGAACTCGCCTTAGTTGACCCGCTGCTGTTATCAATTTTTGATTTTAGCCTATGAAGAAACTTAACAATATCCTGCAGCACAGGGTTATCTTTGGTCAATGCATCACAAGATTCGTCGATGTTTATGTTATGTTGTCTTCCTAGATGTATTCTAACGCATCTTGCCCATGCACTTTCATATGAGCACTGAGGGCAGTGAAAAGCTCTTAAATTAGAATGAGTGCCAAGCCAATGCTCAGCCACTCTATTTAGATAACCTACGGACTCACAGTCTGCACATCTAAAAAGTTTTTGAGACGGGTTATATGTTGCAACTTTGGATTGGGTCCACTGAAGAGACTCTTCACTACTAATCCACTTATCTTCTTCCTGCGGAGCATTTGCCAGGGCTAGGCTCATAGTAGACTTATGAGTGGGAAACGTGGAATTCAAAATACCTGTTGCAGGAAAACCATTTTGCATTAAAGCAGCAAGTCCAAAAGCAGTTAAGTGTTCTTCTGGTTTAAGCATAGGAGGATCAACTTCATAATCAATGGGAGTTAGACCTCGATCAGTACCAGTTGAAGGTATTCTCTCTGTAGTAGATAAATCCGGCAAGGTCTCTTCGCCATACAACTTTCTAGTAATTTCTTTAAACATATCTTCGTAACAGTCTATGGCGCTGCCGGCCATTGGCATTGCAACTTCCATATTAGTTATAGCGTTTAGCTATAGGGCTTTAATCTAGCGAAATCAGCACACCTAAAAATGAAAAAAAAACAATATTTATTTTCGATAATACAAATGCTTCTATAGCTAAAGATTGACTTGAAAGAAATTTCAATGAAAATTATATGTGAAGATATAATTGGAAAATATACCTCACATTTATAAATAAATTATTTTACAACTGATTAAAAGTTCAAAAATTTTTTAGTCTCAACGAAACAAGGAAGATTTATATTTATCTATAAATATTGCTTAAGGAGAAAGATGCCTTTGAAAAGGCTTGGCATCTATTTTGAATTAATAGACTACAGACTAATATAACACTGGCGCCAACAAACCAAAAAAATATTAATAACTTAGAACCATATTTTACGCAGAATTTAAATTTATCTTAAACCTTTTGGCTTTACAAATGAAGACACTGAATCAATTCATGAAACTTAATTTAAAGATTTTGCGTTTTTTATATGCCATCTACTATAATACAAATCAGGGTTGAAGTTGGGAGTAAGAAGCCCTTGTATTTAACTTTTGCGCATCAAAAGCTCAATTGACAGAACATCACAGTAAATATCTAAAGTTAAAATTTTCTAATTTATAATTTTAACTGATTCGCTCCACTTACAACTAAACCTTATCACTATTAAATTTATCATCAGTAACTATCATCAGTCCTAGAGTGATATCAGACTGAAGTTAAAAATCTGGAAACATTCTAATAAATAGTTTCTGGAATTAATTGCAAAACTTAATTTATCATTAAGAATCGATCGTGCCAATTCCGAGTAAGGAGTTTCTTCTATTGGTAGTTTATTCCTATTTACTTTCTACGAAAAGCTGCTTAAATAAAACATTCTGCACATTTTTGTATAAAGTGAGACTCTTAGCCATCACATAAAGGCTATTTCATGCATCAAATAGCATGAGGATGAAGTACACAAAGCAATTGAAAAGCTTTTAGATTAGAGTATGTACCAGCCAACTCTCAGCCACTCTTACTCACACTTATATGTTGCAAATTTAAATTGGGCCCACTAAGGAGACTCTTCATTACTACTCAATTGATCTTCTTTCTGCGGAGTACCTACCAAATACTCCGATCGATCTCGAGTCACAGTAGACTAACGAGTGGAAAATGTGAAATTCAAAAAGCAGCAAGTCCAAAAGCACGTTAAAAGGGATTACCGCTTTTTTTCTGGAAATGCTCTATGATTTAAGGTCAGGAACGACATAATATATACTAAGCCCCAATGATCAAGTAAAACCATACCTGACCAGAAGGTCTGTAGACATATTCTGATAATGCCGAACAGAACATATTTTTATCAAAGACTGACATTATACCTACATTCAGGGCTGTATAAAACTGTTCGCTTAGGTGAAATAAAAGTGAGTAATAAAATGTTTCAGATATGGAAATCACACTTCACTTGAATGGATCAAGGCAAAATACGGGCTAGCAAAGACAGAAGTGAAGACAACTTTAGCCTAAATCCTCATTGGTACGTAATTACGGATATGTGAGGCTGTCAAACCTATCCGTTACTTTTATCTCATGCACTAGAGCCATGCGTATCCGTAAAATGACGTTATATTTTTACTCGAGTTTTTGGTGTTTACAGTTTTGACCTTCCACAATTGCTTCAACCTTTTTATGCCTTGATTCTAAAGGGGTTCTCGGATCCTATAGAGTTTTCCTGACATAAATGAATGAAACCAACATTTCGTCATCTAGTTTGCTGTGCTTTTGTCCACTAAAATTAAAATATTGTCCTCATTGGCGAAAAGCTCGGGGGTAAAACCCAGGTTCTCCTCCATATATACTTGGAAACTTTGGTGTTAATTTTGGGACTGACTATTAATTAAAAAGCCGCAATAGTCACATGTAAAATATGTAGAACCTGGTGTCGAACCCAAACTCGGCATTCTAAAAAGAATGGTACAAAATAACCAAAATAAGTTCGAATTAACCAACTTCAATCCGTGTTTTCCTTCACGTAGGTGCGTGAAACCTTTTGGACCTCTTATTAGCTGATAGCAATCACGTGGTCCCAACGGATCGGTAATTACCTATCAATGTGGATTCAAGCTTAGACATTATTTACAATATATCAATGCTCTCTATCGAAAGAAAGGAAAACCAAACAATGCTGCCACGGAGTAAGTGAGCCTTAATAGGATGCGTCTCAATAATAATATATATGTGACACTATTATAAATGTGAAAAAGAATATATAAATGTTGATTTTTTTCATAATCATTTGGACATTTGAGTGTAATATTTAGATTTAAAAACATGTGAGGGAACATTATGAGTATTTAAAATAAGTCATTAATCGTAAACACATACATCTGCCCAATAAATCCTAGTTGACAAGAACAAAGCACAAGGATCGCTTTTCCCCTCTTAGTGTAATCGATATATTGCAACAGGAATTATCATACATAGATATTAAGCCTTGTATAAACTATTGGTTGCTTAAAATAGATCTCGGGAAAGGAAAGACAGCTATGTTTTCACGAAGATAATAATGAAAATTTGGAAAATTTATATGCAAAATTGTTTTTGTTAAGACATGCATTGTTTATCTAACTTCCGAAAAGTCTTTCTTACGATTAACTAAAACTATTTATCTATTTTTTATACCCGAAAAGTAAAAAGCAAGTTAAAGGCAGAGAAACTTTTTTTGAGCAAGCATTTTTGGATTTATAACTAAAATTAAAAAGGCTTTAAACGGCAAGTACTGTTTAACTTAAATAATGGTTAGTGCTTTCTAAAGCATTGTATATTTTTTCAATGTATTATACAATATTGATGGATTTAAACATTAGAAATGACGTTAAGATATTCGGGAAGATCCATTAGAATTTCTAACGTATTTGTGCCATGTAACTTTAAATCAGCTTATTCATTTATATTGCTAATTTACTTTTCAATATGATATAGGACAAATACATAACATATTTTAAATAAAAGTCATTTTGAAACTTTACAAAAGTCTAAAATTGCTCTCAAAAACTAAAAGATATATTTTTAAAAGTAATTTTGTAGCTATACTTAATACAAAAGAAACATTTTAAAATGTAAAAAAATAAAATAATGTTTTTTAATTCATCATATGGTGGATCATACAATACATTAATTCAAATGCAGCTTATTTACGTATAAGCCAAATTATAAAATTTGCTGTTAAAAATTTGAAGTTTTAGGGTTAAGCGAGTTTTCTTCCAATATTTGCTATAGGTAGATTATATTGCATAAGAATAATTAAAATTTTATACGGTATAATAAAACAACTTTGAATAATAAAAAAAAACATAAAATATCAAAAGACAGTTATTTTTAACAAACGGCTTGTCAAAATTCGAGCTAGCGTCGGCACGTGACTTAAAATACACAGCGCGTCAATACAGTCAAACAAATAATATAAACAGTCTGACACTACAAACTAAGAGAGTTGCTTGCAACTTACATGGTTTTAAATTACGCTCCTAGAGCTCCAGAGGCTAAAATGACAGCTACATTCCGCCTTCTTACCAGCATTCCAAGAAAGAAAGGACGCTCTCAATTGTTGTAATACTAATAATTAGTCACGAACTTATTCGAGTTATTTACAATTCAGAGATATTAGATAGGCACTTTAAACACCGCTGTGTAGTGTATATTTGTCTTATCCACTTAATTAGGAAAAAATCAATTAAATTTTATGCGTGAAGGGTGCGTTTGGGGGTGCATGCAGGGCCTTGTGGCCCTGTACAGGATCGTTGCGTTGTCTGACCCACCCAATACTGCGGCACCCGTTGCCCGCGACCCGACGGGGTGGATGGCCCCCCTTCCCCACCCCCACCCCCCAAACTCTCCCCCTCCTCCAACCCGACCCGCCTGCCTACTTGCCTGCTTACTACAGGCCTGCAACCGTCCCCGGCGCGGCTTCTTCTGCTCATACAGGAGCGTCGGGGGTGGCGATCGCATGGATCAGGTCCACGCTAAATTACTGCTGAACTGCGAGGGGTGATTTACAATGAGGGTTTAAAGTATTGAACGAAATTAAAAATTCCGATCATTTATGATTAAACTTATTAATTCAAAACTGACAATTAAACCACAAGTTTGGAAAAATGCCTTGCTGATTTTTTTTCTAAAATGGTAATTAATTTTCATGACTTGCATTGTAAAATTTTGCCTTTAGTTACGTCTTAAGTAATGCCAAATAGGTATATTTGTAATGTACTTTTTAGAATGAAGAGTAATTATCAAAATAAAAATAAAATTGAGCGTTGACAATGTATCTTTAAATACGTTTGGAAAGAAATGAAGAAATGCCATTTTAATAAAAACAAACTAAATATATAGTATGACAAATCGAAAAACTCGAGATTTATTTAAAAAAAAACCTAGAACTACGAGATAAACAAATTTGCCTTTAATGTAGTCTCTTAGATCAAAAAAGTAAACGTAGACAATGTCGCTTTTATTAACAAAAACACTTCTGAAGGTAAAAATAAGGCATTAGATTTTCGTCCGATGCAATTAAAATAACAATGTCCAACTTATTCAGAATAAAGTAATTATAGGTATGTGATAAACCGAAAAATTCAACTCTTCATTGTTGCAACATCTATACATTTTCCTATACCGATTATAGGTTCGGCGCCTACCAGTTATTTCCACTAATTCGCTTCCTCGTTTCCTGCGCAGCCTAAGTAGGCGGCTGAAGCTTGCAGCACACCTTCATTAGTTCATCCAGGACCTTTATGCTTTCCAGATTATGAAGATCTGTATACTAGAGTGTTCTACAGAGTACAGGAAGGGACGGCTTAGAGTCTCCAACGCATTAATTGGAGTCTTGCGCCTGGAACTCGTTATGCTTAGGCATGCTAAACGTCTCACTGTATATATAAGGGTAGCGTGCAATATCTTAAAGGAATCTAAACCGTATTCTAAGCATACTTGTCGAAAAATTAAAATATAATGTGTGGATAGTTAAAACCATATTCTTAGTTCCATTATTAAGATATAGTATTTAAATTTCAAATTAATAAATATTTATTATAATTCGAACTGTGTTTTAGAATTACTTATCGAGGGTGTCAATTTGAAAACTCTTGAATTGGCTATATATTAGGAACGAAATTCTAAATAGAAAAACGCTAAAAACATTTTGTATAAAACTAAGGGGAAAGAAAAACGAGCATATTATCTCACCCTTTACCTCAGGACAGGGTACTCCCCTGTTGAAGCTCTTAAAAAATACTTTTCAAAGATACCATAGAAAATTACATTTCAGAAGATAAACTCTGTTTATCAAGAAAATTAATAAATGAAGACACAATTCTGAAATGTTTATTATTATTTAATTAAATTTTGAAAACTATTTCCGTTATTTTGAAGACAATAATAAAACTTACTTTCAAATTCTTCACCTACATTTACAAATGGTTCTCTCAATATAGCACGGCGTTCCTGAACTATTCTATACTGGAGTTGCTTAAGTCAATCAGCGTTTAAAATCTACAGATTTTAGGTGATCCCACAAAAAAAAGTCAAGAGGTCTTAAGTCCGGGGATCTAGGTGGCGATTTAATAGGATCTCTTCTTCCAGTCCACTGGTTATCTAACTATTTCATAACAGGAACTACATAATGAGGAAATGATCCATCCTGTCGGAATTATAGTAAGTGTTCTTCTAAAGATAAAGTTCCGTGTATCTGATCTCTGATTTTTTAATTCCCGCACTATTAGTGGTTCGCTAGGCCTCTAGTATTTCAGCATACATATTGCCATTTAAGCTTTCTGGTATAAATATTAGGTCGATAATACCATCTACCCTCTCTAAATACGTGTGGGTTCTCGTCATTTCAATAACAAGAGTTTTGCTTATTAATATATCCATTTAAATAAAAGGTACACTCATTACTGAAGCCAATCTTTTTAACTGGTCGAGGTTCACAAACTATAGTATTTCACAAACTGGATTCTTCTGTCCGGGTCATCGTCATCAAGTTCTTGCAGTATTTATGGTTTAAAGCGATGAAAGTTATAATATTTAAGTACTTTTCCTATTGATTCACTAGATAATCCAGTTGTTACAGCTGCTTGACTAGTTAAAAAAGTTGAATCAATTACAAACTGACCCAGAATTTCAATTTGCGCTATTTCGTCGACTAATTTCGGTTGTTTTCTCTTTTTATTCGTGAAAGAACCAGTTTCTTTAAATTTGGCTGGTAGTCGAAGGATAGCTTACATTTTGACATGGATGCTTTAAAACGTGGAGCTATCCTCAAGAAGCATTTATCCTGGGAACTATAATTGAAAAGAATGTCTACAAGTTCAGAACGTCTAGAAGTATTATATTTACAAATAATGTTTTTCTTTCAGCAAAAAAAAACCATAGCAAATAAACTAATATAAAATACTTACGTAGCCATAATTCTGAACATTTAATTTGAACAAAAAATAAAAAGGTTAAAAATGTGTTTTTATTTATTTTTATTTTTTGATAAACAGAGAAGAATTATTTGAAATGTGGCTTTCTATGGTATAATTATCTATATTGAACTCCCTTTCTTTTTAAGATTTCAGAGGTGTATTTCACCCTGTCCGAAGGGTTGCAGTAAGGCTGAGATAATATGCTTGTTTTTATTCTTCCTTCCTTCGTTTTATAGAAACTGTTTTCAGCGTTTTTTTATTCAGTTTTTCCTTTCTAATACTCGTATATAGCCATTTCAAGTTTTTAAATTGTGTAAATTCTCAGTTAGGATATAAACACTTCAACTTTGTTGAAAAAGAAGTAGTTTTCTTATTCGTGTGAGAATATTTGGATCGGACGTTTCCAGGACGATGGATTGGAAGAAGAGGTGCTATTGAATGGCCTCCACGATCGCCGGATTTATCACCTCTAGACTTTTTTCTTTGGGGTCACTTAAGAAGCAAAGTTTATGAGACTGAACTCACTTCGTTAAAAGATTTACAAGGCAGAATTGTAAATGAGTGTCTTCAAATCACGCCTGAAGTATTGCAGAACGTGCGATAACGCTTTGAGCACAATCTTTTTTATTGTATGGAGAATGGAGGTGGCCATCTTGAACATTTATTATAAGCTAACACTTAAGCAAATTCTTTTTAAATCTATTTTTGCGATAATTTTTTGAATGACAAGACTTAAAGTCAAAATATTCTGTAATATGATAGAGCTATCTCATTTTTTGTCTCATAATTTCATAATACTTGATGGTTTTGTCCTACTGCCTGGCATTGTTTTTCTTAAAAGTACCTTTAGTAGTCTATGATAAAGTAAATATATTTAAAATTACCTTTTAAGGTTTAAATGTGAAAATTTTAAAAAGTAGTTACTTGAATTACGTCAGACCAAGTACCCTTGTAAAGAGAATTAAAAGACCTTTCCAACGAGGTATCACTCGATCCCCCTTCCCATTTAAGATTTTAGGGGTAGTGCCACCCCCGCTTAGGGGGTTGTGGGTGGGAAAGTGATTTTGTGATTATTAAGTGTCTCCCTCGAAAATAAAATCGACGGGTCCGAGCGTTTTTTTTTAAAGTTAATGGACTGCCCGTAATTGGTTCTGTTTAGTCTCGTTTTCGATGCGCCACCCGGTATGTAAGTGTAACATTTCTAAAGTGATATAAGTCAAATATAACTGTAACCTTTTTTGACCGTTTTGTAAACCGTTTGACCATTTTATTACAAATTTCAAAGAAACCTAGTGTGATTTGTACATTTTCTTATTTATAGTTTTAACACAAAAAGACTTTCTTTCTTCATTTTTTTCAGTTTTTTATAAATTTAACTAATGACGTAATTTAATTGATAGTAAGAAAACTGGTATAAACTATGACCACTTATTTCGTGTTTTGGTAATCGTATATTTTTTATGCAATTTTGAAATGTTGTACCTTATGCTTAAGAAAATATTATTTTAAATAACTTTTCGCCATGACGCCGTCACTGTGACACAGCGTTGTTACCGTTCGCCTCCACTCTCCCACTCCTCCCCCACATCACCCTCCACGCAACCCCTGCCTCCCGATCCCTATCAAGAAACTAGCAACGGAGTGCTACTCTGCCTCCCCCTGCCTAACCCAAACTTCCCCCTTTCAACCTTCCCCTTGTCGATATCCCCCCACTTTTCGTTAGCGACAAAAATAATAGAGTGACACATTTCAGGAATATAGATGGTTTCGTTTGATTTTATTATCCTATGATTGTTCTATGATATATTTTTACAATAATTATGTTGATAGATATAATTACTGACGAATGTACGGTGGTAAATGCCATTTTAGAATTTTTATTGCAACGGTTGGGGAGTAACTTATCCCAAGTAACAATTTGCAGTCACCTAAGTTGACATTACTCTTTTTTTCACTAGTTGCAACGTTGTTTTTAGTGCAAAATTTAGTTGGTTTTGCAACGACGTTTATTTTTGACCACAAACTTCGACTGCATACTGCACATGTATCGCAACTGTTGTAAAACTCTGCTGTTTTTACAACGTATTTTTTTACTATAGATGGTAGCAGTAGTAATTTACACTTAAAACAACGACGTGCAGACGTGTACAATTTTTCGAATCAAAAACTCAGTAAGAAAGTAAGAACAACATTACCTCATCGTTAGCGAATAGGTATTACATTGCCTGATCGTCTGTGTTGAGCATTCTTTTCGCTATAGAGGGAGCTTTTTGACATGTTAAGAGTTTTAGGAAGAAGATGAAAAACAAAGGTAGAGAGAATAAGAGGAAGAAAAAATATTCAATTCTACATAACCTACTTAATCTATATTTTTATTTTTATAATTCATTTTTTGCTTGGAATTATTGTGATTAATTAAGGGCTCCTATATCTTACTTTACAGCCTTTCTTTACACAAGAGACTAACCAGTTTGAAAACAATGGTAAATTTTATAAAGTTTTATTTTTTAGAATTTATATAGCAGCAGCAGCAATGAGAACTCAGAATGTAATGTTAACATTACATTCTGAGTTTATATTTTTCGTAGACCTTATGAATTTTTTTATAATAGTTAAAGTTTTTGTTTATTAAAGTTTGTAAAAAAACGTGCTGCATACGCGCAACAAACTGCAAAGAATAACTGAAATATTAAAATTTTAGGTTAGGTTAGGTCCATCCGTTCTTCCTCTTGCTTCAAGCCAACCAGGGACAACGACAGCGGGTTTCTTATGTTCCGTTTATAAATTAAGTGCTTGTAAATCTTTCAAAACGGGTATTTTACCGTATAATTGGAGTATTTTTGGAGTAGCTGCTCACTGGAGTTCTATGGATCTATTAGTTTATTGGTTAAAAAGTAATTAATTTTTCTGTCGTTATGGCGTCCAGCCGTCCAAAGATCAGTAACTCTAAAAACGTTGCAAAAGCGTTTAGAAAGTTAGCGGGTAGTCGCTGCGTAACGTTGAAACCACAAAAAAAAATCTCTTTCAAATAGGTGTAAAACGGAGTTGTCTACGATTAAGACAACGTAACAATACAACGTTGCGTTGCGAATTTGCAACGTTGTCGCATCGAAAAATTGCTAACTGGGATATCATATTTTATCAACTGGTATTTTCTCCCAGAGTAAAAAATTTTAGATCCTTGGATGATTCTATTAACTTTACTTTCATAACTTTCTCTTTAAAGTTTACGGTGGAATGTTAAGTGATTTTTGTCTATATTTATAATATGGTTTTAGCATGAAATGAATTGTATTGGATTGTTGAACCTTAAAAATCACTGGCATTAACATTATTTATTAATTGTTATGAAATGAATTTAAATAAACATTCAGAAATATATTTTCATTGCACCCGAGTGGGAAGACTTTTTCACTGGTTTCTGATTTTTTAACCATTTTTGTTACTGCGGAAATAAATACTTTATCACAACTGATAAGGAGTTATTATATAGTTTTATTTTTTATAGTTTAAAGTAGTGATAATCTTTTTCTCAGATTAAGTTTTTTCTTGAGGTTATGCCTTCCTCAACAGTTTTAACCAGAAAAGATACTTCTATTAAATAAAATCCCGTAAATTTTTGGAATCAAATATTTGGTCGTTTTTTGTCGATGCTATATGGGAAGATTCAAATTTTTTTATAATATTACATTTTGGTGTTACCTAAACTGAAAATAGCTTTAGATTTATTTTTTCCAGACTATAATGTTAAATTATTTAATTTATGGTTTGTCAAAATTGCTGAAAGATGCAGTTCTGCTGAAGTGGTGGATATAGGATTAGTTTTTGGATATTATGAAGGAAATGGCAGCAAAAGTGTTAGGGGCATACTAAGCTACAAAATATTGAGACACACTGCCAATTATAAAAGGCAATATACAATATGGACTCATCACTTTAACAAATAAATTTAGGACGAATTATTAACCTAAGAGGTTTAGAACCAGGAGTATCTAAGGACCTTTATAAAATCTTAAAAATAGTAGACTTATCTGTATCATATCCATAAGGTTTTTTTTTTCTAGATTTTGATCAATGGTTGGGCATCCATTTTCAATTTTATTTATTAGCGAAGCATATTTTACTCGTCATGTGTTAGATCAATTAAAACTGTTCTCTTATTATATTGCCTAGAACCTATTCTCTACCTATTAGCACGCATTTTTTGACCCATTTTGACAAAATTGGTTGTTTTAGCAAAAATAGGTAGATAAATAAAAGACTTTATAAACAAAAGTCTTATGTTACTGCAACCTGTAGAGACTTATTACCTTCGAACTCTCTTAGAGCTCTTTATCTAAGTCTATCTTTTCGATTACACTCTAAAGGCGTGACACTTTCTCCTTCATGTATCTGCCCGATTCTATCTTGGGGTCTCCTAAAGTCTTAATTGTAAGCCTAAATAATGCTTTACAGTTATATTATAATTATTGTCTGTGATTTTTAAGGTTGTAAGGTATTTAATTTTCAC
Source organism: Anthonomus grandis grandis (assembly GCF_022605725.1). NCBI lineage: Eukaryota > Metazoa > Arthropoda > Insecta > Coleoptera > Curculionidae > Anthonomus > Anthonomus grandis. Next base: position 14,369,787 of record NC_065567.1, read on the forward strand.
TGTCCTGTAAATAGACTCACTATTATGTGGATTAAGTAACTAACTAAATGTGGATGTGTAGGTTTTTATGTATCTTTTAGCCTACCTTTTTCCTGGTATTTGAAATCACCAGCCTTGAGTTTGTTTTATCACCTAGTTTTTGACCTTAACCCAAAAGAGTCCTGCGGCAAAGTGTGCCCGCCTATTAATTTGTGGCTTTCCGGTTTAACCTAAACAGGAATCTGGTATAGTGCTAGAGTGAGTATATTGAACATAGACAGGACCTATACTATCCAGGGTACTCAGTCTTTTACTACCCTGGATCTGACCCTGTAAGAACTGATTGCTTTTAAGAGCGCTTAGATATCTGAATATACAAGTATAACTGTATATTTTTATGTGTATTGAGGTTTGAGGAAGACATTATGAACAATTGTTGTGATGGTATCATATACAAAAGGTAAAAATAAATGCAGCAGATCCTATTTAGGTAATTAATGTTTTTTATAAATTTTAACGCGTCTTAGGCCCGTAGTGGCGTAGTGACGCATTTCCGGACATGGGTTCCTATACTCAAATGGATTCTTCTGTTGCACTGAACAACCCCCAGAAGTTTTATCCCATAGTTCTGAAACACCCTGTATATCGTTACAATGTTAGTCGCTCTAGCTCTTTCTTTGGAAATGTACTACAAAAATAAAACAAAACACCCTTTAAACTATAAATCGGACACAAACCAACTAAGTTGTCTATCTGGAAATATTTCCAACTCCAAATTGGTAAACAAATTATGCCTAGGCATTACTTGAAATGATTAAACTAAAGAGGAAAACTTTTTCACTCGTTTTAAAAGTTTTATATGACATTCAAAAAGTTTGACACAAATAATACAAACACTTGTCTCCAACGCCAACTGCTAAAGATGCGATTTAAATAAATATTATTTTAAAAATTTTTTTGAAAAATGGTGATTATGTCGAAAATAGTTCCTTCTAGCGATTTTAATAAGTTTAATAACCTATTACTCATGAGGATGAAGTTTGCGACACGAGCCGCAGGCGAGTGCTGTACGAGTGAGTAACATCTTATTACATGCGTGTAGAATACTTTTCTACAACCTTTATAAAGAAACTAACTTCCCTTTAACGTACTCCAGGACAACAAACTTTTCTAAATTTTAATACTCAAATAATTTCTATTAATAGTATAATTTGTTAAATTATCAAGTAATGCGTCAACACATCTAACTGGCAATTATTTTAGTCATGGCCCTCTTTATAATATTTTTGTTTGGCTTTCTGCCTTTTTTTTAATAACATATATTAATAAATGTATAATAAAATTAATGTCAATGTTATGTTTATTAAAAAAGATAAACGCATATGATAAAACTGCCTTTGAGAAATATGCATATAAAATTATAAACGGGAATGAATATATCAAATTCCTGTGCCCGATTGTCAGATTTTCACACCCATATTGCAGTACATATTGGCAGTTTTATGGAAGTTTCAGGATTAGTAGGCATGAGTTGATAGTAAAGGCGTTATGCATCGTGTTTATTACCGACTGCTGTTATAAGTAGCTTGCTAACGCTGGTGCTCAGTAAAGGTGCTAATATGCAGGTAAATAAACATTTTTACTTAAAGATTGTTGATTTTTTTTGGATAGTGTTCTTACGTTGTTTAGATTATAAAGAAGGATTGAAATTGTAAAATAAAGAAGAATTAACCGGGAATCTACTGCCAAGTAAAAATGATTGTATCACAGAAGAATTTTAGTAAAATAAATTTCTTATCAGGATTATCAAATTATTAAATAGTTGAAAATAATACTAATATTATAATTAAATTAAAAAATGAATGATACTTCATAGTCAAATCACAAAAGCAAAAATTGTTTTGGACTTATAATAGTACCTACTTAAACAGTATATTTTAATAAATACGTATTTGTTTGTAAGACAAGTCAATAATGTGTTTCCTCTCCATCTAAGCAAATACATTATGCGGTTGGCTTGGACATACTCTTGATAAGGTGATTTGGTGAATCATGAGGTAGGTCACCTCAGGCAACCTGTGGAACATCATATTGTCGCCTTAGAGCAACAGTTAGATATGTAAAAAAACTGGTTTCGAGAGAAACGCAAATAAAGATGTATTGGAAATTCACTTATTAATATCTTTTTTATTCTTTACTTTCTTCCATAGTTTTTTAGCTTCATATTTGTATACCGGTCAACAAAAAATAAAGAGAAATAATTAAGGAAAAATAACTTGTTCTACCCTTGCACAAAAACATATTTAACACAGAAATTTTTACAAATATTACTCAGCTGATGTCCTGGTGGATCACTAAATTTGTGTTCCCTTTTATGATCAGTGATATTAAAACATACAAAATAATGCAAATTCAGCTGTTACAAGTTTGTAATTAAAAAAAAAATAATTTTTGGTTGTTAGTTGAAAAATATATTATACAAAGTTAACAATTTTAGCTTTTAATTAAAAAACGAAAAACATTACTTTAGAGGAAAAAACACACTACCTAACTCAAAAAAAAATAGCAAGAAGAATACTATAAATACAAAATTTACAATATAATTAAATATAAAATACGTCGATCAGGCATTCTCGATTAAATCATGGTACAAATAAAACTACACTGACCGAAATAGCAAAAATATTTTCTTCTTTCGGTATTATTCGCTTTTAAAGGTATTGGTAAACCAAATAAGTTTTTGTGTGGAACAGTAACTTTTATGATAATATTGTGACATTGTCATTGACAAAAAATACAAACAACAACACACCTACAAATAAATTACACCTGAACAGGTGTAGTAAAGAAAATGAAAATAAATAAAAATGCGAAAAATAGGATCTTGAAAGGCTGCCACTTCGATATGGGTAGAAGTAATTACTTAATATTCTAAAAACAGCATTCAGTGGGAGCTTTCAAATGATGTGTCGAAGACCCCCCTTTCTATTTAATTTTATTTTTCAAAATGGCGTCCCACCACCATTTTGAAGTTTTGCAAACTGACCTAAGAACCAAAATATAAGAGGGGGGAGGGGGACAATTAAGAGCCGCACTGTATATATACAGGGTGTCCCAACAGTAATGGGACATAGAACAACAGTACATTCCTTACGTCAAAATAATGTGATTGAGGTCATCTTCCCTTATCCTAACTTTAATAGTAACTGAAATACAGGGTGTCAGTAATATTTGATTTATCGTTTTTTTCTCATAGGTCCCCCACCAATTGACATACTGACATGAAATTTTAAACACACGAGTCTTTTAGAAAGAAAAATAAAATGTCGTCTACAGTTTTTGTATTTTCGGTAAAGGGCGCTCGTTGCGTTAGTTTTTACTTTCTTAGAACCCTAACTATTTTTCAGCCTCGTATATCGGTTTAAAAAGTATCAAAATAAATTCCGTTTTTAATTTTACATAAAAAATTGATACTTTATTAAAGTCGCTAGGAGCAACCATTAGCAAAAACACGAAAACTGTATGCAAAATTTTATTTTTCTTTTTAAAAGACTAAAAGACTCGTATGTTCTAAATTTCATGTCAGCATGTCATTTGGTTTAGGACCTATGAGAAAAAAACGATAAATCAAATAATACTTTGACACCCTGTATTTCAGTTACAATTGAAGTTAGGATAAGGCAAGTTGACCTCAATCACATTATTTTGACGTTTCTACTGTTATTTTATGTCCCATTACTTTCGGGACATCCTGTATAGTAAGTAAAATAGATAGTGACGTAATCCCTAACAAAGTTATCTCAAAAACTATCTATATATTATTGAAACTATGCTAGCTAACGTATTATGTATATATTGGTGAATATAAAGAGAAAACTGGCGAAGCTTTATAATCGATAAGGTTATATGTAGATCTCGATTTTAGATTTCCAATATTTTATTTTTAATGCTGATAGCGTTGATTGAATATTTGGGAAGATGCGCAACCTTATGGACGAAAATGTACCTTCAAATGTACCCGACAACGAGATGGCGACAGCGCTGCGTCGCTCTCGGTGAGCCTGAAAATTTTGCCAAAGGCGTGTGCCAACAGTTCAGTTCCTGCCTGCTTTGCATCATTCGCCCTGAAACATGCAAACAACATAAGTTTCTTTAAATCCCAGGGTCGAAATTAAATACTTTTTGAGTGGATTCATACCCGTGGAAATATGAACATTTTTTAATATTTAATAACACACTGCTAAAAAAATTAAGAAATATGCGAAAATAGTTTTTTGAAAAATGATATTTACATACAGAACAAAACTACTCAGAAGAAATTGTACGGAAATCTTGGAATGGTTTATATGTATAATTCTTATATTTTTTGTTCACTAAATAAAGAGAATTTTTACAAAATATGTAGTTATAAATATTGAATCAAACCTAACCTATTAATATAAGCTATTTTGTTTCCATTTTTCTCTTAGATATCTCAAATATTCATTTAACGGTTATAGTTACAAAATCATTTCAAAACTGTAATGCAGTTAAAATTGCCATTTAATAGGTAATTTTATCGATTTTTTAAGTCCTGAAGTTTTTTATTATGCATTTGAAAAAAATATAAACTTATTTATACAAAGAATTTTTTAATATACCTTTATTATTTCTACTTTGCATTATCCTACCTTACTCTATGCTTTCATATACTAAATAAAATAACTTTAACCAACGTTTTGATAGCCAAATCTAGAACCATTTTTAAGATTTAAACATGAAATAAAAACTAATGTAAGTAAAAAAAATAATATGTCAAAAAGTACTACTTAGCCACAGCTGTTTGTAGATCTCAATCTTTTTTATAATACTCATACATATAATACATATACACTCATCAACAGTTTGGTTTTTAATAAAGAATTTGTTTAATTTTGATAAATTATTTAAAAGTGACAAAGTACGTATATACATAAGTCATAACGTAAAACGATAACCGCTAGTCCAAAGACTGGACTAATGGCTAAACACTGTTTTAAATTGGGTTATCTTAGCATCATTCAAAACGATCATATTTTATTAATTTAATCATCATATTTTATTAATTTAATCATTTAACATCTATATTAAAATATTCTACAAATAGTATTACAATAATTACTTGACTATTTTATGTCAACAATGACGATTTTAACCACATTAAATAGAAATCAAAGGCTGAAAATTATTTTCGACTCGTCGAAGAATAAAATATTATATTATATGTATTATAAAATATAATATTTTATTCAATTATATAAATAAAATATTATATTATACAAATATTAATTTGTTTCCTTTCTTTTACGAGTTTGATAAATTGCTAAGAGAAATGTCATTTTGTTTCTTCATCTTCTTCTATTCATAATTGTTTTGCCCCAGCTAGCTTTAATTTAAAGTTTATCAATTGGAAGTAATTAATTTTGCTAACTCTTGGACAAAAAGCATAAAGCTTTAGGCCTATGATGATTTAAATATATTTGATTTGAACATTTTTTATCAACAATATTCGCAATACATGACTTTTTTATTGTATTAAAATTTATTGGATCTTCTCTGTACACACTGAATAATTTATTATTATCTTTAAATATGAGAAATGCCTTTGATGTAAAAAAACTCTAAAAAACTGAACGATAATTATTGTATAGCAGTCCTTGCCTCAATTCTTTAGTTTGACTTTTGTTTCCGTCACCAAATATCATAAGAAGTGAACCATATTGTCAATATATTAATGTATGCGAAGTTTTAAATCTTTATCTACCAAAAAATGGGAAGGAAACTACATTATGCTTACAAACAGTTACAATAGGGATTGTGAATAATATATGTTCATATAATTATTATGTGTTTAGCTTCAGGCATATAAGGTATTTCGTCCATGAATGCTTTCCCAGTATAATTAGGTATACAAATTTATTGGACTTATTTCTACAATAGGCTATCTTTATTCAAAAATGTAACTAGATGCTTATGTCGAAAATTGATAAAAATAAATACATATGCAAACAAATTTGTTGTACTTACCGAAAGAACCCGATAAAAAGGATTCTTTTGCGGAATATATTCTTAAAAAATAAAATTGCAGATATATGAAAGGAATGTGCATATACAAACTAACATAATTGTACAATAATTGTACCTATTTACACCGGCTTAATTTAAAAACAATTAATATACAGCTTTGATAATAAAATATAATCATATACCCTAAATGGACTCTGGGGCCGTCTGCGTCACCTCACAAGCAACTCGACTCGACTCGTCGCTGTGATGATTGCAGATTGACCAATCCTCGCGCCAATCAATACGCTCAATAACGCGTCGTTCGACTTTCGAGGGAAGAAGCACTTGTAAAGTATTTTTTTAAATCTGAATTCATTAGTTTTCCTTTTTATTTGTTTTTTAAAAAAATTTTAAAAACTTTTTTAAAAACATTGGATTACCCAAAATTATTATAATCCATAGACATTTCAGCTTAGTATGGACCAATTGTGCACCTCTATTGGGGGATGTGTGCTGTCTGGGTACGAAGAACATACAGGTGTCAAAACAGAATGAGTGATGTGTTAAATAGGTTTTGGCTTATATATATTCCAAAAATTAGTAGAGGAAAAATCATCAAAAAAGTCTCTTGATAAATATAACTTCAATTTCAATAATATTTCTATTCGTTATACGTGCACACATGAAAATGTAACTTCACCTTTCACCGATGAAGAAATGATAAATCATCACCCAGTCGGAGGAAGCGCTACGAAAGATGAAAACTACTTTCATCCCATAAGGTAAAAAATAAAACGTCAACAATATTACTTTGCTTGTAAACTGTATTAAGTCAGAAATGACAGTTATTGTCAATGCCGAACTTTTCAATATAAAAATTGGTATAACGTTCCTAGGACCGCCGCTGGATTAGATACGCTGCTGGATGAATACAGGGGGAAGTCCTGCGTGAGTCTCCCACAACAGCGTCAAATAATCAATATAAAATCCAGATGTTGAGGTTAGGCAGTAGTTTACAAAGTAGTCGAGCGAAGTGACGCCTGCATGTTATAGCATCTTAGCGCAGTTATTAGGTTGCGGCGCACCGTAAGCAAACGGGGACGTCAGCGCCACCGACGGACGTCAAATAAATCGTTAAGCGACGCGTCCGAGACCTTTTGACGCTACCGGATTCGTAAAATATGGGGCCCAGGCGCCCCATTCGGTCCCCAGTGAGTGAGTGTCAGTGCAGAGGACTAATGGCTGTCCGCTAAAACCGACACCAGGCACCCCCAGTGGCATGGGCTTAAGCGCGGCGCCCACGTGTGCCAGCCGCTCTCTTCATGGCCATTGATAAAGGTAACCGAACAAGTGACGTCACCGCCCAACCTAACTCTGCTTAGCGCTTTCTACTATCAGTCTTACTATATTATATTGTTTCCATTCAATCATCGTTATTTTTTTCGAACTGATTTACCATAAACTACAACTATTTCTTTATATCAAAAGCCATTAAATCCATAAAATATAAAACAGACGAATTATTCATTGGCGTCATAATGTAATAATTTAATAATTTTTTTCTTTATTACATTTTATTTATTAAAAGCAAATTTCCCAGCGCTGTAAATTGCTTGGATAACTTTGATGTTAAATGAAAATTTCAAAAATTTAACTTCCATTTTTACTTGTTTTGATTTAAACATTTACTTGCTTATGATAAAAATCGAGAACTCTCGCCTAAAGGATTTTTCCATTTATACCATACGTGATTTTTGTATAGCAATACATATTAAAATATTATACATCTAATATAAGTACATAAACTTAAAATAGACAATTATCAAATATAAGAATCATAAAATATATGGATGATGCGCTATGATGATATTAAACTGATTCCCCTCCTGGTTTTCTTTTCATTGCGATAAAGAGATTTAAACCTGACCTATATTATATACACTGTTACCCACAGTATGCAAATACTTCGTTAAACAGTTGCTTAGCTGGCTCTAATTTGTTTACTTAAATGGTTGATGTAACATCTGCTTTTACGCATTTCATACAGGGTATCTCGCGAGGTAAAGGACAAAATTTCACTACATGTTCTTTAACTAACTTTGAGTTGAAAATATCCTGTAAACATGGGTCCAGCAAATGCTTCCTTACCAAGATAGGATTTTTTAAATGTAAATGTGTTATTGTACCGAAAACTACAACGCCGAAAAATTATTAATACTAATGTAAAAATACTAATTGCAATAATTGTCCAAAGGGTCTGATCGCTTTTTCAATAACATACTGGTTATTACTTGCTCATTAGCGATATTATTAGTTTTACGAAGCAGTTCAAAAGTAATTTATTTGCCATAAAGAGTCAATACATTGCTAGAAACAAAATAAAGATACCTTTTCTACCTACCCTACCTCTTCTACTACTATGGTGCGGAGCCACTGTAACCACATTGTCTTCTTTAAATTGAAATATCCTCTATAATATAATATTAATATATTAATTATAATAACACTCTAATTATAGTAACTCATCGTAAGAACTAAAGGTAAATGAGTAAAACTAAGTGCAAATAAAAAAACACATAAGGGTCGACTAACTGATCTCCTAAAGAACCACACCAAACATTATCCGAATAATGGTGTTGCAAAATCCGTTTGATTGTTGCATGGGGATTTTTAAGCTGCCAAGAGTGAGTATTCCTTAAATTATTGACCCCGTGTCGGGAAATATCACCTTTTTAGTGAATTAAATATTATTAACCAAATTACGACGTGCAATGAGCCAAAGGCAGAATTGCATATGAGCGCCCAGATCAGTGAGCTGGCAGAACATAGACTGATTGCAAATGAAATGAATTGCAGATGAAACACACCAAATTTATGTATTATTCTCCATACTGACTGTATGTGCTCTGTTCTAGTAAAACTAGGGCAACGTAATACTTTGCGATCACTAGTTGGTGACCGTTCAACACTATCTAGTATAAGATATTGGACAGCTGCTGATGAACATATGAGAAAAACATTTAGAAATGATCATGTTGCTCTCAGTTGATTAAAAACCCTCGCAACCATCAAGTATTCTTCGATTTGGATGCCGGCGGTGGTATTTAACCACTGCTGCTTTACCTCTTTCAATATCCGTATACTAGCAGCATGTCTGCGTATTCTTCATTTGTATAAACAAACATGATCCTAATTTGTGAAAATTTTTATTAACCTGTGGCAACTACTGTAACAGCATAATAAACAAAAAAAGTATCCATGACAACAAATTAAAAAAAAGACATACATGGAACTCGGCCTCCTTGATGACTGATGTTAATAGAACATTTGCGGACATATATTCATAGGACATTGTCGACTCGAATTTACCGAAAGAACACGTAGTGAAATTCTGTTCCTTACCTCGCGAGGCACCCTGTATATGTTTATTGATAGCTTTATATGTTCTTTGGTCCTAAGTCAAAACTGGTTCTCAGAGTATTTTGATAGAAAGTTTATGGTATCGACTTAAATATTTATTTGGATAAAAATCTCTATTGCTATTTACGTTAGTTTCTCGATGCTAAAAATACATTAATTGTTGAAGATTTTATTCATGTGAGTCTTAATGTGTAACAAAAATTAATGGAAATGTATTTTAAATTTTATCTAGAATATAATATCGTCATTAAAATTATACAGCTGAGTTGTAACAGTCATTTTATTAAAACGTAATATATTCATATCAGTAGTAGATTATATCAAGAATAATTTCATGACAAGTTAGAGAATATAATTATAGTTATTATAGGCACTTAATTATTTTATCTTTTCACATGTTACAGTAGTATATTAACACACTAGAAGATATGTTAATTATTAATCATATTACCAAAAGGAAATGATCTCTATTACAAAAAGAATAATTTTGTAAGAGAGACCGAATAAAAAGATCACACAGGAATGTAATCGTAGATCGTTTTCTGATATATTGACCCGGATCGCAACTAAAGTAAATTTTATTTCCGAATAAAATAGCATATACTTCTCAGCGTTCATTCGAAAGGTGCGTGACCAAAAATCCAGTAAGACTAACTAAATTTTGTGTTGATCGATATAGAGTGTCGCATAGACTTACCGCAAAAGTAGCGTTATTAGGGAATATTGATATTGGATAAATAATTCCATTTATTTAAACACCGTCCAACAACCTTTCAAGCAAGATGTAAGTTGATTTAATCGAAAAACCCAACCGCAAATATTTTTGTGAGCATTTTCGATCGGTGTTACTCTATCTGATCGCTTTCATCCTATTCCATACCCGATGAATAAGCGACAGTTCACAACAGCAAATTCGAAAGCTCTTGAGACTAAGCTGTTTAATGAAAAATTATTTTAGCAGATATCGAAAATGTTGGTCGACAATGGGAGTGTTGTTTTTGTTGCTTTTTCTACTCATGGGTACCAAGGCACATGGCTGAATATAAAGTTACAGACAAACGGTTCACAATATATTTTACTGGCTTCAGGAAATTTTGAAGCATTTTCAACTTGAATTATATTAAGCATCTTCTCGTATTAATCAGAAAACGAGACAAAATTAACTTCCTAAATCAATAAAGCTAAAAAAAACGGTTCTTCCATATGCAGGTTTCCTCTAGGTTTATTAGCTTGTAATTCGTTTTTGACAAAACATTTTTAAAGTTGTGGTTATATCTTGGTTATTTTAAATCTCTCACGACAAAATCTTAAAACTGGAGGTTTTTCTCTTGGATATATTTGAGTTTCTTATTTTAAGTTTTTATTTCAGTTTTCTGTTAGTCTCTAGTATTACTTTACAGCCACACTTATTAATATATTCTTTATTTCACTTATTTAGCATAAATTTTAACTATATTGCCCGAAATTATTCGATTTAAATATTATAAGTTTTGTTTGGCAACCAAAAAGGTAACAACGGTCCATAAAATATTTAGTCTACATTTTATTATTAATCATAATAATAATAATAATTATCTATTACTTATTCATAATATTCCTGAGTTAATGAGTTAAATATTTGCATTTCGTTAAATTGTAATATTTAACTATTTGGTGAATGCAATAAAATAAACAATATCTATATTCTAAAAATAAATATACACCGATCTATTCCTGCGTTAATAGAAACTTTAAATTTTGTAGGTGAAGCCACGGGTTTTCAATAGTTTAATTTATTTCTTTCAAATAATGTAACATAATTACAATGTGGCAGTAGCTAAGATCCAGTTTATTGAACCTTTAACCTTGTCTGTGCGGACCGAATGAAAAAATAGGGTTACTTATTTAAAGATAAACAATATAATGACTATTTTTTCTATTTTCTTTTCTATTTTTATTATTTACCTTACCAGATAAATATTCTACCGTTAGTTGCTTTATTTTTACTAATGTAATTATTGTTATACATTATTTAATTATATTATATAATATGGTATAATATCTGGTGCCGTGTTAATATCTTATTATTTACTTAAATTTTACGGAACAGAGTGGCAAGTAAAATTAAACAAAACTACGAAGAAGTTATTCCTTCTTTCAACAAAAAGATTTTGAGCCAAATTTAATATTAATTTGGTACAATATGGCGACACTTTTTAGAAACTCTGTTATATTTTATGTTAATAATATGTAGTTCCAATAATTAACTTTCTACCCAAAAACTCTTAAGGAAAGTCACTAGAATCGAGTAAAAATCAAAATCAATTATTTGCGAATAAATTTCATTCACAGATCGCAAAGGAATGTGTAAAAATTATACTATGTATCTTTATTCTTACCATTTACCGACGTATGTTTATACAAACTCTTTTAAATGTTTTAAAAAGTTCCATCTATTTTTAAAGTCGATTAAAGCCTGACTCACCTGTATCTGTTTTAGCTTTGGAAATTCCACAGCTTATGTCTTCTTGTAGTTTCAACTTTTTAAAGTTGCTTTGTAAAAGTTTTAGTAAGCACGCGGAACTTAAATCAATTGTTCCAAAATATTAATATCAAAACCAGTTTGTGATTAAATTACAAAAAATATTTCTAAAAAAGTTTTTAAAACTATAGAAGCAAATATTCAAATCCAGACAATACCCCTCAATCAAACGTTGCATCCTAATTATTGGGTTGTATTGTCTATATTTATTTATACTAAAAAGTAACATAAAAAATTGTGTAAATCTTACACAGAAAGAAAATCTTACTCTGAAAGCTTACACAGAAGATAATAACAATATATTTTTACAAAGTTATTATTATTTTATTCACGATTATTCTAATCGGTTTATATTCGTTTATATTTGTACTTGAATAACATTCTGTTAAAATTCTAGGAATTAGTAGGAGAATCTTACTGGGTATATAGGGACCTGATTCGATCAGGTCGATCAGGTATGTTTATAGTTATGATTTGAGTACGCTAAATACTCAGTAAGTGATTAAAAATAGTAAGTGAAATTATAAATAAAAGGTTAGTGTTAAGTGTTCAAGTGTGCTTATTTATTGAACCCACGGGAAATCCGTAACAATCAGTGTCCGAAGTGGGATAAGAAAGGGTATTTTGCAACAAGGAGTATTTGGAGAGCGGAAATTAAAGGGGATCAGGAAAACGAATTTTCAAATATTTTTTTTTTAAATACGAGAAAGCAAAGTGCCGAAGATGGACCAAATAAATAGATTCATGATCGCATTTATGGATAAAATGGAAGAGCAATGACGACAGGATGAGGAAACAAGATAAGAGAAGCATGAACAACAGAAAAGATCCCAGAAATTAATAAAAGCTGCTTTTATAGGCGAACAAGCAGAAAAAAAAGAACAACAGAAAATAGAAAAAAACGGGATGAGGACATAAGAGACTGTGTAAACAACTTACGGTTTGCAATTACCCGGATAAATAAGCAACCTTTGGTGGATTGATTGATTTCTCATTGATCTGACTTCATAGCGTTTAACAGAATATAAAGCCTCAGAGACATTAGCCTAGAGAGAAAATTTGGCGACCAACATCAAAGGTAGGTATACCAATCTCAAGTAAAACCTCGACATGTCGGGAAAACTTTACAAGAGTCCGATGTAAGGCGCCTTATTCATCTGGCCTATCCAGGAGCCTCTAAGGAATTTCAGGATAAATTTGCTGCACAATATTTTGTAGGTGGCATTAGAGATCAAGAAATCTAACGAATGCTATGCATCACCAAATTTGTTCAGAGCGATTTTCATCGTAGAGAATAAGAGTGATGGTCTACAAAATCTATTTAAAGAGATATTTAAGGTAATAAGGCAGGAATTGATGAAGAAATTCAGCAACCTCCTTATCCGCCAAGGTAAGGGGTGGGTGTTGGCTTGTGAAGATTTAGGCCCCGGAATCATCTCCATCCTGAGAAGATCTGCCGAATGCCTGACCGTCGAAGGACAAGTTAATGAAAGACCGGTTGACACGGAGCGGTGTCCCTAATAAGATTAATCATTGTACGTTTAAAGATTGTGTTCTTATCTCGGAGAGTGATACTCCGAACTGGAGACTCGACGAACGTTACTGGGGAGATAAATGTTATTATCCGACTGGGAAGTCTCACTTTAAGTCACGAGGTATTGGTGGCTGATATGAGATGAGTTTATTTTCGGAATGGATCTTATTAAATATCACGGATTCTCATTTGACAAGAAGCTAAATATTCTTAGATTCGGTTCGGAAGAATTTATTTCGTTCAGTATAAGTCAAGGCGGAGCTGCTATGAGGATTGGGGCAGTAGATTCTGTTCAAGTGGGTGAGGATAGTGAGAAGATCATTTTTGGAAGCTAAAAGAAAAATTCTGGGAGCCGCATTGAATTGATACAAGGACAAGAGAATGCCTGTATATGCCTTGTGGCAAAGCCACTCGTAACATCAGAAGGTGATATTACTCCCCAATAGCCTTAAGCAAAAGTGACTTAGTTGCTTTATACCAATTAGTACGATCTGTGTCCAGATGCGAAGAAGGTTGCGCGATTTCCTTATCCAGGATTGGAAACTTTCTCTGGACGAATTGATGAAGCCAAGCAGTTCATCACCACCTGAAGGCACAATTCGTTATAATCAACATGCCTATGTTATACCATACTCTCCGTTATAATCATCAGGGAGTCAAACAGTCCATGGTCATCTCCAGGCATCTTAGTGATGATAAAGGGTGGATGAACTAGATTCTATGTGGACTATATGACGTCACGAAGAAAGATAGCTACCCACTTTCTATAATTAACGATGCGCTTTCCACTCTTGTAGGAACAAGGAGAGACAGGGAGAAAATTGCGTTTTCTACTGGAAATGGAAATTTGGTCTATGTAGTGCTTCCGTTACATTTGAAAAGGTTAATAGAATTTGTACTGCGAGGACTTCCACGCAAGATATGTCTTGTTTACCTTGACTATATTGTCGTAATGGGAAAAACACCTCGAAAATCTAAAATTAGAAACAAAAGCCCAGTTTAGATTCAACCCAAAGAAGTACTCGCTCTTTCAACAGATAGTGAATTTTCTTGAGCATGTGGTATCATCCGAAGGAATACAAACTGAACCGGGAAAAATTGAAAGCATAAAGGATTGGCCACGATCTCGTGATAAACTTGAGAAAAAGTTTTCTTGGATACTGTATATACTACCGAAGATTTGTCGAAGGATTTGAAAATATTGCTGCCCCTTTGTATGAATGAACATAAATCCAATTTGCAATGGAACATGGAGTGCCATCTTGCTTTTTAAAGGGTAAAGCTGCTCTGTTCCATTTCCATATTAGGATACCCGCAACAACAATGGAAGTTTATTTTGGATATAGATGCGAGCAATATTGGTATCGGAGGGAGATGCGCTAACACAAGTCCAGAATGGCGAGGAACGAGTCATCAAGTATTTTAGCAGTATATTGTAGCAGAGATTAATTCCCCCAAATACCTATGCGGACAAGAAATTCTGATTAGGGCAGACCATGCAGCCCAAAAATGGTTGTCGCACTTGAAGCAACCAGAAAGACCAATCACAGGATGATTAGAGAAGTTGCAGCCGTATAACTTTAACATTAAATATCGTTTAGGTAAACTGCATATATATAAAGTCTCTAAATTTGAGGTTAGTGAAGGATGGAGTACTGCTGGGTTAATAAAATACGGACGTGAAGATGATTGTATATATTAGCAATTCTTTAGAAGAAGGTAGGAGGGCAGACCAAGACTAAGATGGAGCAACATTTCGGATAGAGAGTTGACATTTGAGGCACTATGGGCACAGTGCGACTCACTAGTTGTCGAGGATGGAACTTTTTTAACTGCTTGGTATTCCCAAAACATGGACAACAGCCTTATATCCGCAATCCAATGGCATAGTGGAGAGATTCAATAAGACAATCGAAGAACATTTTTCCAAGGTGGTGGATAAACATCAAAACTATTGGGATCCCTACTTGCCACTGTTTATGCTGGTCTACAAATCTGCAGTTCATGATACGAACGGGTTAACACTAGCCCAGGTTTTGTTCGGAAAAGAACTTCGTTTACTATGTAATTTGGTGTTTAGTACCTCAAGCTAGGAGAAAGTTAGAGTGGAGCAAGGTGACACAGTAAGGACTCAAAGAATAAAAGAGAAAGCATCAAAGATGAGGCCAGCCTGGGAAAATCCATCTGTGTTAGTAAAGAGGATTAATGTTGTCGTCTATAGAATCCAGTGCAGCCCTTAGCGAAGATAAAGGTAGTTCATTTAAATAGCCTTGATTTATATGTATGTCAGGCTGATTGGGACGATGGATATTCTCTGTGGATATCCATTCTCTGTGGATATGGATATAGTCTGGTATCATTTCCTTGGCCTGTTTACATCTTCCTCTCCTCAAATTCTTTTTTGTTTTTTCCTAGGACCATTTATTAAATGCCTGGGAGATTTTTTTTTGTTAAGACCGAGACAAGGTTCGGGGCCTACGAATGGATTAACGGAATCTTGTCTTGCCAGTTCGTCGGCCCGCTTATTGCCCCCCTCGACATCCTGGTGTCCTCGGACTCACCTCAGTCTCACTTCCCTGTATGCTTCAAGCCTTTCCAATGCGTCTGCATTCCTGGACTAGCGCTGAGCGCCCCTGGGTTTCTGAATCGCCTTGAGGGCAGCATGACTATCAGACTAGATGCAAATCCTCCCGTTACCTTCCAATGCCTCTCGTTTGTTTGCTACTTCGAGTATAGCAAACACCCCCGCTTGGAAAACTGTGGTGTGTTTCCCTAGCGGAAAGGATTCTCCTGTGTTCGTTTTCATCCTGTACACTCTGGCTCCGACAGAATTGGTGTTTTTCATCATGCACCAATTCTGTCTCCTGACACCACTGTTTCAATCTCCCGCACGCGGCTTGCATCCGCTCATAGACTGTATTCACGCATTTAATAGTAAGTTAAGTAGTGAATAAAAGTTTAGTCTTAAGTGTTTAAGTGTGCCTATTTATTGAACCGACGGGAAATCCATAACAATATTATAACACTCAGTAATTTCAAAATAAAACTAATATATGAGTCATTTCTAAACTCAAAACTAACTCAGATTTAACTGAATATTATTACTGCAATACTGCTCACTCGCAATTTTGCATGGCTCTCAAAGCTTATTTGACAAGTTGGCACTGTCTAAATCAGATATGTTGTGGAATATCCCATTTACGTAAGTAGGAACACTAAGACCGATAAATATAAGTATCTTAGAACTGATTAAATCTATTTATATCACTAATAGTATTTTTACTTAACAATATACAGGTCGTGCCAGCTCAAGTCCTGGGTGCGAAAATCAATATATGAATTAATAATCAATTTAAGTCACAAGTTAAGATGTGAACAATAGTGATTTTGCTAATATCCTACTGCAGTACTACCTACTAATAGTACCAACCAAATTACCACAGAAATTGAACGGAGAGAAGGCCGACGGGAAAACATCGGATCGATGCCGAGTTGTGTAGTTCACTACGCAAAAATTTTCCCTCGGAGTGGACAGCGCAAGTGGGGATCGGGAAATATTTATTCTCTAACTTAAGGCCTTGAGTTTGCTTGTCAAGCTCTAAGGGTGAATTAATGCGGTTAGTTTAACTTATTTTCAATGATTCAGCCTAAACAAGTACTCTCCAAAACTATTTGAAAACATGAAAATAAACAAATGAAAAATTATAAGTTCATCATCTTAAAAATTAAGGTTTAATTAACCCCGTATGAAGGAAGTTTTGCTCCTCAAAAATTACCTGCAACGTTTCAGTTTGCAAAACAGCAAACTGAGACGTTGTTTATACATTTAAACAAAACCCTCCCGAAGCTAATTAGGAAATTTATAACATCAATTAAAATTTTGTATACAAATATACGTACATATATTATTATAACTAGAATTATTCTTTTGAACCAGGTTGTTTCAAACCTTTCAGAGGTGAGAATTAAAATAATTAAGATAATTTGATGCTCTACATCAGAATTAAAAATCCAAATTAGTAGAGTAATCAATATCAATAAAGCTAAATTCAAAAATTAATGATAATATAAATAAAACAGATAAATATTATCACTTGCAACGTCATAAATGAACGTTTGTTCAAATGAATTGTAATAACTTTTAATTGTAATAATTACTTGAAAGATGACCTCTTTAGAAAAATGTACTAACTAAAAATATATCAGAAAACTAGATTAGCGTAAATAGAAAGAAAAATACGAAGGAGGTTTTTGAGAATATCCACTAAGTAAAGCAGAATAAATTAAAAGATGGTAAATCTCAGACACGTGCTTCTGCTTATTGCCCTAATCGGCACAATTTAACCATGACACGAGGAAGAAAAAAGAAGGAAAAGCAATATGCAGACACGTTTATTTTTTTATTTCATAATATTTTTTAATTGAAATACTTTTGCTTCCGTGTGCGTATGCCTATTTCTGATAATTCTTCCAAAATTAGGCATGAAGGGGTAAAACCTTAAGTCGTGAACCATTTTATCATCCGTATTTGTGTAAAAGCATAAAGAACTTTTTACTAAATTTGGATTTTAAAAAGTTTATGTTTCGAATCACCCATTTAAAACTTGAAAACATTAATCAAGCGCGCTTGGGGCAACAGGAAAGAGGACATCTGCACAGCGTATCAGTCAGCAAAAATTTTCAGATACTATACTGTGTGTAAATTGAAAAGTTAACATTCCTATTATCTTGCTATCACAAAACATTTCAGGAAATACGAAATATTAATATTGAGCGAGTTTATTTGTTTTGGAAAATATTACACCTTATTATACTATCACTTAAATGTCAAATGAGGTCCCTCTTCAAATGGACACTGAAATCAAGACCTTTAAATCTGAATATTCTAATCATACTTAAAAACAAATCGGCAAAATATAAGAAATAACACTGCAAAATATAAGGGATCAAAAAAAAATTAAAAATGTAAAGATTTCTGTTTTCTGCAATATATAACAATTTCAAAATCCTAAAACAGAAGTTTTTTGTATTTAAGAAATATATAAAATAAATTTTTTGGTTACTATTCAAATATGGATAAATTAGGGTACAAATTTTTCCTGCAATTTTGTTAATTTTCGTATTGCCAAAATGGCGATATTTATTCTTCAAAACATGATAGGCTTTAATCAGTTTATTCATATAATAAAGTTTATTATATAAAGACAGTTGAACTTTCACCTTTACTAGGATAGAATAGATGACAGTAAATAGAATATAATAAGCTTTACTAGCGAAAAATATTCTATTTGATCAACAACTTTATTATATAGGGTGTCCCACAATCAACGTCACAGGCTATAACTTCTTTATTCTTGAATATATTTTTTTTTAATATAATGTATTTTTAATAATTATAGGACCACTACCCAAAATTACTCAAAAAAACTATCCCTGACAAATTCATCCCCTAAAAACCACCCCAACTTTTTTTTTCAAATAGCCGCACCAATATTTCTTCTAATGTTTAGAATGATTGTAAAATGTAGGAATTCAATTTCATAAAAAAATCATGTGTACCAAAATCAACGCAAAGCACAGAATATCTTTACAAATTTATTTTTTTCTCTATACGGGTAGCTATTGACAACTTCCAGTAAACTGGGAATGACCCAGACCGTGAACATTATCATTTAGATACAACAATCTAGCTCCCGTAACTTCAAAAGATAATTTTAAAATGTTTGCATCTATGCCATCTGTGTTTTTTAAGTTCTTAACTATTGATCGAAGTTCACCCATTGCCAGAGTTTGAATAAGTTTGTATGTTTTTTACAGGATCTTCATAGCTTTTCTTTCTTTGCATTCTCATTGAATTTTGTTGACGTATTAGATACTACTATGTTTCTTTCGGTTTTGCTTTTTTGTACGAGTATTTATTTCAGATCCAATTTCTGGCATCCACCAAAATTTATTGGCCCATTTTGTGTTGACAAATTTTTCCTGAACACGAGCATGCGCAGGAGCGTTTGTTTAAGGTACTCATAATGATGTCTGTCAAATCATTAGCTAAAATATTAATGTTAAGTGAATTTTTATACATCCAATTCATGTGGCTATAAGTTATATATATTTTTTACGAGGTTAAATTAGGCCCTATCATCTAGTGTTCTCATTATCATGTGATGGTTCCTTATTTTTGGAATAGTGAAAACTTCATGTGTGCCTTATGGTTTGTCAGTTACCAATAAATCCGATATGGATACTGAATCTTTGGTTACCTTTGTAAATACAATAATCTGTTGATATAGGCCTTGACAGAGTTTTGAATGGCCTTGTTGCCTTTGGTGGACTTCAAACATGCATCCTGTCTATTATTGCCTGATTCAGTTCGATGTCCAAATTTCCAACATTTAAAGCACTAAATGACATTTATAGGTCATCAAAACTACAAGACCTCCAATCTACATACGTTGACGTCATATTGTATATGTGACTTATCCTATAATCGAATATATTTTATGTTTTTATATTAATTTCTAAAATACCTGTATAGTTTCCACATCCTATGATGATACTTCCATTTAAAACGTGTTTGACTCGGGAAAACTCTAGTCCAAAAAGAACTGGGGTCTTTTTTTGTTTTTGTACCTGTTCTGTTAGATTGGGTTTGGTTTTTGCGTTAAATGATCACTACTTGTTCTTTCTTTTGCATTAAAACTTGGCTATAGGATTTCGTTTGGTCGCTAATCGATATTTAAACTTTTCTATTTTTTTCTCTTTTTATGTCCTCTTGTTTAAGCATCTCAATAATTAATGATTTATCTAGAATTGTGTTGTATTTACTTTTAATTAAGGCATCTTTTGTTGCTATTACCTCTCTTATATGATCTAGTGACTGATGTGAGAGACATTCACGGCTGTACAGAATTTCGTAACTTTTGCAACTACAACTAGTAGTAGTAGAAGTCAAATCTCAGTAGTTTTTACATATTTTATTTTTGCACATATCGCAATTAGATACTTCCGTTTTATCTCCACCTTTCTTTACTAATATCACATTTGATTGAGGTTATGTTACATCAAAAACAAAATTGTATGCTACTTTCAGCTTAGTATTTTTAATATTTAGCACATAGACCTTTTGATAATTTTTATTAATTTAAATATATTAAAAAATAAAATTTAGTATTTTGTTTTTACTAGGGTTAACATTAACTATGAAAGCTACAGCTCGACAGAGAACTTTGTGTGAACCCATTATCTTTTTGACTACAAGGAGAAAACGTATATTCGTTCTATATTGTTTCTACCTACTTGGATATTTTTTAGAATAATTAATAAAAAACTCTTTTCGGCATAAAATTTTAGGCCCTTTTTTTCCTTGGCAATATTCCAGGTAATCTTAATTGAGACTGGAGGAAGGAGGAGGACAATAGCTCTACAGTAAAAGCTTATCTATTCATAGAAGAGAGAACGCTTGTTAAATTAATAGATACGTCAGTTGGGTGTCCCCATTGAAAGCCAACTACGTCATTTTCAAAAGCCTTTGCACTTGCGGCACATACGTACCTATAAATTAAATGACGCGATATCCTCTGGTGTTCATCATTATTAGAAGCGGTTGTTTTTATGATGCTATTTTTAGACGCATGTGGCCCCAAGACAAAATAAGAACAAATTGCAACAAAGTATTCATTTAAAACTCGATAAATATTGAGTTAATAAAATTAACAAAATGCAAACCGTAATTTTGAAAATTTTTATTATACGTATTATAAGGTAAATTCAAGAAGTCGAGACTAGAGAAACTAAGAAAAATTTATTTTCTATATTTCTTTGAGTCTTTTGGCATATTTATTTTAAAAAAATCCAATACGAAAGTAAGACTACTGAATCCACCGGCGTCGCTTGTAGTAGCCTTAAGGTAATTCAGTCTTTGGTACGCTTAGGTTTACTAACAGATCATTTTAATATTTGCAGTTGTATGACAAATAACCTAAAACTTAATCTAATCTTTAGTTAGATCATTTCCGAAAAGAATATAGACATGGAAGAGTGTATCAAGGAGTTTTGTGGAATTATCTTAATTATTTCATCAGAAGAAGGGATCAAGTTTTGACGCAGAAACATCAACCCTCTAAGAGGGGATTATCTCCCAATGTTTTTTTTATGGAAATAAGGGTCAAACGATATGTTATTAAAAAGTGTTTTTAATTCGCTATACGTTGCTGTTTAGCTTTTAAAAATCGATCCATTCTCTTACAACATATGCAAACATTGTTTAAATTTTACTTAGTAAAAACTTTCCATAGTAGTCAAATGTATGCTCGATTGAGCATTACTTGCACTTGCTGCTCGCCAACCTCCATAGAGTGATACAGGTTATCTTCGTTGTCGTCCACTTTCCACTTATCCTGTCGTCCACTGGAACATTTATGACCTGACTTCGCGACATACCTCAATGGTTTGCGTTTGCAGAACTTTCAATGGGGCAGATGGAATACTGTAAACATTGCTTTTTATATGCTCCCACAAAAAAAATCAACTTTTAAAGGTGTTTAGTGTTTGCTTTGTGAAAAACCCTTGGATTGGTATCAGCCCAGTAACGACAATTGTCACGATTTACTAAAGCATTTAAGGAGAAACGACCCATCCGAAAAAGACCTATTAAATAGGAAATTATTATTGGTTGCTCATTTATTCAACATTTTGTAAGTGATTGACTTGCACTAACCGAATCTAATAAAGATAGAACTTATAATTTTTTAATATTCGTTGGACACTTTTATGAGTCACGCGACTGGTAACGAAAAATTGTATTTTACTTAACTTATCTTCATCGCAATTTTCTCTAATACTACATGGTAGGGTTACTTGTTATAGGCTTTCCTTTTTTTGGTATAAACAGAACCTGTTTCGCGAAACTTAGCCAACCATTCGCGAACACAGAACAATTTTCCCCAAAACCAGGTTTGTCAGCTGGTTAAACAGCTCTGCAACCCTATTTCCATGTTTTTGAGTGTTTTTGAAAAAAAGCTTAATATTTATTTTTTTTGCAATTGAGTATAACATGACAAATTTAAAAGGACAATAATTTTCAAATACTTAATACTATATTTTTAAGTGTCTTAATTAACACACATAATTTTTATAAACGACGCCATAATATGTCGGGTTATTATGTACTTTTTATTTAAAAAATTTTAAATCACCAAACAGTTTTACCACTAACCAAAACTCGTTATTTTACTCTCGACATGTGTTTCGCTAACGATGTTAGCATCTTCGGGAGAAGATTAAAACTTTGATTACACTACATTTAGAAAAAGTTTTAATATTCTCCCGAAGATGCTAACACCGTTAACGAAACAGATGTCGAGAGTAAAATATAAAGAGTTTTGGTTAGTGGTAAAACTGTCTCGTGATTTGAGTGTCACACCAAAGGTGCCAACCATAAGAAACATGACCGATGACTTAGAGGGTTGAAGGATTTGCTATAGAAAATGCATCAAAACTGCAACCCCTTGACTTGAAAATAAACTTGACTTGTTTTGGATCTTGCCGAAAAGAGCTTTCCAACCCTCTAATGCCTCATGATGTGCCATACTGTATGTATATAAATTTAGGGTGTTCGCTAATTGATAATACATGGAAAAAATCACAGCCTGCTTATGCAAAAATATGACGATTTAACTACTCTTACTATATTCAAAAGTTGATATATAACTAAAAACTAGGCCTATCAAAAATACAATGCAAAAAATGACCTTCTGATTTAAAACTGATTTAAAAGATAGCTGTTCGTTTTGTAACGTACGCGTGCACCATTTGTAAATATCTGCCGTAATTATTCTCTAATGGTGGAGGGTAAAATAGGTGTCTAGGTACTCGAACATTTCTGAAAAAGTGTGCTGGCGCTCCATCTAACATAAACAATATATCTTGACTTATATCCAGAGGAATTTTATCGTGAAAATTTGGTAATTGAGTTTGTAAAAATCCAAGCGTTCGCTTAAATTAATAAGTAGTTACCCTATAAATTGTTACTGATAACACAGATGTATTCGAATATTAAAAAAGACTTTTCTTATACCCACCATGTTTATAACGGTTTTTTTTTAATCGGAAATTATATTTTGTTTAAAAATAGTGGATATGTATCTCTTCGGCAACGACAGA
Source organism: Anthonomus grandis grandis (assembly GCF_022605725.1). Lineage (NCBI taxonomy): Eukaryota > Metazoa > Arthropoda > Insecta > Coleoptera > Curculionidae > Anthonomus > Anthonomus grandis. The sequence goes on from NC_065567.1 coordinate 14,393,426, forward strand.
AACGTACAAATTCCAACCTGAGTGCCAAATCTATTTCTAATAAATTTTGCACAGGTGTGAAATGATACGAATACAGACTATCTTCCTGAAAAATGTTACAAAATATATGACTTGCCTACTCCAGTTGTCGCGGCAATACGTCTTACGCTTATTCCCTGATTTTTCTCTATAAGGACCAGAAAGTCTTCTTTTTGACCAGAGTTTTAGGTTATCGGAATAACCAGGCGCCTTGTGTTACTCCGATAAGAACGAAAGGTATATTTTTCTCCTAATCTGACGTAAATATTATTTTTTCATTTAAGTGATATTTGAATACTTGCTACATTTTTGAATATCGTGTAAGGATACATATTTCTAATTTCTGCGATTTAAAACTTATTGTATCTGGATATTGTTGCAAACAAACGAAAAAGTTCAATTTATCCAACAATAACTAACAACCAAATAACAGTGAATACAATAACTCCAAAATGGTAACTTTGAGCTACTTTAATATAGTTTTTTATGACTTTTTTGTTTGATTTTCTTGAAGTTATCAAAAAAACTGTCCTATCTTCGTTAATATCACAACCACAATAATAAGCTTTGGTTATTGGATAAGTATTATTAAGTCGTATTAAGTATTTTTGTATAAGGATTTTATAACGCATTTAGTATCAATAATTAGCGGATACCCTGTATATATTGTAACCAATTAATTAGTTATTGCCAGGCTTATTTGCAATAATTGATTTCCGTAGCGTATATCTAAATTTAAATTAATGACATATCCAATAAATTTATTCGACATAAGTCGTTTCAATTATTAAATTGTTTCTCACTTTTTTTGCCTATCCCATTGGACATTTTGACGTTTTCATATTTTGACAAGATTTTTTAATTTTTCCTTTTGAAAAAGCCAATTTTTTAATAAGTTCCTTAGGATAGCATGGTTCAGAACTAATTAATTTACTTTTCTAAATTCGTTGAATATAACTTAGAATTATTCTTCAGTTTAATTAAAACTGCTTTACCATAATTATTCTACAAAAGTAACTATGCTAACAAGTATCTTTTGACGTCTTTGTTCAGAGACTATTTCAAGATTTATTGTAGGTAGTGAATATCTGTATCATAGCAACTTTTTTCATGTTGTTCTTTTTCTTGTATCAGAAAAATACGTTTAAATCAATTTTAGTTGATAACTTAAACGAAAAAAATTGTAACTAGAAAGCTGAACCTAGAAATTTATGATTTATTTAATAATTAGATGCAAATCTTGCATATCGCAAAGATTTAATTATTTCATTTATAATAAATGGTTGGTAATTAGTTTCCCTACTTACTTGCCTAATATCCAACTTTGTCTAAATGAGTCTTATCAAACACGAAATATAAGCTGCATTAAGTATTAGTACGAAACTCTGATCTACTAAACTCTATCTAAAAAATTTTCTATTAATCATCTAATCTCTTATATCGCTCTACTATAGATCGTACCGCAGCCGGATTTTGTACGTATAGTTAGTTATAAATTAAATGCATATACGACGAAGTTTTTGAGCTGTTACAGCAAACGAGACAGGATGTGTTAACATTAAAGCAGGATTTAGCAGGATGCAAGGAAAAAAATAATACCCTAAAAAATGCCGTGGAAGTCTTGAAATCAGGAAATCGAGTGCTTAGTTGTACTTGCTGCTGTATGCGACAAGATTCATCAGTTAAATGAGCATTTCCTACTATTCTTTCCAAATGAAATGTTGCTGATTAAGCATTTGTCCTCCAAAAATGAGACCATATTATAGTGGTGCGAAATGCCATGCAGTCTGATTATGCTCTAAAAAATTCTTTGAAGCTAGAAGTACATAATATAATATTAACTGTTAGCTTAAGTTCGCGTTCAGCACCCACAAAGTTATCAGTCAATATATTGGCGTAAATGCCTCTTCGTGAAATGATCTCTTCAGGCAGCTAAGAAATTCCTCTGAGGACAAATCTACTGCCAGTTCGAAATGGGCTGCCTTAGTGGTGAGCCATACAGGCATACATCTGTGTATATTACACCGATAATAATTAACCACAGTTCTGTTTTTAGCCTTTCCATTCTTCACAATAAAGGGTCAAGCGAATTCGATGCAATCTTACACAAAATGATTGCTGCATCTGTTAGTTCCTGTCTAATTAAAATAGTGGCAATACTAACTAATTCCTTTTTTCTCAAACTTTTAATGAATCTTAAACAAAAGGCAATCAACCTTTGTATTCATGTATATGAAGAAAAACAGTTTATTAGTTAGATCTTGTGTAAATGTGGTTAAGAGTACTAGAGAATGTTGTTTGATTTCCAGAGGATTTGTTATTTTAGAAGGCGCACATGGCCATTCCTGTTTATCACATTTTAAGAATTCAGGACCAAACGACCAAAGATCGCAATGATTTAATTTGTCGAGAAATGTCGGTTAGACTATTTCCAAATCCTTGAGTGGAATTATGAATATTAGACCTAAATATATAACTTAAGTTTATTTTATTTATTTATTTACCAAACATTGTCTAACAGGAATTTACCAATACTATGACAACAGTATTGGCGGTGATGGGAGCATCTTCACTGAGTTGTAATGAAAAATCTTCCCATTTCCCCCTTGTGGCAATATTAAGTTATCCACTGATCAACAGGTAAGCCCAATAAGCTTAGAGCTCTCAAGCGAAGATTTACAGTGTCCTCTAAGTGCAACATGAGATTCTTTATTGATTCATCAAATTGATTTATCTGAATATCAAAAAATGCTTTCATATGGGCCTGGATAATGACCCTTTTATTTTCCTATATTTCGCATCGGATATCCTAAACTACGGTATAATTTGAGTCAACTACTTGACTACTATATACTTGACTACTTGACAACTACCAAAGAAAAAAAAGTTTGGCAATTTAAGCATGATTTAAGATACGAGAACTTTTTAAAATATTACTAAGTGATGCATTGTAGCCACAGTTCATATGAACCATAAAATTCAGGCAACTTAATTTTGGGTAAACTAGAATTATGTAAAGGTACATACTGTAATTGTCAAAAAACGTATTTACAAAATTAGTAAAAGGTGAAAGTGCATCAAATATTTTTTTGGGTGCTAAGAAAAGACCTTTAATTTTATTTGAAATATCCTCTGGTAAAGATAAATTTTTTTTGTCTTGCGTTTCATTAGCCATTCTGATAAATTGCAATAAAAATTGTTAATCCAAAATTGCTATTAAATATTTGAATAGCTAATTACCGTCAGTATAATTAACATAAATTAAATTATGTTGCATGATCTAAATATTCCCATGAATATTCCAGATAAATAATAAAAGTGCAAAAATGGTTAAAATGTACGATGAATGAAAGTGTAGCATCAACAGCAAGTAAACATATGACACTATAATGCTAGGGTAAACAAAATATTCCTTTTGATTTAAACTTGTAAACTTAAATAAAATGATTTAAATACATAAAAATCGAAAATAAATCTATAATCGATCCACGAAGATGGCTCGATGATTCTCGTGGCGATTGTTGCATTGGCGATTGTTGGCATCCCTCATGCGATTGCTGGCTTTTGGCAAAATTGCTTCCTGTATGTTGATAATATGATTAAAATCTACCTTGATTGCTGCTTGTGTATAGTACGAAGAACCTGTTTATATTTTCTATTCATCTAACCAAGATTATATGTGATCCAGTCGGTCCAACGTTTTGCCGTGGGCTTTTTAAGGACCAGTTTTCTGGTTTTCTTGTTTCTTGCTCTCCTCAATAAAACAGAGTTTTTTAATGCAATTACATATTTTAATGAAGATGTAAAAATAATTTATATTCTAAGATTCAAGTGCAACGTGCACATACGACTTGCGTAAAAAAAAGTGACTTCGGACAAGAATGACAGACAGGCTAAGTGGCGGGGTTATTAAAATTATAGTTTACGTAAATGCATTGGCGGACTAATAAAATAATAAGGAAAGTCTAAACAGAACGTTTAAAAAAGTTTTGTATTTGAGAATAACAGATTTGTTTACAGAGTTTATGATGGCGCGCATAAAAAAAGTAAATTAGACAATTACATGGACTAACTTTTTTACATATGTATGAAAAATAAATGTCTGTCATGTGAAATAATAAATGTTGTTCATTATTATCATTAATATAAGTACTATTTTCTTATTATTAAACGCTAAAAGACGAAACGTTTTATCATCCATTTTAAATGACCATAAAAGTGGCAATAAAAACTGTTATTTTGCTCTATGTCTTTAAATCACTTTTTTTTTTAATTTCCGGCTTTTTAGATCCTAAAATATATGCAATATTATAATTTTTTAAACATTTTAACTAGCAAATCGCAAAATAGTTTTAAACTTCTCCCGAAGATGCAACATTAGAGTGAAAAAAAGTGTTTTGGATAGTGGTAATATAGTTTTGTGATTTGAGTATCAATTCAAAGGTTCTAGCCACAGGATTATTCTAATTAGCATAGAATTACGCAATTTTGCGATAATTTAACAAACCCTCGATATTGGGAAATTCTGCACATGACGTGACAATGTACGAAATAAATCAATATTCCTCAAAATGACACGTGTTGCTAAACACTTCTTACTAATCAAGGCTGAATGTTTCAACAAACAGAAAAATTTGGGTGCATTAATCCGAAGATCGCGAGTTCGAATTGCACCAATTTTCATTTCAATTACCCACGAAAATTGTCAGTTTCAAATTACACCTACAAATTTTGTTTTTAATTATTATTACAGTTCTTTTAAAGTACTAAAAATATTTTGTTTTCAGATGTCTTATAGCGTACCTGAGAGGGGCAATGTTCACTCTCCACCAACTTCGCTCCATTTAGCTGAGTGTGGCCCAACAGCAGGCCCCTCCTCTTCAAAGATCTCAGGAACTACACGAGTGCAGCTGCATACAATTTCGCGCGGCTGTAAAGGGCGCAAAGACGAAAAATTGGTATCGGCTCTAGCCACGTCCCTAAGCTCACGGACACCGGCACCAGGGGCCGGAACCCCGCCTGGGGCAACTGGCCCCCCGCAAAATGGACCTCAGTCTGGGAGCCCTCAAGGGTCGCAAACCAGATCTAAGCACTGCAGCAGTATGTTGTTTTGCTGCTGCTGCAAATGCCCTTGGTAAGTTCTTGAAAATAGATACACACATATCTATTAAATCACTTCCCTTAAATAAAATATCACAACTATTTCCTTATCAGTGAACATTAAAAATATTTCAACAAATGTTTGTGAAATTATTATATTTCTTACCACTTATAATTTACTAGGTTCTGTATATAAAATTGTGATACTTCATAAATTTGATTTCTATGACATGAAAATATGTTTGGAGGCGAACTAAAGGCGATTTTGATGAAACGATAATTTTTTTATCATACCAGATGATTAGACCATTGATTACAAATCAAAACCTAATTGGGAAACTCAATAGGGATATATAATCTTTATTTGGTAAAGCCAGATTTAATTATTAACAAGAAGCATCTCCTCACTATGTTCTTTTAGTCGGACAATGGTTAGAAATTATATTTCTAGATAGGTAAATAGAACGAGAAGGACCTATAACAACTTAAATAGATGGCGAACTTTATCTGGATATATTGGAAAATACTATCGATTCTCTATTCATCAAAGCTGCTTAATATCGTCTCAATATTTCTGATTAATCCGTATGTAATTAGGCCAGAGTATATTCTCGATAAGAAGCAGCTCATCAATTCACTAAGTACTTTCTGAGAACTTTAGATTCTGAGAACTTGCGGCTGTCGTTGGTTTGGCGGACTTAAATGTGGAAATAAGTGTGCTATCGTCCGCAAAGCTGTAGATTGGATTGACAGTGGTTTCTAGCAAATCGTTGATATATATCAAGAAAAGGCTGGGGGATAGAATGCATCCTTGAGGGACTCCAGCGTTAATGTTAAATTTGTCGGAGAGGTATCCATCGACGGCTACTTGGATTTTTCGTTGTTCAAGGAAACTTTTGATCCAATTCAATAATGAGTTTTGTATGCCGATTGAGGAGAGCTTGGTTCCTCCTGCCACACTCTGTCAAATGCCCTGGAAATGTCAAGAGCGACTGAGCGGGACTCGCCGTGCTTCTCCATGGCCTCCGTCCACAAGACGTGTGTGACGTAAGCGAGAAGATCGCCGGTGGATCTAAGGTTTCGGAAGCCGTATTGATGATCGCTGATTAGTCCAGATGATTCCAGATATCTTAACAGTTGTTGGTTGACTGCTTTCTCCATAATCTTCGATATTACTGGAACTAGTGCAATGGGGCGGTAATTGGAGGGCATCGTCTTCTTACCCTTTTTGGGTACAGCTTGCGCTCGAGCAGTTTTTCAGCTTGTTGGAAATTAGTCCTGCTTATACGATGCCGTGAACAGTCTACATAAGGGAGGAGTCAATTCGTCTGCACAACGTTTTAGTATTAGGGCTGGAATTCCATCGGGTCCAGAAGCTTTGTTGGTGTTTACGCTTTTAAGAATTTTATTTATAATTCGTTAGGGAAACGAAATTTCTCCCATCGATGAATTCACCCTTGGCAAATATGGCGGTGTTTTGCCTTGCGAGTGCAGAGTAGAATTGGACGCGAAGAGTTTACCCAGTAAGTTGGCTTTTTCCCTTGCTGTTACCGCGATAGAACCATCATCTGCTGTTAGGGGTGGCAAGGCCGACTTAGCAAATCCTTGACTAATGGCTTTCGATACCGACCAGAAAGATCTTGTTCCATTGGGGCAGTTTAGCAGTTTGTTTTTGATCCTGTTGTTGTGACTCTCTTTGCATTCATCAATAATCCGCTTGCAGCTATTTCTGGAGGCTAAAAAGTTCCTCCGATTTTCGATGGAAGGATGTTGACGCCATTTGCGTTATGCTGCGTTTTTAGTGTTTACTGCCTTTTTGCAATTCAGATTGAACCATTGCTTGTTGTTTGATCCGCATTTAGTAGAAAAAGGGATATAAGCTTCCATTCCTGCCAAGATCGTCTTTGTAATTTGGTTTGCACATTCTGAGATGTTATTGGTTCTAAAGCAGACTTCTTTCCAAGGGAATAAGCGATAAAATTCCCGAAGATGGTTCCACTCTGCTGATTTATAGTGCCATACCTTCCGCGGCATCGGAGGATCCTGCGTTTTAACCTCCAACTGGCAAGAGACTGTTATCAATTTGTGGTCCGATGTTCCTAGGGGGGCATGTACTTATACAGTGTACGAGTCAGGGTCTGAAGCTAAGACTAGATCTAGGAGACTTGCGAACTCGCCGTCTCGATCGGGGATTCTGGTAGGTTCCTCCACAAGCTGCGTAAGCCCGCATATGGTGGCAAATAGCTCAGCTTCTCGTCCTTCATCGTCGTTCTTGTTGCAGAAGCGCAGCCAGTTGATATTGTGAACGTTAAAATCACCCATGACGATGATTTCTGCGCTTGGTAGTCAATTTGCAGATGGTTAATGCAATCAACCAGGTTCAAAAAGAGCTGTCTATATTGGGTGTCGCTTGGTGGTCTGTAGATACAGCAGATAAATTTCGTGGCACCACTGGCTATTATTTTGAACCACATGACGTCGAAGTCCGCAAGTTCAAGCGTTTCCTCCCGCTGGCAACTCAAATCGTTCTTGACAAATACTGCCAATCCAAAGTTTAGTCGAAATCGGGTGTGTAGATCGTATCCAGGATAAATGAGGTGAACATTTGTTGTTGAAGGTTTTACCTTTGTTTCTGCCAATGCCAGAATGTGAGGCTTATTTGATTGCAGGTGTTGGTGTACTGCATTAATATTGGTGTTTAGGCCTCTGATTTTGCAGAAATTGATTTTTAGGCTTTTTGATCCGCCTGATGGACCCCCCTGACCAGCCTCCCGGAGATCCGAATGGGAGGCGAGTTTACCTCCGGAAAGTTTTGGTCGTGAGGGCGCCATAGATAGCAATAGATAGATAAAGAAATTCTAGTTCTTTTATTTGAGCTTATTTAATTTCTTTTCACTCGTTAACGTCAAAATTTAAAACCGGCTCCTAGAGCTATTTTTGAATAGTCGGAACAATAACTGTACCAATATTTGAACGACATTTTGAATATTTATAAAATTTGTATAGCAAAAGAATATTTATTTTATAAAATATTTTTTTGCTGCAGATAATTTTTTTTTAATTTAATTCATGGGAAAATTGATTCTTTCTATATAAATGACTTCTTAGTAACCTACTAAGAATTTGGAAGTTTGAGATGACTTTTGTTGAACAAAAATTGCATTTTTAATGTTTTAAACTTTTGAATGATTAAACGCTTGAATTAATAATTTTTAAATAATCGTCCACTCTCTCAATTCGAAATGATAATTTGTAGCTCCTCAAAGCATTGGGTAAAACAAAACGAAAATATGTTATTTGATTCTTATTCAAGAATTGGGCACTAAAATTGATCAATGTGACTTTACTACGATGGTTTTGTTATTATTATTTTTTTTTAATCTTAACACAATAATACACAAATACAACTAAAACTTGAAACGTATCTACAAAAATTAAATTTTATGTATAAAACCACCCTGTTGTTTAATGTAAAACTACATTAAATTATACGCAAAATAAGATAAAAAAAATCATTTAGAATGTTCAAAGAAGTTGGTAGAAAATTTGGTTTAAAGGGATTTAAATTGTTTCATTCTTTGCTCTTATTTCATTACATTTAAATTTATTTAATGAACATTGTTATTGCTATTTTTGACAACTTGTCAAAAAGCAATGAAGTTTTAACCAGCGTTTCATCGTAAAAAAGATGATGCCACTATTTTCAAATGCTGAGTATGCAGATATTAATTCTATTAGGAATATTGTGATGGTAATGGAAGAGCGGTGTTTCAGAAATATTAAAAATGTTTTCCAAGCCGACGAATACCAAATTACCAAAGTTTTCAAAGGAAGAACCTTTGGAACAAAACGTTTTAGACATTGTGCGTAAAAATCCTAAGAAAAGTATTAAAATAGATTCGAGAATAGTGGTAAAAGAATGGGAGCTCTATTAAGATTACCACGTGCTTCATAAAGAAAATTTATATCCGTATCATATCCAACATATCGAAAATCCACCTTCATGTCATTTCCAACAAAAATTTGCAGTCAGTGTTTGATGTGGCCTTATTGATAATTCCCTACTCGGTCCCTATGTATTTCAGCTACACTGAAATAGTTCTGTTTATTTTGACTTTTTACGAAATCTTTTGCCTGCCTTTGGAATGGTTGGGATGAATTTCCAACATGATCGTAATTATATTTATAACATTTTGGTATGGATGTACGGGAATACCAAGACAATCAATTTCTAAATCGTTGGATGATGGGGCGGTTTCTTGGTCGCTATAAGAGCCCCTGACCTAAATCCAGTAGACTATTTTTCGTATTGTTATTTAAGAGAAGCTTTATAGTGTTCCAATACAAAAAAATCAGCAATTAATTAATAAAAATTAAATATAAATAAGGGGTTAATACCTATTGCGCTGAAGTTAGCTTTAACACGTTTGTTAAAAGTTCAATTTCCAATTTGCATATACCTGAAAAAAGTAAATAAATTTTAGTGTCCTACATTTTAAAAATTTACTATAAACAATGTTTAATGTTTTTGTTTACTTCTATGGTATTCGTATTGTTTATTTCATTTGTTTAAATTTACTAGATACTTAAGTGTTTGTCTTTTTAAAAATTCAAAATTTGTTAAAAGAAAGTTATCAAGCCTTATAAAGCCACTTTTTTTCTATTTTAACAATTTAATTTATTGAAAACGTCACTAGTATGCATGTAAAATATACATTTACATATATACATAAAAATTATATACAATATAAATTAAATGCAAAAAAAGTGTAAACATAAATAATGAGTAACAAAAATTACATAACACTCAATTTATATTTTTTTTACCTATTTCTGTGGGCGTGCCAAATTATTTTTTTATGTTACTTTCTTCATAATTTATTGAAGTTTTATAAACAAGTATCAATATTAAATTTACAGGATGTTTTTTTTCAAGGGAAATAAATATTTAAATATTCTAGTTCGATTTGGAATTAACTTTTTGTAGATATACTTCTACCTTTAGTTTTACTGGTGTACTATGCCAGGAAAATTTAAAAAAAAAAATAATAAATATTGACGAAGTTAAAAGGTCTCTTATTCATGCAAAAATACCCAAAAGTACCCTTTATATTCGAAATAAAGTCGTATTGACTAATTTAAGCCCTCAACTCTTCTCAACACCTAAGTGTTCTTTAAGTATTTACATCACATACAAGCAAAGGTATGCCTTTTTTTTAGTTGGAAAACACAAAACATTTTCTCACTAATTCGTGTGCATTCGTGCGTTTTTTATTATATTTGAATTTCTTATAACTTATGTTTTCTTCTATAAGTTTTTTTTGTTTAACTTCGTGAAAAGAAAAAACACAAATTTAATTTCGTGTACTGAACAAGTTGTCCATTCCGAATACCAGCAGCAAAACTGCAATTTTCAATTCAATTTTCCTTTTAGGTGTCTTCTCGCAATGACACCGTATATGCATGTTTTAGAAAAGAAAAATAAACAACTTTTAATATAATCACCATATTGAGATATCGGTCATGCACTCTCGTGGTAGATATACGAAGTAATGCCAATACAATCCTGGCATATTCTAAAAATATATTTGCATTAATTATTTAAAATTTCATTCACTCGCGGTAATACGATGTTTAGTAGATACAGCCTAGAGGCAAGGATGATACTCGTTGTTTATTTATTATATTAGATTTGTGGCTATCTTCTCAATGGAAAGGTGTTTTTACAAGTATTTATTGTACTGCGCTACAGAAACAATATTTGTTTTAACGTGTTTATTAGACTCGATGTGAGTTTACCTGTGTTTTGTTTTTTAAGCTCTAAAGTGAAGAAAATCAACTAGATAATTAAACAAATTACTAATTCCATAGCATATATTTAATATCATCGATAAAATAGTGAGTATCTATAAATCAAGTAATTTATTTTTTTAGGACTACCTCAACAACCGAAAACAGGAATGACGAAAACGGAACTGCTAAAAATTCTACATCGGATTTGGACACGTGCGTTTCTCCGTAAGATTTTATGAATTTACAATCATAAACTTATATAAAAAAAAATAAGACGGAAAAAAATTTCTAGGGGGGCGATGGAGGAAATCCGTGTCACCATGGACGATCTTCGATGCTGGTCGAAATCTTTTGATAAGCTGATGAACAGCAACGGTACGTACTTCCTAACGTGTAAAAAAATAAACTTTAATTACATTTTTCTATATGTTTTCATAGCTGGGAGAAAAGTGTTTCGAAACTTCTTAAAAGGGGAATACTCCGAAGAGAACATTTTATTCTGGCTGGCTTGTGAAGATTTCAAGAAGCATAATGATCGAAGTTACATCGAGAGATGGTCCAGGCTTATTTATATGCATTATATTCATCCTGATTCATCTACTGAGGTAAATTTTAAATTTTTAATGGCATATATAAAAAGTTTGTAAAGCGGCGTTATTAATTAAAAGGAGTTTGACTTGGAGATAATACATTGGAGTCCAGGTTAAACATAATAAATTTTAAAATTAAACATTCAAACAAGAGAAGATGTTGAATGAACTGTTACAATTGTTGTATCACATAAACTTTGTAAAAATCTGAAAGGTTTTTATACAAAAAATCGTTTAAACTGTTAATGCCTTCTTGATTTTTTAATTGCAAACGATGATGATTTTTTTAAATTATATTTAGTTTATAATAGAAATATTAATTTTTTTAAGCGGATTTTAAAAATAATTATTCCAAAATGTAGGATGTTTTGAAGATTTATTATAACTAAGTATATAAATATACAAATTATATTAAAATTAACATTTTTTTTTGAAAATAAATCGCGTTTAAGCAAAGATATTTGGCAAGGAATGCTTGATTCTTTCAATTCTGTATAGAAAATAATAAAAAAATCACAAATTCATTTCAAGGTTGGGGTTAAGTGACTATTTTAACTGCCTGGAAGGAAAAAATTAATTAAATAAGGAGCTTGAAATGGCCTCAACTGCCTGGAAATTTAAAAAAACTGCCTAATTAATAGTTCCAACTGCCTAGAATTAGAAAGAGAAATAATGCCTACTGCCTAGTCTTAGAGCGAAGAAGTGTTTTAATTTTTCCATAAGAGAATGTTCTTCCAGGAACTACATGAAAACTCACTTCACCTGCTTGGAAAAACTTGAAAATTAACCTAAAATTTCTGGAAAAACGATTTTTTTTCCAAAAACTTCGAGAAACTGGAAAGTCGCTTCAACCGCCTGAAAATGTTAAAAAGTGACATTAACTGCCAGGAAGAAATAAATAATTATTCCAGGATCTTGAAACATATGAAAACTCACTTTAATTGCTTGTAGAAACTTTGAAAAGTTACTCCGATAAACGGAAAGCAACGAAACGTATAAACTTTCTTTAACTGCCTGGAAATGTTGAAAAAATTGATCCAAGTGCTCCTGGAAGAAACAAAATATTCTTCCAAGAACTTGAAATACTTAACAATTCACTTTACCTGATATGAAAAACTTGACAATTTCTATAGAAACTTGGAGCACATATAAACTTCCTTTAAGTGCCTTGAAATGTTGAAAAATTGACTTGAGTACTTGGAAGAAAGAAAACATTCTTCCAGAAACTTGGAGTGCATGAAAACTCACTTCACCTGCTTGGAAAAAGTTAAAAATTAACCTCAAATTCCTGGAAGAAACGATTTTTTTCCAAAAACTTGGAGCGCACGAAAAACCGCTTTAACTGACTGACAATGTGGAAAAGTAACCTCAAATACCTTGAAAAAATTAACAATTATTCCAGGATGTACATATCCATATGAAAACCCAATTTAATTGTCAGGAAAAACTTTGCAAAGTTACTCCGATAACCTGGAAGCCACGGAACATTTCTGTAGAAACTTGGGAGTACAAATAAACTTCCTTTAACTGGCTGGAAATGTTAAAAAATTGACCCAAGTGCCTGGAACAAACAAAACATTCTTTCAGGAACTTGGAGTACATAAAAACTCACTTCACACGCTTGGAAAAAGTTAAAAAATAACCTCAAATTCCTAGAAGAAACATTTTTTTTTCATAAAAACTTGGAACGCACGAGAAAAGTCGCTTCAACTGCCTGGAAATATTGAAAAGTGATCTCAACTGTCTGGAAAAAATTATTAAAAACAATTATTTCAGGATCTTGAAACATATGGAAACTCAATTTAATTTAATGGAGAAACTTGGAAAAGTGACTCCGACAACCTGGAGGATCTTAGAGTGCATAAAAACTCACTTCACACGCTTGGAAGAAGTTGAAAAATAACCTCAAATTCCTAGAAGCAACGTTTTTTTTCATAAAAACTTGCATCGCACGAGAAAAGTCGCCTTAACTGCCTGGAAATATTGAAAAGTGACCTCAAGGAAGAAATGAATAATTAAAAGACAACTAACCCGAACTACCAGATATTTAGGGTAGATTACGGTCCTGTTGTTTTTGCAAGCCTAATATTATCTATACTACCTTAGATATACAATAATACAAAAAATTGGGCCCCCTGGATTTATTTACGCATGCCGTCAAAACACTTCGTGGCTTAAGCAATTTAAGACTCTAAGACTAAGATTTTTTTTAAAAAGTTTTGTTTACAGAAAGGGTACATTAAACAAAAAAATTTTTGGATGAACCATATTCTGCACTAAAAAATTACAAAAAGGTCTTACTAAATGTCATTTTCAAAAAATTGCTATTCGAGAACTCTCCAATATGTCAGTATTGGTCCTCCTCAATGGGTTGTGTGTCAATGATTTGACAGTAAATTATAAACGTCCACGTGCTTAAATTAATGGAGGCAATTTGGGAAACAACTTTAAAAAAGTGTTTTTAATCGTTATATTTTTTATTTGATATAGGAATATAATAAAAGTAATTTAAAACAATATAAAAAAGATTAAGATTAGTTCGCGATAATACTATAGTACATTTTTAATATTTGTGTCTGTAAGTAAAAAGAAGCATAGGAAAATCGTGATATTCTTTTTTTTTTTGTTAAAAATTGGTTCATCCAAATTCTTTTTTGTTATAATTTAATGGATTTAAGATAAGTCTACTAAACAAAAAAATCTGAAAATCGTTCGGTTGCAAATTGCTCAACAGATAACATATTTTTCTAATTTTAATTTTAGAGATATCAGCATAAGAACCGATGTCTTTGAAGCTCTATATGACCCCGTTTTTGCGCTTTACTTAACCCTTATTAACTTCTTTATTTCGTTTCCCTTGCCTTGTCTTTCCGATTATTTTAGCACTTCTGTAACAAGCATTATGAGTACTTCCTATAAATGTTTCATGAGAAAAAAAAGGAAAAATTATAGGAAATTCCTTAAGGATTTATTTAAAATTTATCATCACGTAGTATTCCGTGTATGAGAAACAGTATAAAAATTCTCTATTCCTCATGTAGAGCTGTAAAATTATAAATAAAATTGAGTTTTTAATATGTCTGAAAAAGTGGGCGCGGGTATATACAGGATCTTAATCTAGGATTACTTACTAATTTACTAATTTCACTTTATATAGTATATAATGTATATTATAAAGTATAGAAAATAGCATATTTCTTAAATAAAGACTGTTTGGCTATTGCTACGAGGTGTTTGTTTGTACTCACTATGTTATACCTGTTGATAATTCCATATATAAATAGAAATATAAACGATGCTTTCGACATTTTTAAAGTTACTTATTAATGAAATAGGTCGAAAGTTGTTAACATTAAGCTAATCGCTCTTTGAGTCAATCGATAGATTTTATTAATAAAATGTTCTCCTGCCTGGAAATATACCAGTTCATCAAGCCTTATTAACTAAATGAGTCAAAGATTAAAGAGTTTCATCGATACCTAATTAAAGTCAAAGAAATCAAAAGGGCTTTAATTATTTGGAAAATTAATTACCATTTGTTTCAATTTCCAAGCATTTAATTTTGTAAAAGGAATTTAGCATGGTTTAGTTGGAAACAGAACGTAGTGCTTAATTGGCTTCAGATACAATAGAAGGTTTATCACTTACAATAATATATGTTTTTTTATTACGAGAATTGGTAAAACATTAAAAGTGTTTAGAAATAAAATTATTTTAATTTTCACAAGTATTTTTATTCATTATACTTTACAAGTCTTTTGAAATTTATTTGACAAATAGCTGATTTGTTTATAAGTGTGCAAGTTTTTCTTAGTTAATTTTGGAATTATGAATATAATTAATGTATTCGGTTTTTGTTTTGTTTCCTGATCATAAACTACTATTTAGCCAGATAAGGTTCGATTTAGTAAAAAAGCGTAATTTTAATTTTTTTTTGCAATTAGTTAGTGCCCAGCGCATCCCTGCACTCTTGGACCAGTTTGAAACTAATCCTGGGTGCTTGGATGGCCTTTAAGGCAACCTGGCTGTCAAAGTAAATGAATATTTCACTTGAAACATCGTCCAATATCTTCCAAGTGAAAATGTCCCAAACTGTATCGCTACAAAACACTCCAGGTCCTGAAGGCCATTCTTGAATTGTTTGCGTACCATGTACCAAACCCTTTCAAGATCTGGCCTTTGTATTAAAGCCGTTTTATTGGGCCATTCTCCCTTGCTTGCGATGTCGACCTTAAAGGAACCTTTAGCCATACAATCATGCTCCACCAATTTGGTGATAGACGTATGCCACGCTACCCCGGGTTCATGCTGCAATATAGCGCTATCCTTCATCCTTACATATAATGCCAGTGCCTCCCTCTGAATCCACTTTGGAATTTCCGGCAAACTCACGAGGTTTACCTGGAGTGTTCAGCACATCACCTGATGTGCTTCTCATCGGCCAGCCTTTGCAGTCTAGCCAGTTTTTTGCTGGGCATTATTTATTGATCAAGGCGGTACATAGCCAGTGTAGGATGTTGGACTTTATGCCCCAATTCCTACCAACTACCCTTTGAACTTGCCACAGAATGCTTTGTGGATTGCCTCGGTAATGTGTTTGTTCCATGTTAGCTTGCTCTCCAGGTACACGCCTAAGTTTTGCTTGATCTAAAGAGGTTTCTGATACATTAGTATCGGCCTGAGTCCTGCAAGCCTGTCTCGTTTTCGTAAAAAGTATCTGTTCTGTCGGGATTAACAAAGAGGCTCGTTTCCACGCATAACCTTTGCATGCTCTTACATGGGCTCTCCATGGGATCACTCACTACCTCACCAACCTATAGAGTATCATCAATTAATGATGCATAGCGTAATTATTTTTTATATTTTTAGTAGAATTTTCTTGTTTAATTTTTTATAGTAGTCATGTGTAAAATATCCTTTTTTTATGTCAAAGTCAATTTTTTTTCGTGGTATCCTGTGACCGTCTTCTAGATCTTTTCTACTGAAATGTTTAAGGAAACTAGTACTAAATCACCAAGTGTAAATCACGCACCAAAAAAAGTCAAAAGTGTCTTTATTATTGACTGCTATGCATCTATACATCAGTATAATATGCATCAATAAAAGTTTATTAACAACTGCATTATTTTTAAATAGTAAATGGACTTTGATATGTCCCTGCTATATTATAATTTATGTGTATTCGTTTTTTAGCATTATTTATTTCATTTTTGTAAAGTAATGACTTCATATACTTCCAGATATAAGAAAGTTGACTAAAATTTGAGCTTCTTTCTCGCCAAAGTAATGTTACGACTACTGATCTAGAAATATGTTATCTATTTAGATAATCTTTAACAGTTTTTGCGAAGTGCGCTGCCCCTTTATCCTGCATGAACACTATTTTATTAAGAAAGTTAAGTTTGCAAAATATATAATTTTTAAAATTCACGGTTCATATTAGATAGAAATTCGACTAACCCTAAAAAATTATTGCTTATGAAGCGGCAGGAAATGTTTATTTTAAACTCGCGTTGAAATGCTTGACTGTTTCTAAAGTTAAAGGCTTTCCTACGGGTAAACGTCGCCTCATCTGTAAATAACATTTTGTTTACAAATGTCGGATGCTCAGCTCTTCTAGTATGGTGGAAACGGGTAAATACTACTCCGGCTTTAAAATCATCCCGCAGTAAATTCTGAGCCGCTTTTAAAAACAGCAACTAAAAATCGGAATTTTCCTGTACCAGTTGTTAAAGAACAACTAGTATAAATAAGAGCTAATTCAGGATTTTCATCAATGCTATCTAAAAAAATTCTTGAGAATTAGAAAAAGTAAAATCAAAGTCAGAATATTTATTGGGCTCAACGTTTCATACGGGCAAACTAAATTTAAGAGTTCTTTAATTGAAAATAAGATATACCAAGAATAATTACAAATAACACTTTATTATTATTGGCAATTAACAATTGCATTACTATGTTTGTATTAAATAGTGCTTTCCTAAATACACTGTTTATTTTGACCACAACTGTTTACACTCTAATTACTTATAAGTCTATAATTGACAGATTGGTGCTTCCGAATTCCTGCTACAGCGTTCTTTTAGAGTTCTATTAATGTTGAACAGAAGACACTTGAAAAGTAATTCAAACCTGTTTTTGGTCATTACGCAGAAATACATTTTTCTATAACTTCTATTATAACTGAAAATTGCCTTAAAGTATTGCATTTCAAGAAAGGTTTTCAATTCAGCTACATCTAGATTATGAGCAAATGTTTATTTCTAGAAAGCTCGATTAATTCTAATATATTCATTTCTGGTTTACTATCTGTTCTAATATGCCTTATCTATGAAACAAGCATAAATCAAGAGAATTTCGATTCTTACCAGTGGTTTTTATGCCTTGCTAGAAAAACATAATCTTTAGGATATTAATCTTCCATTGATAGTATGCCGTCATTTTTATATGCATTATTTTTATCAAGATAGTTGCGGCAAGGAAAAAAATACATCGACCCTCTGTTGCGTCACATATCTAGTAACCTTTATTGTGAGGCTGTTAATTATAACGTATACGACATTTTTCACTGATTGATAATATGTATTAATGATCAATAAACTGTCATTGCTGTTTACAAAGCAGAATAAAGCAAAATAAAGTAATATTAAATAATAAACGACTTTACTTCCTGAAATCATCTACAATGTAACAGATAAAAGAAAAAAAACAAAATTCCTTACATTTACATCCAACAAACTCTAAAGAAGTAGTACAGGAAAAAAAGTAGAACTGGGAGTTATCGGCATAAAAATGAGTAGCAGTATTATTATTATTATTATTATTAGCAGTAGTATTATCAATCATCTGATATGTCATATAAAATGCTGAAATTTTTTGCTTGTAGAGGCTTTCTTTTTAGAAGAATATCTACATCCAAGCCAAGCCAAAACAAAAACATGAAAAATCTTTTCAGACAGTAGTGCATGGCTCTAATAACGTCTCAAAGATGAAGAAATGGAACGTTTATAAAACTGACATTTTATTGTTAAGGTTAACTTGATGGTTAAAGTTAAAGTTAACGTTTTAAATTTTTTTATAATACCGGCCCTAAGACCGATCCCTGTGGTACGTCTGATAAAACCCTTCGAGAAAGAGACACCTTATTGTTAAGCTTGACGCTTGTGATTTTTATGATATATTGATGTATACAATATTTCAGCAGCTTATTACTAATTACTTAATGAAAATTCTTGCAAACACTCATAACATACCAATATTCACAAAAGTCCTATTTGGTGCTGTTTTTAGAATTACCTGACCACCAAAAATAGTGAAATTAATCAATTAAAGTTTAGTGCAATTAAAAATTAGAAATTTGGTTTCGCGCGACGTTGCCACTTGCCACCCCTGTAATTAGGTTTTGTTTGTTGATACTGAAGTTGGACCAAGTTAATTTCTTCCTTTCTTCTTTTATTTATAAGCCCATTTCTTCTTTTATTC
Organism: Anthonomus grandis grandis; assembly: GCF_022605725.1. Lineage (NCBI taxonomy): Eukaryota > Metazoa > Arthropoda > Insecta > Coleoptera > Curculionidae > Anthonomus > Anthonomus grandis. The sequence continues at coordinate 14,412,409 of NC_065567.1, forward strand.
ATTATAGATAAGTTTTATTTGAGATATATATGATATATGAGATATAATATATGAAATATGGTTTTATATGTTGCTTTATACAGGGTAATTTTTACGTTGATACTTTTTTTTAACTGTGTATAGAACTCGGTAAAATATACATTTTTTTCAAATAACTTTTTCGATACAGTCAAAAACAAGGGACATACAGAATAAAGAAAGTGAATATATGTTTGTTTTTCATCGTCTGTTTATGTTTAGTTTTTGCTCGAATTTTTGTATTATCGATCACGCATTGTACCGATCAGTTAGTCTTAGACACTTTTGATTTATTGTTGTTAATTTTAAATTTATAAATCCTAAAAATGGCACATCGTTGAAACAATGAACTTGTGGATATATTTCTTATTTATGGAGAGTGTCTTCAAAGTGCTGCTGCTGCTTCGGTATTATACGCAGACCGCTTTCCTTTGCGAAATCATCCTACACCCAGAAGTTTCATAATTCTTATTCAATGGGCTAGGGATACCGGCGATTTACGGGAACATCGTGGAGGGCATGCAGGAAGAGGAAGGAGACCTGAAAATGTTCATAGGGAAGAACAAATTTTAGGCAACATTCACCCGAAACGGAATTAACAATTTTCGATATACGCATGTTTGGTCTGTTGATAATCCCCATGCAATTCGCAGAACCAATTTTCAACACCGCTTTTCTGCTAATGTGTGGGCAGGAATTGTGAATGGGATACTTGTTGGACTATTTATCTTACCAGACCGTTTGACGGCCGATGTTTATTTGGACTTTTTGCAAAATAATCTGCCTGTTCTGTTAAAAGATGTGCCACTGAATATCAGGCAAGTTATGTGGCTCCTGCAGGATGGAGCACCTGCCCATTTTAGACAAGAAGTGAGCGAATTTTTGGATATAAGTTACCCAAATCGGTGGATTGACCGAAATGGACCAGTTGCATGGCCACCAAGGTCGCCAGACCTAAATCCATGTGACTTTTTCTATTGCGTGCCGTTACGGAACAGTGGTTACGTCGAGCAAATCGTTGTGTTGAAGTTAATGGTGACAACTTTGAACAACTTATTTAAATTAGAGAAGACCTTATTGGACTCATTTTATAACATTTTGGCAATGCAATTTTTTTGTTTTTCGGGTTTTTGAATAAAGTTATTTGAAAAAAATGTTTATTTTACCGAGTTCTATACACAGTTAAAAAAAAAGTATCAACTTTAAAATCACCCTGTATATGAGTTTTGAAGTTTCCGCTGGGGCGCGTTTTAATGGTACAGTAAGTTTGTTATAGTTATTAAATTAACGTTTCCTTTACTATAAGAGGTACAGTTATCGCATTGCTACTTTGGATGTTTTAATTTTATATTTACTACTTGTCATTGTAAAATTAAAACATCAAAATAAAAGTATTGGCTGATAAATTCTCGTGTTTACGTTTACCATCTGGATTAGATTAAATAAAGTTGAGCTTCCTTACAAATATCCATATATACCCGCAGTTAATGAAATTCTTTTGCTTTCTGGATTATCAAAGTTCTCGAGTAGCCGTCGCGTTTGCCATCGGATTTAAAAATAGAATAATTTTGCCAATAATTTATATACGGTTGGGAATCAAAAATATTTTACCAATACTAACGTGTTGCTGAAATATTTTCAACGGTTAGAGTTCAGATTTATTTAGAGAAATTAGAAATGTAAAGACTTAGGGCAGCTATAAGTTTAGACATTTAATTACTTTTAAAATAATAAATGATTATAAATTCGAAAGTGAATTATCCATATTAAATTACATGTGTCTCATATATAAAGTTTTAATTTTGAAATACATACACAATTACTACATAAAGGGAATTAAAAATATAAATATACGAGGCAACGACGGAACCATTGGTCAGGTTGTTACTCATTTATTTTTTAACGAAGAAATTGGAAATTTCGGTTGTCGATATAGTTTTCTAAAACTTACATGTAAAAAAAACATTGGCTCTGGTTTTACCGGAAATAGACTTAAGTCGATCATTTTAAACGGAACTCTGTATATTTTATTACGCCGGTTCGATGAGTAAAACATTCTCTTTTCAATGACGATAACAAATAAAATTGATAAAATAAAATAAATAGGGAACAATAATGATGAAACAATATGTTAAAATAGTATTTTTTTGTCATTCAATATGCCTGAGAAAATACTTATAGTTGCTTTTTTCAATTTTATCACAAGGAAATTGTCAAAATGTTCTCACCGAGGGTTTGAATAAACCATCTTTGATTAAACTATTTCATACAACAATAAAAAAAAAAAGTTTATTAATTAATCCAATTTCATTTTATTCTTTAATATACGATATTAATATTTTAACTTTTACCTTAATAATGTCAAATTTTGTACGGGAAATACGAGTTAAATTATTTACAAATTTATGTAAAGAGTAGAAAAAAGTGTAAGTATAATGCAAGTTTATTTTTGGAGAATAATTCTTAAAGAATCAGCATCAGCTCTGCGTCATTGTTCCTGACACGTTATTGTGTCAATCAAGAAATTAATGAGGTATCGGTATAACGATTAGAGCTTATCGGCTAATTTATATATTTTTAGCTTTCCAGGGCATAGAAAACGTTTTCTTCTTTAATTGTCATTTGTCAAGCCATACTTGCTATCTTATAACTTATTTAATTGGGTATTAAACTAGCTAGATAATTACTAAACTTATCTCATGCTAAATTATTGAAAAGAAAAAAAAATAAGGTTTAATTTTCGTTAATAGATGTCGTAGTATAATTTATGATTTAAAAATAGTATATATATTAAATTTTTTTGAATTTTTTTTATCATATAAAGCAGTTCTAAATGGTAAAATAACATGTGTTGTCGAAAGTGTTCTATTTTGTTTTATACTCGGATTATCAAACTTTTTTTACAAACAATTTTTTCAAAATTCTTTTGACTAGTTGTTTTGTATCAAGATATTTTTAATAATATTTTTTTAGTTACTAAATTTTAACTCTTTAAAAAAATTAGTCTTTTTCTAAATAGTTTTTGGGAAATTAAAATTAGCTTGCCTATTTAAAAGAAAAAAGAAGCTCATAGGCTCAAAGGCTCCAGAAACCGCATCGATTGATTCTGGAGAAAACTGAGTTTTCTCAGACTATCGATGTTGTTCCTGGCTCCTGGATATACAAAGAGATCTATAACACCACAAGTAAATTACTGTATTTATGAATTATTGGACTTAAAATTGAATTACATATAACGAAAAGTCTCATTAAAGGTTTAAGTTTATAATTCTTATAAGTACGTGAATAGGTTTATTTTCTTCTTCTTTTTAATATTTGAGCGTATGAGACAGTATTTATCAAACTGGTGACATAGTACCCTAAAATAGATAACTAGTTTATTGAATTGGTCACAGCAATATAGATATTATACTTTATATACGTTTGTGAGTTAAAATAGAATTTGATTTTTAAAGATTCCAGACCTTTATTCCTAATTTATAATAATATGAGCAGAATAAGAATGCAAATAAATTAGAATTATATTTTGTCTGCATGATTTGTTTGTATTTATATGTAAATTTTGTACATCTTTCGTTGTGCAAATGTCAATTTAAACGTATTACTCGAAAGGAATTAATATTAAAGGTTATAAAACTTCATATTTGCCATTGTATAAATATTTTTCTTTCATTGATTCTTTATTAACTGGGAAATGTACGTAGTAAACAAAAATATTCCAGATTTATTAAGTAAGGGTACGTTCTTCAATTATTAAGGGGATCTAGGTTTTGTTTACAAAAAGTTTTTAATGCGCTTATTAAAATTAAAATATTTTCCGCAGAATAAAAGAGAAACAAAAATTATAAAAAAGGGTTTAACAAACTTTAGATAAGAAAATGTTGTTTGTAAAATCAAATTTTATAATTTCACATCGTTATGCATTAAATTTATTATTTAATTTTAATGCAAGACTAATTTTATCAATTTGACTGCAATTTGCTAAATATCTTTATATAAGTTACTTACTACAATTTCTTAAAAATAACAGATAAATTTGCGATCTTTATTTGCAGGGTACATAAATAACATAAAATGAATTACAATCTATATGGAAAAAATATTAAAAAACACAAGATAATTAGGTGTGCACACGCGCATTGTCACTTTTTCATTGATTTCCTTACTTAACCGGTGCAAAAAAGACGTATAGTACGCCCCTGTTAATCAATAAAAAAAGGTTTGTTCTCACAGCAGTAAGAAACAACTTTTCGACAAATAAACATACGCAATAGAGTAAAATGCGTTTACACAGAAACTTATCGGTTTCAAATACAAAGTTTCTCATCTCATAGTCAGACTTGTTTTCGGATTTATTTTAAGCAAAGTGTCAGCGTATTCGTGTTTCCAGTCAACGCCGATCTTCTACATATGAACATAACATGTAATTTGTTGTTTGTGTTTTCACGTTTTGTATAATCTCTGACATTCATTTTGAAATTGTATTTTAAATTGTTGGAATGACCTAAACATACTCACTAAGGAAATGAGTGAATCGTCGGAAGAATCTGAACTATCAGAATATTCTGATTTCTGATTTTTTCTTACTTAACCGATGCAAAAAAGACGTATAGTACGCCCCTGTTACTCAATAAAAATAGGTTTGTTCTCACAGTAGTAAGAAACAACTTTTCGACAAATAAACATGCGCAATAGAGTGTCAGACAATCTCATAGTCAGACTTGTTTTCGGATGTATTTTAAGCAAAGTGTCAGCGTATTTGTGTATCCAGTCAACGCCGATCTTCTAAATATGAACATAACATGTAATTTGTTGTTTGTGTTTTCACGTTTTGTATAATCTCTGACATTCATTTTGAAATTGTATTTTAAATTCTTAGAATGACCTAAACATACTCACTAAGGAAATGAGTGAATCGTCGGAAGAATCTGAACTATCAGAATTTTCTGATTTCGACACAGACTTGAAGATCTACGTGAAGAACAGATAAGACCCAAAATCGAAAATATTTAGATTAAATTTTTTCCCAATTTATTATAATAGAATTTTCCAACCATTTTAGAGTAAGCCCAAAGGTAGCAAAGGTAACAAAACCAATTACAGAATTTTAAACTCTGTTAATACAATACACCTGATATAGGGTTGTATTGTAAATTTGTTTTTGTTTATGTTTTATTTATTTTTCCATTTCCCACTGGCATAAAAAACTAATATTATTTTAATTGTCTTCTTCTTTTAAATTGGACTTCACTCAACACGTGTTTCATGTTCGCACAGACGGTTTCAAATCGATCAGAAGTTATATTTTACGCACGTTAAGAATGTTTTGGAAACAAAGTTTTTTAAACTTGTTAGAAATTTGTACTGAGAACAAACCTAATGATGCCGCATCCATTCCAAAATACTGTGATTACATCATTCTTGTCTTGTTTGGAGCCCATTTGTTTCGAATTTTTCCGTTGACTGTCTTTTCGTCTCTGCAAAGTTAAGCCATGTTTCATCCCCAGTCATATACATATCTCCGAAGAAACTTCGCAATGGAAGAGCGCTAGAATTTCATTTAGTCCACCCACGATTGCACTTATTGTACTCATCAGCAAACGCTACATCCAATTTGCCGAAATGTTTTTCCACGGATAATTTTTCGCGCAAAATTAAGGCGGACAGTCGCTGATTAGCCGACGGCCTCAACTATTTCGCGCATTTTAATTCAGCACGTAAAATCAGATCCAGTTTTTTGTCAATATTTTCGGAAGTACTCACTTCCACTGGGCGCCCCGAACAAACTTGATCTTTTGTGGAATAACGGCTGACCACAAGCACAGAAGCAGATGTGCCATGAACTATATCCAACTGTATTACTCTATACAAAATAAAAATATTTAATCATTTTTCGAAATTTCCTTTTTTATTACTTGATGAATGAATTTTCCTTACATTATTATAAGCAGACAAAAGTTTTTAACTTTAATCGACAATAGAAATGGCATTACGTAACAGATGAACTGAAACTTCGACAGCTTTCTAGTTAATAGTACTGCCACATTAAGAAACACTTATTTTTCAACGCTACGTATGCCATCTTTTTGATTTTCTAAGATTCGATACTTAATGTAAAGTGTAAAGTTTATACACTATCGGACAAAAGCAGAGAAACTTTTAAAAATTAGGTATTTTATTTGAATATACCGAAAGTAATGCAGTTCTATACGTAGTAAAGATTAAAAATATTTTTAGAGAGTTTATTTCGATAAAGTAATAAACTATATAATGAAAACCAAGGTTATTTAGCAAATACTTTAAATACATACACATTAATAAAGGCGTCCCTTAGCAGTTATAGTATTATTTCCAAATGTAACTTTCCAAGATATTTGACAACACCTTTCTTCAGATTTCTAGTGAATCATGGTAATTTTAATAAATATTTACATAAATAAGGAATAAATGACTCATATATATGTAACTGTGGCAACCAGTCAATTGATGATTTGAACCATATTTTATTTGAATGTAAAAATAATATTGACGCAGCGATGTTTCTGCATAATAAATTGAAAGAGCTTGGCTTGCTTCCCATGTGTCATACTTCAATTATGGCAAATGTAATTGCCGACGATAGAATGGAGTCTATTTTCCTAAAATTTTTGAAATTGTCGAAAAGGAAAATTTAACTTGAACGTATATGCACTAGTTAATAATTTTAGTTACTTGGAGATTCCTTTGTTTTTTCCCTATTGTTTACCTACCTATCCAAGCCCCTCTATGTTTTGTCTTTTAAAAAATGTCCTGCATTGGCTCCAGAACGAGAAGCGTGTGACCCTGTCTAAAATCCCTAGTATTAATATTTCTTGCACTATTCCTTTTTTTATACTCTTTTTAGTAGATATAATGTCATACTACCCAATAGTATATTTTTTTAAATACTATATTAGCAACCTGTTCTATTATGAATGAGTTCCTATATTGGAACACGTGGCTAAATGTGCCAAGCACAAGGCCAAAAAACGGAAAAAATACCAAAGTTTATTTAAATAAACAAAATACTCTAGGGAGAAAAGTAGAAAAACCAATCTGTTTTACTAAATATTTTAAAATAATACTTGTTTCTAAACTAATAAGCAATAGTAGTTAGAGTATCCCTTATTGGCAATAACCTCGCGACATCGTTTGGCATGGATTCCAAAAGTTTCATAATGGTTTCTTCTCCAATAGAATTCCAGAATTCTTGCAAAACTTATTAGATCATTTTATTGCTGGTCTGATGTCTTAAACGCCGATCTAGTTCCTCCTAGACGTTTTTAATAACATTAATATCCGAACTTTGTGCAGGAGTCCACAACCCTAATCTTTTCTGATAAAAACCAATCTTGAATTCCCTTTGATATATGTTTAGGGTCATTATCCTGCTGATATATCTAGGTGAATAGTAAATTATCCTCAGCAAATGGTAGCATTACATTTTTTAGAATATCTAAATACACAAGTCGATTCAAAATACCCTTAATAACACGTAATGGTCCTATACCGTACCAAGAAAAGCAACCCCATATCATGCAGGATCCACCATCATGCTGTACAGTAGACTTTGTTTACTTTGGATCAAATATTTTGCCTTCTGGGCGATGTATCCACGATATTCCATCAGACCCAAATAAATTAAATTGACTTTCATCAGTGAAAAGAACTTTTGCAGTCATTGGCTCTCCAATGCACATATTTTTTCGAAAAGTTGACTTGGGCCTTCTGGTTCTTCCTGATGATTAGCGTTTTTTAGCGGCTCTTCTACTAAATAATCCTGCTTTCCTTAGACGTCCTTATATGGTCTTAGAACTAACGTTACCACCAGGCAATTTACTTAAAATTTAATTTGTTATTTGTAGGGATCAGACTGGGCAAATTTTTGTATGATCTTTTCATTTTTTTTGGTTTTTCTCGGGCGGCAATTTTTTTTATTGCTCTTTAATAAATTGCGTGTTTTAAACTTAAACATATTCTTGCTTATAACAGATTTACGCAAAGTAAGCATTTTACTCATGTCCACTTGTCTTACACCACTCTTTTGTGTATCAACTATTTTTGTACAAAGATCTTCCGCGAGGCATATTCACTAAAAAGCTATTAACAGATCTCACGTAAAGCGAAATAAACACTAAATTTGCTTAGTTCTTATGTGAGTTTTTTTATTTATGTCCAACTTAAAATATTCATACTATAAATAAACAACTGATAAAAGGAATGTGGAAAGTGATGAATAAAAATGTCATTATTAAGAGCGACAATATTTTTAGGAAATTTACATAATGAAGGTTTTTACAATGTTAGGAATCTGAAAAAGTTTCTCTACTTATGTCCCATAGTGTATTTTATAAGAAGCTTTGTTTTATTTTTCATAAATTTACTTAGATCAATGAAGCAACCAATGACCATACATTTCAAATACATTAAGTAAAAATTCCAACCAATAAAAAAAGAAAACTGTAGGATTTATGAAAAATGAGAGTGTCATCAAGTAATATGAAGAGTCTTTAACAAAAGTATTATACAGTGCATTCAGGATGAAAGGAACAAATTCATTTAAAATTCAGATGTTTTTTGTCTTCCATTTTTCGATTAGCATTACCACTTACGCATTATTTGTAATAAAAATTTTCTATAAAGGGTAACTCAAGTAGAAACTAAGGCATTAACATTAATTTTTTTAATTTGAAATACCCTATATATCATGACATTTTACAATTCTACGATATATTTTAAATACTTTTTATATAGCATACCATATGTCTAAAGTCAGTGGTTTGTCAAATTTGACATAATAAATATAAGATATTAAAAGATAAAATATTATACAATATTTATTGCAACTGGTGTTCAATTTCTTGTCCATTTACTTTAATGCATTTTTGTAGTCGGTAAATAACTTCCAATTGCACATTTTCAATCACTTGCGGATCGATATTCTAATCTTTTGTCTAATCTTTGCTTCAACATTATTAAATAATGAACATGATTTGGTCTATTCGCATAAACTTTGGACTTTGGAGAAAAAATACCGAAGTTTTTTGTGAATGAATTTATATCTTTTATCGTGAATCCAATGTATCATATTTCATATATTGTATATATTTCAAAGAAGATGTTTTCTGACTGGTTTGAAGTGTACAATCTGATTAAAGTAAGGAAATGCCTATACAAAATGCGATTTGATCCGTGAAATTTAATAATGACAACTAAGATTATTATTTAGCACTTTATAAGTCACAAAGGTAAAGTAGAAGAAAAGTGGAATTGGCTTTTTCTTTAATTTTGGGACCTCTCGGTAGCTGATTCCTAGTCGACTGATAAAGAAATCTCCATTTTGAAAGAAATTACAGGTAAGGAAAGTGAAAGTTTCCACGCGTGTATTATACTAAATATGAATATAAGCTTTTGGAAACGTGAGGTAGAAGTTTGCCTAAACTGCTATATTCAGTCGCAGCTCATGGTTTGCTCGAAAAGTGCAAGAGCATCACTAGAAAATAGTCGATATTTGGACACCTATAATTCCAATAATTACTATTTTCTAAATAGACAAAATAAATACTTCTATTTAATTGTACCTATTTCAAACGCGAGTTTATTATTATACATTTACTATATTTTTTTTTTAATTTTGATTAATACTATCTTAAAACCATGAGAAAATTATTAATAGCAATATTAAACGTTCATTATAAATTTTCAATTTAAATTATATCTCGTTAATTTCACTAGAAGACATTTAAATATAGAAATCACAAAATATTTAGTTTTCGTGTACATTTTAGTAGTTCGTGCTGTTATATCTTCTGGGTAATTTGAATTCATTTTCCATTCTAATCCAAGAATTTGAAGCGATTATTTCAGGCTATTTCTAGGTACTAAAAAATATATCTTATATTAGCATATTAATCTAATTATCTTATTGAAGAGCTTGCGCAGCACTGTAAATCTGGATTATTAAATAAATAAATAAATAAGTTATTATAAAATATTTCATTAAATTACGCTATTAGGAAAAAGTGATGTAAATACTGCCATGGCATTTTATAATTACTGTCATAAGCCGCTGCCAATTTATGGTAATTAAATTGTTTGGACATATTGATTATAAACCTCATACAAATTTTTATCAAGAAAATGAGCAAAAAACATAAAATATAGCTACTCAGTAATCTAGAGCACTCTCTGTTTTAAATTAAAAGTTACAATTAAGATAAATTATTTTTTATCTTTAATAACTCCATTTACCTAAATTAATAAATGTATAAGTAATTTTTGAAATAATTTAAAACAGAAAACTTATAATTTTATCAACATTCATTATCTTAGATAAACTATTTCATTTTTCTTAACAGCTATACGATACTACAGTGCATACTTATGGTGGCTTGGAAAGTTATCGAAAAACAAAAAAAAAGCATTATTACCACACTAATTAACTAAAAAGTTTATTACCATTTGGGCGGCCATATTTCTATTTAAATTAACTTGATTTATATGGTAGGTATCTTTGGATTCGCGCGTACGGGAGATAGTGAAGAAACAGCTGCAGAATCCGCATGCCGAAATGTACGACGAAGCTCAATTACAAATCTATACTCTAATGCAAAGGGACAGCTATCCCCGCTTCATCAATTCACAGATGTTTAAAAATTTGGTTCAACAAACGGAAAAGAAAGGCAAGGATAAGGTATCGGTAAGTCTTTTAATAAATTTTAAGGGGAAACTAGCCCTTGAGCTTATAACACGCATGCATATTTTCCTACTTCGAAGTATAAAAAAATAGATATAAGTAGATTCATGCGAATATAGAGCTTGGAATGTTATTAATGGGGTTTTATGTGTCATTATTAAAAGGATTACTGCGATTTTTTTTGTCAACTAAATTTCTAATTATTTTGTAAGATAATATGGGTCTATATTTAGTTCTGGATTCAGCCACAAAAAACTCCGTCATTACATACAATCGACCTACACTCAGTGGACACTCTGATGGGTGGAGAGCCTGGTCAGGCAAATCAATCTACACCTCTTTTAACTGCTGTTCTTCCTTCTGTTACCACACCGGTATCTGATTATTCAGAAAGGGACCAGGATACTAATTAAATTTTATTTTTTGTCTTGCCAGGTAAGGTTTGTAGAAATATTTAAAACGTATGTACAGGGCATTCAGAACCTATGTTGACAGAAAACATTTGGACGGTATTAAAGTTTTATTTGAATTCATGTTTTTTTTCTTAATAACTTCCTAAATAATATGAGTATTTAAGTCCATAGTCTGTAGTATTCCTTGGAGCGCAACCTTTGTGGCTTTTTACTATGTTAAGAGGTTATACCTTTTTTGTATGTGCTACTATTACATTTTCAAGTAGAAATTTGTTAGTATGTCAAGGTCGATACGAGCTAGCAAAAAAATCATTATGAAAGAGCCAATATAATAAACAGTTTTAGTGAACAAAGACAGTAAACCTTGTAAACAGTTAGCAATAACTGCCAATAAGCATTTTTATTTTGGCACTGTCAGTTGTCTATTGTATTTTTCGGCGAAGCGTTGGTGATTGGAATACCACAAATTGAAGAATCAGTTTTGATTGAAATAGAAAATCATTCGGTATATACAAGACTTTGGTATATGCTAAAAGAGTGGATTGGTTTTTAAAAACTACGCAGTAACGTAGAAATATAGTTTCTAAAGAGGGTCACTTAACCCCCATTTCTCTTTGAATAAAAAACTGAGGGATAACAACCTTACTTAAAGGGTTGAAGGTTTTGCCCATCAGTAATAAACTTGACGTGTTTTTGAATCTTGCTAAAAAATTCTTTTCCATCCTGTAATGTCTGGCAGTATGTTTTCGATGAGACACCTTGTAGGTATACGGGGTGATTTTTTAATATTACGACAAAATAAAAAAAAAAATCTATACCCGGTACTTCTATAAAGATTTTGAGAAGACGTTTATATAAACTAAACGTTTGCTCATAAAAGCTCTTTTGTTTGATTTATTTTAAGGCACATGTCTCTAAATTTTCGTCGCAATATTTAAAAAAACCCTGTATACTTATGTATGATAACTTTAATCTTTGTTATGTGTTTATATTAATTCTGTTAACTTAATATTGATTTATATTTTTACTAGGTACAAAACACAAATTTTGCTGTAAATATTTTGAATGAAACATAAATGTCTGAAACTTCCCACATAAGAGTATCATAGAAATATAAAAAAAACATGTTAGATTAGGTTTGTTCTGACTGGCGCACCTCCACTGCGACAGATCTATTGTGGCTCACTCGTAAGGGGTTTATACTTCCCCAAGTCTACCCTCTTTAAGAGTTTGATAATTTGATTGGGAGAAGCCTTCTTAATGTATCCTTCTTAGGTAAGGCATTACCGAAGGTTGCCTGCCTGATTCTCTCTAGTGCCGGACATCTGCATAGGATGTGCTCTGCAGTCTTGTCTTCCTCCATGCATAGTCTGCATTCGGCGATTTCCCCCAAACCAATCCTATTCATGAGGTAACGCAGTTTGCAGTGCATACGAAAGCCTTCACATGGTTGTGTCCTCGTAATCTCTCCCAGTAGCAATTATGTTTGGCAATTATGTAGGTTGTGTTTTGCCGTGTTGTAGCCAATGCCTGGACCTATCACGTCGGATTCTGCTCCTTTTTTGGATAGCTTGTCAACCGCCTCTTTTCCTGTAAGCCCAGCATTTCCCGGAATCATTTACATGTTTGTACCAAACATGTACACTACCAGAAACATTTCTGGTTCTTTTGTACGGTCATTCCTGAAGTGTTTCTAGTGCCTCAAGCAGATTTGTCAGACATGTTTTTAACATAACCTTTAAATGTTTCTGTGTTGTCAGGGTTCTCACGTAAAAACTGTGAAAAAAAATTATCACTGAAGAATGTATAAGAACATACAAAAAAATATGATACCTCAAACTGAAAAGCCACGAATTTAGTGCGAAACATGTTTACATAGAAATATAGATACTATTCCAAGAACTATGGAATAAAACTTAAAAAAAGACTTTTTTTAAAATTGATATAAATTTAATATCCTGTATTTAAATATACTATATGAGTTTTGCTCAGTCAAACAAAAAAATTATTCTTAAATCATACGTCCTAATATCAAAGATGTTTCAAGTAAATAGACATCAGAAGTATACTGAAATGCACAGGAGGTTATAGGAATTCAAATTAATTGTCCAGTTGATCTTCTTCCAAAACAGATATGCTATCTAATAAATAAAAACGCGTAGAATTTATAATATACAAACAAAATTATCATTTTATTATCAATAAAAATGAAATGGAAGCACTCAAATGAAATCAGTCTTAAAAATACAGTTTTCTTATTGGTTAATTTATCCCTAATTCTTAAAATCGTGAAAAATATTATTTTTTAAATTTTTAGTCGTTTGAATATACATTTTTAAGGTAATATAAAAAATTCAAAATTTTTCGATAAGACAGATAATCTAAGACATATAAAATTTTTTTAGCGTTTATCTACTACTTAACTTATATTGCTAATAGGTACTACTGAAGATCTCCCTATACTCCACCAATTTGGGATATACTGTAAAATATATTATACGATTTTCATAAATATCATTAAATTTAATATAAAATACTCAGGTATTTAAGTATGTATTTGGATTAGTGGCTTTGGCTATTAATTTTTTTAGGTAACTTTGTTAATTAAAACCTTAAACCACAGCGATTTATAGTTCTCAAAAAAATATATCTTTCAAAGATAATAGAAGGATAATAGGAATAAGAGTAAATGTATTTATTTCTTTTAATATTTATTTATACAGAATATTTTTCTATAAATGACTCGTCAAATTATTTTTCCTTTTTATTTGTACTGAATTGCTAAACAAGAAAACTTAAATGATTTTTATTTATTTACAAATTTCTTTAGTGTATGTATTTATTATTTTTTAATATATTTTACAGCGGCCTAACAGCAGATTTGGTTGTCGACAATAAATTGTATTGTGGACCATGGCTGGCATCCCCATTCATTAAATGGCTGCAATGGAACCCCTTGTATATATAATATTATTCTAAATTTCCTCTAGACCGGTTCTGGGATTACCAAGAATGCTTTTGCAACAAAACTGTATTTTTTTTTTTGAAGCATGTAATATAGGCTTAATTTTGATTTGTTATAACTTGGTAACGTGATTTCTTGGAACATAAAGTCCTATCAAAGGTCAAGCCTTGTAAAGAATATTTTTATTAGTTTTTGGTTAGTTTAAATAGCAAATGTCAGAATGAGGTATGTTAATGAAGTATGAACTTAATAGCAAAAACAGTCGGCCCTACAAATCGTAATGTATATTTTTTTTATTTAAAGAAAATGCGTTCATATAAAGAAAAGAGATTCTTTCAAAACTTTCTCACCTCATCCGCCTGCACCATTTTTTTAATTAATAGTTAAAAAACTGTATTGCATTTAATATTTTAAAGCCTAAAGTCTGTCACATTTCTTCAAAGAGACTGCTTATAGGTTACTTTAGTTGTAAAGAAAATTTAGTTTAATTTATTTATTTATATCTTTAAAACATACAATAAAGTATACCAGTTTTGATAGAGCTTCCCAGGCAACTGAAGTTCTTAATAAAATGTTTCTGGATTCATCCTGTGTCAGGTATCGCAATTTAAATAGCATGCTCCAGATATTTTGGATAAGCCCAGAAGTATTTCAACAATAACTATATTATCTTATTTTCATTTTATAAGTAGAATTTTAAAAGAAATACCAAGAAACTAAAAATAATTTAAGTCTCTAACAAATATCGATTAACTAAAATAAAAAGCAATTTAGCCAGCTTTGAAATTGCATAAACTAATAGTCAAAAGGCTTTAAAATCATTTACACTCGACCCCCTTTTCTATTTAAATATTTTTATCAGCGATAGGATGAAGTGATAAATATGTCCTTGAGCGAATTTGGCTCGTAGTTTAAAATATATATGAAAATTTTAGGACGATTACTTGATTGATTCTTGTGGGACACTTGGTTTATATATACAATATTTATTTAAAGTATTTTATCTTACTTACAAGAACTGAGAGAATATTCTGCCAATTTAACTTATAATAGATTATAAAAAATTTTTGACTTCTATTAGTATGCTTTATGAACCCCAAGATACTGAATTGAATATGACTGTAATGCATTTATAGTATAGTTAATTTTACAACAAGGTTAATTTTAAATGCGTTCTTAGTAATATTTTTTTTTAATTTAGTTACGTGTAGGTATTATCGAAACCAAAGGACTGTTGTATTTTTTTTATTTAGGGATATTCTTGTAGGTAGATAATAACATAATCGGAAAAGCAGGAATGAATATAGATTGTGACAATTAAAGTAGCATAAGAACAAATAGTAAAATGTTGTATTTATTTATTTGAATATTTATTTATAGTTTTAGGGTTTTGGCATGCACATAAAGTGCTTTACTTCTATTACTAGTGCCACACATTCCTTTGTATCAATAATAAATATCGATACAGCTTAACCAGCTCTAGTCAGAATTTACTTTCCGCGATAGAGAGCGAAGCAATACGGGGATAGCTCAGGATCAGTTTTTAAGTAAAAAACCTAGTCATTTAAAGTAAAAAAAGTGTATAACCTTATATTGCTCGCTCCTTATCCTTAGAAAATTCTATAGGCTATATGTATTATTAAGGTATATAAGCACATCTTCATTCTGGCAGTTTTCTATTTGCACTAACGATTTTCACAGGCTTAAACTTTAACGCTAACGGCGCCAATAATAATCTCTCTCTATTATATTTTTTCTAACAAGATGTCCCGAATAGAAATGATAAACACATATGCAAAAAGAAAACTGTTGTTTAGAAGTTTTAGTAATTTTTAGTTATAAAGTTGTTGGTGCCTTTGGCCAAAAAAAAACATAAATATTGAAATATTAGTAATTAACGGACCAAATGACTTACATTATTTTTTTTTAAATATTTTATATGTTATGTTCTTCAAAAACATGGGCTTCTGTAATGTTAATAATTTGAACACAGCAACCAAACTATAATTATTAAATAATAATTTTATTGTATCTTACACGGGTATGTAATTGTTTTTTCCTTACTACTTTAAATATAATTTTTAAAATAGTTTTCTATATAATAAATAACTTGCGATTATGTAAACTATTGACACTATTATAAGAGTTTTACCTGCTCAATTTTTTAGTAGGCCCTGTCTATCTGAGAAAAACATTATCGTGCACTGCAATATTCCAAAACAATCAGAGTTGTTTAAAATTACATATAAGTTTTTTCAAGTATTAATACACTTTATCCTGTATAGGATCTCGAATTAAAGTATTTTTGAAAATTTTAATGTGCATAGATATATACCTAGCGAAATAAAAATTAATAATATTATTTTCTGAATGTTTTGCGTAGAAACTCGAAGTGAATCTGTAATTTAGAATAAATTTAATAATTATTATCTTTTTAAACTTTTTAAAATTTTGAAAGTTGCAACATAATTTTTACTACTGTATTTGCTAAATGAAACCAAGCAAATCTATGGTCAATTAGCTTAAAAGCTATTAATTAATATGTTTAAAACTTTGCTGTCATGCACATTATAACAACAAAATATTTTCAAATTTCTAAAAACATTTATAGTTTTTTATAATATAGCATACAGGATTTGCAATAGAAACAGGAAAATTAGACATTTTAGAAAACGACAAGTTTCATCATTGATTTAATAAAAGTATTTATTAAATAGTAAATGATTGTATAGTTGATAATTTGTATAAATACTTTTATTTTGGCGTCGAATAATATGTTAAAATTTACTTATACTTTATTTACTTTTTACTTACATTATTTCTATAGAAAAGTTAGGAACTTTCCTAGCCGTAGCCTTTAAGTTTAAATATGAGGGGAAAAAGTAGAAGAAAAAAAAGTTGTAGAATGAGAAATAGGAAGAAGATGTAGTGAAATTTCCTCTGTTCTGACAATAGTAGCCCAATTTTTTTACAGTGGCCAGTAAAAAGTTGGACTCACATAAAAAATATTGTATTATTAATATTAATGTAGCCTTCTTTATCCTGCACCACCAACTAAAAAAATATTTAAACAGATGTCATAATGTTTCTAATATAACAGCCATTATTAAATGTGTAGAGTTGGATGACAAAATATTAAGAAAAAATATTCTAATTTCAATTTAACAGTAGTTACATTTAATAGACTTAATTTCGATAATTATCTATGAATTTTCAAGAAAATATAAAAAGGGTTGTTTTTAAGAATATAGTAATATAAATTTAATCGCTTAAAACCGCTATAAGAAAATGTTTTGTTTTGGCTTAAAATAGGATGTTTTATCTATTTTGCATTTAAAACGGTCAAACTACGTTACATTAAATATATGCGCATTAGTAGCGGCTAAAATGTCAACAAAAGAATTATAAATAAGACGATCTAACAACGTCAAGAAAGTCAAATTCAAACCCAGTTTTTGATAAATTTTTATCTTAGCATAGAGGAACACTAAAATACTTACATTAATTATACAGGGTGTCCGAAAAGTCGACGATAATACTGAAGGGGCTGATGGAGCAACTTATGAGCACCCAGAAAAACATAAAATAACCTTAGTAAAAAATCTATGGTTTTCGAGATATTGGCACTTTAGTGGAAGTCACCAAAATCCTACTCTTGGATCAGATTTTCGATTGTCACGCCTTAAAAATAGATATTTTTTAGAATCTCTTTTTAGCTATGCAACACTGAATAGCCATTTTACCGATAAAAGACAAACATTAAACTAAACGGCAAAAAAATTTAATAAAAAATCTATTCTAAAATAATGTATTACTTATTGTTATTTTTTAACTTTGAATTTGACCGCTCATACTGGACCAAAAAAATTGTACGGCAACCTGGCTAATACCTTAAAAACTTTGCTCATTTAATCTACTTTTTAAAATGACCTATGTTTTTTTAACAGTTTACTATTATTGTGTTATAATAAAAAATAACCCTAATTCACCTTATGATATCATTGTAAAAAAATTAAACAAATTTTTAAGTTATGTTTAAAATATTTTTATTTTACTTAAAAATTAAAAAAATCAAGAGCGAAGGTAATTCTTATCACCATAGCAATAAACAACAAACATTTTTGGAATTTAGTTTGTTGACAGTATTCCGTGAACTAACTACTCTTTTGCTTGTATCCTAACGTTTCTGTTACCTTTTGCTTTGGATTTGTTTTTGAGTTCATTTTCCTGCGGACTGTGTTCTTTGAGCTGTTTGTTTTATTGGTTAATCATTTATTATGCCCTTGCCGTATGCCGCCCAAGAATATGCAAACATGCATCTCATTTATGGTGAATGCAGAGGAAATGCTCTAGCAGCATCTAATCTTTATCAAGAAAGATATCCAAATTTGGCCCGATATCCTGACTATCGTGTATTTATTAATGTTCACCGCTCATATTCCGAAGGCAGAATACCTCATGCTCCTGTTCGAGAGGGAAGACCTCGTATTGATTATGTTGATCAAGTTTTAGAAGAAATTGAAAATGATCCGATTACTTCGGCACGAGCAATCGAAAGAAGAACAGAGATACCGAAATTGGTAGTAAACGACATCACTAGGCGATTTCAATATTACCCTTATCACGTTCAACGAGTGCAAAGCCACTGCCTCAAGACTACGAACCACGCCTACAATTTTGCCGCAGAATGTTGCAAAAAAATCAAGAGGATCCGAATTTTTTAAATAATATACTGTGGTCGGATGAGAGTACATTTAAAAACGGATGGCTTTATGAACATGCACAATTTGTACACTTATGCATTGGAAAATCCCCACTCTATTCGAGAAGAAAGGTCACAGTACCGATTTAAAGTAAACTTGTGGACCGGTATCTTGAACGGACGTGTAATTGGCCCATTCGAATTACCAGAAAATTTGAACTGGCAGGCTTATTTAGATTTTTGTCGAAACAATCTACCAATCCTTTTAGAAGATGTTCCTTTGGCCAGTCGCCGAATAATGTGGTTTCAAAATGATGGTTGCCCGGCACATTATGCCCATGAAGTTCGTCGGTATTTAAACCAAACATACCCCAACAGATGGATCGACCGACTTGGTCCAATTTTATGGCCTCCCAGGTCTCCAGACCTAAACCCCCTCGATTTTTTTTACTGGGGTTGCATAAAAGAAAAGGTTTATGCAAGACCAATAAATAATATTGCTGAATTACGGCAGCGAATAAATGATGCAGCCCAAGATCTTAACGCTGCCAGGAATGCAAGATGGATCAATAGGTCATTTATTAAAAGATGCCACGCCTGTATTCGCGTTGGTGGTTGACAGTTCGAACATATTATTTGAATTTTAATTTTTTTTAAGTTAAATAAAAATATTTTTTGAACATAACATAATTATAAATTTGTTTTATTTTTTTTCATAAGGTAGATTAGGTTTATTTTTCACTCCATCACAATAACAGTAAAGCTTTTTTTAAAACATATTGGTTAATTTTAAAATTAAATTAAATGAGCAAACTTATTAAGGTATTAGCCGGGTTGCCGTACAATTTTTCGGTCCAGTATGAGCGGTCCAATTCAATTTCAAAGTTTAAAAAATAAAAATAAGTAATACTTTATTTTAGAATAGATTTCTTATTAAATTTTTTGGCCGTTTAGTTTAATGTTTGTCTTTGATCAGTAAAATGGCTATTCAGTGTTGCCAATATCTCGAAAACCATCGATTTTTTACTAAGGTCATTTTATGTTTTTTTGGGTGCTTATGAGTTGCTCCATCAGCCCCTTCAGTATTATCGTTGACTTTCCGGACACTCTGTATAAATAATTTAGTTCTAAGCAAATTAAGCAGTTAAACATTATATAATATATATTTCCTTGATAATTTTTATGAAATGTTAATTAGCGAATCGAACCTAAATTCTGTACCTATTTCAAATAAATATTTGATATTGTATCTTTGCATATAGCCTTTCAAAAATGCAAAAATATAGAGATTCAGGATCGATCCGTAATGTTAAAAAAAAAAACTTTATATGTATGAGTCCAATTTTTTTATGGTTACTGTTTAACATGTATGTGCCTACATGTAGTTGAGAATTATTTTACCTTGTTGTCTATACATATAAATTAATGTTTCTTACCTTATCTGAACAGGGTGCCAATAGGTAGTTTCTTTGTTATATTATGTGTACAACTTGCATCTTATAAAATAAAATATAAGTGTTTTTATAGACGGACTTTTTGATACTACATTTACTATATTATATTTTCAGCAGTATCTAAAAGACAGAACAGGGTATAATTAAATATGTTTAATTGACGCCCATTTTCTACGTATTTGTACTTCTACCGATTTAGACCTTGTCGTTATCCATAGCTTCTAATATTCCATACTTTAAGATACCACGAATCGTATTCAGGGCTTTTATGGAAATATTATAATAGGATGCACATTTCGGATAATTTAAACAAGTGTGTTAATTATTGTTTAATAACATCAGCCTAGCGCTTTGTTTAACAATGTTAGGCAACTTTTTCAAGAGAAAAAGAAAAAAATTGCTGGTTCATGTTATAAAGATTTAAATTATTATGTTTGACGTAAGCCTTTAAAAAGGAATTTAAACGCCATGGTTATCATTGAATAATTTATTCCAAATTCTAGCTATAAGGATATACCAGAAAACAAAATGATAATATCTAAACCATAAAGAACTGAACCTCAGAAAATCATTTGAAGTTTCCATGAGTGGTTATATCGACATAATATGATAAATAAACACCAAATAATCCTAAATTCACCGTTGGTTTAAGTTGTATAAAGAGACGATCTAAATCATCTTTTGAAAAACAGATTACCACGCGCGGCCGAGAACGTCCCCTATCCTGACATCAAAACTTACTTGAGCCGTTCGGCTGCTGAAATAATGCATGGAAACCACAGAACTCGCGTTTGTGTTAGTCGTTTTTTAATAATTGAAGGGTATGGTATTCTTATTTTTCTGGTGATTTATTTGATTTAGATTGTGTTGATTTTTAATACTATCAAGACTGATCAGGGCTATGTGAACGCGCAATCATATAAAATGAAAAATGGTATGAGATAGATCAAGTTGTTTTATATGAAATGTAAAAAAGTAATAATATACAGGGTACTTTAACCGAAAATGCTATAACTGTTAAAATATATTTGTTGTATGTCCCCCAATTACACTGCCAAGTTGCCAATTCTTTGTATTAAAAGTTTTCCTATAATCCATAGATAATACTTCCCCAGGAAGTCCCTGTATAATTTTTTAATTATTTAAAAAATTTAATTTCGTTCTATTATCTTGCTTTTTTACTTATTATAATTTTAAAGTTTTGTAATCCACTCTAATGATCAAATATTATATAATATATATTATATCATATAATATTTAAATTTGTTGTATAACAATAATTAATACAATAAGGTTAAATTATCTTGTAAAAAAATTTAATACTTTCGAAATGTGATTTATTTTATTAATGATTTTTAGTCAGTTTTTTGACCTTTTGATTTTATTGAATTAAATTGTATAAAGAAATGCACATTAAAATACCTACGTTTGCAGTCTTTTATCCGCGTCATTAAAAAAAGAGGTTAATAAAAAACGTGCTTGCCTATTAAATATCTAATTAAGAATCTCTTTTTTTACTTGTCTTTAAAAACTTCTTCGGTTCTCATTAAGCTTTTTCAAACCATTTTTTTTTTGGGATCCTTCGGAACTTAAATAAACGTTTTAGCTATCGTCCTTATAGACGTACTGTTAGATTGAGGTGCTATACACTAATAATGCTTAGATGACACTCTTTTTGTCTAATGGCTCATCCATCGGAAAGTTTGAACAATATATATTTTAAATATTTAAAACATGTAAATTGTGGTAAAAACTTAATGCCCGCAGCATATGTTTCAGTTAACTAACAAGTGACGTCACCCCTTATCTACGGACGCCGTTTGAAGTCTAATTTTATGAATTAAAACTTTATTGTATTATTTTTTATTGCATGAAAATAGATACTTATAATAAAAAATAGTACTTTTCTTAGGATTCTATTAATGATGAAATACAAAAAATCAATTTTTTGCATTGTTGGTTGGTTATAGCAATGTGAATTTTGTGATAAATATTAAATTCATCATTTTGCTAAAAAAGTTTTAATCGAGAGCTACCGTTTTTGCGAATAATAAAACATAAAAATATTTTGATTTACTTAACTTCCTATAAATTATTTATATCAAAATTGGATTTCATATAAAAAAATACTTTTTAAATTAAATTTAGAACACATACAAAATAGTTTCCAAGTAGTATATAGGTTCCTAAAAATTTAACTTAATTGACATAGGGTAGGATTTTGTGTATCGCAAATAGCTTCTTGTGGCGAGCATGAATGATCCACAACTAAACCTCAATATGTAAAATCCAATTCTTTATTGGTTATGATTGAATGTTCTGGAACTGATACACAAGTTTAATTATAGTAGAAGAACGTATCAGTAGTATGAAGTGAAGTGAAACGCAATAAATATACTGAATATCCTCTTTAGAAAAAATAAGTACATGTTGTTTTTACTTTTTAAGGGCATTTTCCGGTCATAATGTCCAAATCCCCAACATATTTTTTTAAGCTAGAATTTTAATATAAAAATTAGCTTAAATATATAAGAGCAAACAAATAAAAGACTAAACATGGCCAAGGCATTAAAAATTAAATGATGAGTATCATACCAATGACAATCACTTTTCTATGGACTAGTATATAATATACTAAATATCCGCTATATATTTAAAATAGTTGCTCTAAAGATTAACATTTTTTGGAGAGTAAATTTTTTTTTAATAGAAAATATTATAGATCCAACTAGTTTACAGCAGGAAAAAGTTTAAATATCCAAATGATATAAATTTGTATGCTAATGCCATTTGACGGTTTTTTGCTTTAAGGAGCTTTTAGATTTCTTTGTTGGAATACAGCTAAACAATAAATCAACCCTAAAAAGGAAATATGAGGTATTTTCAATTTAAAAAAATAAACAATGTAACTATTATAATAGTTCAAAGCTAGGGTCAAGATTTGTAATCATTTCTCAAGCATGTGACAAGTTGCAGTAGCTGAAAGTTATTTCTTCATTTTCATCTGTTTTAAAGAAAGTTCACACTTCAGTAAATTTTGTTATTCAGTTGTATTTGTTTAATACAGTGCAAAATTACAACTTGACGCAGAGTACAGGGCACATGGTCTTTAAACCGAAAACAAATAGCGTGTATAAATGATAAATAAAAGAGGACTAAGGACCACTGAAGCATAATATATTTCACAATAGAGGATAGTATATAGTCTTTACTTCATTACATGTCTTCAATTCTGTAGTTTTCAAAACGCCTTAAAATTCCCTAAAAACCAATAATTACTTTACATTAATGATTGACGGTTTATATCAGCAACATTTAAAAAGACCATGGTCTGTAACTGGTATATAAGAATATTTTTCTCCTATATCCATATCAGTCCTTCTTCAAAAACATCAGGGCTAGTACCATTATTTATTGATTTAATATAATAAATTTAAATTTGGATATTTTTTTAAATATTTTAAGACCGTGATTTTAATACCTTAATAGTTTTATCGCTTATAAGCTAATAACCGCTAAACTGCATTGACCAAAGTCTGCTCAATAAGGATGCAGTAATGGAGATGTTTTTATTTTCGGTTCTTACATGCGAAGCAAATAAGAATTAAGTCGATGCAACTTTTGTCGATGATATTTTCTAATTCACCACCATACGCAGAATTCAAAAAAGCTTATTCTCAATGAATAATAATTCTATTTAATTTGACGAGGTCTTCTCTCCCAGATACTTGCAAGTTTTTGCTCCGTATGTACCTTTATCTTTTAGTTACTTTTTTTAAGAAGGTGTCCATTGCCAAAAAGCAAAACTAAAACTTTTGAAGAATCGCCCTGTACTGGATGTCCCAAATTTGAGAACGATCATTCTAATTTACCATAAAAGATACAAGGTCGGTTAAAACAAAGGCTTGAAAAATGTGTTAATGGTATATTTTGTTTCTTAAAAAAGTAGCAACGGTTTGCAAAAACTGCATATCGCTTAATTTGAAAATAACTAGATGTTTCGCAATTACAACGAAATTCGGACACCCCGTACACTGTTTATGCTGTTAAGTCCTTCACTGAAAATAACTTTTGTATGTAATTTCTGTACCATTTATACGCGGTATATAAGTTGTAACAGATTAAGGTTGTCTAAGAAAAATATTGGCAATAACAGTTAATAAGATTTAGAATATAATTGGAAATTAAGTAAAAATAAACCTCACATCACTAGTATTTCATATTTAATTAGTCCATATCATCAAACATAGCTTTTAAAATCTAGATCCTGTTATTTCTTGAATTCTTTTCTTTATTAACTACAGACTAAAATATTATTACAATTACATTTTATATGGTATATTCTAAGTAAAAAATCAGCCACGATCTTTCATATATATAAGAATAAAAATAAATGATCCCAATAAACAGGGTATTCTTGCAATTGCAAGGTAGCTAATACATTGTTTAATAAAAATTTATTAGAAACATTCACTTCTTAGAATAAATTTTATATTAACATCTAAAAACCCTAATAATAAATATATTTATTATCTTTAGATCTTATAATTGAAAGCAAACTATAAGCACCTACAGGGCGATAAAAGCTTGGCCTACTAAACTTTTATAGTTAACCTAAAGTGATTCTTTTTCATGGTGAACTTTACTTAACAACGAATTAAAGAAATGTAAATTTATGGGAGTGGCTGAAACCAAAAGTCCCAAAATGTAGGTTTGAATTATGTTATTATATTGTTTACTTTCAATAATTAAAAAAGAAAATTCTAAACTATTATTTTCCTCTGCAGTATAAGTTGTATTTATACATATGAAGGACAATGTTATAGCCTAAATTTGTAAAATATTTTACTATTTTAGGTTAAGTATTTGTTAATGTAGAGACATCAAGCACATTTCAAATCATCACTTATCGCTATCCGTAGAACCATGTGCGCTTTACACCGCGTAGAAATTAGTTTTATATTACGTAAAATATATCTTTATGAAACACTTAATATATCGTAAGTCCATAAAATTTTACGACACTCAGACAAAAAAACCGAAGTTCGTTTACGAATTAAGGCCCTCGCAGAGTCGCCGTACTGTAGGCTGCAACCATCAGTCCATAATTTGGTAACCAGTATTTTAACACATTAACGGCGATTTGATTCATAGTATCGACTGGTTAATGACGTTGATCTAACCTTTTCTTCCTTTCTTAGTAGTTCATATGTGTTTTATTCATAATCGTTTTTTTTGTGTTTTTATGGTCAGTGAAGTATCAGTAAAAGCCGCACTTAAAGTAGTGATAAAATTTAGTATTTTTTTTTAATATTAATCGCTAAGAAAAGAAATGGAGCAAATAAATATAATTGGAAATGTTCAATCTTATAGAGGATTTTTGTAAGGATAATATAAAAATCCTTGAATTTCAGCCTATGCAACGACCAATAGAATTATCCATATCAACCGTGTTTTCTCTTAAATTTTATATTATATGATTGGTGCAGTGGTCTGTTTATTATAATAGTCAAAACTTTAAAAAAACTCGTAGAAGTCAAATAGTAGAGGAAAAACCTATGGCATTAGTCAACTCCTAGACATTTGAGCAAATTATTAATATCTTTATTTAATACCGATGGTTTTACTATAAGCGGCCATTCTCTTAACTAAAAAATAAATAAATGCACTTAACATTCTAAATTTTTAATATTTTCTGTTAAAGAGATGGGACACCTCCCTAAAGCTAAAATTTACGCACCTTCCTTTTTTTGATCATTCGACGATATTATAAGAAAATATAAAATCAAATGGATTCGCTGGTTAATACAATGGCTGGCTATTAACAATATAGAAAAATTCAGTGCTAAGAACCCAACTTAACCCAAATTGATTGAAGAAAATAAAACTGTCCGTACAAAGTTATTTGTCTGAAAAACTTTTTCTATAGAAATAATTAAAACTAGAAACTTCAAAGTTTTTGGATATATCTGAAGAAGCAAGATAGCACACAAGAAAGTAATAAACGTAAATTGCCTCTTTAGAGGTTCTTTGGTTAACACGCCTTAATGAAAAGTCAGTACAACTGGACGCGGGGTAGCTGCTCACCAAATCGCCGTTACATTTCCATCAAATAAATCACCTATTCTTAATATTTGGCTAAAAATACCCGAATCAATAAGTCTGGCTGCAAGAAGTAGAAACAAGCCATTTTTTGGCGTCCTGAATAACTTTTACGTGTCTTACGACATGCGGTTAACCCACTCTAATTATTTTATCGGTATTGCTTTACGGTAAGTCTCGGCAGGGCCTTAAATATTTTATGACTAGCCCAGTCTCGGCAGGGCCTTAAATATTTTATCATTAGCCTTTACTACATTTTGAATTTTTTATTGGCCTACTCCAATTTATACATATGTTTATATTTCTCACTGGTATGCGACATACGTTGCGCTATATCTGAGAGAACCTTTACTTTTCTTGGAATAGATGTGATCTTATTACACAAAATCAATTTATTGCGCATGTTCGTCAATTGTCAAGTTGTACATTGTATTCAGGTACTGCATTATCTTGGCTTTTATGTTATTATAAATAAGAATTCCATAATTCGTAAAAACTGCAAAAAAAAACTTATGACCATTATTAACAAGTTAAGACCAAAAAGAAAATAAATAAATATTGATCAAATACAGAGTATAATATATGCCTGCCTGTTTGATCTTTCTATTAGTCATGGATCTTCTTTGCTACCTATCAGATTAGGTACATGTGTGCAATCTTTAATGATGTTGCAATGCAATGCAATTTTATAGACGTAACGTAGTACCAAATGATACCATCACGAAACGCCATTTTATGGGATAATAGCCAAAGTGGGAAAAAACGACTGCTATAGAAAACCAAATAAATAGCTAAGGGTGCCAAGGCATACATTATTAAGAACATCATGGGCTGAAATCCTGTATAACATTAGATACTATTTTTTTAATTTCAAACTATAATCTCTAATTTAAAAAAATCAAAATCGATATTGACATTTTATTTATGAAATTCTTAAAAAATTTAACGGTACGGCTCTATAATTCTACTAATAGTCCTAATTCTTAAATCTTATTCCATATACTAGTCTACGTATTTGCCCAAACATTAAAAAAAATCATATTTACCGCAGAAAATTTACAGACTGCTTTGTAAAAAAGATATATATCATTAAACAAAATTCTACTAACAAAAACGTAGTATAATCTTGTAGTGAAGTTATAAGAGAAGGTTAATAAAAAAAATCCTAAATCCTGAAGTCTCCACCACTCATAATTTTATTGAGAGACATGAATATTTTTAAATTCAGGCATTCAAAGTGTCAGTTTATAAATGTAATCGCTCAACTAGAAGAAGGAATGTCGAACGAACCAAATTAATCAGCGTTGGGTTCAAGAGCAATGTTCATCGAAATTAAAAATAAAAATTGATGCATTAGAATTATAAGTATTAAGTAGATAGTAAAAAATGGTGAGGAGAAAAGTGTCAAATGTAAAAAACAAGGAATTAAAAACCTAGTGAATTGACATGATTCTTATATAGGTATGCATATTTCATTCAAAAACTAACAAAAAAACTGAAAACATAAAGGAGCCTTCTGGTAGCAAGCCAAGATTTTTAACCAAAAATAAGATCAGTATTTAATTGTTCCTGGCTTTGTTATATATTATAGAAAGTACACCTATATACTTTCGAGTAATTAGGGCTGTTAAAAATTATATTTGTTCTTAAACTCTGTGTTTAAATAGAATACTTGTATTTAATATTAGCTTGTGAATATTTTATTTGTATGCTTAAAATATATAATATTCTTTTCTCACAGAGTAAATAATTTTCTTATGTGTAAGTGTAAATTACCGGAATATAACATTTAAATATGTAATATACTATCATTTAAAATATAAATGTACAAGTAAAATTCGTCATTTAAGCTACGTTAAAAACTACTTAAACCCCATTTAAAAAGAGCATATATAACCCCAAACATAAAACAGATGTCAGATGCCTAAATGACGTTTTTCACTTTAAGATTACGGCATATACATAGATAAGGTATATTTAAGGAATGGTTCAACATTTTTAATATACATGTAGATATATAAACTAACAAAGAATTCACAAAAGGAAGTTGATTCAACGGCAATAATTCTAAGCCTACTAAAAAAGTAAAAGGGTAATTATCATTCCCTTATTATAATTTTTCCATTACTTGAAAGAAAGCCAAAAATGATCGTGTCATAAAAAATTTGATAAAATAATTTTTATCTTAGCTGATAAAAAAAATTTTTTTAATTGGTATTTCTTTCGTTTGATAAATTAATAAAAAAAACTATATTGTTTTTGTTTTTACTGTGATTTCTTTTAAGCTTAGATTAAGTATAAGTATAAATTCATGTGAAAAAAAGTATTTAAACACTAAATGTACATAAGAATATAAGAACAGAACCTTCTTTTAGAAAGGCTAAATTGGCTTGAATGTGGTATGTATGAGTGAGAGAGAATATGCGAATAAATCTTTTTATTTAATGTTGTTATTAATTTTATATATATAAACCTTAATATATATATCTTTTCCATACTATAGTTCCTTTCACAGTTCTTTGGATATGATCTGGCTGTGAGCTAGAAGGATCTGTGAAGAACTATACCACATTTCTTCCCTTACCTACCAGCTTTTAACCAATGATTGTCAACATTGGTCTAAATTTTTTTTATTATGAAAAACTGTTAAATAGCCTAGAATATTAATTTAATTATATTGCCGAAAATATGGACGGTGGTAAACTGGTGCCGATAAGAATTAAATTAACTTTATTTAAAAGTAAAATAGCAAGCTTCATATAAAATAAAACTTTTTTTCTAATATTTTTTTTACATTTTCAATTACATAAATTAATTGATGACGAAACTTTAAAGCCACCCTATTGACGAAATGTGTTTTTCGTTCTCCATATCTTATAATATATACTGGTATTTCTATATTCATATGTTATATGCTGTTAGCAAATCTGTTTGAGCCAATTTACCGCCTCCATAAAATATATTTCAAAATGTGATAAACCACAAAAGTTGTATCTACTTGCAAGCAGACTATATTAGATATTACTCTCATATTTACATCTAGTCAAACACCCACTCTGATAGCACTATTACACAATAATTATAGTATTACACTAATAATCGATACACTATTGTAAGGCATTTAAATAAATATGAAATAAATACTAAAACTGTAGTTTTTAATTTAACCCTTATTTAGGTCGATTATTACAGCAGACTCTTTAAAATGACAAGTTTAATATAGAGTATATATGAAATCCCATACCAAGTTCAAGATGGTCATATTACGTGGTATGTCCAATTAATCATACGTCAAGTTACAGACGACACCGTTGAAGATATCAATTATATTAAAGAATTTCAATCAGCCTAAATGATATATTGATTTTGTATTTTTGTTGATTAAATTTTAAAAAAGTTAATGCTTTTAAACGGTATATTAACAGGTAATGAAATTAACCATCTTTGATCATTCGATCTTTTTTACTAGTTTGAGAATTACAAGCACCGTGTCTAATTAACAAGTTGTATCTTATCACTATAAAATTCATTAGTATAGACATAGATTTGATTTACACATTGCTATATTCACGTAGTATTCAGTATTATAGTCGGATCAATATAACAGGTTTCGATCCTTATAGGTTATTGGTATCGGATTTTGGATATTGGGGTTAAGATATTATATTATTTTATAAAAGTTTTTACCTTTTATAAAATTGTATGACCAGCATCTTTGGGATAATGGATGAATTTTTCGAGCTAAGATATATTAGGTTTAAAGTTATTAGTTAGGTCAAAGAGCCCTCTACAGAGACCCAATTTTTTAATAATAATGCTACTTAGGTTTCATTTTGGTGATTTTTTTTCTAGGTGAACAACGCCTTCTCCTCCTGACTGAGCGATGTACATCTTTTCAACCGCGGAGTTTGGGTGAAACATTTTATATTTTGTGAACGTTGTACGAATCTTACGATCAAGCGCTTGCAGTTCTGTCTTGGCCATGATTTTGTTTTTAGAATTTAACTTGGTTTTTAGCACGGTTTTAGTTCAGCGCATGAACAATTTTTTCCTTATTCCACCTTCCCTCCCGAAATCCAAGATACTTTTAAGTGTTTTCTGGTTGCCTTGTGGGTATTATTATTATTTGGTCTATCTGCCTAAATAACTTTGCCTTTCTCTGTGTGAACCACTTCACATTTGTCTATTGGGTTTGACCAAGTTACCTACGCAATTGCTCGGGAGTTTTAGCGTATAGTTTTAGAGGTTATTATCCGTATAAACTAAGTGAATGAGCTTTATTTGATCGTCCGATGCGTATGCGTGGGAACGCATACGCATCTGATTCTTCTGATCTGATCATCTGATACTTCTGATTGAATCAAACTGTCGCCCTAAAAGATGCCCCTCATAATTTTTATTTCTTGGGTTTTGTAGTTACTTGTTAAAAATGTGGTTGTCCAAGACTGCATAAATACTTTGAGAAGGTTGTTTTTTTACACCTATTCTGTTCCCCAGATAGGATTTCATAGTTTTTAAGGTGTTGGCCGATCTTTGTTGTCAAAATCCAGGCTAGAAATTTATTTGTTTTTGAAGGTGGTAGACAATGGTACAGTGAAAACATCTTGTCGGACTTGCATTGTCTTGTTTATTTATTGTAACACGACGTTTCGGTTGGTAAGTATCTCCAACCGTTACAAAATAATATAAATATAAAAAACTGACGTGTCAGTTTACCCTTGATAACGGTTGGAGATACTTACCAACCGAAACGTCGTGTTACAATAAATAAATAAGACAATGCAAGTCCGACAAGATGTTTTCACAGAAATTTATTTGACGGTAGTTCTTAGCTTCTTTCAGTTCTAGTGATTATACGTGAAATTTCCACAGTCCGATAAGGTGGAGCAGGGGTGAGGTCATTTATTTTTAAGTTTAGTTGGTTAGCTAGGACATCATAAGCAGAAGTTTTCACTTTCCAACAATAATTGTGTATCCAATTTTTAAGTTTGCGGACTGGACTGTCTCTGCAATGTCTCGAGCCCATTTGATATATTCCCTCGGCCATGGCTTACTGTTCGTTTAATCAGAATGAATTGGCATTGTGACTCATTCATGTGGATCAAATTTTTGGACCAGAATGCTGTAATTTGATCCTCAGTTGCTGTTTCTATTTGCATTTGCTCCGTTTATTAGAGCTGCCGATAAAATGGCTTTTGATTGCCAGAAAATAAAAGGTTTAGTTGGTATTTGTTATCTCGTGTGTGATATCGATGGATGCGGGTTCCTAAGGCCTTGTAAGGCCTAATCTTTTCTTTTAGTTGATGTAAATGGACAGCAAGATTTTTACGCTGGCGAGGATCCATACTCTTCAGCTTAACCCCTTTCGAGATCTGTTTCACCTTTCGCTTAGGCCTGTTGATCGGTTTTTCTGAGTGAAGGAATGCATGAATGATGGAATCTCGTCCCTGATTCTGTTTATTTTATCCTTCAGCCTTTTCTGCCATGCTGGGATTTGAGGTGTTTTTGCCCTTGGCTTATCAAATTTATACCTTTCCTACGTTCAGTGATTTTCCGAAAGAGCGCTGGCAGCGTAGTAAATAATATGGCTGGTTTCTAGAAGATTTTTACTAGGATGAAGCACGTTAGTGGAATAAATTTACCTTTCATATGGTGTCTTTTATCTCGGTGTTAAGGGTAATTTTGGATAGTGCAGGACGGTTTTGTAGTGGCAAGCCTCTGAATTTGGTTTCTTGTTTAGTTAGAAGTTCTTGTATATGATTTAATTCATCATCTGATTCTTGTATCGGGGTTACTACAGCATCCTGATTTTCTAATTGCGGTTGAATTTGATCCTGTTCCGGATGTATGCTGTCAAGTTTCTGCCTCTGGATTGACATACGGAGAGACCTTTGAATGGTTCTTCTGCATTGTCTGTTTAAGATGGAGTGTTCCAGGTCGAGGATATAGTATGGAATATTGTTCAAGGAACTACTGGATGGTTACAGGTAATTTTCGTATACGTTAAAAAATAAGGATTTAATTCTGTTTCTGAGACAATTATTTATAAAAAGCTCAACATTGATATTTCTAGATGTAAACGTTTTTTGAAAGATCACACAGACCTCTTGTTATTAAGAGATGATAAAGGTAATGTTTCTGTACTTATGACTAGGGACTAGTCGTCGTCCAAAATGAAAACTTCCTAGCGATGTAAAAACTTATAAATGTCATACTAATGAACCATTAAAATTAATAAGGTAGAATGGGGCTATATATTTTGAATAGTTCACATTGAATTTTAAGATGTGACTTTGCTTATTAATTTAACAAATTGCTTATTATAGCATTGAATCTGGAGATACTTAAGCTATATTAAGCTATAGATACCGTATATAAAAAAGTTTTTTATGATAATTAATCAACGTGATTTTCTTGCTCCTCTTTGGGGCAAATGTAACAAATTTTCCTAATGTGGTGATAACGATATATAAAAGAACTATTCGGGAAATTTAAAAAATATTTATTCAATTAAAATACGTTGTAAATTTTTTATAACTTTATTTCAATGAACAAAAAAAAATTAAAGCACATCAGTAAATTAAATTAAAAATGTAAATTAATACGATAAACGCTCACAACTAAAACAAAGCAAAATCATATAAAAAATGAACAGAAAAGGTAAGATTTATAACCAAATATCTCAAAGTGGGTATACTAAAATTAATACATACACACAAACTGGTTGGAGCAGAATTCTTAATATGTCTGCAAAAGAGATTTATCCTCAATTGTTGGCGAAATAAATTTTTTCTAAGTCTTCTTAACCATTTGTCGGTTTCCTCACTTTTCTCCATAAGTTTTCCAACATAACGGACAATTTTGTAGGAAATTGAACTAGAACCCATTTATTTTTCTCAAGAACTGAATATTCAAAAGAATGCTCTTCTTAAAATGAATTGTTCAGTTCTTCTAAAAAGGCTTCTTCATCTGATGATTCTGCATAAGTTGTAATCTCATCATCAGATTCACTTGAAGAGAAAGGTGTACGCGTGGCACTAAATTTACGTTTTTTAACTTGCAGTTTGTTTGGCTGCTCCCGTTCAGTAATTATCTCCGCACCAACCAGCCACTCTCCGTTCTGGTACCTTGGTCGACACTTGATTCTGTTTTACACATTGTAATAAAAGGTTTTAAATGTAACAATTGCCAATGAAGGCTCCGATTGACCATTAACAGCCCACTCGAACCAGGTTCATAGAATAAATAAATAACTGTGTCATTATCTTGAAGGTATTATTAGATTAAACATTTTGTTTCATCGCTTTAATGCCCCAGCGTCGAATTTTTCCTTTGGTATTACTTTGTCATCAAATAGCAAGATTCCAGCCTTTTTAAATCCATTTGCTCCGGGATCCCATCCGATCCTTTTCTTACCACTCCTTTATAACTTATATTATAATTTGTTGAATTTATGTTGTGTGCTCATGTTAATGTCAGATCACTTCTTAATAACTTTGATATTCTTAAGAATCATGTGGCGGGCCGGGACTACGGTGTTATTGGCATAACGGAGAGCTGGTTGTTTCAGGGCATTGACGATCAGGCTACTTTCATTGAAAACTACAACTTTGAAAGGCAAGATCGATACACTAGAGGTGGTGGGGTTGGTTTATATATCCACAACACATTAAATTACTCAATTATATATCGCGAGTGCGCTGATGCAATCGAGCATTTATGGGTTAAAGTAAAGATTGAGAATGAAATAATTATAGTTGGAGTTATTTATAGGCCGCCAAGGGGAAATTATAATGAATTTTTGTCAATGTTTGAGGACACTTTAATAAATCTTAACACATTATGTGATAAAATTTTATGTTTTGGTGACTTTAACGTAGACATGCTTAAGTTGGAGTCGAGTAGGGTTGATGACTTAAATGGGATTCTTGATACTTTTGATTTAAAACAGTATATTTCTGAACCAACGAGAGTCTCTAATGGTTCGTTAACTCTCCTCGATCTAATATGCTATAATTCGGATAATTTAGTTGACTCTGGTATTATAAATATACATATATCGGATCATTGTTTAACATACTGTAATCTACAACTAAATAAATTAAATAAGGAAAACAATATGTTTTCTTACAGACCTTTGACACGAATTAACTTTGATAATTTTCAGATTGATCTGGAAGGTGCACCCTGGCATCAAATTTATGATACTGAAGATATTGATGAAAAGGTGTCTATACTTACTAATCATATGCTTAATATACTAGATATTCACGCACCTCTTACTGTTAAAACTTGTAAAAATAGACCTTACTGTCCATGGATTACTGATAATATAAAAATAATGAAGCAACACAGAAATCGGGCTTTAATGCGCTTTCGAAAAACAAGAAATTTGGAACATTGGAACTATTATAAGCAGATAAGAAATTTTACCACCACCGCCGTACGTAATGAAAAAAAGGCTTATTTAAATAACAAATTTCAAAACTGCACTACTCGAGACAAATGGAAGGAGCTTTATAAACTGAATATAATAAATTACAAATCTAGACAAATTCCCGAACATCTAAAAAAAGTCGATGAACTTAACGACTGGTTCAGTCATTTAACTTCTAATATTACTCCTCCGACAAAAGAAACCTTCAATTTCTATAAATCTAATCAGAAGTTTCCACCATTATTTTCTTTTACACCAGTGGATGAAAATTTAGTATCAAATTTAATTATTAAACTTAAATCTAAGGCGTTTGGGCCTGATAATTTAAACACAACATTAATAATTCTTTTTTGTCCATTTATAATACCATTTATTACCCATATTATAAATAGTTGTTTGTTAAACTCGTACTTTCCAAAATCTTGGAAATCTGCTTTTATTTTGCCACTTCCTAAAAAAAATAATCCCTTAAATTATGGCGAACTTAGATCAATTTCAATTTTACCAGCCCTTTCAAAAATCTTGGAAAAAGTGATGGAAAAACAAATTACCGCCTATGTTACTGATAAGAATATTATATTACAAAAACAGTCGGGATTTCGAAAGGGATTTAGCTGTGTTACCGCTCTTACTGACGTCACTGATGAGGTTGTCGCCAGTTTGGACAGGGGTGATGCAATGATTTTAATACAGCTTGATTACTCTAAAGCATTTGATATGCTAAATCACGAACTTTTGATTAATATTTTACATTATTTCGGTTTTAATACTACAGCTACTAAATTAATTTTATCTTTTTTAAGTGATAGGATACAACGAGTTTTAATTGGAGAAGATAAGTCTAGGGTGGCTAGAGTAAGGTCTGGCGTCCCACAGGGTAGCATTCTGGGTCCTTTGTTGTATAGCATTTTTACGTCGGCTTTTATGGATAAATTGCAATTCTGTAAATACCATCTCTACGCCGACGACACACAATTATATTTGTCATTTAATGCTAGTAATATTGAAAGAGCTAATTTATGTTTGAATGCTGACCTTGCTCTAGTAAATAGAGTCTCGACAGATCATTCTCTTAAATTGAATCCAGCCAAGAGCGTGGCAATGTTATTTTGTGGTGATAATAGCAGAAGGGCGGTTTTGGATCATGTCCAGCTAATTCTTAATGGAGAACTTATCCCTTTTCATGTCTCAACTAAAGCTCTAGGCCTAATCATAGACGTCAAGCTGAAGTTCACAGATCACATTACAAGTTGTCTTAAGAAAGGATTTTCAATGCTAAAAAAACTTTACAAGCATAGATCTTATTTGTCAAAAGAAACAAAAAAAAATTTATGCGACTCATTAATTCTATCCCATTTTAATTATGCAGATACAGTATATGGACCATTTTTAGACTGCGCTAACTCTGCAAGAATTCAAAAATTACAGAACTCGTGCATAAGGTTTATTTGTGGAATTAGACGTAGGGAAAGGGTATCACATAAATTAGTCGATCTTAAATGGCTTAATATGTTAAATCGCCGAGAGTTGCACTCCATATGTTTTTTTTATAAAATAATAAAATTTAAAGCACCACCATATCTCTATAATAAGCTCAGATACCGTACTGACGTTCACAATATAAATATTCGCAGACATGACCTTTTGTCTATACCTTTACATAAGAAAGAAATCTTTAAAAAGTCATTTTCTTACAATATTGTGTCCAAAATTAATAAATACAAAATTTGGGATTTTTCTAAATCTACATCGGCTTTTAAAAAATCAATAAAAATGGTTCTTTCATCTAAACAAAATAATATTTAATGCATTGAAATAATTTATGTTATTTCTTTTTAATACTGACATCAGTATATCAGTCAGTAAATCAGTCGCCCTGGTTTTGCTCTCTTTTGTGTCGGGATTCCGTGTTTGGATCTGGCGCGCGTGTGGCAATATAAATTTTTATATGTATATTTTTCTCCACTATAAGAGTCTACAACAGAAATATAGTTAATATACCTGTACCCCTCGTTCCTCCTTTCCTGCCTCCTATTAGTAAATAATAAGTAAGCTAGGATAATTTAGATTTCTTTTCTTTTCGGTTAGTTATGGATGTAGGGTATGCATGCTACTCGTACAGTTTATAATGCGGTTCGCGATATTTTTTTTTTTAAATTATAAGTGTAATATTCAAGGTCTTAACAGCTCCTTCTTCTGAGGGTAGCTGAAACATGACCTTTATTTCCTCTTTACAGTTACATGTTGAATTAATATACACTGATGGATTTCTTTTTCTTTGTATTTATATTGTAAACTTATTTATATCTATGTGAGCATATGTAATATCTTATGAGGAAATATAAACAGTCTATTATTATTATTATTATTATTATTATAATACTTGGTTTAGTTTCTCCCCAAACTTCTGCGATAAATCTAGAAAAGATGTTTTTTGAGCAACTTTCTACCTATATTATGGCGTTGCACTTCGCTTTAACCGATCTAAAAACTACAATATCAAGTGATTGCAATAAGTGTGTTGTGTGAGGTGGCAACTTTACGTTTGAGATGTTTTCTTGGTTGCTAGTTAAACTATATACAGATGGTGCAAAATGTTAGGCGTGACCATCATAAAATAAAAGAACTGGTCTTGTCGCCCCTAACGCTGGAATAACTGTATTTTTAAAATAATTACAAAATATGTCACTGTCCATTCACCCTTATTTACTTGCTGTATAAGATTGGCCTGAAAAAATGGACTCAGGTGTTTGCCATTGGTCCCAAAGGCAGAAGCCTTTAAATATTACTAACGGAGGTGCCTTCTGCCCATTAGCACTTAAAAAAACAATGTAAACATAAGCTGCGAATGCTATTCGTAAATATTTCATTCAATAGTGTCGGATCAACGGTTACTTTTTTAAAAAATTGTACAATCAACGCCGAATGAAATGAGAATAGTCAACGCTACGCACTACATATTAAAAAAAAAACATTTGTTCATCTTTTCTGTGCGGCCGACCCAATCGACACAAGTTTGGAACTTTGACGGCTATGTATTTATGGTACCTACTCTATGAAGGTTCCTTTTGATGGTACTCGATATTTTATGCGACTTTGGTGACAAATTCAATATTACACATTTTGGTGGTATATAGGACTACACTTATTTCTTTTGGTCTCACACTCCTTTTGATGGTAATTTTCTACTATTTTTGACATTTTAATATACCTACTTTATTAATATTTTACACATGACTTACCCACAATGGCAAGTAGATCTTTTGGTGCTACTTACGAACTTACATACATTTGCTTACTTACATGCATTTTAATCAAGTATTCTGAGAAACCTAATTAAATTACATTGTTTTATTACCTTGCCTCTACTTTTAACAAATCTTTGACATTACTTATCTTTTGATTTTAACTATTTAAAATGACTAATTGCTTAAATGCAGCGGCAGGTTTTAACGCCAAACGTAGAAACTAATTTAGCATCTAATTCTAATAATGCTGAGTTAGCCAATATTAGACTCCCTCCAATAAACCTTCCCAAGTTTGACAGTTGACAGTATTTCGGAATTCTAGCTATTCTGAGTATTTGACAAATTAATTGGTTGTCTTCCCATGATTAGAAGATATTATAATAACAGTTTAAACATTAATATATATAATATTATATAATTATATAATAACAGTTTTAACAGTAATAAAGGTGTGTCTCCACGCAACAAAACGCTGCGCGTCGCTCGCACTCTGGACAGACCTTTACTTTATCTGCCTTAGGCTACGGTTACAGTGTAAGAGACTTCGCGCGAACAATTCTTCTACGCACGAGTTTGCGCGAAGGAAACAACCACACAAAAACAACTGAAGGTGGTTACAGTAGAAGCAAATTATTATCTATATCTTTTTTTTAAACAGATTTTAAGTTTGATATAAAATGGTGGCGCCTATACATCTCCATTTGGTGGGTATCTTTAATATTCGCGCCACGATTTAACATACTTAAAAATATATAATATGCCATTAACGCTATTGTTAAATCTAGACCGTAGTAAGCAGACATCTGTTAAATTATTTTTTAGTTTTTAGTGTAACTTTTTATTAAAACTTATAGAAAAAACATTAATTTTTTTCACTAGTAAAATGAATAAACATTTAAAAGTGACATATTACCATAATATACAAAAAAAATAACCCCCGTTTGCTTGATACAATATATTACAATATGTAGGTATGGTCTATATATATTAGCATATTGCTGAGGTATGGCACCTCCTTCACTATTAAAATATCCTTTAAAAGTTTCTCGTACACCATATACTAGTTAGTAGATCTATCGTTTCCACGCGTTTTGCAGTTATCTTGACGAGAATGTGACAGGTCAGATTGTAATATATTAGCTTGGCAGATACCTTGCCTGTCTATAATAATATTATGTAATAATCAAATAGTTTTCACTATTAAATCGACTTTATCAGGACGACATTCTATTGGTTTGTTTAGTAGTCTCCATTTTGATGTCAGTATTCCAAATGAACATTCTATAACTCTGCGACACCACGACAGTCTATAATTAAATATTTCATTTAAATATTACTTTTACGGGTACGCATCATCTCTTAATAAAATGCAGGGTAGCATCACATCAAAATTTGGAAGTTTCTGTTTTTCTGGTAATAAAAATCCGGTCTCTAACTGCTACCCTAATGTTGAAGATGCAAAAGTTCCACCATCGCTTTACTTTCCATAACCGCCCACATCAATGCAGACAAATTTGTAATTTGCATCCCCTTGTAGCACTATAGAAAAGTATTGCTTATAATTATAAAACATAGCACCTGACTTTTTAATAACATGATAATAATACCATAATTAATAACATGATAAGTGGAATTGAATTTGTACTAGAATTGAATGAGTAAAATGATAATAGAAAACGATTCCTTTGTAGGAGGTGGCAAGTGCTGTCGTTGTAACTTATCCCATATAGCTGTATAGGTTTCGTATATGATTTTTCTTATCGTACTATCGGACATTGGAAAAGAATAAGCTGTAGAACGAAATCCGAGTCCAGTTGAGAGAAATCTGAAACAAATTAAAATACATATAAGTTATGCTAGTTATTACAATACAATATTAATACTAATTATTATTTATTAAGCGAGAAAAGCAATATAGATGCTTAAATTAGTCTGTAATTTTTGTAATTTTTAAATACATTATAATACCCATTAGAGTGTTTTTTACTTTCAGGTGAAGTGGTAAAGTCAAAATGGAAAGGACTTCGACACATTGCGGCGAGAATATCAGAAAGTTGAGAAACATAAACGATTCGGTGCTGCAGGGGGCGTAAAAACCGATTACTCTTGGCCTTATTTTAAAAGTGAATATTTTTTGGCCGACCAAATAACCCCCAGACAATCTTCAGGAAATATTCCATTGTCTATTTAAAGCCAAGAAAATTCTTTATTGGAAGACAGTGAGGAAGAACCATCAGTTAACCTGTCTGAAAAACCGACTTCCATCGATGATCACCAGGATGATGTAATACAAGGTCTCCCTGCAAGGAATCTATAGAAGAGGAATTACCATCAAAAAAGTGTTGGCAAGAATGATTGTCAAGCAAGAAGCAGCCGACACGCTGTAATAAACAAGCCAGTAACTTCCAAAATAGAATGTTAGAACTGGAAGCAAAGAAGTTTTTTAAGCAAAAAAGAGTGGAAACGGTTGAACAAAAGGACTATGATTATCACTTTTTAATGGGCTTATTACCCTATCTTAGAATTGTGAAACCAGAAAGAAATCTTTTAGTGCAGTCACAGTTGCAACAAGTATTAATTAATGAGGTTATCATTAACTCAACCATTACAGCTCGCGTTTTTAAACAATTCGTCGTCTACCATTAATTCCTCAAGGCATTCAAGCCAAGTTTCATACGCTCCTCAACCTACCCCATCTCCGGCATTATAACAATCTACCCACTCATCTGATCCTTCTTCACTTTCGCCATTCTCTCCGCCTTCAACATCCCGCTATACCAATCCACCGTGAAACCCAGTTTGTAAAACCCAGGTTTATACCATGGAAAATCCGGCGTCGCAAGAATCGCAACAAAAAGTTTACGGTGTAGCAACATATATCACAAATTTCCAACTTTAAAATTTAGGTTGTGTAAGTACATATATGCCTACCTTAATGTTACTGTTAGCTTCTCAGATGGAGAAATACATTTTCTGAAGTTACATTGTTTCGTTATTTGCTCTTCTATTGCCTTCAATATATAGGAGAACGTTTCATAAGTCATATGGTAATACTCAAAAAATTGTTTTGGCTGGTTCTTCAATTTCGTTTCCCCATATCTGCCTCTTTCTCGGTCCAAAAAGGGACAGCATCCAAAACGGGCTTTTACTTAAATAGAACTCGTCCTCAGCATTCATATTAATTTTTTACCCGACTTTACCGTCGAGCCAAATAAATTCGCTTTAAATCGCGCGAAAATAGATGAAATAGAAACCACTTAGGCCCGGTTGTACAATGGGCGGTCAACAACAGTTCATAAAGATCTCCAGTTCAGCGGAATTAATCCGTTGTACAATGTCGGTTCAAACGATAACCTGCGGTTCATCTTGATCGTCCAATTTGGAGCGTTCAAAGGGAGTTCAAGCAAATTTTTGAGATTGAATCAATATTTAGTATATCATTTTGATATTTTTTATTTATGTAAATACAGCTGCCTTTCAATAATTATTGTGTTTGGTGTGGTGCTAATTTATTAGTTACTAGGTACCCTAGGTTTAATTTACAAACCATAAATATAAAAATGGATCCTATTTGGGAAGATATTACAGATGACGAAAATTTTCTGGAATTAGTAATTGTACACCCTAGATCATCACAGGTGTACAGTGTACATTTGGGATGATAAAGAATTTAAGACTAGATTTAGGTTGGAAAAGCAAGCTGTAAGATTCATAGTAGATAGAATTTCTGAACAAATTTTATCTGTTACGGACAAGTATGATGATTTGTATTAGTTCAATTACACTATTTATAGACTTTAAAAATACTTTTAGATCTTAGATAGAATATCGTCAGCATTTTTGCTTTCAATCTGAATAGCAATTGATTCTAAAAAATTTACAATATTTAGATTGAAAAACATTTAAAACAAATTAAAAAAACCTGCAGTAGCATCAATGTCATATTTTGATGTTACTCCTGTAAGTTGGCTCCCTAATATTTCATGGATCTCACTCTCGCTTGCAGTTATTGTTATAAATTTTTGCTTGGCCCTTTTTTTATATTCTCATACTTATTTTTTAGAAAAGTAACAGTTCTAAGGGGTTCTCCGAGAACACTGTTAAATTCCTGACAAACTTTCTCCAAGACCTCTGCTTTAATTTCATTATTGTTGTGATTCGTTTTCTATGCTTTCCTTGTATTTCTTTACTAAATTAATATGAACATTTTCTTCTCTTACAGAGAAATTGCTTGCCCTAATTTTTTTCTCCATGTCAGATAAGCAGACCCAAACGATTTGGCAAGCATCAAGGCGGCACGAAACACTTTTAAACAAATAACACTTCGGAATTTACGATACTTTTTGTGTTCAAAAAATCGGCAACAGACAAAAAACAAATAAGTAAATTAAATAAATTAATTTTAATGAATAGGAAACTTTTTTTTATGTGGCCATTGCAGACTTGAAATAGAACCTAATTTAACTAAACTTGTACTGAAACAACACACGAACTTCTGAACTACGTTCAACGAAGAACTGCAGTTTAGTAGAACTTACTGCTTGTACTGCTTGTACAACCGGGCCGCGTAATTCCAAAATATACTTAACTACAACGCTAGACGCCCTGCATTGGCTAGGCGAAAATATACTCACGCAGAACATCCCCGTCAAAAGCATACACGCCTATAACGCTAGTCTAGCTTAAGCTAACGCTAGTGAGAGTTCGTAGGTAGGTATACTTAACGTGACCATTTTTTTTGGGTGGAAGCTGGACGGTTATGGAATTTTTTAATTAAATTTAAAAAATTAATAGAGTAGTCAGCGGGTTTCGGACAAAATAAAAGGCCAGTTTTATTAAAAATTCGCCGACGTTTCGTATGTTTTTAGTCTTTTTCAAGGCTGTTTTAAAAAATTCCTGACCCATATGTTAAAATATACATATATAAAAATCGATTTCATTTTACCGTACTGTTTAAATACTTCAAAAAACAAACTGAATATCAACAACACGAAAAAAATTTCGAACGCGAAGAAAATTTTTTTATTATATATATACAAAATTCCGTAAATGAAAAAGTAGTCGTCATCAAAATCGACGGCTAAGGCGTGAAAACTTAACAGAGAATAAGACAGAATGACAGAGTTACTTTCGCATTTATAAAATAGTCAGGAATTAGAATTGGGCTGCTCAAGATTAGAATATTATTTTGAAATAAAAACATAGTTAATAGATGTATTAACTATTAATAATTATGATAAAAAGAAGAAACTTATTTAAGTGTTTGTTTAGATACAAGGACAATCTTATTATTTATTTATTGGATAACTAACTACAAAAATACTTATACAACTAAATAAAAAACATAAAACTAAAAACAGTTTCCAGTACCTTATTGAAATTACTATGGTGGCAAACATAAAACTTCCGGTAAATTAACTTCTTCAAGTTAGGCCACGAATTCCTCACTATCCACTGAGCTTTTGTAGCACTACAAAATTTTTGAATCCATTCAGTACAATGGCGACTGAAGTCCTTATCTTCCTCGTTAGCGAGTTTTAAACGCAACACAGCTTCATAATTCTTTTTTCGACTAGAGTTTGGAGTAATACTTTTAGGCTTTCCATGACCAGTAGCGCACTACACAAACGCGAAAAGTCGCTAACTACTAATTTTCACATAACATTAGAGCAACCCAATATAGTGCCTCGTGCGGCGCGTTGTCACCTTATATGTTTTTAACGGAGGTGTTCTACTAGAGCAGTGCTGCCCACGAGTAAAAAAAAATGAATTCGTATAATCTACGAGTACGAGTCCTCAAATAATGTATTTGTAAGTATTTTACTCGTAAGTAACTTTACACACGCAGTCTACGGGTACGGGTAGTACTCGTAAAAGTACGAGTAAAGAGTACGAATACTATTAAAAAACTGGAAAATGTAAAAAGATTTTGAAAAATAAACAAAATAAAAAAATATCTTTATTTGCCATAGTACAAAC
Source organism: Anthonomus grandis grandis (assembly GCF_022605725.1). Classification (NCBI taxonomy): domain Eukaryota; kingdom Metazoa; phylum Arthropoda; class Insecta; order Coleoptera; family Curculionidae; genus Anthonomus; species Anthonomus grandis. The sequence goes on from NC_065567.1 coordinate 14,456,441, forward strand.
AGCTTTTTTTTTTTACACAGCACATAGTTTTTTTGATAAACATTATAATTTAACAAAAATAAAAGACACATTTTTTCTCTAAAAAAACTAAATAACGTTTATTTCTTAAATAACAAAAATATCACAACTTTTTGGGAAAGTTAGAAACTTGAAAACTAAACATAAATTCTTAAAATTAAACATTCGTAGAAAATAAGCACACTTTTGTATAATAGATTGCACAAACAAGTTATTCTTAAAACTAAACTAAACTTTTTAGTATCTTTATAAAAAAAAAAAAAATATCAAAACGCTTTTTGGCAATACAACTACCTAAAAAACTAAAAACCAAACATAAAATCCAAGCTAAACATAGTTCTTTAAAACGACGAGTTTTTCAAAATTGCCATCAGATAAAGCATGCCTCCTTGGACTATTAATTATTGTGGCAAACGCAAATAGTCTCTCAACGGGTGCGGAAGAGATAAGTGGAGTATTCAATTTAAATTTTTTTTTATTGTCGGGTAATCTTCAAGCACATTTAAATTTGTTCGCGAATCACTAATATACCTTAAATACTCTAATTCGGCTTGGTTTTTAATTAAATTTGCTTTTTTCGAAAAACTGGATTCAGTCTGAGGATAACTTGTCCCCGGAACGTTCTCATCAGCATCAGGTGCTTCAGAATGATCAAAATCAAAAAAATTATGTACAGACTCACAAGCAATCCTTTTAGAATTTTCACCTATATTTTTTTTATTATCAATAAAATGTTTTGCTTGGATTACCACCATTTTTTCTATTGATGTTAAACTTGGAGACAAAGGGTATGTTTTACTAATAACATTATATCAGTGTAACTTAAATTGAGGGTGTAAAACCGAAGCTATTATAGCGCTATGTACTTGTTCGCCTATTGTAAAAAAAAGTTTAAAGCTACTTTGCAATCCATCGAGGCATGCTTTAACTAACGGCGATGCGAATTTAAAATTGTTTTTTGATAGCTTGTCTAGTTTATTTTTTAGTGAAGCTTAACATGGTAGCAAAAGACCATAACACGCATTACTTTCACCTTGCAACACATCTAAAGCAGCTGCTAATGGTTCCATCACTTGACAATATTCTTCCAAATATTTCGTTCGTAAAAAGCTCGTTTTCAAAAAAAAACAATTCTTTAAATTTAACCGTTTAAACAAATCAATCATTTTGTTTTTGCCGTTTACAATTTTTTTAATGGAATCATAGTACGAATTCCAACGTGTGGCTCCAGGAAAAGAAAGTGTATGTCCCAGAATTTCTAAAATAACCTCTGAAGATTTCGGAAATGTCGGTTTCTTCCATAATGAATTGCATTTGGTCAGTGCCTGCGAGTGTCTTAATTTTAAAACAGAGTTGCCATTTATAGCTTTATTGCAGTCAGTAGTGCAAATTAAACTAATAGTGTGACTTGCACAGCGTAAATGATGGGGTAGTCTATGTTGTTGATAACTTTACCGTCATCTCCAATGATTTCAAATGTTATTTCCTCAGCCTCTTGATCATCAAAGTTCTCTTTATCGGACCCACTTCCACTACCTTCATTAATTTCGGTAATATCAAAAAAACTATCAGTAATAAGCATACCAGGTAGTGTAACTCCAGATTCTTTAAAAGACTTAACAAAATTTGACCCGTTATTGGTGACAGTTGCAACGATTTTATTTGTGTCTAATCCGTATCTTATATGTATATCTTCTAAAATACTAGCGATTCGATCGTATGAATGAGTACCTTTAAATCTCTGACAGGCCAGGGTCACTAATTGACGGCTAAAGTCGTCATTTATCCAATGGCAGGTAACCTCAATAAAACCTCTTTTTTCTCCTGATCATATGTCAGCCGTTGTACAAACATATTGAATATTCAATAATTCGGATTTTAATTTTGCTTGCCTTTCTTTGAATAGTTCTGAGATACGTCGAGTCAAAGTGTTTCTGCTAACCAATTCAAGATTAAATCCATCAAATAACTGTCTAAAACTTGGATTTTCTACTATTGATAATGGACTCATGGTGTTAATTACAAATCTAATCAGTCTATTTTCGAATTCTGTTTGATTTATTGTTTTTGGCCCTTGTTGTCTTGCAAAATATTTTTGCAAAATAGTTTACTGCTCAGCTGCAGAACTAGTTATTGCATTTTTTAATTTATTTTCCTTTTTAGCAGTTTCTTTTTTTTTTCATTTTTATATTTAATATACTCTGTATAGCCATTCTGATGAGTTGTTCTTAAGTGTTTGACGAAGTTGGTTGTGGTTATTACGGAACCCTTTATTTCTTTAATTTTTAGTTGGCAACTTTTACAAATCGTCAGAATATGGTTAAAATCTATAATTTGTTTGACCTAGAGAATATTTTTTACTTACAATCATAAAGCTCAAAAATAAAAGTAGTTCTTACCTCAAAAAATTTCCCGTCCAGAATGGCATTTTTTGCAATTCTTTTTCGGATGTTTTGCAGATTCTCATCATCGTCACCATCGGAGATATTGGGAGTTTCAGTAATATTCTCAGCCTCAGCTATATTTTTACAATTATTACGCTTGCGTTTTTTTTGTTGAAGTACTAGGTGTTACGCGTGTTACAGTTACAACACTCTCACTGTCAGAGCTACTGTAGTCGGCACTACTTCCACTTTCCATTTTTGTACTTAAACCTAATCTAATATAATACCTAAAAAGGTAAGTACCTTTTATTTAAATTGTTTTCAAAACATAAAAACAAAAACAACCAACCTTCTTCGTTACAAGTGTAGTGCTAAATAGGTATGATACGAATTTTATGATAATAGCTAGCCACAACACAATATCCTATGCCACCAGGTACAAAGCCAATATTATGTACTGTATGTAATTATACATAATATTCCAAAAAAAAAACGAAAAAATTGAACCGATAAAAACAGAATCATAAAAAGCGAAATTAAAGACTGAATCCATCTCCAGAATTGCCACCGTCCCCTCTACTCAAATAAATAAAAGTATATTAATTATTATTATTATTAGTATATTATTATTAAGTAATAAAAAAATAACAGAGACAACCAGTTGGTTGTCTCTGTAAATAACTCGGCACGGCCGCTAAAAAGTCAAAGCGCACCGCCACTATAGCGGAAAATTTCTTTGACGGGCGCCGCGCGATATTCGGCGGTAAACATAAACGAAATACTCGTATAAAATACTTGTATTCTACGAGTAGAATTTTACGAATACATTTAAATTTACTTAAAAGTACGAGTACGAGTATTTTTAAATAAAAATACTTGTAAGTAAAAGTCACGAGTAGTATTTTTTATCCGTAACCCAAATACGAGTAAAAGTATTCGAGTACTTGGGCAGCACTGTACTAGAGTATGTTTTCACTAGTGGCGCCCTTGCAACAATGGCGCGTTGTAGCCAAGTATGTTTTAGGCGGAGGTGTTCTGCGTGAGTATATTTTCGTCTGGCCAATGGGGTGGCATGCTATGGTGTCCAGCGCTGTGGTTAAGTATATTCTGGAAATACGCAACCGGGCCTAATAGTTCGCGCGAAGGATAGTTCGCGCAAAGTCGGTTGTGCTGTAACCGTAGCTTAATGTAACCGCTGACCTCCACTCCCATTTACGTTACGTGAAGAAGCACTGTTAGCTCTGGTGCGAGCAGCGCTCCCACAATCTAAGTTCACCATGCTATATGCAAGTGTCAAAACTTCAACTCCTTGTGATTAAACTCTATGGTGAGATCAGAACCATCAAATGTCAGACGCAGTTTTCCGAATCGTACAAATCCGATAATGGTCCGACCCTCAAGGAAACGTCATTTGAGTCATTTTTTTATATAAATTTTCATCCTACTTCTTTAGTGGGCTTTTCCGAGTATTCCGGCTATTTTTCCAATATTATTTGTATATGAATGCTGGGGTGAGGAAAATTCATTCTCTAACCTAAACAGTACATCAAGCAAAAAAAACATCCATAGTTGGAAGCTCAAGAGCACAGAGGAGCTAAATTTGGGTTTTCCCGGAAAATTCAGAACACGTAAGTTAATTAAATTACAAATGTGTTTTCCTGGGATATATTATACCTGGGAGTTACTAAAACCTCTAGAGACCCAATGTTTATCATGTTTTTTCGTGGAAAACAACATAATTTAATATACTTGCCTATGTTTCTATAATGATTATCACAAATCCCTTATACTTTGTACTTAGTTTTACCTATGTTTATTCCAAAATCCGTTAATTACAGCTTGGGCTTTGACCTCAAAGATACAATCTTTACTATGATCTGAAGAGAGTTTTTAAAATATAAGTTATCAAGCTATTTATTTATTTACTCAATTGCACACCATTTATAAATATTTATAAAATGCCATCCAAAAATAGTACAGGGGAGTTTATTTAAAGTATAATGAAACAAAATAACTAATAATATCCTTCCAAAAAAATGTGCAATGCAGACTATGGAATCGGAAAAAATGTTTTACTAAAATTAAAATAAATGATAGGTATAGTACTTATTTATTAATATTTACTTATCAAATTAAACATATAAATTATATTGAGATTCCCTACTAACACAGAAACATCATCTTGTAACAATTGAAACATCCAAGTAATAAAAAGTCAAATTTTACCCTTAGGAAATTTTGCTAGTAGGAAATATTAGGAACAAAACAAATATAAATATGAAAACAAGACATAACATAACATAAACATAACAAGAATTGTTATTTTAAAACTGACTACATAGGACTATCCAAAGCAGGTATTGAACCCAAATTTAATATTCAAGTCAAATTATTGTTAATAATTAGGTATTACAGTTTTATTTACTTAAATCATGCCTTGTGTCATCTTTATGCAATTTTTTGGTGTTATTGGAGATTTTTTTAGCCAGCGTTCTATTTTAAGCTCAGTTTTCCTTTTGCTTTTTCAAATGCTCAATTGGCCATCTAAAATGGAAATAGCTACATTCACAATTTGTGTATCAAATATTTAATACTTGGATCAAATGACATCATGAGGACTATTTTTTTTGCAGAGCACTAAATTTGATACCCGAATTTGATGCATTCCAAACAGGGTAGATTAATTTTTTTTTTGCTGTAAACTATAGTCAGATTACCGAATAGATGGAGTAAATGATGTGTGCGAAATATAGGCCCGCCCATCGATGTAACCTTGGCAGATTTAGATGAGAATTATGCCTACTTATTTTAAATTATTTTACCATACAGCTTTACTTTGTAACCAGCTTTTTTAAAAATATAATACGGTCACCTGTAAAATGGGTCCAAACCGATTTTGAGGTTGTGCCAGGTAATGATATAATAATCCCTTTTAAGCATAAGCCTTAAAAAAAATTATTAGCTTATTTTTATTAACTTTAAAAACACTAACACTTTGAAAGATTTAAGGTTATGTCCTATATTTCTTCGTCTAACTGATAAACTCCCTTCAACTGATATTTTGATCCTAGAGATAATCCTGCACTAATTTAACCCTCCAAATCAATCCATCCTGTAATCAGGGCTGTACTAAATAAAAATAGTCTATCATTAGCTCAGGTGGTCAATGTTGCCAAAGCCCATACCCCCACAACCTTCATACCAAACAGTTATGAACATGACCATTTCAATACTCTTAAATTTATAGGCTAAAATGTGGCGGTTCTCTGTAATGCATGACTCAATATTTGCCATCATAAAATATCTGGTGGATTATTTTCTGGTTCACCTCCTTGCTAAGACAAATGGTCCAATTAAATGCTGCTTGATGATTCCGGCCCAAATGTTACTGGATTCAAACTAAAATTGGTGATGATAACACAATAAACCCATATAGACATTTCCAAAATTATGCACTGCATTTATTTTCTAATTAAGAAAAATATTATTATAATTTTTACCAGTTATCATCAGGCGACAATAAACCCGTTCCAACGTTTTTTTATAAGGAATTCTGGAATTCAGACATTCTTCCTTGTAAAGCCTTTTAGCTTCCAGGGCATTACATTAAGTCTATATATTAGAAACATTTCACCATATTCAGAAAGTGGAAATTCTATTATGTCAAATAAATTAAATTAAGATTATAATAAAAAATAAATAAAAGAAAAATTACTGCAAATAAGTTTTTAAGTACACATTCTATGGCTAGAGATTTTAACTAAAAATATTTATGGGAGATTATAAATATATTGAAATCTTTCTTAAAAACTATAACACCAAATACCAACCCATCGCAATGATAACAAAAATCCATTACAGTAAAAGCTCTTTATTCGCGGGGTATACGTTCCGTAAATATGCCGCGAATAAAGAAACCGTGAATATGGAATGGTAATTTATATGGGATTATAAGAGATACATTCCTAGGTGACAAAATAACAAACAAGTACATACATACATATATAAAAAATTCATTTAATTGAAGTTTTTGACCATATTGATTAATTATCACCTTCAGGCTTCGGCAATGGCTTAAAGAAATTTGTAATTTTTTCTTACTTGGCATTTTTTAAAAGCTCTTTCAATTCATACTGATATTCAGCAGTGGCATTAGCAATTTGCCTCTTAAAAATAAGACTTTGTTCTATAGATAGATTAATTTTCATAAAAAAATCACAAAGTTCATTTGCCATTCTTAAACCTTTGCTAAGATTTTTTGAATTAAATTTCACATTTTCCAGTGCTTGTTGAAGCCTCTTCTTCAATACAACAATTTCCTCCAAGTCCGTTTCAGTCAAATCTTCATCTTGCCAAGCAACGCCTGAGTGTCACTTGATTCTATCTGTTCGAACCCATCTCGTCCTATTTCATTCGCAATTTCGGCTATGTTTGCAGTCAAAGTTTGAATTTGCACAGATTCTTTGTCATTTCCTGTAGTCCGAGCGGCCTGTGTCAAAGAAACCAATACGGCGGCGATATCATTTAACAATATACTTTGGGTATGTTGTAATAAGGTCAATTTTACTTTTTTATTAGTCCATTTGACGATGCGTTTACAAAGGATATTCCGTTGAATACTTTTTATCAATATATATGCACCGACGTACTGATTCGATAATAAAGAAATTTTTAGCCGCGAATATAGGAATTGGGTCGCATTTTTTTAATCCGCGAATAGTGAAAACGCGAATGAAGGAATCGCGAATAAAGAGCTTTTACTGTATTATTAAAATACACTGTAGTCCACCAAGTTATTTCTAATTTCAAAACCCCTTAGAATTCAATTAATTTTGGTGAAACTTTTTGTGGACAAATGAAACTTTTTTACGAATATATCTTTTACTTGATCCTCTGTACATTCTGATGAGAATGTACAGGGGGTTCAAGCAAAATGCAGATCTCATCACCATACTAAAAATTCATGCCATAGCTCTAAAACCTTTTAGAAACATGGTATAGTTATTTTTTGCCATCAATATTGTATAGTATAGTATATTGTATAGATGATATCTGGTACCTAAATGCATAAATGTCTAACTTAAATGCAGAGGATCTAAATTTGCATAAAGCATATCTAAGTTACCATTATTATATATCCTAAATAGCTTTATGATAGAGTTTTAAGCTTTTTAAAATTTTTTATTGTCATTTCTTCTTAACTTTCTAAAATCATAATTACTTATAGTCTAAAGGTTTAAAGCAAAGGGTTGGCCAATTTAAGTATAATTTAATAATCTCTTAGTGCATTAATATGATTTCATGCTTGGAAGTTTCCAATATATATATATCTATACAGGTAACGTTAAAGCAAATATAATATGCATTACCCAAAGAATTACATTACTGAATATGATGAACTAGGTTAAAGTATAGACATTCTAATGCCAGGGTTATAATTTTATATTTTTTGTACTGGATGACCCTTTTTTAATACTAATAGAATTTACACTAAGCCATTTGATTTTGTTGAGAATTTATTTAAATCTCTATTTTCTTATTTATTAGAATGTAAAAATGAGTATGGAAAAGTGAATTTGAATTCACATTTTCAAATTGTCATTTTGAATAAGTATATACAGGTTACTATGAGTTAAAAAAAAATATTTTCACGAGTACAATACTCACCTGGAGTTACTCTCCGTCCTATTTATTCTAACTCTTCTATTTTAAGATACTTTACAAATTATTAGCATGATTAGCTGAAAATGTCATTTACACTATATAAAATACTAGACTAATAGAGAGCACTCGACTTTTCTCTTAAATATGGGTTAATGGGTCAAGAAATAAGTATTTTAGAAATTGCAATGGGATAAGTAATTCTCAAATGTTTAAAAGTTAATGAAATCTTTTAGTCCCTAATTTAACAATTTTAAGTGTAGGTAGGAATAACAATGAATTATTAGTATTTACATTTGGACCCTATTTTTGTTTTCGTTATTTGTTAATTTTAGTTTTATTTAGAGTTTTAGTTTCTTTATAAATTAGCAAAAACCACATTTTAACCTATTTTTGGATGAATATCAATAATCTCGAATTTTAAGAAAATATTATATGGGCTTTATAAATTCGCCAGATTATGTCCAGTTTATTTTCGCGTTTATTCTTTCTACAGGTTGTCACCAATCATATATTTGACGAGTGAATTGAATTTCAGAGTAGAATGCTTTAGTATTTATTATAAAGGGTGGCTAAGCGAAAATGAAATGGTGGCCATGTCCGTCTCGTAAAGATTTTAAAAAGAAAACGCTCGGACATGTCAATTTAGATTACCAGGGGGAAACATTTTTGGAGTATAATATACCACCCCCATCTGGCATCCCTGAGCCAGGGTGGAACTAACCTCAAAAATTTTAAATGGAATAGTGGGTGAAGTTATACCTTGTTTGAAAGGTCTTTCGATTCTCTTTACGACTATACCTAGTTTAAAGGATTTTACTTTAGCGGTTCTCAAACTATTAATTATTTTAACATTTAACAGCATTTTTTGGAAAATAATCGCAATTCTTTGTCAAACTAATAACTTATAACAATCATACATAAATACTAAACAATGCTGAAAATGGCTACCGTTAACCTCCATGCAATAATACAGATTTTGTTCAAATCGGCGTCGCAGGAGTTATCTGTTGGCATTTATGTACTCCTTTCGCGCAATTCTTCAGTTGAAGATTGTTGGGTAGCATAGATTTTACTCTTAAAGTGACCCCACAGAAAAAAATCCAGAGGTGAAAGATCAAGCGACCGCGCGGGCCATTCAACAGAGCCTCTCCGTCCAATCCAGCGATCAGGATAGTTCTCATTTAAATAATTTCGAATAGCTATTGCGTAATAAGGGAGCGTACCATCCTGCTGAAACATCACCTCGCCTTCAACGCATTGATTGTTATTGTCATTTTCACTAATGTTCGTTATTGCCGGATCGATAGCTTACCTAAATAAGGAAGATTACCGGGTATAAAGTCCAATAATATGATCGCCGTAAATGCCACACCAAACGTTTAATTTTTGGGGATGTCGAGTATGTGCTTCGTGATAAATGTGTGGATTGTGGTCTAACCAATAATGGCAATTATGACGGTTTACAGTGCCGTTTAAGAAAAACGAACATTCATCTGAGAAGAAAATGAAAGAAAAACACATAATTGGGATTATTTAATGCTCTTTTACTAGGTATTTAACAGAACTCCAAGTGCCGATCCTCATCGTCTTTACGTCATGTAGGTACCAGCTTTATTTTATACAAGTGGAAATCATGAGTTTTAGAATCCCTTGTATACTTCCCTGATAGAGTGCTTAGTGTAAGATTCATATTAACATGTCCCAAAACCGCAACCTCTACAGCTTCGTTCCTTGCCGGTTTCTCAACATTCCTTTTTTTATTGACCACCGATCTTGTTTCTATGATATACTTTTTTTGCATGTTTCTATTTCCTTCACGTTCATTGAAAAGTTGATTGTTAGCAAAAATAACTATCTCTATTCTCTCTTGTAGGTTATAAACCATTTTGACTATTACTTTGTAACACGATAAACTAAAAATCAATGATCCTATTTCACCTTGACCAAGTTGAACTGTCCTCTAAGTGACATTATTATTTATTGTTTATTTGTAGTTTGACATTCTTATTTTTTTCCCTCCTAAATGTTGATTTGAACAAAATCTGGATTATTGCATAGAAGTTAATGGTGGCCATTTTTAACATTTGTGGGACTAGTGTTTATGTATGATTGTTATAAATTAATAGTTTGACAAAAAATTGCGATTTAATAATAAGGGTTTTTCCAAAAACCCAACATTTAATACATTTTTCTCAAGAATCTCTATTAAATGTTAAAATAGTCAATAGTTTGAGAACCGCTGAAGTAAAATCCTTTTAACTAGAAAGACCATTAAAACAAGGTATAACTGGATCTACTATTCCATTAAAGATTTTTGAGGTTAGTTCAACCCTGGCTAAGGGATGACAGGTGGGGGTGGTATTTTACTCTGAAAATGTTTGCCCCTGGTAATCTAAATTGACGTGTCCGAGCGATCTTTACGAGTTTTAACATGACCGCTATTTCGTTTTCGTTTAGCCGCCCTGTATATATAATTGGTATATCAGATGTGATAATAGTGATAATATTACCATTTTCTTTTAATGTACAATAATATATCATATTTCTATTAACGGACATTCAATCCAATAAAACGGTTTAGCAAAAACTTTAGATCTATATCGGGATTGATATTTTGAGTGCGATATACCGTATTGATAACTTATTCATGTTTTGCATTACCTAATTATGTTATGCTAGATTCGAGGCATTTTGCTGATATGTATCAAATGATGGTTCATTAAATCCTATTATTGTGCCTGGGTTTATTCCAGAATTATTTATTGTTTCATTTTATGGGCGGTTTTTGTGCTGCACATAATGCACTAGTGTCCAAATTTTTATAATCATATTGTCAAATCCCACCTTTATTCTTGTATTAAGTTATCTAGCGGTAACTTGTAACTAAGAGGAAGAAGTTTGTCTTTTTTAGTTGTTGACCAAATGATCCTCTATCCACAATGTTTTTTTTTTTTAATATAACATATACTTTAAAAATAAACTGCATATGCCTTCACCCATTCATAACAACTTATTAGAAGCATTAATTATATTTAAATCCTATTTTAAGGTCTATTCCTAGTCAGTTAATAACTTAGGTTAAAACCCGTCAGACAAAAGAAAGGTTATAAGCTAGACAAGCTATTTTAACTAGCAAAGGTTCACTTTAAATTACAAGGAATCTCATTAATTATTTTTGATTTAGCTCCGATGTTTAAGCTGTCAGCAAATTTTAACGACAATATTTGAGATATAATTTTCTTTATGGAATAAATGGCAACAGAGTGATAAACTGTGAAAAAAAAAGATTTTTTTTTTCAATTTATATCATATAATTTTGTATAAGGGGTTTTATATAAGAAGCTGTTATTACGACCCGTTATGATCATAGGATGTAGTTTAGAAGTCAAATATTCTTGATTTCATCATGGGGAGAACAGTTGGTTTGTAAAATTGTTTTTCGCATATGGCTTTTTTTGGCTGAAGTTGTTTCAAGGGAACAAAATATTTTATAGTTTTACTGATTTTCCTTCTTTTAAATGGTAATAAATTTCTCAAATCTTCTTATTTTAATTATCTCTGATCGGTCAGAAATTTATGAAATAAATGCGAAATAATAGATGCGTAATATTCTCCTACAATAATCATTTTTTTGCAAAATAGTCTTATAGTTTTCGCTTTATTCAAGTTTTTTCATAAAAAACAGGACATTTTAATTGAGTTGCTTATTCTATTGAATTTTAAATAGACGATACAATGTGACATGACGCGTTACCAAACATGCATACAAAGTACATATTTATAGGTAGGCTTTTATGGAAATACGATTTCAGGTGGATTGAGGTTATGGTTAGTACCAAAATTATCTAGATTTTGTTAGGGATTTTCTTTAGTTTTATGCTTTTCCTTTCAAATAGGTATTTTAAGGCATCGGATTGGTGCTAGAGTTGAATGTTTTTTCTGAATTTCGGCTCTGCTCCTTCATCATAACTTTAGCAACTAATTGATACGAGGTCCAGAAGTATCGCCTTCAGAACTAGTGGCATATGACAGCTATGTGGGATAACTTATATTTATCCGAAATTATTTTTCTCATTTGCAGTTGGTCCTGATACCGGCAGATGTGAAATTTAAAAGCAATGGTGTAACTTAATATTGATATTAACAAAGCCACCGCGAAGACTAATTTGAATAAATTTTCCAATAAAGTAATACTCATTTAAATATATAGTCACAGGAAGCTAATAGTGACGACAGTCGGATGTGCAAAATATAATTTGTTGTTAGCATATAGTATTATTTTTAAAAAATGACTAATATTAACAATGTGATTTATAAAAATACCTAATTTATTCAACTCGTATGTCTTTTTCAATTGACTCTAATTTTAGAGAGAGAGATTTTGACAGTTGTAGCCGCATCTCTTGAGTGAGATCAAGGCACTTGGAAGATGATATAAGCTGTTTCAAACTCAAAAAATGTTTTATTTTCAATATAAACATAGAAGTTGTAGACAATAAGAAAGACGTTCTCATTGCATAGCCAATACACTGGTTTGTCATGATATATTCCTATTCTATGCAGGTGTTTCCTTATACTTCCGTTTCAGTTTAACATTGCTTTTCAGAGTTAATTACTGAGATGTTTTAGTATTTTTCAAGTCAGTGACGAGAACACTTATATTTTTGGCGTGGTGGTTACTCGATATTTCATTGTTTCACTTACTTATGATTAATCTAAAATGATATACTTTAGTAAAAGTGATCTAAGAGGGAGAATTGTCGCAATAAAAAAAACACCCTGTATATAATTATATTTGGCTTATTAACTTTTAAGGACAGTAGCAAAAAAACTGCGGTATCACTTGGTTCGCGTCAGAAACAAATAAAATTTAATTTCGGTTGAGTTCCCAGTAAAAAAAAAATTCGAAGCTTACCAATTAAATTTACATAATTCTTTATGCAGTATCAAATCTCAACAGTTCAAGGATTTGCATAATATAAAAATTAATTATCGTTATACCGACACGTACGTTCATTTAGAGGATTTCGAAACAATTAAAACCTATCCTATTCAACTTTGAAAATTAATCGGATGGAGAGCGGATCAGTTGACGACTCTATGTCTGTGAAACAAATATGAGACTTTGCTGAATGTCGCCATGGTCACTAGCTGTTACCCACCTGAATGATAAACTAAAGTTGAGCTGGAATAAAATTAAATTTCCTTGGTAGGATCGTTTTAGCATTTGATTAATATCATGCGAATCCGAATTGCGTTAAACATTATTAACAGATCATTAAAAATTATTATAAAAGCATCACACCCAAATTAGTAATCATATTAAAATGCATACTAGACATATCAAACAATGTTTTAAGATTTTTTAGTTTCCATAGCAAAAATACTCATGAAAAGAATCCTGACCTCGATTTTAAACAAACATTTATGCAATAACACACATCATTTGTCGGTGACTCCGACTGCTATACGTATACTCAACTGGATATAAAATTGTTATTCCAAAAAACTTAAATATACCCTTTTTTGTGCCTAAAATGCCAACATAAATGTGTATGAAAGATATAACAAATAAAAATGTTGAACAGTTAAGATTCTATTTCATAAACGAGAAACATTTTATAACATTTATGGATTAAAGTGTAAAGCTAAGGTCCATGATCTATAGTATACCGCTAAATACGGATGAATTATATCAGTCAATTTGATTTTAATTCACGATCGCTATCCAATTTGTCCATGTGCCCCCGGAGTAAAGGCAAAATAATAAGACTTGCGCAAAATGTAATGTTTAGGAGGATTTCCGCCAGAGAATGCCATTTCAATGCCTTGCAAAGCACAGTATTAATTGTCATAGGCAAATAGGCAGATTGACTTGTTGCATAGCATGGCGTTGCGCCATTTTTTGAACGAGGGTATATATTTTTACCGTTTTTTCTTCTAAGCTTGGTTCAAATTTTGGACTTTATGATTAATTTTCTTAGAATTAGGCTTTATTCACGCAATTTCCGCCGGCTTGATAGAGACGAGACTATGGTAAAGTTTGATGTTTTAACCGGAATATATTTCTTTATAAACTTTTTTTTATCCTCATACATTGCATGATTTCATTTCTAACTTTGTTCGTTGATATTTTTTTTATAAAATAGTATCTGATTGAATTGTCTAGTAGACTGTTAAGCTTTTTATACAGTTTGAATTTACGGATAGCAGTTAAAAGCTTATTTAACTGTTGCATGCATTATTCATGAAATTTTGGAGGATGACGCGATTTGAATTTTCGCAACAAACTTTCTATTTTAAAAAGTTTTGAACAAAGTAGGGATTTACTTTTTTATAGTAAAAAAATAGCAGTATTCTTCGTTTTAGGTTTATTTGGAAAAAAAAATTAAATAAATATTCTTTTTGCGTTTGTGGTCAACATACCGGGTGATAATTTAAAAACTTGAAATGACCATATATTAGGAACGAAAAACTAAATAAAAAAATGCTGTTTCTATAAAACGAAGGGGAAACAAAAACAAGCATATTGTCTCACCCTTTTCTGCAACCTCTTGGACAGGGTGAGATACGAGTTTAAAATCTTAAATAGAAAGGGGGATTAAGTGATATTATATTGATGCCCTTGAAAAATGCTTTCCATATATCATAATATCATAGAAAGCCAGATTTCAGAACGTTTTTCTTTGTTTATCAAGGAAAATAATAAATAAAAACACCTTTGAAATTTTTATTAATATTTAGTTTAGTGTCGAAAATGAAATTTCGTTATTTTGAAGACAATATTAAAGCCTATTTTCGAATTATTCTGAATTATGTACATTTACAAATGTTTCTCCGGATATAGCAGGGCATTCCTGAACTACTTTATGCTGGAATTGCTCTAAGGACTTGGGTTGAGTTTTGAAAAAACATAGATTTTAGGTGACCCTATAAAAAGAAACAAAGAGGTGTTAGGTCTAGGCATATAGTCCATTCAATAGGATCTCTCTTCGTCCAATCCACTGGTTAGGATGATGATCATCCAACGAGGAGGTGCTCTATCCTGGTAAAATTGTAGTAAGAGTTCTTCTAAAGATACATTTCTATGTATATCCCTCTGATTTTCTAATTCACGCACTATTAGTTATTCAGTAGACCTCTGTAGTATTTTAGCATACACGTCGGCAATTAAATTTTCTGCTATAAATATGGGGCCGATAATATCATCTCCCAAAATACATTCATTTTCTAGGGGTACCCTTCTCTAAATACGTGTGTTCTCAGTCATTTCAGTAACGAAAGTTTTGGTTATTAACATGCCTATTTAAATAATACACATCACTGATCAAATATTTATAATCGAGGTTCTGCCGTAACTCTATCTTATTATTTCACAGAACTGGATTTTTCTGTGCGAATCGTCGTCACCAAGTTCTTGCAGTATTTTCAGTTTATATGGATAAAATGTATGAAATGTAAGTACCTTTCTTATTGTTTCACGAGATAATCCAGTTGCTACAGCTGATGACAAGTTGATAAAGTGGAATTCATTGCAGACTAATCCAGAATTTTAGTTTGCGCTATTTCATCGACTAATCTCTAGTCTCGGATTTCTCTTTTTATTTGTGACAGAAACAGTTTCTTCAAATTTGGCTGCTAGTTGGCAAACATACTCCGAGCTTATGCCTTTCTTTAAAACCTTGACTTAAGAAACATTCATTCTGGGAAGCATAAGTTAATATAATAAAAAAAGTGAATACACTTTTACGTATGCGGTACTTACTTTACTATTGTTACTTGTTGGTCTGTAAGTGCAATGCGATCCCAATACAATGTGTTGTTCGTTTTCAAGAACTGGTTCCGGCTTATCATATTATTAAGAAACCCTTCAGTTTTAGTCATCTTATAATACCGAAAGAGTAAGTTAATGAACTGACTCCATACGTATTAATAGCTTTAAATAAGTTTCTGCTTTTAAGACTTGTTTTAAGGAGTCGTCGCATTCTTGAAGTAAACTTAGTAGTCAGCTCATTCTTTATACTTCTATGGCCTATTCTTTGCGCCTGCTTCATTCCTAGCTACAATTTGTAGGATTCTTCTTCGTCCATAGAATTAATTATCTGACCGTTTTCTGTTTGAAAGTCAGCTGGTTGTAGTTTACCATTAATAATGTTCACAGTTCGGCACTTATCCAGTCCAAAGGTCATTCCTATATCATCAGAGAATTTTTCCACTATTTAAAGCATCTGATCTAGTTGATTTCGTGTTGTCGCCAAAATTTTTAAGTTAATCCATATAAAGTAAATGGTTTATTCTTGTTAGTTCTCTATTATCCTTTTTTAGGCCAAATCCGTACCTAGTTGAATTGAGTTGGCTAGCAGGCTGCATTCATAGCAAGGCAGAACCAAAGTGGACCGAAGGAATTCCCCTGAAATATACCCCTACGAATAGGAATCATATTAGTTCCAATGCAGTTTGGCACCTGAAGTTTTCTTGATGTTGTGAAATGTAGTGAAATCTAAAAAGGAAATTGTGGTTATCTATTTTGTACAATTTAAGTACATTAATAAGTCATTTATGTGGAACTGCATCAAAAGCTTTTCGGTAGTTAATATATGCCGCGAAAAGGTTTTTCTTGTTGTTAAATCCCTGATTGCAAACTACGGAGTCGATAATTAGCTGTTGTTTACACCCCATGGCACCTCTGGTACATCCTGTCTGTTGAGCTGCTATGATGCTATTTTGGTCACAATGTCTGTAAATACGTTATTTAATGCAAGATATAAATAATTAATTTATAGAGTGTAGGTAACCAAGTTACTAGCCGATATTTAGCCGGAAAATGGGCAAATTCTGAGGATTCATAAGCACGTCGTTAAGAGGGTCGGTCAGTTTTTGATGTGTTGACTACAGTTTCTTAATCCACAATTTTGGACGTGATCTGGGCCTGGAACTTTCCAATATATTCTGCAGTACAGTTTTCTATGTCCTGCGGTGTATATTATTAAGTCTGACGCATTATTTCCTCTACTCTTTATTGTACTTTTATGGTTCTGATACCTCCGATAGATTTATCCCTTAGCCGGCCAATGTCTTTCCTAATATCTTTTATCTTCAAACTTATTTATTATTTTCAATCCCAAGGTTTTAACAATAGCGGTAGCCGCACAGTAAATTATTAGATGAAGCTGTGAGTCTGAAGTGTCGAAACTGTAAGAATATAATCAGGTTATTATTATGAATTAAGGGAAAATATTTGTCGTTGATGTAGTTTTAATCATAAGGGGTAATAAATTAACAAGCATGCTGCAAATAAAAGACCAACAATATTGCTTTTTACATTTTTTTGTGAATAACAAAACTTTGTCAACAACTGTGAGGAATTGACCTTTTAATATCATTAAATGAATATTGTTTTTATCAGACAGAAGTACTTTTCTTCAGTTTGGACCATTATTTATGAAACAGCCTTTATATTAGAGTTATTATATAAAGGCTGAATATATGAATACAGGATTTGACGAATTTTCTTGGTATATGTCACAGTATCCTTTTGATTTTTTTGCCCTTACCGAAACCTGGCTAGATAAAAACTGTGAAACCCAATGTTTCAATTTGCCAGGATATAAGTTAATAAGACAAGACAGAGAGGGCCGTGGTGGAGGAATTGCACTATATATAAAAAATTCTGTAACATTTAACAACTTAAATTTGGCTTTTAATAATTTGGAAGTATTGGGCATATCATTCTCAATTAAAAAACGATCTTTCGCCCTTATTACGATATATCGTGCACCTGCCAATAGCATACCAGCTTTTTTAGATAACTTGGAGGATCTTTTTAGGTTAACTTTAAGTTTCGATTACGTAATTATAACAGGCGACTTCAATATTGATTTTTTAAAACAAAATACATATTCAAATAGATTAAAATTTATTTTAGAATATTTCAATGTTTCACAGCGTATTACAGAACCAACAAGAATTAACATGAACACTGGTCATGGTACCCTTATTGATTATATAATTTGCAGTAATGATTTGGTGTCATTAAACTCAGAGTCGCTTGCCATAGCAGAAACAATCACGGATCATAATCTGATTTATTCAATATTTCAATATGATAACATAAAGGTTAAAAAAAAATCAATGACTTTCAGAGTTTATAACAATATAAATATGGAAAATTTTATAAACGATGGTTTGCTTATAAATTGGGATCAGATGTACCGCCTTATAGATATTAATGACAAAGTGCAGTTTTTTAATGAACATATTTTACAGCTTTTAAATACACATGCTCCGACTAAAAATAAAATTATTAAAGAGAAAATATACTGTCCATGGATAACCGAAAATATAAAAACTCTTATCAAATTACGTGATCGTGCTCATAAAAAATATCTGAAAAGTAAATCTCAGCCTCATTTTGAATATTATAAACAGCTAAGAAACTACACAAAACATGCTATAATACGAGAAAAAATAACATTTTTTAATCAATTATCAAACAAAAAAGGACAAGAATTTTGGAGAATAGCAGATAAACTATTCTTAACTAAAGGAAAAAGATATCAAAACGAGCTACCTACTAACATATCAAATC
Source organism: Anthonomus grandis grandis (assembly GCF_022605725.1). Lineage (NCBI taxonomy): Eukaryota > Metazoa > Arthropoda > Insecta > Coleoptera > Curculionidae > Anthonomus > Anthonomus grandis. The sequence continues at coordinate 14,475,095 of NC_065567.1, forward strand.
CAACAGATATTGGCAATTTTTTAATACTGTTTCTACCCTACCTGATACTACAAGTAAAGAATGTATTGAATTTTATCAAAATAATACCATAAATAATATAAAACTTAATTTCCAGCTTTTGGACCAAGACAATATGATTAAAATAATCTCGACTATTAAATCAAATGCAACGGGAATCGATGGTATTTCTATAAAAGATATAAAATTGTGTTTGCCTTTTTGCTTAAGTCCTTTATTGCATATTATTAACGAATGTATTCTTCAACAAAAGTGTCCAAATGTGTGGAAAAGGGCAATTATTAAACCGATTCCAAAAAATTCAAATCCAAAAGAGCATAAAGATCTCAGACCAATTAGTATTCTACCAGCATCATCTAAAATTCTGGAAAAACATATTTTTAATCAAATTTCAAATTTTGTTGATAAACATAAAATTATCCCCGATTGTCAATCCGGTTTCAGAAAAAACTTTAGCACGTCTACAAGTTTGGTGGGTATTTTAAATGATATTAGGGTAAATGAGGAGAATGGTCAGCCAACATGTATGGCCTTATTGGACTTTAGTAGGGCTTTTGACACGATTAACCATGATATGTTATTGGCAAAATTAAAATATATTGGTATTTCAGAGAGCGGTGTAAATTTTTTCAAGGATTATTTGCGTAATAGAGACAGTTGTGTTATGGTGGTTCGGCAGTCTGAAAAGCATTACTCAGAATTTACACCTTTTAACCAGGGAGTACCTCAAGGCTCTATAGTATCGCCGTTACTTTTCTCTATTTACGTGGCTGATATGTACAAAGTAATAAAACACGCCACTTTGCAACAATATGCCGATGATTCCCAAGTTTATATTCCAATTCACCTTAATAATATAAATCTATTCTATCAAAATTTTAATAGTGATTTAATTAGTCTACATAAATACGCAGAAAATCATAATCTTAAGCTTAATGCCACAAAATCTAAAATTCTTATTATGTGCTCCAACTTTAATATAAGGCAAAGGCTCGAACACAACTTATCCTTAAATCCTATATCTATTGATAATACTTCAATTCCTGTTGTTTCCGAGGCAAAAAATTTAGGCGTTATATTTGACAGCTCTCTCTCTTTTGAATTACACATAAAAAATAAAACGAAAACTGCTTATTTACGTTTAAAAAAACTTTTTAAGTTTAAGCGAAATTTATCGGCAAAACAAAAGTACTTATTGTGCGATAGTCTTATTTTGTCATTGTTTGATTATGGTGACGTAGTCTATGGAAATTCTTTATCTTCACAAAATAAAAAAATTATACAAAAAGTCCAAAATTCCTGTATGAGATTCTCTTATAGTATCCCCTACAGAAACCATATATCGCCTTATCTCAATAATAATAAAATATTAAATATGAACAATAGAAGAAAGCTACATATGTATAATTTTGTATATCGCATAGTAAATAATAATCAACCATTTAATTTAAGAAGTCAGTTTCAAGAATTCGAACATGCGCATGCCACACGAAATAACGTTTTTATCGTACCATTGCATAGAAGCGCAGCATTTCAACGTTCTTTTAAGTATGTAGCTGTTCAAATGTGGAATAGCTTAAACAATGACATAAAGCAAATGCCCTTGGGAGCTTTCTCTGGTCAAATAAAATCTAAACTACTTATGGAACAAATAATTGGCAATTAATTCAAGTAGGGTAATATATAAAATGTGATAATGCGTATAATAACATAATACAAGAAATAGTAACATGTAACAGAAGATATACATGTGTATATAATATGCTAATTTTCAGTGGAATGTTCGGAGATTATATTTTAAAATCCCGTTTTTAGTTTTATTCTTTCTTTTTCCGCAACATACATACGTATATTTTTTAATAACCTAGGCCGATGCACGCATCTTGGGGTTATTTTTTGGGGTCTTTTTTCGCCTCGTCTGTCCTCTCTCCTTGCGCTCGTCCGTTGTCGCACTGCCGCTGCCTGTCTTAAAATCTTAGGTTAATTAATTCTATATCTTACTTTGCATTCCTATATACAAAAGTTATTTTTATTTTTGTAAAATTGTTTCTGTAAATTGTAAAGGGCTTTTTCATCCCTTCTTTGCTTGTGCTAACAAGGGAAAACGGTTTATAATCGAGAGAATAGTCCTATTTGTCAATGTAATTTTTTTTCTTTGTAATTTTTATTGACCTATAAAACTGTACATTTTGACAAATAAACCATTTTTGATTTGATTTGATTTGATTTGATTTGATTAGACAATTGGACAAGCAATTTTGTTCAGCTTCTTATCAGTTAAAGTCGTTATAAAATTATTCTCCATGGAAAAATCTCTTCGGAAATTTAGTATTCCTTCTATTCGTTGGGATCCGACAGTCTCCATATGTTTTCAATATTTCGTTAATAACTGCACAATCACTAATACTAACCCTAACTTAAAACTTTCTGCACTTTCTCCAAAGTACTTTTTTCAGATTCAAAAAATAATTATGTGTTTTCTACTTATAATTTGTATAAAATATTTATCTATATAATTAATAAAAACTCATTATTCCTTTAGATAAATTTTTTTTTTTCAGAAAATCATTTAGGAGCATTTAATATCAAGTTTAATGGTTTATGTAACAAATGTAAAAGGTATTTCTTTAGCAGATTACATAATTAATTATTCTCTTTTAAAATAGGAGCTGATCATACTGGAGGCGCCAGACGTGCCTTCGATAGCATCAACGTCAGACGCAGGCACAGCTACGCTGGCTCCGAGTACCTGCAGCCCCGATATGGATGACGTCAGTAGTAAGCGCCAGGCTACGAGGTAAGTGTATTATTTATGCTATCAAAGACTAAATTGCTGTTTTTTTTTAAATATTATATATATTCTTATATTTAAGACGGCGGTTTAATTTATTGTCAGGATCCACTATAGTTCTCTGATAAGTATGACTACTAATAGGAATACATGAAGCAAAAATGTTTCTTATTAAGGGTGGTAGATGATTAATTGCTTGTAACTTTTTTGCTTTTCAAGTATTGTCAGTAGACTTTGCCAGTATTATTAGTTATTTTTAAAGTGTATCTAACCCGCTCCGTAATTAAACATTTCGCAAATGAAGGTAATTCAAACTTAATGATTAGTTCGGTATTGTTAAATGTTTTGTTGATGTTAGTGACCGTTTTACCCATTGTTTAAATAGCTTACTAATAGTTTGAAAAATCATGACTAACACTATTTAGATTTACTTTTCCTAAAAAAAATTATACTTTTCTGATAGTATATAGTTTGGTTTGATTAAGTTGAGTTGTTTGCCGTTTTTATTTCTGCGTAAGAAACATGGCTGGATTTAATCAAGCCTGTTTGGATTTAATTGAGTATGTATTTAGGCACAAGCGTTGTTTCTAAAACATAATTTTACTACTTTATAAAGCTAAAACATACACATTGTTTTAAATCTATTTTTAGGATAAGTAGTTAGTATCCATTCAAAAATATGATTTGTAGTTTAGACCTAAATCATAATAAATAATTTAAAAATAGAATTATATATACCTTTGTACTGTTATAATAAAAAAGCGTTTTCTTTTGTAAATGAATTATTGAAATATAAACTAATCTGAATATCGGTCTTTTTAGGATATAATCACACTTTTTGTGCGTTATTAATTAATTCAAATTATCCGCTTTACACACAATAACGTTCTCTCAATAAAGATTTAGATATACGGACATATGGCAAAAAATATACTGAACCACCGGTGGTTTAGCGTGTTTAATTGAATAGCAAATAATTTTCGATTGACATAATTAAAAGTTGATCTGCTAAGGTTAAGTGTTGAAATGGAGCGAAAACTGTATTTTATATTATGTAAATAACAAAATAGTTTCTATTAAATTTACCTTGGATATAAAGTGCATACTGTTAATCTTCTTGGCAAACGTTAATTGTATTGTTTTTCTTTACGGATATTTAAAATAGAATTTTGACATATATATACTTACAATAATATATTCTTTTTTCTTTTTTAGGGTGTTTAAGAAAAGTTCCCCAAATGGAAAGGTAAGTACTCAGATTATGTTCATATTATTGAAAAAAATTAATACTCATTTTATTAAAATATTTTTTTTGCATATACATATTTATTCTAATATTCTATTCCATCTCTTAGCTTTAAGTTCTTGTACTATGTTGACGATATTCAAATCGTTATAATAGCAAATAGTTTTATTGGAAATGTTGTTAACATTCCTGACCTCTGTAATAGATTTGTTTCAATATTGGGAATATCAGACAAATAAATAGCAACTTAAGTATGGTACAGTGAAAATTACAATGATTGGCGACGACTATATAATGCTTACATTCTTAGACAATGCATCCATAATTAAAATATGAATGTTCAACATTAATATCACGAAAAGTAAGTTCCCATTGAGCTTTCAAAGCGTACACAACCTGTTAAATCAAAGTGTGTCCACAAAACAGAGTCGTACTAAGAACTTAAAATATTCTTCATACTGAGAACCCAACAACAGAGTAATAGAACCTTCAATTTTAATCGGTATCTCATCATTGCCAAGTAGTTTTGGTCTTTCGTCCATTACTAAACTGACTAAAGCTGAACACTTCTGGAATGTCTGCAGTATTTCATGTAGATACATTCAATTATTAAGGTATTTGCTAAATTCATATTTACTAAAACAGTAACGTAATACCCAACAAAAATAGGTACCTAATTATGAATTCGTTACAAAAATATAGATTTTACTTAAATATGTTCAGGTTATCCATGCTTTTTCAAGACGAAAATGGAACCAACAAGAAATAAGTGAACCTTTTAACAAAATCCTGAACTACTCGCTTAATATTCACTTACGTGATCAGTCCACTTCCTATAATGTTTAATGTACATATCTTAGTAAACACATTGTGTATTTAAAAACTATAAATACAGTCTTAAAAACGCGGAAATTAAACTGGAAAATCGCCTGTAAAGAAATAGGAAAAACACGCTAGTATAAACGTCAAATTGAATTAAAAAAATAACAAAAGGAAAGCATTTTTATTATCCCGAAGTATTATAGACTCTCGTCTTGTACAGACAAAGCGCATTCCTCTCCCCGCTATCCTCACTGAACTTGATTGCTGCAGCCTCACAAAAAATTGCTGTGAAAATAATAGAATTCAATAGCTGGGAATAAAAAACTAAACTGTGTAGTTAGCCTGATACAGTCATGAAATTAAACGCATAACACTAAAATTCAATATAAAACTTTTAGAGTATCTTGTTTAGAACGAGAATACGTAACATGTTATTTTTTATATCAAATTAATAACAATACAAAAAAGACAAAATTACCACTAAATAACATATTATCTGTTGAGATCAATAAAGGTCTTCTTTTTTGGATTTTACGTAATATCGATTAAAATGTATATTCTAGTTAAGTATAATACTAACCATGTGACAATTACAGTTTGCTACTCTGATACTCTATATACAGGATGACAATTTAAAAACTTTAAATGGCCTTATATTAGGAACGAAAAAATGCTAAAACAGTTTCTATAAATCGAAGGAGGAACAAAAACAAGCTCATTATCTCAATGCAACCTCTTGGACAGGGTGAGATATTCCCTAAAATCTTAAATAGAAAGATACATAGTCAAGTGATTCATCATCTTGAAGCTCTTGAAAAATGCTTTCCAATGATACCATAGAAAGCCATATTTCAGAAAATTATTTTCTGCTCATCAAGGTAAACGATAAATAAAAACTGATTTCAGTTATTTTGAAGACAATAATAAAGCCTACTATACATACATTTACAAATGTTTCTCTGGATATAGCACGGCATTCCTGAACTACTCTAAGCTGAAATTGCTCTAGTGACTCTAGTGACAGATTTTAGATATTGGGTTATCTAAAATCTGTGGTCAGAAAGAAGTCAGGAGGTTTTGATTTAGGTCTGGAGATCTAGGGGGGCATTTAATAAGGACCTCTTCTTCCAATCCAGTGCTTAGGATAATGATCATCCAATCATTGCCTATCGAAACGTACATAATGCGCAAGAATACATTCTCCATCCTGTTGGAATTGTAGTAATCGTTCTTCTAATGTTAAATTTGCGTGCATGTCCTTCTGATTTTACAATTCCTGCACTATTAGTGGTTCGATAGACCTCTGTAGCATTGCAGCATACATATAGTCATTTAAATATCTTGGTATGAATATTCTGCTGAAATCCAAGCGTATTCTGCGTTATTCCAAGGACAGTTTTGCTTATTAACAGGCCCATTTAAATCAAAGGTACACTCGTCACTGCAGCAAATATTTTTTCTAGTGGAGTTTCTGTCGTAATTCTATCTGTCATTATTTCACAATACTGCATTCTTCTGTCCGGGTCGTCACCAAGGTTTTGCAGTATTTGCATTTTATAGGGATAAAACCTATGAAATTTAAGTAACTTTCTTATTGATTCACGAGATAATCCAGTTCCTACAGCTGCTTGACGAGTTGAATTCATTGCAAACTTCCCCAGAATTTCAATTTGCACTGTTTCTTCTTATCGGAAACACAGTTTCTTTTTATTCGTGACAGAACCAGTTTTTTCAAATTTGGCTACTAGTTTTAACATTACATACATATTGACCTGGATGCCTTTCGTTAAAACGTTGACTTAAGAAACATTTATCCTGGTAAGCATAAATGAATACTAATATATTTAAAAAAAAATGAATACATGTTTAGGTATGCTGTACACCATTGTTCATAAGAAGTGCTGCTTTTCGTTTAAACCAAACAGAAAGTCAACTGTTCTTAAATTATTAATACAGTATAAGTTACTTTTAAAGTAAATTATGGGATAATAAAATGCGAATATTCATAAACAACGCTTTTTTTCGGAAAAAAAGCATAGCAAATAGACCAATACAAAATACCTATGGGTTTGACATATTTAGAATTCTTAAGAAATATGCTAGTATATAGGTAGCCATTATTTTGAACATTTAATTTAACAAAAAAAAATTTCGAAAATAGGTTTTCATTTATTGCTTTCCTTGATAAACAGACAATTTCCTGAAATCTGGCCTTTTATGGTATCTTTCTAAAGCATTTTTCAAGAGCTTCAATATAATGTATCCTCGACCTTCCCGTTCTGTTTAAGATTTTAGGTTAAGATTTATGATATAGCCCTGTCCAACTGGTTGCACATAAGAGTGAGATAATATACTTATTTTTGTTCCCCCTTCGTTTTATAGAAACTATTTTTTAACGTTCTTTTATTCATTTTTTCATTCCTAATATATGGCCATTCCAAGTTTTTAAGTTGTTACCCAGTATACATAGATGATAAATTTTTATGGGCAATATTTTATATATTTTTTTTAATTTATGAAATGTGCTATATCATAAGTCAAGTTTAAAAACATTGTTTTCTTTTAATTTTTATAAGTGACCGGAAGCGGACATCTGTGGCTTGTTTTAACCATGACAGCATTTTAATAATCGATCATTCAGGGAGGCAACACTTGGGGTTGGAAATTATACCCTTTTTTTATATCGGCAAAAGCTTTCCTGTTGCTTTGATTTATTAAAAGAATAAAAACACACAAACACGTGTCTGGTTTAAAGGTTTTACTACTTTTCAGTTTATAATATAATATGAAAATTGTCCCTTATAGCTTGTCGTCAATTTCAAAATATATTCTATGGAAATATTCTGGTGTTCAAATAATAAGTCTGACCCATATTATAGTCAGATAGGAAAAAAGAAAATTTGTATGGCAAATAGTTAATTCTGCCTATTGTTTAATACAGGGACAGTATTTTAATAAGTTTGTAGTTTTTTTTTTAAGTTTATTAAAGTAGAAACACTGCAGATCCTCTCTTAGGATGTTCATATTTTTCTGAAATCTTACTGTGTTTCAAATCTCATGTTAGAGCCGCGTAGCCCAGGCACTTTTATTGCCCAGCAGACAGCAGCGGCTGAGTTCCTCTATCATCGTGTTAAATACCCTAACTCTATCTTCTGCAGGCTCAGTCTCCTGTTGCTAGACGTTCTTGCTGCATATTCTTTCTAAGGTATTCAAAGTTTTTTTTTCGAGTTACTTTACTTATCTTTCGACCTAACATATTCTTAGCGAAAATGTTGTTTTTTTTGTGACCTGATCCATCTAACTGGGTAAAGAGATGAAGAAAAGCTGAGTTTATCAAAGATCGACATGACCATTATTTGCTTTCTAAGCTGGCATTACCAGTCACACTTACCACAATCAGTCATTTGATCTATGTAAGTAATTCCGAAAATGAAGTTATCTTTTTCTGCCTTAGTATTACATAAAGAATATATGTTATTAAGAACAGAAACAATAATGCACAGGACCACATAATTCAAAAATCAATAGAAGCTCTTTCCTTAGAATACTATTTTTGGTAAGTTACTTGTGCATTATTACTTTTGAAAAACATTAAAATTAGAACGTTTGGAAAAAGTAATAGTCCTAAATAAATTTATATGTATAAATTCACTCATATTAACTCAAAATATTTACCATATTTAAAGAGAAGTTTATAGTATTTAATTTCCGTTTCAGATAACGGTTTACTTGGGAAAGAGAGACTTCGTGGATCATATATCCCATGTGGATCCTATTGGTAAGTAGGGTTTTATTTAATTTTTAATGGCTCAAAATGAAATATAAAAATAGTAACTTCTCTTGTACTTAAAAAAAATACCAACAAATTAATTTAAATTGAATTATGAATATTCAAAATCGTTTTGAATGAACAGTGCCTTCATTTTAAAATTAACCACCCATAACTGTCTTAAAAAAAAACACATAAATTTAGATTTTCATAGAAAAGTTTAAATATCTTTAAACTGTAAAGAATATTTTATCAGTTTAATGCCTCAAGGCAGTCCCATAGTGTCACGAATCATTTTAATCTTACTTTGCCAAAAAAATTAATGCTGGTAAAAGTAATTTACAATTACAAATATGTTTGTTAAGTCCTTATAAAGTCAATGACCGCTTTTTACTTAATTTTTTTTTAAATGGTTGTAGGGTTACACATTGTAAGGGTTGCCCTATAGTAAACTAAACTTACTTGTAAATTTAAATTAACGTGTTTCTTTTTTAAATTATTAAGTTATCTGTGGTGGTTCGTTTTAAAATGCAAGCATTGTATAATAATACTGAATTTAGTTGAAGTTTTAAATGATGAATACAAAAAAGAAGCTACAGGTCAATCATTGATATACATATACATATCATAACATTTGATACCACTGTTGAGGGCAGTCCAACTAAATGTCAGTTTAATTTAAAAATATGATATTACCTTACTTTGGGCCAGGTAGCAAAAGCTATGAAAACGGATTTTATGGTCACTTTGCCTCCAGTTGAGCCATTTTTAAACAAGTTAGTAAACAACATAAAGATTTGGTAATTACCAATTATTTTTTACATTTAAAATTAAAAAAACTATTAAACTTGATGAAAAAAAATACAAAATAATAAGTGAACATAGGAGCATTTAAAATCATCAGCAAGTCCATATACTTAATATACATATTTGTAAATCGTTTTGGTTGTTTTTTTTCCTATTATCCTAGAATTTTTTTCAGACGGAGTAGTTTTAATAGACCCCGAGTATGTTAAAAATCGCAAGGTTTTTGGTCACGTGTTAGCTGCTTTCCGATACGGCCGTGAAGATCTCGACGTTTTGGGCCTTACTTTTAGAAAAGACTTGTATTTGGCGTCCGCGCAGATTTATCCGCAAGACGGATCAGCTTCGAATGCACCGCAATTGACTAGACTGCAGGTATCTAAATTATTTAAAATTCTGAATTAGAATTGGCATACTTCTAGAACTTTATTGAGTTTAATTAAATATGTTACAGTACAATAATGTAATACTGCTCTGACAAATAATTACATAATTATTACTTTAATAAAATAAAACGAACTATTGCGATATATATTAATGAATTTTTTACTGCTGCACTTATTTAAATTCGTACTAATGTAGTTCTTCGTTTAAAAGTAGTCAATACAATAATTTATGATAAGTAAAACAAAAAAATTAACTGCTGGCTAATGTAATAAATTCGTCGGTAATGTAAAAATATGTACTTAAATTAGATAAAACTATTAAAAAAAAATTACCAATTTTAATTAATAATAATTATTCAAATTATTTTAGTAACAGGCTATTAGTTTAGGCTTTTAGAACAATTAAACAAAAATATTAGTGTCTGAACTCTGTTGAAGCCTAGGATTTATTAATAAAATTAATTAAGAAAGGAAACATTTAAAAATGGAATAAAATCAAAAAATTATAAAATTTGTTACAATTACTTTGTTTTAAACTACAATTAAGGAGCCCTGTTTAAATTACTAAAATCATAACAATTAAAATGTTCCTCGTTATATGTATTTTATTTAACTTTTATTAATGTTACAATTCTGTGATGTTTTTTGCATTAAAAAAACCTTAAATGATACAAGAGTTTTCGAGCGTATGTAGGCTATTAACTTTTCAATTCGCGTGTTTATATCAAACTAGTTGCATATTACTCATGTTGAAATGGTGGTCGATGTTTAGTGTGAATAATGGTATTATCGTCAATAATACGCATAATGGAATCATTACAAATAATAATTATTAACTGAAAAATGTGGCTGTGACTATTAATGACTTAAATCGATGTTTTAAGTTGAATAAATATACATTTTTGTTACCGATTTAGTTATAAAGTATATTAAAATATAAGAATTCAAATAGACTTTTGTTAAAAATAATGTATGTTTAAATTATATTTTTTAAGGAATCACTATTTCGCTGGATAGCCCATATTGATATTGATTTTTAGGAACGATTAATAAAAAAACTGGGCCAAAACGCTTACCCGTTTTATTTCGAATTACCCCCCCATTGCCCAGCTTCTGTAACTCTTCAGCCGGCTCCTGGTGATACCGGCAAGCCATGCGGTGTGGACTATGAACTAAAGGCTTTCGTTGGTGAATCACAAGATTATAAACCTCATAAAAGGAATTCTGTTCGGTAAGCTTTACTACATTTTAATCCATGTTTTTTAACGAAAGAAGTTTATGAGTATTTATTTAAGTACGTTGCAGTACAATATATTGTAAAATTAAATTTAATGAATGCAGTCACTTTGAAAAATCTTATGTAGTTTTTGCTCATATTAGTAGTTATAGAATATAGTAGGTAGAGAATATGTTACTTATCTAATAGTTTTCGATGAAATAAATAATTATTAATACATTGACTTTCTTACCTAGATTAATTTAACAGAGTTTAGAAATTTTAATTGCTGAGTAGTAAACTTTTTTCAATATTTTTTAGACTGGCTATACGAAAAATTATGTATGCGCCCAGCAAACAGGGAGAACAACCGTCAGTAGAGGTCAGCAAAGAATTCATGATGAGTCCCAACAAACTTTACTTAGAGGCTTCTTTGGACAAAGAACTTTACCATCATGGCGAGAATATCGCTGTCAACGTTCATATTGCTAACAACTCCAACCGAACAGTCAAGAAGATCAAAGTTTCTGTTAGGCAATTTGCTGATATTTGCCTGTTTTCTACTGCTCAATATAAATGCACTGTTGCGGAAACTGAGAGCGAGTAAGTATATTTGAGAAGATTTTGATTATTATTGACCCGTTTGATTTATCATCTTGTTTGGTTAATTTTGGATCGGTTTAAAAGAGAACGAATAGCTAAGAATAAATGCTGATCATTATAGGTAATTAGCTGAATAACCAAGTGCATAGATTTATAAATTGTGAAGCTTCAATTTTTTTTTCATTTGTTCTTTGTAGTCGAAGAGCGAGCTACGCTGGGATTCAGTTTTGGTGCAGTACATTTTATGCTTAAAATGGGTTGAGCCCACTTTTACATTGAAAAAGTAAATATTTCAAGATAGATTGATGTTTCATTACTTTAAAATACAATGCAACACAGGCAAGTTGCAATGTCATTAAACGACAAATGAAGTAGCTTCAGGCCTTTACAGGGGTTAAAGCGGATGTTCTTTGAAGTGAAAAAGCGGAAGTTACAGTTCAGTTTTAGATTTAACAATATTGCTACAGTCATTTCCTCGCTTTGTTCTTCACGTGCATCAAACGAATATTACTCTTTCAATAAACTGCGAGTCTCTAAAATTAGAAACTTGGATTTTGGTGCAAATTTAACTGCAATTTTACACATAATTTCCGCGATAGACATACAATTTTATTTATTTCTGTTATCTATTACAATTAATTGGGAAGTTTATATTATCTGCGAGATATAAATACAAAAAAGCGAATTGATTATATTCGAAATTTTGATCCTACATCGTTCACAAGTGCCTGTACCAGACAGGCAAGTTCGTAGCCCATGAAATTTCCATTCAGTAAAGGCGAACTTGATTTCAGAACTTCAGTGTTTAAAATAATAACTGATTACGATATTGATTTCATAATATACACAACCTGAAACGTTTTTGAGATATGAACATAAACTATAGCATATATCTTTTCGACATAAAAACGCTTTTTCTTCTCTTTGAAAACTCAAAAAGTATTACATTTGATCAGAAATGGATTTCTGGTTCTAAATACATCAAATTTCATGTCTTTTTTTTCCTTAGTTTAATTTTTTTTGCTTCACGACCGATAAAAATCGAAATTTTAGAAAATAACTAAATTATCTAAGAAACAGAAATCCCATAATGTGTGTCTGTGTTCAAATTTACAAACAAATGTAGATTTCTTATATTAAAAATACTTTTGTAATATCACATTTGGTTGGAACTGACTTTGTACCAAGAAATATGGTTTAAAAACCTCCGTCATATTAAAAATAATAAGTTATTGAATATAAGTTTATTTTTCTTTTTGGGGTATTTTAAGCGTTGCACGATAATCAGGTTTTTAATATCCTTTCTCATATCCGCATACAACTTTATCCAGTTCAGGTTGCCCGATACCTCAGGGCTATACCTTGAATAAGGTATTCTACGTAAGGCCACTATTGGCTAACAATAAGGACAAAAGGGGCCTTGCCCTGGATGGTCAACTAAAGCATGAGGATACCAATTTAGCCTCATCTACTATGTGAGTCCAAAATTGTGGCAAATGGAATTGTATTATACGTTTGGCTAGACTTTGGTAACCCCAGTGTGAAGGTTTTGCATGATTATTTTTAAAAGGTTTTCAAGCAAATTTTATGTTTGCATTAATGAAATGTTGGATTTAATGCTTTTCAATTACAAGGTCATTTTTTAATAATATGTTGTTTAAATATTTTAGATTTGTTAATAAATTATTCTGATTTCTTCGTGAATGTGAAAATAATTGCGAAGAAATTAGAACTTTATGAATTCTTTTTTCGGTTTTTTTACCACAGGAAGAAGACTTAAAACATTTCTTAATATTTAGAAGCACTATTTTTTGATAATTTTATACATTTAAATGAAACAAATTATATTGAAATGAAACATTTTGATACAAAAATATAAGGGCAAACGAATACATCAGTAATGGAACCGATCATCTTAGTCAATACTATAGTCATCGCGGCGAACAGATAGAATAATAAAAGTGCGTGAATAACCCGTATTTCGATCCACCAGGTATAATCCGGTGAAAGGATTAGACTAACGGAGTTATTCTTGTATTTAGCACTGCCTAAATATTTTTTTAGATAAAAGACCAATTGCGGCAGTCGAAAATTATTGTTGATTTAAAGTACCTTTAAATTTTCGGCGTCATATAAACAGATAGTTCATTAAATTGATAATTACAGATCAAAAGGTAATTTGGCTTTAAAACAGAAGGTACCTGGTAAATAATTTTTTCTAGCCCTTGTGATGCGATTACCTAACTTCTGTTTAATTCCTACCAGGAATTCAGCAGCAGTAAAATGCTTACGAGAACGATTTCTGGGGGGGTGTTTACGCAGTATTGCAAGGAACATCGTTATTTTAAAATAATTCTTCCCAAATAACTCACAATTAACTGCAAAATTATGAACTGAAGTAACCCTTATTGGACTGTGAATCACCGGCTAGCAGGACTGCTCTGGCCTATATTTTGATTTTTCCTCTGGGTGGGAAATAATGGGTTTATTTTCTTGGACGATCTGAAATAATTCATTCCGTTCGACTAAATATATAAAGATCCCAGGCCAAAAGGTACCTCCCTTTGTGCATAAATCAAGCGTGAGCACTCTATCTGTTGGGCGCGATGACTATAGTTTGAAATAAAAAAGTGGCCTTGTTATTAGCAATATTCTGCGAGCTGATACTAAAATGTGTGTGTTTTTTTTGTGTGCGCATAGAGAGGGTTGCCCCATTGGTCCCGGCTTCACACTAAGCAAAGTATTTACTCTCACTCCGTTGTTGGCCAACAACAAGGATAAGTGGGGTCTAGCCCTCGACGGTCAGCTGAAACACGAAGACACTAATCTTGCATCCAGCACTTTGTAAGTTATTTTTATTTAGCTTTATGCCTCAAACTCTACTAAGACTTCAATACGGATATGTTTGGAATTTTTCCTACTTGTTTGGATGGGAGATGATCAGTTTTACCCAAAATGCTCTTTTACATGGATACTTACATTTTGGCTTGCTGCAAGTAAAAGAATCATTAGTTGACCAGCCTAGCAGTATTTAATTTTAGGTTTATACTTGAAAGTTTTAGATCAGCGCTGGGATCAAAGCATATTTCAATGTAAGTTGTAAAAAACCTTACCTTATAAAAAAACCTATTTCTAATTTATCGTTGTGTGTTTTTTTCTGCATCAATAGTCTGACAAACCCTTAGCACTTACTTTATGACTGATATATTATTGAAATGTAATTTAGGAACTTCAATAAAATTAGGAGCTTTGACCAAGAACCAATACTTTCTATTGAGTTTAAAACCTGAAATTTCTGCTGAAAACAAATATTAATTTTTACATATGTAAGTTTTGTTGTAATTTTGTTGGTTTTTAGTAGAGTTTGAGGCCTGCTTAGTAATTATTAGGTGTCAGTGGCTGTTTTGCACAGCTTTCTGATGTTATAGAATAGTTAATGTTTATTGTGTAAGCGTTAGCGTGAGTATGAGCTTTTAATATGTAGAAGAAAACATTACCAATATGTATATAGACATATGAGATAAAAGTGTTTTTATTATAAGGTTCGTTGCTGTATTTAAGAAAAGTTGTTCATTATTGAAATGTTTGTACGTTTAGAAAAGAATTGTGCATTAAAATTTTGGCATTCTCTCAATCTAATCAAAATGAGTTAACATTGTATATTTTTCTTTTCGATTTTATCGTAAAAGATTCCAAAAGGTATCATTAGAATCACATCCTCGATTCTCTTCAAACTGTATGTTTTCTCTACAATATTGTTTGTTTATTAATTTTAATATAATGACATTTTTTAATGTATAAGACCCATATGAAATGTTTTTTAAATTTCATTAAAAACTTTAGGACAGCAAAACTATTTAATATGCCTAAATGTGTGGATCTAATTCCAAAATTTAAAAGGAATTAGTATTAAAAGTTTTGTTTTTGAAGGAATTTGTTGCCTTTCCTTCTTTCGTACCTGCTGTCTTCATTCGCATTTGCTATTTTGCTCAGATAACTAACAAATCAAATTATTATAATTAATAAAGTTTGGGCTAATTTATACGATCGCGCACAAACACTCCCTCTTAACATATCAATAAACCATCCGTTAACGTAACAACTAAAACTGCAAATATAAAAATAGCTGAGAGACGCCAACTTTAAATTGTCGTGATAAGAAAAATAAGTAGCATCAAAAGTTAATGAGAAATTGGTACCTGCCTCGATTATATCTTCTAATATTTCTTATTTCTTAATGAGATAAAAATACTATTTTGTAGAGGAAAATCAATGGTATTCTATTAAAATATATATATCTTTTTAATTAAATCAGTAAATAATAATGCGTTGGATAAATATTAAACAAATCGACACATTTTGATTATTGAAACAGTAATTTGATAGATTTCCATTTATTCGCCTCTTGAAAACGGATTCTTAAATTTTTTGTTTGCTTAAAACTATTTTTCTATTCTATTGAAAACCAAGAGGCCAAACATAAACAAATGAAAGGAGTGGAGGGAGGCTGTGTAATTTTTAGGTTACCTTAACCTACGATTCCACTGCAAGTATGGACTATTTCTTCAGGTTCATTAATTTAAAGCGACGGAGTTTGCATACAGGATATTTATGTCTGACGTCTTGGTTTTTGAATGGACTATACTTACAAATCAAAATTGCTATTTTTGTGGTTATGCCTAAACTGAAAAACGAAGACCTGTAATAAATTATTTTCCAATGCTCTAAACATTTTAGAGTTGCCGACCCGTCACAACGAGAGAACCTGGGCATCATTGTTCAGTATAAAGTAAAGGTTAAACTGTGCCTTGGAGCTCTTGGAGGGTAAGTTAGTAACTATATGCCGGGTGACACAGGAAAAAGGGAACATTTACTCATAGAAAAACCCGATTTTTTTAAATTTTGAAATAGGGTGCCATGAAGGCGTTGAAAGTTTTAATTTTTAATCAAGTAATCACGGAAAAATATTATTCATTGTATTTTTTACTTGAATTTTTTACACGCCTATTTAAAATTTTCAAACCATATTAGTAAACACTAACATTTCACTTGACCACATGTCATGTATTATGTAATGTGTCAAAACGCAGCCTCATATTCAAGATATCAAAGCCTTCTATGCTATTTTTATTAATTAAATGCGTTTATTTATATGATTCAGTTTTTTTTTTCTTGTGGGCTTATTTATCAATTGATTTAAAAAATAATCATATCAAATTATACAGAAAAAAATTTCCATTTCAAAAGTGGTTGTTCCCAATAACGTGGTATTTAAAAAAATTAAGTAGCATTATTGTTCTCAGAATATGATTTTTTTGTATCGAAATACGTAATAGCATACCAAGTGTTTCATTTAAAATAAGAAAGTGTCAGGTTAAAACGGAAGTGACGGAAAACAACTGAATATGTAAAAAGATGCTCTTTGATAACAATTTCAATATACCAAATTTCATTTGTTTGTCTTGAAAAGTAAAATAGTTATTAAGTGTTCCCTTTTTCCTGTGTCATCCGGTATATCTTTAGGTTTTTATCTTCTTATGATATGGTTATTCATGCATATTTTGATCATTTACCTAATACCAAATACATAAAGATATTTATAGAATTTATAAACCTAGGGATCTGGTTGCTGAATTGCCGTTTATATTAATGCACCCCAAGCCTGAGGAAGAGACTATTCCAGCCTCTCTTACCCCATCTAGGCGGGTTAGTCGTGACGGTGAACACAATGTTCCCGTGGACACTAACTTAATACAGCTAGATACGTAAGTATTTATAATAGTAAGAATAACTAAAGGCATTTATTTGTTTAGAGAATTTCATCATTCATTCATTAAATCATATTGTTAACTGTGATTATTAATTATATTTAATTCTTTAGTGATGATAATCAACTCCAGGATCACGACGACGATATCATATTCGAGGACTTCGCCAGATTAAGGCTAAAAGGTGGCGAGACCGATGCATGAGCGGTTTCGTAATGGCAGGTACGGGCTAGCCTAACGTCTACCGTCATAACTATAAGTACTGAAGTACATATAACCTGCAAGTAGCAAGTTTTGAAAAATTTATCATCCGTATGTGTGTGTACCCCTAGTCATTGGCTGTTACCAGCCCTAACCAAAAAAAAACTCTTTGTTGTAATTGTTTCACGTAAAAAGTAATGCTTGTGGTACCCGGTGTCTCAGATTTATTTCTTTATTAAGGTGCATTGAGTTGAAACAAGAGAGAAACCTATTGTTCCCCTACATGTTCACTGATTCCAATAAAACATAATTTTACCACTAACGTCATGAGAGGTATTAATTGTTTTTTCATGTTTATCTATAAGGAATTACACTTTCTAAAACAACCTCTTAAAACTCTAATAGGTGGATTTAAATACAATTTGTAGATTTAAGATGGTGATGTTTTTATAGATGAAAGTAATAAGGCAAGTACAAAGATAAAATGTAAAAAGTTATTTTTTGTCATTGTGTACAGTATGTTAAGGTACGATCCGGGACACCCGGCCAAAAAGCATGTTATTGAATGTTTAAGATAATGCTGTCATATATAAATGTATTTTTCGGATTTTATTTTGTCCCAAGTAGCTCCTCAGTTGGTTCATTGTATGTTTGTATTTTATCTGAAAACAGCCCACTCCTTATCGCGTGGTACCGAAGGCCTAACCATCATCAACTTAATAAAAAAGGCACTTGACCATTAATATTAATGAAGTGATTGTGTTTGGTTTTTGGCATCGTTGTGCATAACTTCTTGAATTCAGATATTAATTAGCGTTATAATGTGTTGCTTTTTTATTGCTCATTTTAAATTTAGACCTAAGCAAAGCATACAATATACCATCTGAATATTTGTTAGATAGATTTACTTAAAAGTTACCCTACAAGATTTATATAACATATAGTCGTTTTTCTATTATAGTTCTATATGAAGTCAAAGCACCCGCTTCAATATTTAAGAAAAAAAGACTGAAAAAGAGATTGTACCAGGGTAAAGGAAGACGGAACATATTGACTTGTGTTCCTGACAAGATGGTATTTTATACTAAGAGCATTGTTTTACGTAGTAGATCTAACTAACCTTACTTACGAAGAGTAATTTTATTTTGAATTCATAGTGGGTTAGATTAGAATAATATCCTTCCTGATCGAACAATTTTCTAATGACATCAACGAATTTTTTCATACAAGTACCTGGAGTATGTAAATAGCGAGACAATTGATCGGTAAATCTAAATAATAAATAAGTATATTTATTACAGCTTCAAACGCTAGTTTTTAGTAGCTACAGAGCGCTTGCAGCATTGTCTATTGCTTTTTGCAATTTACAATGTTAAGAATTTGAAGAAGAAACTCATGTATATTTAAAGTACAAGATGAAAAATATAGAAATTTGGGGTATTTTGAGAGTAAGTATTTTTTCAATCATAATAAATATATTATGCTTATTTAATCTTTTAATTATTTTTGTTCTTAACGTATTATAACAATATATATTGCAATCACATTTGTTAAATTGTTGTTAATGTTGTTTGATTGTTGTAAATATTTAAATAAAGAAATTTGGACGATAGCAGTTAGTTAAAACGAACTGCAGAAGTTAATAAAACTGAAATTATATGATTACTGTTAGTATAGTTGGTTTTACTAAAACAGCGGAAAGTTCGACTTTTTTTATTTCTTACTTACAAAATATTTTCAGAATCCTGCATGACATCTCTCATACTGGTAACATCTTATATAAATAATTACATTATCT
Organism: Anthonomus grandis grandis; assembly: GCF_022605725.1. Lineage (NCBI taxonomy): Eukaryota > Metazoa > Arthropoda > Insecta > Coleoptera > Curculionidae > Anthonomus > Anthonomus grandis. The sequence goes on from NC_065567.1 coordinate 14,494,517, forward strand.
GCGTTTAATGGAATATGCTTGTATATTGGTTGAATATACTTTTTGGTATACTTACTCTGGGTGAAGCTGGTGTACAAAAATGTCTTACATGTTTGAAGTTTAAAGAGCTATTATGTAATGGTACGGGAGTGAGGTGATGTGCAGGTCTTCATATAAAAATATTAATGTGTTTTCGCAATATCAACAAGCAACTGTTTACTATTTTTTTTAATATGTGTATTTACATATAATTTTGTATTGGATAATTTTTTTTCTGGCGTAAATTAAAATAGTTTATGATTTTTTTAATGTTCTGTTAAAGAATACGTTATTCTGGCTATCAAATCCAAATAGTATGAGATAACATTTTGAATGTTAAAAATCGATTTGGGCGCTTGATTACAGATATGAGTTTGAATGGTTTTGCTGGTTAAGACTTGGGATTTTTTTCCTAAAAAACTTGTTCCTTAAGCAAGTGCATTTATATTTATAAGTAGTTTTTGTTCTTTTATACCAGTTTAAACCGTCCAGGATATTTTTGAAGAACAATGCATTAATAATTATCGTGCTTTTTATATCAATTTATATGAAGATATGTATTTTTAAAATGTTCTAAATGGGTTAGATGCAATGGTTTTTTTTTTGGTTATCTTTTTGATTTACTCGTCAAATAATTATCTTTGTGGTTGAGCAAATACTTTGTGCAGCCTATTTATAAATACGAAATAAAAAGCACGCTAACAATATCTTACAATGAATTAGGCAAAAATATGTAAATTATATTTCTATTCTTCGTATATGGTTCTTATGAATTTGAAAACGGTGCTTTGAACTTTAATCTAAAATATGAAGAATAAGTATCATCTTTAGTTACTTCTGGCCAGATATTTTCTAACATTGTATTTTCAAGACTTTATGACATAAATAGTTGACTGTAAGTTTTTAGATAAATCTTTTATTTTATGTAGTGCAACAATATATGTTTAGAATGATGTCTGCTTAGGATTTTTTGTCTGGTGTAGCCAAATGCGCTTTTTTTTTATTGGTTTTTGTTATGAAGTCTTGACTCAAATAATGCTTTTGTGTGCGAGTTGAAAAATGTTTGTACTGAATTTTTTTACAAGTATTTTTTATTACTTTTTTAAATGTTGCACTTTTATACTCGGCAAAAATTACTGTAACCATAACTTTATGAACTGTTTTTTAGATTTTTATTAGATTTATATACGTGAGAGGTCAAGATTGATCGTATTTTTGGGCTCTTGAGAACCTTAAGAACAGGGTGCATTTAACAACAATCGAGTTTTTATATTTACACGGGTTTTTTTTAACAACATTATATTTCTGAAAGTATAAGTTTTACTTATTTTACTGCCAATAGATTGCTTTGTAGTAGTTAGAACAAAATATAGTTTTATTGTATAGCATAAACTCTAAAGTTTCGTAAATTAGGAGGGTCGCAGGTAGCCCAAACCGACAAACTAATAGGTGTGATGCATTCACAATAAAAACGCATTTCTTGTAAATTCAAATTTGGTTTTTATCTAACTTTTTATCCTATTGGGAGAAAATGTTTATCACCAGGCAAAGATTACGCTTATTATATTTTAAGTGTCGTTTTACAGGTCAACGCCCACGATTCCGGGCTGTGATGAAACCTGTAACCATTTTTTTTGCACAGTATCTGTACGACTTCGAGGCTTCATTTTAACTAATTCTTATTAAATATAATTTTGATTGACATGTTCATATCTATTATTAGTTTGTTAGAAACTTGGAGCCTACTTAGGTTTAACAATAAAGGTTTTTATATATTTCTTATTTTATAGCAATGATCGTATGTTGTGGTCTATGATATGAAGGCTATTTTCTTTAAACAAAAATTTGAAAACTTAATGAGAAGTATATTGTTAGTTCAACATATCACACATTAGAATGAACAAAGGAAAAAATTAGGAATGAAAATGGTCTACATACTAAGTACTACCCAGTTTTTTGTAATTTTTTATTGTGATATTTAAAAAAAAATTATACACAATTAAGTAATTGATATTTTTATAATAATTGTAATATTTTTTGGACCGAGTGCCTTTGTGATAAAGTATTTTCTTCAGATCGTCTATTCGTAACTGTAATTTAATATATTGTTTTATCACAGTTAAGGTTTAAGGAAACTTTATAATTAAGCAATTCAGCAAAACTTCTTTCAATAAAAAATGTCCAGGCTCTTCACTGTTACTTTGCCTCTTTTTACATGTTAACTTTTGTTGAGAAAAGAAAAGCTGTATAATACATGAAACCTAGTATCTTCTGCGCTATTATTACTTTAAGCAAATATTTGGAAATATGTTCGACATTAATATGTATCCCTATACCCTAATTATATACCTACTAGTCTTATACTTATTGATAATTTAAGAAAAATTCATCACACTATTGTCAATTCGGAAGTCCATTTTATAAGTTTAGTCTTTCTTTTTATAGAAAATTAATAGTATACTGTTCTTATATTATATAGAAATCTTATTTATTATTTTTAATAATAAAATGTGTAACTATCCTGTATTGACGTTTTTTAATTTGCTTAACTTACTCAAATAAACTTAGCTCAACAGCGCGTTATCGTAAATATTTTTGCACCCTGAAAATAAGTAACAATAATTAAATCTAATAGGCTTAATCTCAAAAGCAGAATGGTAAGTTTTCTTGCAATGATTGTCGCAATTACTGAAAAGATGTAAGGGGATATTAATAAAATGCATATGTGATTTTTAGCATAAATACATAAAATTACATTATTAAATAATACGCGAGTTTCCACTGTCTCGTCTTATGATTTTCTAGCTTTATTGAAAAATGTTGCATTTCCATGAAGATCCCTCTTGATAATTTCATTTTTTACTGTTCAAAGAAAAAATAAACAAGATAAGTTTTTATCTTTAATATCAACGACTATTACCTATTGGTTTATGAGATAAATAAGAAATTAAATAGTTTAGTGGTCCTGACATTTATTCATCCGAGGCTGCATCTTTTTGAGAATGATTTTTACCATTAGGTAGATTATGTATAAAACTGATATGACTATGCAGGAAAAGGAAGACAAAAGCGTATTTGAAATTCAAACATTGATTTGATGCATTATATTGCTAAGCAAATTTATATTCCCACTCCAGCACTTAACTAAATTTTCTATGACTTGTAAAGGAATTAAGTGATAACACAATATAAATAAAATATTTTTTCCTCTTGAACACCTGGCTTATTAGTAAAACACATGGTTATAAGTAAACGCTAGTTTATTAAGACAAATTACACTATTTATATATAATAAGGTATTTACAAGAGTTGGCAATTAAAAATAATGACTTTCTTACCAAATTTCCTATATGCAATATAATTAAAGCATTTTTTTTCTGAATGAGTTTATAGAATTGATCACTACATATTATAGTGTTAAACTGGGACAATATTGTGCATTTATAAGAAATGCTAATTAGCATAGCCTTCACTGATTTGCATATTTTAATAATGATTGCTCGCAGAATGCAGTCTGCTTTATAATAATTAATAATACTAACTGTATCTACATGGAGATACAACCCTTACTGTAACTTAATGTAAGGGAAATAAACTAGAAATAATTCAACTAACATTAACAATAACCAAATTAAATGCTTTGTAACATGGTTTGATAATAGAATTAATGAATGGAAATGTAAACAATGATATACAATAGTTTATTATCACATACAATATATACAGAGAGGTTATATGGGAACTGAGATATTATTGTAAGTTACATACTTAACATACAAGGCACACTCTCCTTTGAAAAATATTAAGAAATTTAACTGACTGATGTTGTTTCCCATTTTAAAAAGCTAGCAACAGTCAATTAAATTCTTAAAATAGGCATCTTGTTTATATGTGGTTAAGTATTAACTAATCAGGCTTATGAATTGGTACTTTAGGCAAAAATTCTATCAGAATAACATATTCCATCATAGATGAAGAATCACATTGTTGCTTGCTTAATCTCCAATGGAGCCCCAGTTTGTTATATAAATAGCTGTTCTCCCACTCTAATAGCTTATTTAGGGAATGTTGTGTCTACAATAAAAGCAAAACAAATATATTTTAAAAAATCACTAGCAGAGAAGGTTTGCATAGTGACTGTAAGTGAGTTGATCAAGTTTATGTATAAATATGGATTTTCCTAGGTTACTAAAATAGCATGCCCAGTAGATAAAAAAATATAGGATAAAGTAGGAAATTAGTTGCACATAATAAAATGAAGCACTTACCCTTTTACTAAGACATATAACAGGCCATAATGAACAACCTAGGGTGCAACAACAACAAAGACATCCACAAAAAAGCCACTTAACATTAACTGGTAAGCTCTTCTTAAGTACTCCATTTATTCTAACAATGGTTTCCTTAAATTCTTCAGGAGCAACCCGTGAAACCAAACCACTGGGGAATTCTGTGCTGAATCGGTTACTTAGACCAAATCTACATCAAGATTTAAAAAAAAAAATTGAACTTTATACTTTTTTTCGTGCCATAGTGCAATTGATGAAAAGGTACTCTAAAATATTTAAAACTATTACTTACACTGTCATATTTCCTGCTCCTCGAATAACAACAGGATCAGGCACCAAGGATATATCAGCGGCTTCTGTCTCTTCATTATTTTCTATTTCTTCCTCATAGTAGATTGCATCAAAGCCTTCCATGTAGCTAAGAATTAGAATGAAACCATGTAAAAAGAATACTTTGTTACAGACAAAGTAATTGTTATATTGGTTACAAACAACAAAAAGAAAAGAAAATCAGTAAAAGGTTAGCAATATGAGAGTGAAGGCTAAATTTATTAATACCTTACCTACAGCTGGTGATATATATAAATTAAAATTATATTGGGTTTTCAATATACACTTTAGTAGGGATTAACGTTGTGATTGTTTGGAGATTACGACAGTCTATCGAAGTATTTGTTTTGCTTTTAGAATTTTTCACTACGCGGTTCGTAGTCAGTGACAAATATAATGAAAGAATAATAATAAATAATATTTATAAAATTCTTTTTGTTTATTGGCCAAAACATACACCAAGAGATGGCGCTTATTGTGACATTACGTACTCCGAAGGGGCTCTTAAGGCGTAAACACAAGCGTGCAGCGCCGTTTTATATCCCTTAACGGATCGAAAGAACGCATTCGTAATTACGTTACACCGCCAACCTTTATTAAAAAAGGGTTTAACGAAAAATTCATTCAGTCAGAAACCAAAAAAAAACAAGGATCATATACATCTAATGCTTAGTATATACATAAATATGAATAAGGGATTCAGCTGCATCATAATGAGCTTTCCCCAAAAGCAATACTTTTACTCTTATTCTAAACCCCTTGCACATATTCGAAAACCTAATACCCAAGATGGTTAAAGGCCATTTTAGCAAATTAAATCAAAGACTTTTTCATCAAAGTGCTCCTAGGAATCGTTAATCAAATATTATTTACTTGCCTTGTACCATATTGTCGAGTAGGGACAAGTAAATTGGAATGCTTCTTATAGACTGGGTTAAGATATTTTGTGAGATAAAAATTGGCTTATAGGACTGCCTATAAGATATTCTTTCGGAATCGTTTCGTACCCCTTGCCGTTGGTAGCTGAATCTATTCTCGTCGGTAGCCACGCCCGATGCATCTTAGGAGAGATATCAATGTGATTTAAAAATTAAATTTTAAAAGGTATCGATTTGAAAAATAGGTACATACCCGACGGTTTTCCTAAATCTCCAAATCGTATTGTAAAAGAGTCCTAAAATTAAAAACAAAAGCAGAAGAAAACTAAAATTAACCTGTATTCGAAGTTTTATACTGTTATGGCAAAAATAATAGTCCGGCAAGACTAACCGGTTTACAGGGACTATTTCTAGGGAGTTGAGTTTATTCGGCAGTCTTGATTTAAAAGTTTTAAACAACAAGAACAACTCCCTAGACCTGATAGGTTCCAGAAACCCTGTTAAATTTAAATGATAAAACAAAGAACTTATCTTCGTGGGTTTTCTGTATGGTCAGTTGTCTCAGTCACACTCACTCACTCAGTAGTAAAACACCTTAATTTAATTTAAATAGGGTGTTTATTAAAGTTGTAAGGCAAACAAAATCTACATGGAAAGTAAATATACATGATGGTATTAAAAATGTAAGCAAAAATAAATAAAAGATATATAATATAAGTTTATAAACTAAAGGTACCTAAATTCGTCAGTGATCACTTCAATAGCATTACATAATAAAGCGTAACATTGAATTGTTTTAATTTACATAATTATAAAATAAATATAACTTAAGTTTTAAAGTTAAAATGAGAAGGTGATAAAAATAATAAATTCATGTTAAATCATACGACAAAGAAATCAAAAGAATATGGTTAAGATCAATTAAAGAGGAAAAGAAAAAGACTAGTAAGCTTACGGGTAAAGTTCCATGGTGTTCTTCTTTCGGGGGCGAGAGCCCGCGATGGGTTATTTCTCACCACATAGGGCTTAAGGCATCATGTGGGTGGACGGGGCTAAGGGCGGCGAAATTATCTGCTTTTTTAGCTTCAGGGCGAAATCCTCATCACTGCTGGGTAATGGCTGGCGGTTTACAAATGCATATTCAAGGAGCCCTAAGAGATTTCTCAATGGAAACACGGTACACCAAATAAAATGTCACCAACGGTGAAAACTACTTACGAAGTTTCAAGAGGCATCGAACCACTAAGAACCATCCTGCTTCAAAAAATATTTGATTGAAAAGAAGAAACACTAATGAATTTTAGTTTTTAGTATTAATTTAGCTAAAAACGTGCTGGCGGAAAGAGATGATACTAGATTTATTTCACCTCACGATTAATCTCGTACTTGTAAAGTTTTGAAAGAAAGATTTATAACAAGGTCATTTTTAAATATTTTAACCAAATGAATAAAAGTTAGGATTCTCCAGATCCCGTCTAAAGCGTAATTAATCCTGTAACAATACTACGACTGATGGTACTTCGCAACATTAGCTGCAATTTGCTCCCAGTTATGTTAATGCTGCGGCGTTTATCTAATACAAAACCCAGAAAGGTGTTTTACTATTCTGAGCCATCAAAAACTTAAGATCATACATAATAGTTAGATGATTAAGCTGGCTTCCGCCATCATGTGGTAATAGAACACAAGTGTGGTAATAGAACCCCTCGCTCAGAATACATATCTATTAGAGATACAGTATACATACTAGAGACGAGAACATAAAAAGTGGTTTGAACATAGCAGCTTAAAGCGTAATCGTTCGCTAAGGGAACTCTGGGGACTGAAGGAAAAAGAAGAAAACTAATTTTGAGGTATTTATTGGCGGGGTTTCTATGTCGTTCAGTGTTCTTTTAACTTTTTATGTTTAGGATTCTATTATCCTGAATATACAGAGTGTCCCGGAAAATGTGGGAAATCTCGCGTATTTAAATAAAAGATAATCTTATTCATTATCAATAAAATGAACCGTTTTGGAGAAAAAAAATAATTAAGGAATCACTGTTTTATGTTAATTAGTTGATGCTTCTAGAATGTTGGCCCATTTGCTATTTTTTGTGGGTGTTTACAAAAAGGAAAGGCAGTGATAGCAAGTATGAGACAAGGACGGAAATAGAGTCGAGAGTCGAGTATTTTCTATGTATTTCTGGAGCAGGAATATTTGATATATCTTTATCTTCATTTTCCGTATTTTCGTCCTATGCCTTAACACCGTAAGAGTAATTTTTTGTATGGACAACACGCGAAAAAAGAAATAAAAGGTCGGGAAAGTAGCAGTGGAAGCGGAAGTGATGAAAATGACAACCATTATAAAACTACTCATGTAATGCCAAGATCATTGCATGCTAACATTGGACAAGCGTCACATTCTCCAGCAGAACCTGTAAATATGTATGTTGCCGACTATTCTTCTCCATCGACGTCCCAACAAACTTATGACATCAACATCGGTCCTGAAATTATAGTGGACGATGGCTATCATGAAAATGATCTGGGTCGTTATGTTGGGTTGGCTACCCAGCTATCTACGGAAAAGAAGAGGGAGTTGTTATAAAATCCTTGGATCCGGCCCAGAAATTACGATTTTGAAAATGATGCAACCCATTTGAAAAAAACATTTAATCATGCTTGGTTTGATCAATATGCACCATGGCTAGTATATTCCAAGCGACTAAAAGGTGCTCTTTGTAAGCATTGTATTTTGTTCCCTCCGCCCATCAGCACTATGAGAGGAATTTGGGATCATTTATGGTCAGGCCATATAGTTCAAAAATATGCATGACCTGCCTAAAGCATGCAACGATCAACCTTCACCTAACAGCGACTTTCTTGAAAATGTTCCTGTAGACATCCAACTGCAAAGTGGACACCAAAAAACAATCGATGAAAACAGACAAATGTTGTCATCAATTATTTCTTGTATAGTATTTTGCGGTACACATGATATGCCTCTTAGGGGAAAACAAACATATGTGGGTGTTTTACTAGATTTATTGAATTTGAGAATTAATTCAGGGGATGACAAATTAAAGAGTCACATGGAAAATTGCCATCGCAATGCAGTTTTCACATTGCCAAAAATACAAAACGAATTGATAAATTTATGTGGCGAAGTTAATAAGAAGAATATAATAAATGAGGTTTACAAGACCATGGCTACTTCTACGACGAAAGCAAAAGGAAAATCAGAGAAGAATTTGTAGGGTTCGTTGAACTAAAAGCACAAAATGCTTCAGCAATTGACAATTTCTTGATTAGTTCTAACCTCCCAACCGAAGATTGCGTAGGGTTTGGATTCGATGGCTGTTCTACAATGGCAGAGAAAGAGGGTGGCGTACAAGCCATTTTGAGAAAAAATATCCTCGTGCTTTATATTTTCATTGTTCAAGTCACAAATTCAACCTTGTTATGAATAATACGCAGTGCCATAATTTGGAAATACTGTAGAGGATGTTATAACGTTTTTCAGTGAAGTCGAGTACACGTCTAAACCTATCACGATTGTGTGAGACGAGATGGTCCGAAAGTCCATCAGAAAGTTTTCTCGAAATTTCCCAGAGCTTGTGAAATCTCTAGAAACGTCAATGGTTATCCGTAGAGGGAAATTATTCCACCAGAAAATCTGCATATCAGTTGCATTCAGCCATTACAAAACCAGTGTTTATTATTGATCTACAAACAATAGCCAAATATTCAGCAGTTTTAGAACCAGTAGATAGCGCACTGCAAGCTAAATCGATCGACATGATCTCGGTGGGGAAACACATCAAAAATATCAAGAACATTCTTAGAAATGACCACGAGTTTCCTGATGGAACAAGCAATGAAATGCTTCAAAAAAAGGGCGAGCTTTTGCAATGGATTTGAACATAGAAATTTCGGTTTTACGTCTTGCTCACAAGCAAACAGATAGAGGTCATCCGCCATCAGACAATGATAACGAATATTGGCTGCGTTCCCTGCAAATACCATACATTGATTCACTCATTTCATCATTGAATATTCGATTTTCCCAAGTAAATACTCCGGCGTTTGCTTTAAGTAAGCTACATCCCTTGTATATGACCAAGACCAAAACCAGCATTACAGACTTACACAAAAACGCAGAATCATTCCAAGAATTTTATAACCTGGATATCACCGGAGAACTGAACCTTAGCATAATTTATGGGTGAAGAAGGCTTTGTCAGATGATCAATTAAGGGACATAGAAGTAGCTGATCTGTTCAACGCAGTCAACATTTTTTACCATTTTACCCTGCTGTCAGAAAGGCATTCATTATTTTAAGCACTATCTCATGCACCACGGCGACCGTAGAACGCTTATTCAGTACGCTGCGAAGAGTTAAATAGAAGCACCATGGGTGAAGAAAAACTTAAGGTTTATGTCTGATGAACATACATCGCAATTATTTAAAAGAAAGCAGTGACTTTATTGAAGAGACTGTCATAAACAAATTTTTGCAAATCCGAGAAGATTACTGTTAATTTAATATACATATACCGGGTGGTGCGTCGCCGAGCGGAACACAGGAAAACCCATGTAAATTTTAAGGGGGTCAATTATTGGCTTCCTGTACATTTTATAGAAAAAATGTAAGATAACTTTTTGAAGAGACCAATCTGGCAAACCCTTGTGCCAAATTTCAAAAAATTTTAATAAGCGAATCTTGAATTATTCAATCGACGAAAAAATAGCCATAATTAAGTGGCATTATGCGGGAAACAGTTTTAGAGCAGTGTCTGAAATGTTTTCAGTTTATTTCCCCACCAAGCCCATTTCGTCCATTTCAACTATTAAACATATTGTCAATAAGTTCGAGTCCAAAGGTACCGTAGTAAATAATTGTAAATGTTCAACTCAGGATATCGAAAATAGAGCCGAAGAAAGAGAGAACAGAGATCTTAATATTCTACTGAGTGTGGAGGAAAACAAGATGGTTAGTACGAGTGTTCTTGGGCAAGAGGTAAATAAACATCATACAACGGTATTGCGCACTTTAAAAAAACACAAATATTATTCGTATAAATTCGAAAAACACCAAGAGCTGCAGGAAGGAGATGAAGAGCGAAGAATGGCATTTTGTTTTGAAATGATGGAAAGAACAAATAATGATACGAATTTTTGAATAAATATTTGTTTCACCGATGAATGTACATTTACCCTCAACAATGAACCAAATGTTCAGAATTGCCGGTATTGCAGCCAAGAAAATGAACATCGCTTTGTTCATATTCGGACACAATATCCCCAAAAAACAAATGTATTGGGGGAATTATCGGACACCATATCATTGGACCCTTTTTTATGGACTATAACCTAACAGCTGAAATCTATTTGGACTTATTTCAAAATCAAATTGGATCCGCCTTGGAAGAAGTTGTTCAGGAAGATCAAATGATCTGGTACCAAATGGATAGTTGCCCGGCTCATAATGCCCCTATGGTTAGAGAGTGCTTGGAAAATGCTTTTAACGACAATATTGGTCCGCGGTACTGGATACTTTGGCCAGCCAGGTCACCTGATCTTTCACCGAATGACTTCTCTTTGTGGGGTCATTTAAAAAGTTTAATTTATAAAAGTGTAAAATTTAAGAATCTAAACCAGTTACAAAACGCTATTTCGTTAGAATGTAATAAAATTTCCTAATATCAACTTAGTAACGTTAGAAATGAATTTTATGATCGGTTAGGATATTGTTTAGCTGTTAATGGGGAGTTGTTTGAACAATTGATGTTTTTATGTAATTCTGTATTTTTTTTAAAAAGTTATTGTATTTTATTTTATTTTTCCACACTTAGTAAAATATTAAGAGTTCTGTTCTCTCTTTTTTCGGATCTATTTTCGATCTTCTGAGTTAAACATTTACAATTATTTATTGCAATGTCTTTGGACTCGAATTTACTAACAATAGGTTTAATGGTTGAAATGGACCAGATAGGCTTGATGGGAAAATAAATTGAAAATATTTCAGATACTGCTATTGGTTTAATTAAATTCTAAGTATAATAAAATTATTTTTTTAATAATCGATAATAATAATTGTTATTGGTTTAACTTCATCGTTATTTTAAATATAAGTTTAGATAAAAAAGTAATGTTAACGTATCTTACTTTGAATGTATGGTTGTGAGATTGATAAAACGAAAAAAAAACATTTCTTGTATTTGGCTGTACGTCAGATTTTACAAAGCCTTATAACAAATTCAAGATTCGCTTATTAAAATTTTTTGAAACTTTGCACGAGGGTTTGCCAGATTGGTCTCTTCAAAAAGATATCCTACATTTTTTCTGTAAAATATACAGGGAAGCCAATAATTGACCCCCTTAAAATTTACCTGGGATTTCCTATGTTCCGCTCGGCGACGCACCACCCGGTAAATTATGATTATTATATATACAATATTTTGTTTTGTCAATCAGACTAATTAATAAAGGTCAATTTTCATGATTTTTTTGTTTTAATATACCCGACTGACCATCTTCTCGAAACAGGTATGAGCGTCCTCCTCCTCCTAGCAGAAATCCTGGGTGTGCCCTTGCATTCAGCATTTGTGAAGTTCTGTGTTTTTTCTTTAGTTTCTGGTAGAAAAAGGAAAAAGGCGATTTAGGTCGATCTTTTTACATGTAAATACCGATATTGACATAACATCATATCAAGGGGCAACCGTCATCATAAACGTAGAATAATAAAAACTCATTAAGAAAGCCTTGCGATGTGGTTGCCTTTTGCTCTAATATAGGGATGTTATCAATATTCATTTAACTTTGAATGTTGACTTCTTTAATGGAAAAAATGATTCATATTTTATTAAAGGGGAATAATATTATTTTGCGCCTGTCAAAACAAGTGACAAATTTTTATGATATTATAAAGTGTTTTTGCCATTTCTACATAAGCATTTGGCATTATTGCATCAGAGATGTTGCAATCAACTAAACGGCCCATAATTCCACGGCAATGCTAATTCAGTCATTCTAGCCTCTTAATGTTCTAAGGTTTCAGCAAACTTGCCTGATGTTTTTTGTACGGAAATTCACGGTCTGACGGTTGGGTTCATTCCACTGTATTTTTGTAGGTTAAGATTTAACAGGTTTGTTAGATATTCCTTTTATGTTCTGGTGTTAGCCCAATTCTTCTCGTGTTCTCTGTTGTTTATTTGGGTATTCCATCATCTATTTCGTTTACTTTATTAGATGTTGCACAACTAGAGGATTCATAACTCGGAGGTCCAGAGTTGATTAGAATTAGGTAGGTTCTCAGTTGTTTTAATGCTTTCAGTGCTGGGTTCAAAAGCTTTATTGTTTCCCGATCTGGGACTTCTTATACTACTCTATCTATTTGGTCTAGAGTTTTTTTAGGACATACTTGTTTCTCACTACGGCTCTCCGTTGCGTAGCCGCGTTGTTCTAATAGAACGAGTTGAATATTAGGGCATTATGTGGTGAACCTCCGTGAAGGTTTTTCCGAAATGCTATTTCTGTGAATCTGTGTCAAATCTTGTAATACAGTTTTAAATACGCATGTTGATATTACCTCTATTTAATTCATACCCTTGTTTTTCCTGTTTAGGTGGTGTCGGGTAATATAGGTTTTTTCCACCAAGAAGGCATTCCTACTGATCACAATTCTTTTGATAGACTTTGACTGTTTTCCAATGGTAAGGCATTAACCTATTCGGGTTGCTAGGCCGTAGTCTGCCATCTTATAAAATACTCAAAATGTATTACAGTATGTCTGCTGTCGCACCTCTGGCATTGATTATGTCATTCTTTTTCTTCTTTTCACATTCATTCAGTTAAGTTTGTCTTAAAAAATAACTCATATTTACAAAACTACGCTCCTCGAAAAATTGTCCACGAGCCACCACTTTTATGTATATCACGCATTACAATGTCATTAAACGAGTAGCATGGTTTAGTATGTAAACATAACAGGGCACGCAGTGTTAAATCACTGCGTTAGAATTAGAGCATCCGCCATTCGTCTGCATACGAACTGGGCTTTATCTTTTCAGCAATCCCACGAGGCGTTCCGACCGGATTTTCTTTTCACTTGACAGTTGACACTTGACAAATCATGATTACGAATTAACCTCCAAGGAGTAAAAATAAAATCCAAAGCCGGTGATTGTTTTAACCCGATTTTCATAATTCTTTTTCTCTTACATACAGACACAGAGAATATTCAGGTATAAACCGTTTGTTCAAAAGTGCAGATATGGCTCTAACAAAACCAAAATCTGAAATGACTGCAGAGGAGCTTCAAGCTAGAGAGGAAGAAGAGTTTAACACTGGTCCTCTTTCTGTACTTACACAGTCTGTAAAGAATAATACACAAGTACTTATTAACTGCAGAAATAACAAAAAATTGCTTGGAAGAATTAAGGCTTTTGATAGGCATTGTAACATGGTTCTTGAGAATGTCAAGGAAATGTGGACTGAACTTCCAAGACCTGGCAAGGGTAAGAAGAAATCAAAGCCTGTAAATAAGGACCGCTTTATTTCAAAGATGTTCCTACGAGGAGATGCTGTTATTATGGTTGTAAGAAACCCTCTCGCAAGTGGTAGTTAAGCTTTACTGACCCAAGTAATATTCACTCGGGATGAGGCAGACCTGGAGAATATTTGCCACATAGTTAATTTATGTTCCCTTACTGTTAAGAGATTTTAGTTTTAGTTTCACTTGTCTAAACCACTTTAGGCTTAAAATGATTTTTGATAAGTCTTTGATAAATAAATTTTTCTTTTTCTTCTTGTTTTTTTAATTATATGTTACATTGACATATTTTCCTGTAATTATAAGTTAATTGGACTATAGAAATATTTATGAAATAGTAGAATACTTTTGGGATGTGTGGGAAGCTAGCGTCCGATCGTATCCAGTAACCAAATCGAGAACGCAGCATATGTCGGCAGCAGCATTATAGTTCGCGCTTCCTGTTGTTTAATCAATAAAATGCCCGTATCTCCTGAAATTCCCAAGATATTTTAATAATTCTTTGACGAGATATTAACAATGAATACCTAAATCGAATTATGGTGCTCCCAAACCTCTTCAAACTAAGGTTTCGTTGTGAAAATTACTTTGAAAGTCAAATGTTAAAGAGATGAAAAAGGCTCTAACTCCCATATGATTTGGATAACACTTTTTTCTACAATAGATCATAAATATCTAAACCGACTTTACTTGGTTGCAAACCTCTACAAACGAAAGTTTTTTTGTAATATTGTGATCAACATCGGATATCGAAAGGAAAACGTCGATAAAAACATAGTCCAGCTCTAAATTCTATATTAAGCAGGTTATGTTTGTGATTTTTGTAAATAGAAACAAAATACAAACAGCATTCGGCTTGCGATCGCGAGACAGCTACATTACATTTTTGGAGGCTGTGTTTCCATCTTGTTCTACTAATTTATTTTCTGTTTGTGCGCGTGTAAAAGGTAAGTTGAGCTTACTCTAAGTGGTTAAAGCTTTCTACATACTAGCTTGCTTTTATTTGCTTTTTGGCTTAAAAATTTCCATTTTGTGCATGCTTATTTCCAATTACATTGCTTAAAGTTAAAGTATTATGAGTGAAGCAGGGGTGGCGGCCCCCCCCAGCCCATGGCATTAATGCCAAAAGAATGTGACCCTATAGATAATGGCAATGTTGATGTTTGTAGTATTTCAATAGAGGCTTCAAATACTAAAAAAAACAACCTTGAAAAAGAACCAGTTTTTTATTCTAAAAATGATACTGGCCCATTTCTTGTCTATTTAGAATCCACCGAAAAGAACCGAAAGTGGGTTTTAATGTAGGCAAATTTAATAATATTAAAATTGCTAGAGACATTTTTAACCTAAATCTGACAGACGTTGAAAAAATTAAAAATAAAGGCTTAAACAGAATCTCTGTAGAATTCATTAATTTTCTGTCTGCAAATAATTTTGTTAAAAACAAAACCCTGTTAAATAAGGGCTATAAAATCTATATTCCATTTAACTTTGTGACTTGTAAAGGGTTAGTCAGGCAAATCGACATAGAAATAGGCGAAAAAGAAATATTAGAATGTTCTAAAACTGATACCGGCATAGAAATTCTAGAGGTTAAAAGATTAAACCGAAAAATAATTAAAGACAAAGATATAACATATGAACCCACTGGCTCAGTTCTTATTACATTTAAAGGTGTTTGTCTTCCCAAATCCCTAAATATCTACAGACTGGAAAGACCCATTTCTATATACATCTCCCCTGTAATGCAGTGCTTTAGATGTTTATGGTATGGTCATACTCGCACTAACTGTAAAGGCAAAGAAAGGTGCTTCACAGACAAAAGCTGCCCCGAATATACTAGGCAAAAAAACATAAAAGAGTTAATGGCATTCGAAAATATTCCCTTTTTTGATGCAAGCGAAATTGTTAAAAAGACCTATTTGACACATAATGAATTTGTATATCATCCTTCTGACTTCCCTAATATTAAAAACCTAAATAGTCCTGAAAAGAACAATCTAAAAGAGAATGTAATCCAACCATCACAAAGACGAACCCAACATGCAAAAACTGACCCTATTAAAAGGTCATACCAACAAGTAGTCTCTGAAAATAATAAAAAGAAAAGAATAATTCATAAAGGTTATGATGTAAAGGCACATAATGATAACTTAATTTCCCCTAACTCTAGACCCCAAAAAGAAACTGCAGTTCATAGTTTTAATTCTCATGAATCTTCTTGGTACCCAGATGAAGTTAAAAGCATCATCGATGCATTTTTAAACATGTCAGAAAACAATAAAAGAACAATAAAAACCTTTTTATTCAATCAAAATTTTGATATGGATATTGATCCCGGCTCTCAGTCAGATTCATTTAACTAAAAACAATTTTCAAATTCAAATTTTTTCAAATTCAAATATGCTTTATTGTTTGAACAAAATATTGTTATAAACAAAGCTTCACCTAATCCTAAGGAGACAGAGTTACAAGGTTAAAATTATATTTAAAAATACAAGTTACAATGACAAAACAAAGTTAAACAGTTAAAATTTACATTTTTTTTTTTTTGAATTAACAAAATCAACTATATCTAACTTTTCTTAACTAAGTACAGCTCAACATTTAGGGATAAAAAAAAGAAAAACATTTAAAACAAACAGGTTAGGAAAAGAGCTAGGTCTCCCTTAATTAATTAAAATCTGATTGTCGTTCAAATATTCAGCCACAGAGTAATAAGCTCGACCACTCAGAAATCTCCTCAAGAGAAACTTAAATTTGATGAGAAATTTTGCCCCTCTAATGTCCTCTGGTAGGTGGTTAAAGATTTTTATACCTTCATAAAAAATTGATCTCTTTACCAAGGCAGATGTTGGAATGGGAAGCCGCAAATTATTCCGCTGGCGAGTGACATATCGTGGATTCTGTAGGACAAACCTGTATTGATGGGAGAAAATAAGGCATGCCACCTCCTGTATGTATAGGCAGTAGATTGTAAGAATGCCCTCCCTGATAAAATATGGTCGGCATGATTCCCTAGGTGATATCCCGCATATATAACGCACAGCACGTTTCTGTAGAATAAACAACATCTGTAGAAGATAGTTGCTTGCACTACCCCAAAAGCAGACACCATACCTGAAATGGGACTTTAATGATAGTAAATTTGCCCTGAACCACTCATATATAAGTTGAAGATCAGCCAACATGGCTATTCTCAAAGAGTCGGTATCATACCCATGCCAGAGAGGTGGTGTCGTCAGTAAAGAGCGTGAATTTTCCCTGGATATTAAGTCGGATGAGGTCATTAATATATAGGAGAAAAAGTATTGGACAGAAGACAGAAGGGATATTGGTCTAAAGTTTGATGGTTCAGCGAGGCTGCCCGTCTTATGAATTGGGATAACCTTAGCAGATTTTAGGCAAGCGGGAAAGGTGCCCATAACCCATGATGTGTTATAGCTTCAACAAGGACACTCAGAGAGAAGTCTGGCATGTTCAGGAGTATTTTGGCAGATAGGCCATCCTCCCCGGCTGAGTTTTTGTTTTTTATATAAGTCAATACCTCCTTAAGCTCAACCAAGTCTGTAGGTATAAAGAAAAATGATCCCTGAATACTGGTGCTTGATAAATAAGTAAGTGGATCTGTTGTTGGGAAACCCAAATCTTTATGGATTTTATCAGCAATTCCAATAAAAAAGTCACTTATATGACTAGCAGAACATTCAGGGACTGCCATGGAATAATTGCTGTATGATTGATGGATATCATTAACAATCTTCCAGCATTCTTTAGACTTGTTTGTGGCCTTATTTAGGCAATTTGAGTAGAAGGATTTTTTGGCGATTTTTATTAGTCGCCGATACAAAGACCTATAAGAGTTAAAATATTGATGAAAAGCTGGGCAATTCGTGAACTTTCTTGATGTGTGAAGGGATCTCAAATTTCTACATGAGTTTTAAGTCCCCTAGTTAACCATGACTTCTTTTTCTTTTTTGGTCTAATTTTCACCATGGGAAAAGAGATATCAAAGACGTTTATCAATTTCCAGTGGAAACACGACAATGGATCCGTCGAATTCAACACGCTTTCCCATCCAGCAGCCACACACGAGTCATGGAATCTGTCGTAGTACCGCCTGCTGAAAATTCGACCGTAGGAGCACTCAGCAGTTTTGGGGCATTTCCCTTCACTGATTTCACAGATCACTGCCTCGTGGTCCGACATGCCAGAATTCACAACAGTGCAATCCACCATATGTTCGGGATAATTAGTGCAAACATAGTCAATGGTGCTGGACTTTCTCTTCACATTAATGTCAGGAGTAAATAATTTAAAGATCATCTTTTGGAATCTAAGAAGTATAAACTCTAACAGGGGCAACTTAATAAACCTAATTTACAATGAAATCCCTGACATTTTTTTAATAAATGAATCATGGCTGAAAACCTCTGATAACTTTAAACTAAATTCTTACAACATAGTTAGGCAGGATAGAAATGATGGTTATGGCGGAGTGCTCACATGTATCAAAAATAATCTTATCTTTAAGACAATTAAATCTTTTTCTTCCGATCACGTACAATATATTATAATTGAGATAGGTAAATTGCAAGTGGTTAACTTTTATTATAACTCACATAATCACATTAATGAGGACATCCTTAATGATCTAATATCTTTTAACCCTAAAAATATTATTATAATGGGAGATTTTAACTCTCATTCTCCCTTGTGGGATAAAGCTACACCCAATAAAGGAGGCAGAATAATAAATGATTTTATTTCAAACAATGGACTTGTAATCATGAATGATGGTTCACCAACACTTTTTCAACTGTCCCTGTCATTGCCAAGTGCTGTAGACTTAACTATGGTAAGCGGAAATTTAGCTTTACAAGCAACCTGGAACACTATCAGGGATTGTGGAAACAGTGACCACTTTCTTATACGTTTTATACTTAACAACCATGACAATAATGATTTACACATCATTAGGCCCTATAATATTAGAAACTTCAAAAAAGTGGATTGGGAAAGTTTTCATGATAAAGTGTTAATAACCCTTTCAGATTTGAATTACAACCTGTCTTATAACGAATTAATTGGTCATATAAACATGGTAGCCGATCAGGTAATCCCAATTAAAACAGTTGGCACGTTTAAAAAAAGGGGTAATCCGTGGTGGGATGTTGATTGTACATCCTGGATCAGGGAAAGCAAAACGGCCATAGCAACTTTTAATAATAACCCATCAATAGAAAATTATATTGCAGCCAAAGGCCATAGCCATACTAGAAAAAAATTAAATGATAAAAAAAAGAAAAAATTTATGAAAGACTATTTTGTGAAACTTTAAATAGAAATTCTAGTATTAAATATGTTTGGAACAAGGTCAAAAAATTTAACAACAACTCTAAAGTAAACCGATTTAATGTTACAATTTCAGACAACTTTAAACAATTGATTCTTAATAATATGACAGTTGTAAATGTAGACCCCAACTTTAACTTTGTTCGGGACAATGATACTGAGAACATAAAGCATGTCACTAGTTTCTTAAAGCCAGAGAGGGATCCATCAAATCCCGAAAATTATAGACCAATTGTGTTATCTTCATGCGGAGCCAAAATCTTAGAAATTATGGTTAAAAATCGTCTAGACTGGCAATTGGAACATAACTTAGAATTTTCACATAAACAGACAGGTTTTCGCAAGGGAAAGGGTATATACAATAATATTGCATATATCACTTCATACATTACCCTTGCTTTTCAATCCTCCGAATCAGTTATTGCCGTTTTTTTAGATATCAAGGCAGCATACGATAACGTAAATATATACAAACTTTAGGACAAAATTAATAAGTATATATATTAAATTTATTTAAGTATATATAAAGCAGAAATAATTGCAATATATGATGCCATTAAAACTGCTATTAACCAAAAAATTAAAAATGCGATAGTCTTTTCAGATTCAAAGGAGCCATAACAAAACTCTGCAACCCTTCCTTTGCAGCTAACTCCGAACATTGGGTTTTGTCTACAAAAAGGCTGATTGTCACAACTAACAAAAATGATTATAACATCAAATTATCCTGGATTCCAGGACACTCTGGTATAACCGGAAATACGGAGGCAGATACTCTGGCCAAGATTGGGACAGACTTAAATATTCCTAGAAAAATGTTATATGACATAAAAGATATTTTTAATCCTCTTAAGCAAGAAATTTCAAACGTCTTGAAAAATAAATGGAAAGCTTTGGTTACATCGAAACATCACGGCTATGCTGGGGTTCAATCTACTTTTAACAGTAAAAAATGGTAGCCAATTTGACCTATAGGGATAGAAAACACGTTACAACAATAATTAGAATGCGCACAGGTCATTGCCTGACTAATGCCCATCTATATAAGATTAAAATGAAAGATAGCCCTTATTGCGACTGCGGTATGTTTGATAACCTAAACCACATATTTTTTGAATGCCCTATTAATAATATACCCGATCTAGACTTGTATAAAATCTTTGTATTGAAAAAGAAAATATCACCATTATCCATAACTCAAATTCTGTCTGCCCCCGACGACGAATCAATAGAAATAATCATGCGATTTATAAACATCAATAAGATTAAACTTTGAAGCTCAACTATCCAATACCACTCTTGTATCCTACAATCCCGCTTGTTTTAGTGCTTGGTGTGGTCCGTCATTCCGTTTGTTGTAATACTAACGTTTTCCTCCCGTATTATAGCCACAAACCATAAAGACAAAGCTATAGTCACAAGCTAAACAGAACGAGCAAAGTTGTAATATAAGAAGATATTTCGGAGATTCCTGCATGGTCCAGAGCCAGACATAGAAGGAGTCTCCCCCAAATCGGGCTGGCAATTGCCTTGCAGCAAAGCCATCAACTAAACAAGACAAGACAACAAGACAAAATACAAACAGAACATCTGTATTCCTTTCTTAAAAATCTTAAAATTAACACACGCAATGGCAAGTTCAAGCAAAGGTCTCAATAACTTCCAGGGCTTTAAAAAAGTTTTGGATCAGGCAAAAAATATTATAGTTCTCAGTGGCGCAGGAATTTCAGCGGAATCTGGTATTCCTGTGTTTAGGGGTTTAACAGGTATATGGAGAAATCACAAACCTACATCACTGGCTACACCAGAAGCCTTTACGGCTAATCCAGCCTTAGTATGGGAATTTTACCATTACAGGAGGTGTGTGGCATTTAATGCACCACCAAACAATGTAGATACCTTTTTTACAATTTTTTCTTTTAAATTTAAATTAAAGGTTTTTAGGCTCATCTTGCATTAGCTAAATTTGAGCAAGATTGCAAAACTCAGAATAAAAATTTTCATATTATCACTCAAAATGTTGATGGTTTACATCATAGAGCTGGATCAAAAAATGTGCTAGAACTACATGGGGCTCTGAGCAAAATCCGATGTACCCACTGTGAACAAGTAGAAGAAAACTGGGAAAATCCTATCTGTGAAGCTCTCAAAGACAGAGGGTAAGCTTTGTAAATGTTTAATAGACCTGTTAACTTAGTTAGTAAGTAACACATTTCTTACATCAGCCAATGCAAAGATTTTTATGTTTTAGTCTTTAGATCCCATACTTTAGTATTTTTTTTTAAGATGTACTAATTATATATTTATATGTAGGTGGATTCTTCATCTTTGCTATCATGTTAGTTGAATGATTATGCTTCTGCACCACTCATATTAGAGGTAGTTTCAAGTTGGTATTTCTATTTTGTCAACAATATTCCAAATTATGTTATCGAAAAAATTAGTTTAATTTTCATGTGTCTTTAAAACCTTTAAAAAATTAAATTAAATTTTTGCCGCCCAATGTCATTCTTCCAGTAAGTTTTTTCAAAAACATAGCGAAAAAGTGGTATAACTTGGAGAGTTATATCATTTTTCCTCGTAAAAGTTAACCAAATTTCACAAAACTGATGAACCAAAGAAAAATAATAGCTGTAGTATGCTTACTATGATATCTATTACTGATAAAAGTGTTCAAAAAATATAGAGCTTGGAGAGCAAAACATCACTACTACTTATCTTACATACTAAACTTACAGTAAGGAGAGTAAGAACAAGTTATTAAACAAATTAATCTTTATCAGCATCGGACAATGGAACACTGTCAACAGCATCTTCTTTTGTCAGTAAGTCCAGGAAGAACTGATGCTGAATCGGGGGAATCCACTGAAGAAGTTCTATCATATCTTATTTCATAGCTACAGTAACTGATCTAGGAGTATCATACAGTGGTTGTAAGCTTGCAGAAGAAAAGGAAGTACGGGGTCTTCCCTTGGCTGATTTTTTTAGATCCAAACTACTAAACTCCACATCATTATTCAATGTTTCCTTATACAAGAGTTCGTAAGGAATGCTGTCAAACTGTAGCCACTGGACTTGCAACCACTTGAAAGGCACTTTATTATTGTTTGTTTTACTTTTCGTGACTGACTGTTCCAAATTCTTAGTCAAAAAAAAATTATTTTGTTGCATTTCGTACACCTGAAACTTGGATTTTCTTGCATTGCGAATTACTTGAATCCAGTCATCTTTACTGTAGATTGAGGCCGGCTTGGCTGCCCTTTCGATGGAGTGACCAGACACCATAAACTTGTGATCAATCTTACTAACGTTATTATTAGGACTCTGAACTATCGCTTTCCAAATCAGTGACAACTTTAGGTTTCTGTTTTAACCAGTGCATCCATCACTGTAGGCAATGATATGGTCAAACACAGTGAAGTTCGATGTGTTTCGTGAGGCATGACCCGATTTCCTGAGAACCCCTAGAGGCCACTGTTTCATCCCAGATGTACATAAATGCTTGGCCAGTTAAAGTGTGATGAATACCCAAGTTATAAACGTACATATTACGCTTATAGTATGCATTTGATGTAGAAAGTTTGGGGAAAGCTAACGTTTTCTGAAGATCGAAGGTCAAAACAACAGTAGAGTCTAAGTTTCTTGACGTTTCTGTATCTTCCTTTAAGGCACTTCTTGCCCGTTCGGCTTTTCTCAGATGCAGCTGATGCTCAGTCTCTAGTTCTTTCTTTTGAGGTCCGTCGGGTAAAATGGATGTTTTAATTTTGTACTTGTCACACCTTGCACAAGTGTCCTTCCTAGGGCTATGGAACGACAGGTTGAATTCCTTATTGAATGCGTCCCTATATAGATATGTTCTTTAATAATTTGCTCCTGAGGTAAACCTTTTTCATCGCAGTATTGTATATACAAATTATATAATTTTCGAATGTTGAGATCAGGGCTTAAGAATTTCCTGTTTGTGTTATGAGCCCTGGTATAGTGACTTTCAAATCGCGGGAAAAGCCCAATATGTTCCCTCACAACATTAAGTGTTTCTTCAGATGTTTTGTGCACACATTCCTTTTTCCCACGAAGATCTCCTGATATATTACCCATTTCTTCCTTTTTTACTTTCTGTTTTATTATTTAAAATGTATTTGTAAGTAACAGACTTAGGCCCCTTTGATGTATCAGCCAGCTCATTAGGACGGCGTTGTTTCACGGGAACTCTTTGGACAAGTCCAGAAACATAAGCATTTTGTCGAGAAAAACTCCAAAAACGAGAAAACATGCCGTTTCTTTCCTCCTCGCTAAAAAAGTTCTTGCAACGCTTTACACAGCCACATGTGCTGTTTTCAAAACTCTTTGCAGGAATTATCATGCCTTTACCAGTAACATACTGCTTGCCGGTGTTCCTCAATATTTTTGCCTTGGTTTTCTTATGCTCGTTATCATGTCGCACACGTTTTTCCCTCTTTGTACACCATTTTCGTTACTATCTAAATTCAAATCACTCATTTGTTCCGTAAACAAAACCACGTTTTTCAACAAACTAAAGAAATAATAAAACTTTGATGCTATCTAGTCAACCACAAAGTACGCACTACGTACCATAACACTAAAAAAACCTGACTAAACAAGAAAAAGCGAGTTTAATAGGACCTGGCGCGACATCGGAACAGCGCGGTGCCTTGACTTATACCACTATTCCAGCGAACGAATCCATTATGTTGAGAGGAATAACGTTAGGAAGCTCTTATCTTAGCTAAGTTAAAATTTTGACTTATACCAGTTTTCGACTGAATATATTAGACCAGTAGAAAAATAATTAATGGTATAACTCAAAAATTAAAAAATACTGATATATACCACTTTTCCTCTGAGCGGCTCATCTATCAATTTAAATTAGATCAAAACAAATTTTTTCTTAAAATAATGATATGCATAAATATAGAGTAGAATAGCTAAATTTATGACTATTGCAGTCCGAAAACTACTATTAATTTCTAATTTTCTGTTATCCCGCTTCTATTATTATTAACTCACAGAAAATGTTCTTATCTCTTTAAAAGACAGGACAAATATTTTATTTTCTATTCACGTTTTAGCACTACATATTGGGTGAAGTTTAGTAATATATTTTTAGAGATCCCAATGTGACAGAGAAAAGCCTTCCACCTATAGATATTGCAGAGTTGCCAAAATGCAAAACCTGTGGAAAATTAGCAAGACCCCATATTGTCTGGTTTGGTGAAAATCTTGATTTAAATCTCTTCGAACAAGCTAGTAAGTATATCATCAACACCAAACCTTTTAATCATCTTGATTTATTGAAAGTACCATAAACATAATTATCCTTATATTTTATACCCTTTTTTTAGGGAATTTGGTGGAGGCTTGTGATTTGTGTTTATTGGTAGGAACTTCTTCAGTTGTAATGCCAGCAGCCATGTTTGCACCTCTTGTAGCAGAAAGGGGTTACCCTGTTGCTGAGTTTAATCTTAATGACGCATCTGGTCAAGAGAATTTCCAGTTTCATTTTCCAGGACCTTGTGGGACATGTTTGCCTAAGGCTTTGGGTTATGAAGACTAGTTTAAGTATTTTATAATAGATGCCTTTATGATGTAATTTTCCCAAGTATTAATATTTGAAAATGAATGTTAAACAGTCAACTGTTATAGAACAACAAATGTAAATAAATTATTTTTATTTATTTCTGAATGTTTTAATTAAGTTAAAATAATCTGATGATTATTTATCCAAATAAACACATTAATAGAGATCAATTATAATCAAATAAAACTCTCAACTAAGCCTTAAAATATAATATCTAATCAATTGATCCAAAACATGTTTAAAAAATAGACCAAAATCGTCCTAAAACATGTTTAATTTTTCTTTAAACTGTGTTAAACTCTATGACACTGTTATGCAACTCTCCTTTACAATCTGTTTAAGTCACATATTTTGCATACAATCTTGGCGAGTTTAGAGGATAAAAAAAAACAATAATTTTGTAAGATGCCCTTTTATTTCAAACAAAAAAATTACATTTTTTCACTTATTTATTGGACTTGCCGCCTTAGAGAGATGCTCGTTAGTTATTTAATGTATAATTAAATGAATATTGTTTCAAAGATTCGTTACCTATTTTTAACCGGAATATGATATTAAGTCAGACATATACACCAACGATTTAAAAATTATTAATGAATTAACGAATTTAATAACTAAGCGCTACAATAAAAATAGATTTAATATTACAGTTTAGATTACAAAAATACCAATCTGAGAATATGTTTAAGTTATGGCTAACTATAAATTAAATAATGGTATATTTACACCCTACAAGTGAAACTGGATAACTAAATCTTAATACTGTGTAATGTATGAAATTCATAGAAAGAAAAGGGTGGCAGTCGAAATTTCGGTGCTCTATATATTTTAATCTTGATGCAGCTCGTAGCAAATCTTTGAAAATTGTTCTTGTACCATTTTCAATTCTAAGTGCAGACCATTTTTTTCCAAGTGTTACACTTTCTGTGTGTAAACAAAAATCTGTTTTTTTAAATACATATATATTTTTTAAATATTCTGAAAAACATATCTTGTTAACCTCATTTCTAGATCCTCCTCTTTATAATGAATTTGTCTTCAGACTATTTCAATGTTTTTAAAACATATTAGACAAGCAAAATAGATTAGAAAATTCAGTTTTAATTTTTAACCCTATCTAATTTTTCAAAAGCAAATATCTTAAATTTACATTCATATTAATTTTTCTATTTGAGCGCTATGTGGTGGATAAGATCCAAGTCAATATGTTCTTCCGCTATACTTTACAATATATAGAAAATACGAACAAAAATTGTAATATAATGCCAGTTTCTGGGACCAAGAAGTAATACCGACTATATAAAATACCCGTAATATTATCAGTAAGAATTCATCATTTACAATACGAAGGCGAATATCGATTCTTTATCTTCCATAAATAATAAGTGCATTTTCATATAACAATAAAGGATTTATAAAACAAAATTAAGGTTGAAATTAAATTAATAACAATGTCCAATTAAAAAGTTTTGTTCTGTAGTTACTGAAAACTAGTTTTTCTGTCAAATGTACGTGTTCTTTGAGACTAAATTGAGAGCTAAGAGAATTGCGTCTAAAAGAGCATTTTGGTATTTAATACTAAAAGAAGGTATAATAAAGCCGATTTACTAAAAGGAATACTCATAGGAATATATATCACAGACTACATCTATAACATCAAAGACCTGCCTTTTCTCCTGTAAATCGCCAAATTTAGAACTTATTATATTACAAACTTACGATTAAATAGATACCTTGTTTATTCTTTCATATATCGAGGTAATCGATGTTATAAAAGAGTACAGTATTTGTACGGGTTGATTACTTTACCACAAATTTACAACTATAAAACTTTTTTAAAGTCAATGGTTTGAGAAGGGCAAAGGTGACTAAAAATAAAATATGTTCTATTGAAATTGTAACCTCTAAAAATATATATTATTTATACATACAATAAAGAACCTAAGGCTTATTCCACACAGATCATGCAATCCTTATACAATGTACCATAAGGCACTTTAGAATGCCTTAACTAACTCAACATTAATTAAAGTTATGTTGAAGGACGTTTAAATGAAGGTGGTAGATTACATATAATAGGATGGTTTTATTTTTAATTAAAGTATCGTAATGGAAAACACCTTTAACGTATCTGTAACTAATTCAATGTTAACGTACTTGCGGGGAAAATAATACAATACTAATAAAGAGGTTTTCTATTATGTTTATGTTTCTAAAAATGACAGCTGATTGTAATAGAATTAGTATATTTGATCTCTTTAAAATTAAATACAATTATGGTTTTCTTCGCTTATCCCTTTAGCCTTTATTAAATAAATCGGAGCAAAGTTATCACTGTCACATCAGGACCTTTTTACATTGGAAATACGGGTTAGGATACGTATAAATAAGTAAATGTTAGATATCCCAGCTAAACAAGTGATGCTTGACTAGCATATCTCTCACACCGTCTTTCAATGGCTGATTGTTTGCTTCTCTTTTCACTGGAAGTTCCCAATCCGGGTTTAAGTTAAACGAAAGCTGCGAAAGAATGCGCAATTCGCATTTTATTTGGACCCAACCCGGACTGTAAATAAATGACCATGGTTGGTACCTAAATAAAAAATAAATGTTAAATTCTAGGGTCAACGATTTAAGCTAAAAGAATTTACAGGTTTAAGTGTAATTTTTTGCTTTAAGTGTAATTACTTTACACTAATTTTTCCTTACCATTTTTGCACAATTTCACTAGAAGAACAAAGAACTTCTAACCAAAGATGCAGAACCTGCTCATTTAAACCTATACAAATTAGGGACCTCAGTTTAACATCCATTTGAGCATGTGCATTGTCGTGGGATAGATTAACTGCTTGGACACATCGGTACAGTAGCTGAAAACACTTCAAACTGATTATTACTGTCTCTAAAAGGAAATATATAATTTGATACATACTTCTTCAGGGGTCAGTACTTTTCCATCTTCATCTAACCTATAAGTTTTACATAAAATCAGTCGGCTGTATACAGAATTAAAATCTTTTTCAACTTCCTTAGTTGCAGCCTCTTCAATAAAAAGCCATGGATGGCATGGACTACCTAAAATGTTTTGAAAAGTGTTATTTCAATTTGAAGGCATCCAAAATTGCAGCATGTACCCAAAAATGTTGGACGCTTCATGCCATGTTCAAAGACTTGTTTTATCACAGGACAAAGCACTCCCCTCACTAAATCAGTTATTGTTTCAGATATGCTATCATCTCCAGCACTGCTATACTGTTTACTTCTCTCATCTAGAAGTTGTACAAATTTAGCAGGGAACCAACCTAAAAAATAATAATATAATTTTTATGGGCGATTTGTAATTAATATTTGAGCACCTACCTCTTAATCCATTAAGCTCTCCAACCCAACAGTGCTCATCTTTCTGACTAACAACAGTGATAATGTCATTTTTTCTAAAGCCCAATTCATCATCATCATGCCTTTCGAAATCCAAAAGAGCTTTTGCTCTTCTTTTGCGATTTTTTGAGACGTTAATATAATTTGCATGATCTTGAGCGTGACTTTCCATTGAATAATCTGCTACTAACGAAATCTCCGAACTAAGCTTTGGGTCTAACTGTAAGAAATGCCTAACCACCTACAATAGCAAGGAAGGCCAAATTAGGATATATTCTAATATCACGAGGAATTTAGACACTAGAATATACCTGTAAAATTGCTTCCCTGAGGTCTACAAGAATTTCAGTTTGTTTGATGTTTTTGCTCTTAATTTCCTCTTCGTTTGTTTCGTTGAAAAGTAGCATTTGAAATACAGACTTATTCTTCTTAACTTGTCGCCTAGAAGTAAAGTTTTATAATAGTTATTCAATAATAAGTAAAAAAGTCACACACAAGATGTGAATGTGAATTTAGTTAAAATTAACTATTCAAAAAAAAGTTATTAATACAACTTATTAAATATCCATTTGGTGTTAACAACAGTTATAAAATTGAAAGAACAAGAGAATTCATTGCTAACACCACTTAAAATCGAAAAAGATATTATTGACCTCTCTTTATTACCTTGTTCAAAATCTATTTAGTAGAATTGCATATATATTTTTTCTCGCTCATTCTGAAAACGCGTGTCCCTTGTAAATGTACTTTTATCAAAAAAGATATAGTGTTATCTTAAATTCAAAAGAGTTACTAGTTTGCTGACTTTAATAATTTTAGAACGGGATGACATTAAAATGTACGTTTTTAAGGTAAAGTTAAAAATGCCTTTTTGAAATAAAAAACTGTTTACCAAAATATAAATATCATTTATTTTGAATTAATTCTCTGCAAAACAATCAATTACAGAAGAAAAAAACAGTAAGCATGATAAATCATTCATGTCTTTGAAGCAAAATATATAGATCATACTAATCATATCAATTATTTACAAACCAGACAAGAATTGATTAATCTCTAGATGATAATTTTTTTTACATTTAGTAACTTACATTGTTTGTATACAAATTAAGATAAGTATACAAATTTATAGGTATTTATTTCAAATACATCTATATGACCAAATATCAAAACACTGTCCGCCATTATTTTTCTACATTCATATTACATTTAAGTATTCAAATATCAAAATAAAGAAAATGAAAATAATTTAAGAAAACTCAATGGCTTGCATAGGTATGATACAAAAAAATGAAATAAAATACTTAGTATTCTTATAATATTAATATTGGAAGTAATTTGCCCTGAAGTTTTATACTATCCTATGAAAAAACAACCAAACATCCAATTACAAAAAAATGCAGATGGTAACTGAAAAGTACACTATTCTAAAAAACATTAAAATCCTTTTCATCTCCTTATTTGATACTGGAAATAATAATGTTGTACTTATAATACTCGCGCACATAAACCTATACACTTTATAGAATAACTGTTTTCTTTTATTAAATTGTCATATTTCATGACCATGTTTAAAAAATTGCTACATTCTGGTGCAGATACTTGACATTGCTAAAAGTTCAATGACAAATGTCAACAGAATATATAAAATGAAAAACAATATATACCAATACATACAGATTTAACTATAAGAGCGGGTAGGAATAGTGTGCAAAAATTTACAAAACATAACCATAGAAAAAACAGATTTAAGTTGAACACAATGTAAATCTAAATTTTCTATAATAGTTATATAATAATGATGTAGTGTTACTGACATTCATATATCTTCGACAGCAGTATCCTTAGCTAGTGACAAACAACTCCAATTACCAAGAGTATTATCAAGGGAAAGTATTATACCATCGGTACGCCTTCTAATCACTAACTCAACATGCTTCTGCTCTTTAATACTATCTTTGTCTTTAACTTTTAATTCCCAGATTTTAATAACTCCTGAGAAACTACCCCCACACAAATGCTTTCCATCTCTGCTCCACAACAAGAGCTTTATAGATGATTCCTTGTTCTTAAATTCATGTATTACTTTACAAGATATTATATCCCACACTCTTATTTTTTTATCATCACTTGCAGCAGCAATACTATTTCCAGTTGGTGAAAATGCAACCGAGTAAATGTGTTTCTTGGCAGCATGCAAAAGTCTTACTGTAGTTCCTGTACTAATATTCCAAATCCTAACATTTTTGTCAGCTGAGCCTGTTGCCAAATATAAAGAATTTGGATGAAAATGTAAAGTAGTTACTGGTCCTGCATGTGCTGCAAAAACTCTCAAAACTTTTCCATTTCTAATATTCCAAAGTCTAGCAGTGTTGTCAGAAGATCCTGATGCAAGATACTTAGAGGTATCATTTATTGCTACTGAATACACAGAACTAAAATGTCCCCAAAGTCGTCTAAGGAACTTAAAATGTTTAACACTATATACACATATGGTTTTATCTGCCGATCCTGTACATAAATAAGTATTATTAGAACAAACTGTCATGCAATATATTTGTTTTGAATGGTTTACAGCCTTTACATATGTTAGAAAAGGCATAGTAGTATTTAAAAAAGCATCCTCTTTAAGTGGTAATGTCCACATTATGTTTTTTTCGGCCAATGCTGCCAGACCTATATTGCTTTTAAATATTCCACAGTTGATTCTATTTTTATTGTTTGACACTGTATAATTAGAAACATTTGCTGGTATTCTGCTTACTTTATTAATGACATTTTTAATTTTTTGTAACTTCGATATTGATTTGGTTTCATTTTGCTTACCATTGCAAATTGATGGCTCAGGTTTATCTACTTCAATGTCCATACGATCAGTCTTATTTTCTTCTGTTAGCCTACAGTCATTCTTACTATCATTATCATCTTTACAAGTAATTTCACCTTTAATTTGTGTGTTTTTTATCCCATCCTCAGCTATTACTATGGTATCTTCTTCAGGTACACTTGGCATTTCAGGTTTTTCTACAATTATTCTGGTCTCTACTTTTTTATATCCTTCTCTTTTTAGTTCTAGTTTCTTTCTTTCCTCTTCCATATATTTTAAATGCTTCTCAAATTCAAATTTATTTTCTGCTTCAATTTTTGCCTGCTTTTCCTTCTCTATTATATCATTCTTTCTTTTTTCCCTTGCATCTAACAAAAGTTTTTCACATTGAGTGTAATATTCTAACTCCTTTTCTTCCTCTTCTTGTAGCTGCTTTCTCTGTGTTTTAGTTAATATAGGTTTCTGATAGGGAATGTGTATCTTCGGAGATTCTCTCTTTACTTTTTTCTTGCAACCCTTTTTATTAAAAATTCGTAACTCAAACCACAACTGTAGAGCATGTAAAAGCATCACATGAGATTCTGATAAACTGCTAACATATTTCATAAGAAGTTTGGAAGAATCCTCTGATACATAATGTATAATTTTACAGGATCTCAATTTATCCCTTAACACCTCAAATGTTGGTATATCATCAGCACCATTTTCAAAACCATTCTGCACTACATCATCTGCCACATGTTGAATGGCTTTAAAAAAGTCTTTTATTGTTTTATCATAGTCCATTCCATCAACAAATTCAATATTAGTTCTATAGAATGTATTACTAGAGGCAATAGCTTCATGCGGCTTCCCACAGCTTCGAATGTCAATGTAGAAGTGACAAAATAACGGTCCAACAAGCATTTGAAGATCCTGACATACATTTTTCATGGTTACATTTTCTCTTAACCAGCTCACAAACCTTTGAAACATTATACTATACTCGACAAGTAAAGAGTCACTATCACTAACAAAATGATCCAGTACAGAGTTTGCTCTGCTGATACTACTATCCAAAACAGCTTGCTTCATTAAAGATTTCTTTGAGATATTTCTCGGTTTTGCATTCACAAGTTGCCTCCTGTGAAGATACAATGATATTGTCGCTTTTAATGTATCGTTTTTGGATTTCTTATTCTCGCCTTGAACTTTATTTTTACGTTTTCCATCATCCATAATTTTAGATACTAGATATCAGTTCAGTATTTTCGTAGCAAGCTTAATCAAAATAAACATATAACATATTTTTTTATTGTTGTTTACTCCCGTTACGACAATACGGGGTTTATTAAGGTTAGAAAATCAACTCGGTGTCAAACGTCAAAACCATTAAAAGGAGAAAGTTTTACGCGGGCAAAACATCTGTTCGAGTTGCGGGGGCGCTGGCGACAATAATTTGTTAAGGTTAGCGAATATTGACAGGTAAATCTTTAAATAAGTATTGACAGTGAGTTTGCTACTGTACGCATTGAATTTTTCTAGAGGCTGTGTTTGAACTGCTTTCTGCTAAAAATCTAAAATTCTTGCTTGAAATTTGGCTTTTTTGACTTGATTTTTAGCCTGTTTTTTTGCCTTCCGTTCTGTAGAAGCTTATAGCATTCCCTTGCTTTTTGAACAGACATAAGTGATACAGGGAGGGGCGGCCTCCGGTTAGACTTTGAAATTGAGGATCAAGAATTGTTGGAATGTTGTAGAACAGACAATATTAAAATTTTAGATACCAAATGACTTATAACTTAACTCAACAATCGCATGCACAAGACGTATTAGCTGCTCTCCAAGTGTTTTGCCTAATTTTGTTAGTTTTTCTTGTAACTGGGTGAGTTTTACTAAGTCTCAGCTTTAGTTTACGACCTACGCAGTCAACTGCACTTAGAAGCTCTAATACGTGGGCGATCCCAGTTTGGACTTTGAGACGTGGAGCAGTTCCGGACTTAGGATTATGACTAACAGAAGGAAATCTATTAGTTGCGGCAAGTGCAATCGTAACTTAACTAAGTTGCAATATAAGATCCAATGTGCTGGAACGTGTTCCAGATGGTTCCACAAAGACTGCTCTGGACTTAGTGCCGCTGAGTTCTCCGCCTATGATTACCGAAAACTGGGATTACCGAATTTGACATGTGTCAAAATGGCAAAATCCCAGAGCCATGGAGGAGAAGAGCAAAAATTTAGTTATCATTAAAATGCCAATAATTGTATCCTTCGAAAACCTTGCATTAAGAAACGAAATTTTGGAAAAAAGGAAATTAGTATCATTAGACACAAACATCTATAATATAAGGTCTTATGTGATATGTGATACGTGCTGTCCATGTCTTATGCCACACATAAATCGTATGCATGAGTTTTGAACCTTTTGCACTCTCCGAGACTGTGTTGTGTCCGGAAAAGGACCATAAACACTATCCGCGAAGTTAAAGTGTGATAGTACGAGTGCGTCACATAGTTCAATTTTGGTTTTCTTTTCTAAGTAATGCCTGTGAGGAAAAAGAGATTTAAGGCCGCAGTAGGATTTTTTAATACAAACTCTTGTGTTCAATTTAAGTTTAGTGTCGCAAATTAAACCCCGGTTTTTGGAGGAGTTTTTAAAAGAAATATTAGCGTTTCCGATACTAAGATCCAACTGGCCCAAGATATTTTCACGTAATTTATCATTATAAAATAATAAAGCCACCGATTTCAAAGGGTTCAACCTCAGCATGTGACTCTCGGACACCGCACAAAGCGCCCGAAAATCCGTATTTATTCCAAGGTTAACTTCTGCCGCGTTTTCTGGCTTAAAAGATTAATAAAATTAGACTAATTAAAATAATCATATATTTTGTTAACTTAAATAAATTAAAACTATGAAAGCTCAACTATCTACCAACCATTTTTCATTCCTAATATATTTCCCTTGTTGTTTAGAGTGCTTTTATGTATCCCGCTTCCATAATTATGTTGTGCTATTAACAAATTTGCCTCTATAATTTAACGTATAATAGTTATAGTATAATTTAAGTTCTGTCTTAAAGAAGAAGCCAGAGGTTCCTACATGGTCCAGAACCATACGGCTGGGTGTCTCGGACGAAGCGAATTGCCTAGCAGCAAAGCCATTAATACAGCAAGCCAAGCCAAGCTAAGCCAAGTATTGACAACACAACG
Source organism: Anthonomus grandis grandis (assembly GCF_022605725.1). Lineage (NCBI taxonomy): Eukaryota > Metazoa > Arthropoda > Insecta > Coleoptera > Curculionidae > Anthonomus > Anthonomus grandis. The sequence continues at coordinate 14,528,920 of NC_065567.1, forward strand.
TTAGATCAAACTAGAACGAAGTATTATTTACGCATATGTACCAAGTGTATGAAAGTACACTTTTATAAATTCAAACTGTGTTACATAAAAAATAACAATGCAAGGAATAATTTTGACCGTCAATCCTGGCAGTGCCACGTTATGAATGATCTAAAAACCCATGTACAATCTCCTTAAAGGCGATGCTTACAAAATTTTGCTCAGAATGCCATCCTTTCGAATACGATTTTTGTTTAAAAGTAATAAAATCTGGACAAATCTAGTGCAAGTAAAAGGTTTTAATGTGCTTCCTCACACTGCCAGTTATATTCGATACATTTTTGAGTATAAAATGTCAAGAAATCAAGTTCACGTATACGATTTGAACTAATTAACACTTGAGAGTAAAAATGTCATATTTCCTACGTACTGTCGCTTTAGATTTAATTACAACACCAAGATTCTTTTGAAATTTTCCGCAACTAAATATTAGATTTTAGACCGACCTGCTGCTTTTTAACAAAATCTAAAAAACCTCATTCTGGGTATGGAACGTCATAAATAATTGATGAGACCACGTTTCCTATAAAAATAGTGCAACAAAGTTTACGACTTTGAATGTGAAAATTCTCAAAAAATATCCTCAGACGTATTTACACATAGATTCTATAACTACAACTTCAACCCCCTAGCGCGGAGGCGGCATCCAATATTTTTCAAATGGAAGGGGCATTTTATGATACATCTTTTGAAAGGGCATTCACTATTCCTTAAACCTGATTTGCGAGATCCCACGGTTATTTTCCCCTTGATTTCCTTTTGTATGGACATCTAAATTTCTTGGCAAGCCTCAAATTTAAGAAACAAAGCTTTTTTTTTTGTTAATGACATTTTTTCCATTATGTTCGCATTACCTAGCAAAAATTAGTTTTAAATGTAATAAATGCAGTTTATTTCTAATGAAAACAAGAAAAATAAAAATGTGTTTTATTTTTTTTCCGTATCACTAAAATATGAGATATGCTTTTATTTCTATGTATCGCAACCTAGAAAATATATTAAGCATTGTTTATTTCTGAGACCAGGTTAAAAAAAAAGTTAAATATAACAATATTAATAGAATAACCAGAACTACAAATACGCGTAGCTGTATTTTACCAAATAAAAGTGCTTACAATGTAAGATATATTCTTGACAGTTTAGTACAACAAAATATTTAACTATAATTTTCAAAAAAAAAACATGAATTTAAAATAATAGATCCCACATCGTGATAAGTCTAACGTGCTTAAGAAGTATGGGCATTGTTTTTATTAGTATTACGGATCAATTTGTGATTTATGCTTCTGTTTCTATGTAATAGAACAAAAATGCTTTTCTTTTTTAGCAAGGTAATATATATTTTTTGTTATTTTCTTATTTAAAGCCATATAAAAAGTACCCTGTATATAAGATCTTTTTTTCTTTTATAAGTCTTTTCAACATATTACCTTCATTATATAAAGCATTTGATTTATTAAATTTTTATCTTAATAGAGCATTGAGACAATGCAAAAAAAGGTTTAAAATAAAAATAAAGCTAATAATAACGTTACTTGATAACCGCATATTTTTAGCATGTTCGTAAGGTCTCTAATAACTTTTAACCGCAGTAAAGAAAATATACTGTCAAAGAAAAGAAAATTTAAAAAAACATGTTTGCAAATATTGCGGTGTATCTATCACTAGCACAACTTTTTTTTTTAGAATAAAGTTGTCAATTACGACTGGTAGGTTCACTGTACGTAGGTTTATGTACAACTAGCTATATGTACATATACCGTAGTAGGTTGCTATGGGTCCACATAAATAACATATCAATGTTTCATATATGGAGTACTAGACTAAGCAAAAAGTGTTTATAATAGGGTTAAATTTAGACGTAGGTTAAGTTTATAGGACCTTTCTTTTTGGGCAAAAAATATTTCTATTGCTGTCATAATATATAGGATCGCATTTATTATTACTACTTAATTATCTTAAAGGGGATGATGCCACTTGTGACGCCGTGTTGAATAGCTTTTTTAAAAAGGAAACTGATGGAGTAATTTTCTTTTTGAATCAAATTAACCCTTGACTTTAATGTAAAAAACTGTTTAAAGGTATGAAAATTAAAAACAAAATATCCGGACCTTAAATGTGTATTTTATTTATCTTGAAACAGTTATCAATTCGTAAAAAACATCTGAATCATCCCACTTTTTTTTAAGCATTTATTTTTTTTAAGCGAAACGATAGTTCTTATGTCACCTTGTTCGAATGTTAGTTTTAAATGTAGGTTGATGGCACATTTTTTATTGACATTAATAGATTTAAAATAATTTTTTTAATGTTTAAAATTAAACTGAAACATTTCTGGTGCTGTTACTATTTTCGTTTTAAAAGATGATGAACAGTAAAAATATGTCAATTTTTGGTAAAAGAAAATATTTATTAGTTAAAAAACTGTTCAAAATGAAAGCCATTTACTTGCTGAAAAGGCCCTAAACAATTATAGAATTCCGTTTGTAAACTTCTTAAAACAATCGGTCTAATAAATTGAATTTCTCTGTTTTTGTTGTTCAATATTTCTGGATATTGTAGCATAGACTAACTTTAAGGTAAAAATCTAATGGAGTAAGGTTAGGTGACCTTGCTGGATATTCGATTGTCCCTCTTCCAATCCGTTTATTGTGGAACAAATTATTAAGAAATTGTGGCAAGATAAGCAGGTGCACCATCTCACTAAAAGTAGATACTTTCGTAAAAATTTCCACTTTCAGAAGGGAATAGTGTTAATTCTGATTTCAATGTGTTTTGTAAAAAATGCAAGATATCACCAGTTAAATTGTTTACAAAAAATATTGGACCAAAAATCCAATCTTCAATGATTTCAGTCTACACATACTAGTTTTTACTTGATATTGTGTATGCTGCTCGACCATCCACTTTGAATTTGTTCTGACATAGTAACGCCAATTCTGCTGGTTTACCTAAAAAAGAAAAACTATGCGATAGATATTTGCAAAAACAACGATCAGATTTCGGCTTAAATATTAAAACGGCATCAGAATCTACCTACGTACCTCTCCATTATTAGTAAAAGTGGCTTCGTTTGAAAATAACATCCAGTTTATTAGGTATTTGACCATTATCAACCAAATTCATCATGACTTTCTTCTGCGCAAAATTATAATCTAAGATCAGGATCATCCTCTAGCGGTTCCGAGACAGGTTTTTTGTTCGTTCTTCTGCTGACTTTAGAATTTAAACTGTTTTGCGACAACCATCATAATCCCGAGCTACTTGTCTTAATAAATAATTCTTGATAACTCGGTAGAATATCCAGTTTTGTATCCTCGCTTACCGATGCTTGCCTTTATCTAGGGATACTTCTTACATGTCCATGAGTTCTGAATTCCTTAATTTTACTCACAGTGCTTTGATTTGATGGAAGCAAATCAGGATGACTTTCTCGAAATAGCGCCCCAACTTAATTTTAAGTTCGCATCCGGTTCTAAACCCAATAATCATTAGATTTTTTCAATTTTTAAACTTTGTGTTTAATAAATACTAGGTACTTACTTTATCAAATAATACTTCTCTAGGATTACCTACCCATTCTTTTATTCGATTTATCTTTTTATTAAACAAAAATTTTAATTATTGTATGTATATGATATGTAAATTTTTTGGGCCAGTTAGGTCATTTTATAACGATTTATAACGAACGTCAGGGTTTTTAATTTTCATACCTTTAAACAATTTTCTTCAATTTAAAGGCAATAGTTAACTTGTTTCAAAAAGAAGTTTTTCCGAATAATTTTTTTCAGGACCGCTAGCGAATTTATCCCAGTTAGGAGTCCCCTCCCTGTATAGTATAATATCACTAACCTTGCTAAATGTTGTTTTGGCAAATTGGAAGCTGCTTCGGGATTTCCAACGAGTGCTCCTTGATCGGCCATCAAATATGCTAAGTGTCTTCTCCTATAAGTTTCTATCATCACGTCTTTTAAAGAACTCGTGTGCTCAATGGAAACCTAGAACAAATTATCCAAACCTGTTTTTTTAAATACAATTTCTTTCTACAAATTAGTACCTCCAATAGTTTATCAACATCATCAATATCCCCAGGTATATCTGAGAGTGCATTAAAAATCTGAGCAGAATTTTCCAATGTTTTTAACTTAGGTTCTTTTATTTTTAGCATAGCTAATGTAGCTTGAAACAGAACTATTGAGCCTTCAAAGAAAAATAAATCCCATATCCTAAGCAAGATTTTCATATGAACAACATTAGCATATAAAGTTAGAAACCACTGCATTGTGATTAATGACAGTTCAATATCATGATTCTTAAGGACCTCATCTGTATCAGGTAAATAGTTGGCGATGAGATTCCTTAAAACTTTTTGATCGGCTTGGATACCTGAAAAAGTGCAAAATCAGCCACTTCAGTTGATGGATTTGCTATTTAACATATACCATACCTAATAGTGTTGAGCTGTAATAAGATGCAGGCAGCAGATCTTCAACAATAGTCACCATTATCCAAAAAGCATTTTCTTCTTCCATAAACAAAAGCAAAGAAGCAGCAATTACGCCCAACCCTTGGCAGTACCTAAATTTATCTTTATACTAATAAGAAATAATCAATAATATATAAATACACTAACCCAATATCTGGATACAACCAAGCAACTCCTCTTAATATCCTTCTTAGCCTAGGAATCCCTGTACTATGTGCATGACTATAACATGCATTGGTCGGCATTATATGAGGCAGGTCTTTTTCTATTTGTTTGGAAGTCATTAGTGAGTCGCTACTCGACATTTTTACGATTTCTTTGTAGCCAAGCTCAGACTGTTGTTTTTTTACTAACGCACCAGACATTCGCATCCACACTTGAGGTCTTAATGAATGTGGAATTCCCAAGCGAATCTAAATAAATTTTTAAGCTAGTAAAAATAGCAAGATCCACCAGAAAATGTTGCACATCTTCAACAGCATCTTTGGGAGATACATCAGTTCTTTCAGAAATTTGTTGTTTTTTTCACGAAAAAGCATGGTTTGCGTTAAATTATATAGAAGTTTGCTTATTCTTTTCTTAATGTTAACAAGAAATTACATTTATTTTAATCTGATTTATGAACAGATCTTAAAAAATAAAAGCAATTTTGTTTTTAAATATAGCACTTATAGTTTCTTTATTGCTTTTTTTTAAAACAGTAAACGTAACGTTGAGTATTTTGTTTAGGAATTTTCTATGATTTTGTTTATTATTTTAAATAGGTGACAGGCACAGTTACTTATACAGTGCATCCGTAAAGTAGCGGATAAATTCAATGATTCATGAAATGAACTGTTTCTGAAAAAATGCCCGAACCCGTCGATTTTATTATTTGGTTTACGGTTTTTCTACATTTTTTTACAAAAGATATGGTACTAATGAATAGTGGTTACATAAGCAATTTTTAACGAAAAATGATGATAAAATGTAAAATTAAAAAAATACCTATCTAAATTAAATGTTTGAATTGAGGTAACAACTTGACATAACCAAGGGGATTTAAAAATTCTTTTTGAAAGTTGTCAATGACATCTGGGGTAATATTTCTAATTTCCTGGCGTATTTGTTCTTTTAAATCTCTCGCTGGTTTAGTGACTTACACTTTACTTTTTAAGTATCCCCATAAAAAGTAATTGAGGGAAGTTAAATCTGGCGATCTGGGTGGCCATGAACCCCCGTCTACCTATCCAACGATTTGGAAAAACTTCATCTAGATAATTGCGAACGGGTAAGCATAGTGTGGAGGGGCTCTATCTTGCTGAAAAAAAAGATCACGTTAATGCATGTCGGGTTCTTCCAAATCCGGATAGAAAGTTATCAGAGCGAGGATAAGATCATTTGGAAAAAGTTCAAAAAAGTAAAGTCCTAAAACTCTTGCTTCCACTATACCGCAGCACACATTGACTTTTTGAAGGTGTTGTGAATGATATTCTGTGAACCAATGAGGGTTTTCGGTCGACCATTATCGACAATTCTGTCTGTTCACATTGGCATTAGAGTAAACGTTGCTTCATCAGAAAATATTATCCGTTTTACAAAATTATTGTTATAATTACATAAGTGCTGATAGGCGACCAATCACGATGAGTTGCATTAAACAACTGAACCACCTCCTTTTGAGTAAGCGACATATCTCCGAAACCAATCATGCATAAGATTTCGATTCTTTCACGTTCGGTTAATTTTCTCATATTTCATACAATAACAGTAGGTAATAAAATGTAGTTACTAATAAAATGCAAGATGACACTGTTTTCGCCTCTCAAAAGGAATAAACCACTTGCAAATCTAAAAATACTTCAAATAGTTGCACCAAAATACATTCACTCTTTAGCACTGACAACAATAACGACAACAAGTAAAAGACCAACATTTAATTTAACCCATTAGATCCCACGGTACCTTTTAGTCAAAAAAATAAAAAAAATACACGTCATTGTGATAATATCTATATTCTTAACAAAACGATATATAAAACCTATATTCTAATTCTAAAGATAACTTACATGAGAGATTCTCCAAGTTAAGAGAACTCCAAGTTACCATTGTACTCAAATGAGTACAATGGTAACTTGGCAGACAAAACAACTTTTTTATTTTACAAAAGAAAACTTATTTTAATGAGAGTGATACATTATAAAACAGGTTCGTTCCAAACAAAGTGTTACTTGACATTTTATGCAAGCCCATCTAGCTCTTTGATGACACACAGTGCACCTTAATTGCTTTTCCAGTTTGCGTGGGAAGTGACCCTGTTTCACAAACCGTGATTTGCCAAAGCAATTCAAGTAATGCAACACAATTTGTCTTTGAAATCCAAGCAAATCCATTTTTTCTGCTGAGGCTAATTGATGTAATCTCCATGAATTTACAACTGACATATTCACCATATGGGTAAACAGGCACCACCACCACTTTTTACCGCGAATATTCATTCGGTAATTGCTGACTGCTTGGTCGTGTAGATCGACGCCTCCCATATGTTGGTTGTAAGTTTGAAATAAAAATGGCTGAGGAACATAATTTTTTTCTTTTGCAGCATTTGACCAACGTTTGACTCTTGACAAAGGTTCAAATTTGTCATAATTTGTTGCTAAAGTTACAACGCTATTATCCTTCCACCTTACAAATAAAACATGAGAATCACTATCATACCTATATTCATAAGAACCACGTTCCTTTTTCTGAAATAGTTTGTTGTTCGTCAGTGGACATTTTTTGGTCCTATTTTCCCTAACAGTGCCTGTGGCCCTCTGGCCTTTCTAGCCTTTCTCTGAGTGTTTTTAGAAGGTCAAAACTAGTAAAGTAGTTGTCAAAGAACACAGTATGGTCCGAAGGGACTGCAATGTTTTCTAAGAGGTCTAATACTACCGTTGATCCTAAGGGTAATTTTGAAGCTAAAGCGGGATTTGACGATTTGGCACCGCAATACGTATCAAAGGAATAACAATATCCTGTGGAGCTGGTCAACATCCAGTCCTTATAACCAAAACTGGTAGGCTTGCCTTTTATAAATTGTTTTGAGGGATGGTGCCCAAAATATTTCACCATAGCTTCATCTATTGAGAGCTCCTCGTGAAAGATGCCCCATTGCAAAAAAATTTTATTTAGAAGATCTACCAAAGAGCGCAATTTTGCTAGTTTGTCATTCCCGTCCAAATTATTATTATTGGCCAAATGAATATATCTCTTTATATCTTGAAAACGATTTCTAGACATGGAATTTGCTATAAAGGGCACGCCAACGTCTTCATCAAGGCTCCAATAGAGACGCTCACGGGAAAGCTTGTGATATCCAGTAAATAACAAAATTGCAAGGAACAATTTTATGTCTATGTCTATGCTCTATGTCTTATGTCTATGCTCTAGAAACGAAAAAGGCATGATTATTTTTTTGAGAGGAATATACGTTTGTTTCATGTACAATATGGTCTACAATCTTGTCATCAAATATTTTTTCAAAGATTTCAATTGGAGTACAATCCTGTAAGTCGCTTTTGACTATTTCTAACCGATCAGCGGCCCCAGGCGTTGATGGTAAAGATATATCAATAATATTTTCAGTCCATCTGAGTTCACTGGATTTTTCTTTTTTTCGCAACGATTGACCAGCATCTTCTAGTTTGATAGCTGCAGAGCCTTTTAGTAGATTTTGGCGCAAAACAGATAACGGCATATCCATTTCTTCATCACTAGTATCTTTATTCTCATCCACATAGTGTACCTCAATTTGACCTGGGATATCCCTAGGAAACTGGCTTACTTCATTTTCTTCAATCAAATCATCATCTATATCCTCTTCGTCAGTCTGACTGTCAGGATCAGGTGGTATTATAATAATATCAGCTGGAACGTTCTTATTTGTGGAACAGATATCTTCTAGGGCAGCTCCAAGCCTTTGATACCTTTTACCATAAAAATTTGAGGTGGGAATTGGCACATATGCATCGTCATCAAAATCCATTTTTTGTTATCAGTTCTAGCAATAAAAAAAATATTGTTAGGCGACAGAGCCAAAGACATATTTTCTATGTTTTTTTGTAAACAATTTATTAGACCATATTTTATCACATATAAATTTTTTTACTTTATAAAAATTAGGATCCAAAACATTTTTCTTAAAATAGACACTGTGAGTGCCCACTGTACTCAAATAAGTACAGTAAGGTTCGGGGGGCCATTTTGTGACAACAGAATTGTAATATTACTGGCTTACAAAAACAAATACGTTTTATGATCCCCTAAGACTATTATAATCAACAATGAAACCTAGTGATTTATCAAATGGTAATAAAAACAATAACTTACGTTGGGCAGTCACAGGATTTTAACACTAGTTGGACACTGACTATCGAAATCAACAACAACAAAATTCTGCATCGCGATAACCACATTTTTAAACGTCTACATGAAATTATACTTGTTTACAGATCCCTATATTTCACGGAAACTTCAAAATTCAAAAATAGATGTCAGCACTAAGTCTTTTTGTTCACTGTACTCATATGAGTACAATGGGAACGAATGGGTTAAAAAAAGTTTTTCGTTCAAAATATGTTTATGTAATCACTTTTCACCATGTATATTTCCACAAAAACCCTAAACCCAATATTAAAATCGACGGTTTTCGAGCATTTTTTTCAGAAACGGTTCATTTCATTTATATTGAATTTATCAGACTATCATAATGTAATAAATACCATTTGAGATAGCTTGTCCGTCCTAGGTATTCTGATGTCAACCTTATCCCAGGTTAGGTCTGAAACTTCTTTGTTATGAGAGAACTCTAAATGAGCTACCCATTGTAACCTATAAGAAATAATAGAAAGTGCTTTTAAACATGCCTTTCTTTATTCAGTTTTATAGAATAGGCAGGATACTTATTCAGCAGTTATACATTTGCTGTGCTTATTAATGTTTATGTTACATATTGTACGCACATGAATATATTTTAAGAATTGCTAAAAATATTTATTTTTCAAATGTATAAGACATTTTATTAAATAAACCAAATGCATTTTTATTGGTGAGACCCACAACCATATATAACTGCTGAAAAGAGATCTTATTTACCTATGTTGGGGGTCTTCAACCAATGGAATACCAAGAAGTTTGTTGGAGTTTTGTTCAGGGCCATCTTCTTCTTCAACGCGAAATCCAAATTCATCAAATCTTAAAAAAAGGGGGCTAATTAGATTTCTAACAGAGCATTTATTAGCAACACATGGTACATCTCAAACCACTTATTTTGTTCAGAATAAATAATAAATGTATGGGAACCAACAGTTAAACAAAAATATATAAGGTTTATTTATTCCAAGAGAGAGCTAAAGACTTGTTTCTACACTTCTGTTTCAAATAAAAATCTTGGTAAAAGGTGGGACCAAAAATTTTTTTTGTCAAAATGAGAAAAATTTACATGTAAAATTTTATAAAGTACTACTATTGATACCTAAAAAAGTACAAAAATCCCCAAAAACAACTTAATGACTAGAGCAGAAGAAGTAACTAAAACTGGAATAAAAGGCAACCTTAAATGTATTAAAAATTATTTAATCTTAAGATTTAATGAAGAAAGTTGTTAAAAAGTTGAACTCTATAATTCTCTTAAATATATAGGTCCTCTTTCCATCTTCTTTTTAATAAGAGAACATGAGATATATTTATGGTATATTGTGTATTTATTTAAACTAAGCATGAATTTTTACCTATATCATAATTGTGTTGTGATTATGTGTGCCTAGTAAACCATACAGAAACATTTTAGGAACATACAGGACTAACAAAAATATTTACAAGCATAAAACTACTTTACTTTCTAAAAGGGCTGAATAATTTATTGAACTATCAAATGAGTTATTTACTGACCCTTAAACGGTCATAAACATGGCTTTGTTAGTTCTAGTAGTTCACTTGTTTGGAGGCCCTGCCTGGACCCCAATTTAGGTTATTTTAATTTGTAAATTCTTACTTTTTTATTCTGACATTTTAATCTGTTTTGTTGTTTGACAATTAAGGGAGTCAGGCGAAACTTTTGTTATCTGGCCTTAACAATAACAAGGGTGTATTTCTTGAGATAAAAGTATATTTCTGGCATAAGTGTTTCAGACAGGTGTGTTAAATCCTAAATTAAATACAAGCAGTCAAAATTAAGAAAAACCGTCAAATTATATGATATTCTGGGAACATCAAATTGTTGCTTACATATCTATAAATAGTATAGCAAAAGAGAGATGTGGTTGGGCTTAAACAAATTACAAAACCTGCGGTCAGGATTGTCAAAGAATGGTTTGATTCTAATAGGATTTTTTGAATTTAAGCAAAACTGACACATTGGTTTTAAATGTGATGTAGCAGGTACTCTTTGGAATCATAATCATCTTCCTGATTTATCAATATCTAAATTTCTTGGAATAGTAATAGAAGGTGCACTTTGAGAATCACATAATGACGTTAAGCAGAAAGCTTTCATCAATATGTTTTACGGTTAGGGCCAACGGCGGAATTGGATGAGCATCTGGCATGGTTGGTGTATTTTTCATTATTTGAATCAGACTTGAGGTATAGTATACCATTCTGCAGTTCAGCTAATCGGAGTCTATTTATATAGTTTTTTTTTACAAAAAAAAGCAGTTCTTAACCCATCTGTTATTTTTAAGAATCGAGAGAAGATTCAAGGTCCAACTCCTCAATGGGTGACTTGCCAGGCTCTCAACTTGCCCCTATCAATATCAAAAACTACCTTAATAAAAAGACCCTTAATGAGGGACGGAAAATGTATAATCACTTGCCATCAAGACTTACAACAGTTAATCCTTTGAAGACTTCCCGGCACTTACTTAAAAGACTGCTTTTAGGCAAGGCATATTATAATATAAATGATTCTTTATATTTTAAGTTATTTTTATTCCTTTATTTAATTTAAATATTAAATTGAGTATTTTAATCTTTTATTATGTGTTGTCTGTCAATGATGTTTAAAATTGTAAACTTAGGACATAAGATTTATTATGTACAGATACTTATGCCTAGGTGACAATTTTTTATTTTTTTTTGACCAATAAAGTACTTCTTGAATTGAATATTCGTTTAAGACATATTATTAGCTATAGACCATTTTTGAAAGCTTTTGGTTTTTTATATAATTATAAAATATGGTGTAGGCTTATTCTCAAACATGTAATCGAATACTAGTACTAAAAAATGGTAAGTCTAGTTTAGCAACTTTTCTGAACATCATATCTAAAATTATGGGAAATAGCTTAAAATGTGTGTATAGTGTAATACAATCCTAAAAAGGGGCTCAGAAGTAACATAAATAGTTCTCCAGAACTTTTTAATAAATATTTCTATTTGGGCATTTTGAAAATTTGACTCTTCCAAGTACTGAGATCTTCTTCACCAATGTAACTTTTAATGAGATTAGGAACATCATAAATCATACTAAAAATATATCTAGCAGAGAAATATTTGGTGTGAGTGTACAATTAATGAAAACAATAAAAAACTTAATTGTTGTACCCCTTACAGAATAGATTAATCAATGTTTCAATGAACGGGTTTTTGCTGAATGCCTCAAGCTTGTAAAAATTTTGCTCAAGAAAGCTTTTTACAATGCCTGAGAATTCATCAATGTGTTTAATAATTAATGTTTTGATTTATTGTTCAGTAATCGGTTAAAGTTTTTAAAGTATAGTGTATGAATTTAGATATCTTATTTAAGTTTTAATCTAAGTTAGGTAATCTAAAGTAAGTTCTTAACTATCTAAGTTTTAATGTGCAACTAATGTTTTGCCGTATATATTGATTTTGCTTTGTGTATATGCTACTATGTGTTTTGCATGTAATTTATTGAATTGAAATGAATTTTGCAGTGGAGTATTGAAATTTCAAGTAGGTTTTTTTTTTCAAAAAAAAAATAATAATTTTGATATGTTGGAATTATAAGCCCAACACAGCTTTTCTAAAAAACCCACTTAAAACTATAGGAAAATAGGGTTGTAGGAAAGTGCATTGACACTAAGATGTGAGGAAACATTCCTATAATGTCATTTTATGATAATCAGAAAAGTTTTTACAGTAATATAAATTCTCAAAAATTTGTTTTCTAATATTTTTATAGGTGATTTGTGGCTTACCTTGGAAACACACATTTTAGGCTTTCTTTCATAATTTTAGTATAATTAAATGTCAAAATATATTTTTGTTTTCATTTGGAAAAGAAATTTCCATGTGAAAATTCCGATAAAATTACACATGAAAGTCAAAGTCAAAAAAAGCTTTATTATCATAATATATGGATATTCTTGATAAAGCTAATATAAATTATCCTAGTTCAAAACTAGTTCTAGTGAATATTATTGATTTTTCTGCGTTGTCAGATATCATTATTGATTGTAGATATTGGCAACGCCGCGATTGCCAGCTGTACTTTATCGTTTCGGAATGACACTAGTGAGGCCATCGTACGACATCTCTGGAGACGCGTGGAAGGTTAACTGATCTTCATGAACCAGGGTGTGTCGAGTATATAATGAGCCACATCGCCGCTAGGAGGTCAGTTGACAGTTCAGTTCAGCTCGGAATATTGGTGCAATATTTATATAGGACATAAATAGTAGTAAATAAGTAGGATGTAAATCAATATTTCTAGCAGTCGTGGATCAATATTTCTAGTGCTCGTGTTTAGTAGTGTTAGTATGTAGATAAATTAGTTTTATCCTAGTTCAAAACCTTAATTTTACAGAAATAGCACTACTTACAAACTATAAAAGTAGACTTAACACACATACATGTATTAGATATAAATAAAAGATATAAAATAGACAAAAAACAAAACATGAAATTAAAATATAATGGGGTAAAATATAATATAAAAAATATAAATATAAGTATATAAACAGCACACATAACATATTATCAGACAATTGCAAATAGAACTTACTAAAATGCTTAAAAACTTAAAATAAAGAATGGTAAGAACATTAAAAACTATCACAATAAAATTCATTTAAGCTATAATAGGGTTTACCAGCTAGCAATCTTCTAACTTTATTTCTAAACATTTTTACCGGGAAGGAATGGCGGACAGGTTATTTGGTAGATGATTGTAGATCTTAATACTTTCATAAACAATTGACCTTTTTGCCAATGTTGAACAAGGTATGGGTAACTGTAGTTTTGAGGTATTTCTAGTCATATGAGTGACATTGTTAGGCTGAAACCTGTGTATATTTATGGATTTATATATTTATGGATCATTGTTGTGATTTCGAGAACAATTCATCCATATAGAGTTAAAAAGCCTTGGTTTTTCAAAAGCAAAGATCATATCTCAACCTTGACTCTATTAAGGCATAGCACACTGATTTTGCCATTACACATCCTAACTCAATGGATGTAATTCTAACAGCAAAACATCCAGATGATACTTTCTTTAAAAGATTTATAATATGAGATTTAAAACTCAATTCAGTATCAACCATAACTCCTAAGAATTTAGTCTCAGACTGAGATGCAACATAAATATTATGAAGAAGCATAGCAATAGAAGGTTGGAATCACTCCAACATGTTTTAAGCCTTTTCCATAGCTTTAGGTGTGATTTTCAGGACAGTTGCTAAACTAGAATTTTACCTAAAAAACTATTTCATACCTGTATTCAGGTTGAGAGTTTGGATCCTCTTCACCTTTCGACTGCTTTGCCATAATTTCCTGTGGCCACATACTGGGAGTCAGAGCTGAGAAAGGGCCACCAGGAGTTGGAGTAACAAGATCTTCCACATTAAGCCCATTAAAGCTGTCTGAACTTGTATCTTCATCAGGTTCAATTGCTAATTGTAGCTCCCGTTTCTGGTAATTATGAAAATATGGTTTTTGCAAAATTACACTTATATTTTAGGTTATCTAAGTGCAGGACACTCACATTGTGATCTTCTTTGCCTACATATCCTTCATGACTTCTGGTTTCAAATAGGGATTTGGCCAAATCCATTGCTGAATAATCAAATTAATCAAAATAATAGATAACAAAATAGATGTAGGCACTTTGAAATGTCTAATTAAAAACTCTCATCACTACTAATTTATATGATTTCTTTCGAATATAATCTAATAAAGTTTTAAAATTATGCTCATGCAGCAGAAAAATAAAATCAACACAGAATTGTCAACAAATAAATTAAATAAATAAGGAAATTTTTCTAGACCACATAAGTTTACTTTTATGAAAAGTGGACAGCTGTTTTTGACATTGACACTTCCCATTATTGATTTTTTTGGTTTTGTGGGGGAGTATGCAATGGAAACTGTTTTGTAAAAATTAAAACAAAGAAAACAGTTCATACTATCACACGAGATGGCGCTGGCATTAAAAATATAAGCTTTATGAATCGGTTATGATTCACAAAACAAATAGAAATGGTTATCCCAAGTAGGTATCATTCCAAAATTAGAATTGATTACGCATCTACATCATACGGGAACACTCTAATATTGCATAATGCCGTATTATATATTCTTGAATATTATTGATTTTTCTGCGTTGTCAGATATCACTATTGATTGTAGATATTGGCAACGCCGCGATTGCCAGCTGTACTTTGTCGTTTCGGAATGACACTAGTGAAGCCACCGTACGACATCTCTGGAGACGCGTGGAAGGTTAGCGGATCTTCCTGAACCTGCAGGGTGTGTCGAGTATGTAATGAGCCACATTGCCGCTAGGAGGCCGGTTGACAGTTCAGTTCAGCTCGGAATATTGGCGCAATATTTAAATAGGACATAAATAGTAGTAAATAAGTAGGATGTAAATCAATATTTCTAGCAGTCGTGATCATTATTTCTAGTGATCGTGTTTAGTAGTGTAAGTATGTAGATAAATTAGTTTTATCTTAAAATTTTTGTGCATCGAGTATTTTAATCAAGACCTAACGAAGTAACTGATGTAACTAAAAACGTTACATTGGGGTCAAGTGTCGGGTGTGAATTGAAGAGCAGTCAACTGGACAGTAATACTAAGATTAAAAAAATAATGAGAAGTGAAATGAAATAAAACGAACTAAAGTGTGTGATAATGCTAAAGCTGGTGGATTTAAAAGTTGCTGAGCTGAAAAGAGAGCTAGAGGAAAGGGACAACTTTGTTTTTACCCGTCCAAGCGACAAGCGTCAAGGCTTGGAAGCTAAATTGCCGGGAAATTCTGCAAAGATGGCAGAAGGTTTAAAAAAAGAATTGAAGAAAAGTTCTGCAAAACTGGAAGAAAACTGTTCCATACTAAGAGAGAATTATGCCAAGTTGGAAGAAAAGATTTAGGAACAAAATGCCAATGTGAAAAAGGAATTAAAATATTCGCGTATACGAGTAAGCGACAAGCGTGTATAATTATTATTGGCGTTTTGGTCTTAACAGATTACCTAATAATATCCATTGTACCATTTGACTCGTTATAGTCTTTCAGTCTGAGTTCTGCAAGGAATAAATTGATTCAGATGAGGACGTGTACAATAACTTAAGTTATTTAGATCTATAATTTTATTAATTATTTCGATACGCCATGCCTACCGGCGCATGTTCCGGGTATTCCGCTGTTATCAGTCGCACAAATCCGGAAATTGATTGTCAAGGTTAGTGTGGCCTTGTGTTTCATCTCAAATGCGTTAAGCTTCCGGCGACCATCAATGATTTATCAACGGACTCGGGAATTAAATGGTTTTGCAAGGGTTGCTCTGCTATCAACACCAAGGTCGTTAGCGCCTCTACGGGGGCTAACGAAAAAATTCTACAAGAGCTCCTTAGAAAGGTCAACTTTATTATGTCTGATGTAGCGGCTTTAATATCAGCTCAGTTAGGATACACAGACTCGCTAAACGCTCTCTAAAGGAACTAGGTTTTCTTATTGGGAGTTACGTTCAGGATTGCATCATTCCATCATGTCATAGAGTTATCAGATATGCAAAGGGTACAAATACTTGAACCCAATCTAAAAATTTAGGTATAATCTAGACTTAGAATTTGAGCAAAACTCAATAATATTTGTCAATCAGCACCCTACAATTTTCTGTTTACTACCAAAACACCAAAGGCCTTAGGACTAAAACAGTAGACTTCTGTCATTTTGCCTGCACCGATTTATATATATGTAACAGAGTCTTGGTTAAATCCCCATGTTCTGGACTCCGAGCGGTTTCCTAGCAACTATAACGTCTTTAGACTTGATAGGAATGCAAACATTAGTGGCAAAAGTGATGGTGGCGGTGTCTTATTGGCGATTCGTGGCGTATGCCAAATGGAGATTGTCTCGGAGTGGTGTAATTCTAACACAATAATTGAAGACATATTGGTGAGCGTTACTTTGAAGGGAGGTAGAAAATTATGTCTCTCTATACCATGCACATACCTATTTAAACTTTTTATCTAAACTAAAAAATTATATAAGCACTCATATAAATAGTTTTTAATAATGGGCGACTTTAATGGACCTAATTTAATGTGATGTCAAAAACCGAATGGAACCGATTTATTTTACTTCAATAATCTAAAACAATTTAATAATGATTAACCACATTAGCTCACTGTAAAAATTTGGATCTAATTATGGCTAATTCTTCAAACATAGTTGTCAATAAATGTTTGTATCCCTTTGTGCCTGAAGATAGCCATCACATGTGTTTGGAAATAAATTTTAAATTAATATTCAAGAAAAACGTTGTTACTAATTCATATACAAGGTTAAAAATTATTTTTGTCTAAAGAAGTAAACACTAACCACGCAAATTTTCGCAAAAAAAATACCAAGGTTTGCCATTTAAAATGAAATTTCATGATCAAGAAAATTTCGAATTGTGTTGACATAGTGAACTTTTCTCAAAATATTTTAGTGGAGTACTTCTGATACACCAGCTTTAATTAAACCTAGGCAATATCAGGAATGTTTTGTAGTTACCAATATTGATAAGACTGACGTTAAAGCCGCACTTATATATATGAATCCGAAAAAGGAACCTGGTCCAGATGGATTTCCTTCATTTTTTCTCAGGCCTGTCCTTCTCTTTACATATCTCGTACAACCAATATTTGTCCAGCGGCATCTTTTCCAATATTTAGAAAATAGCTCAAATTGTGCCTGTATTCAAGCCTGGGTAAATAAATTCCGTTAAAAATTACGTGTCAATTTCCTTACTTAGTCACTTTGGTAAGCTATTCGAATCTTTACAACTAAAGCAACTATTTTTTAGGGTAGTTATTCACGTTAACCAACATGGCTTTTTCCAAAGAAGATCAGTAATAACCAACTTAATACCATTTATTTAAAGTGTAAACGAAAATATGAAAAAGGTCTGAAAACATGTGACATATACACCGACTTTTCCAAGGCTTTTGATAAGGTACTTCACTTTATACTTTTTATGAAGTGGGAGAATTTCGGTGTGCACGGGGCCTTCCTCAAGCTCATTTAAAATTACCTAACGAATCGCTTTCAGTATGTCGCCATACATGGAGTAAAGTCTTTTTCCACTATCGAAACTTTAGGAGTACCGCAGGGTTCTTATTTGGTACCGATATTGTTTTCAATCTTTTTTTGTAAATATCTTGCATATGCAGATGGTCTAAAAATCTTCATAACAATTAAGCGTATATCAGCCCTGCGATCTGAGCTTTTTAATTTTGAAAGATATTGTACCTTAAATAAATTATTTATTTATCAAAATTCAGAAAATCATTCGATACTCCTTAGTAGAAAGCCAGTAAAACACATGTGATGTCAATCTTGGAGGCACTACATTTATATATATGGCGTATATAAAGGGTTTTGGGTGTGGCAGTGGATTCCAAACTGCTCTTCGACATTCATATAGGAAACAGTTTCAGTTGTCAAACATCACTAATGTACAATACAATACAATTGTTAAACCAACCATAGAATATGCGAAAGTAGTTTGGAATCCGATGTACCACAAATATATTGACCAAATTGAAAAGGTATAACGCAAGTTTGTAAATATACTAAATTTCCGCTTTAATAGATGTAGAGATTTTTTCAAGTACTGTGATAATTTAAAGTTTTGTAGTATTCAGTCCTAAGAGAGTCTTCAAAACAATTCAGATTTAATTTAAATCTATAAGATCATTACCAATCTTATAGAATTCTCATATTCTCTGGGAAATTTACATATATACGTTAATCCTTATTTTTTGCGTAATAAATCAACCTTTAGCATCTCGAAGTATTCTTCAAACTATTTGACTAACTCTCCTTTGTTCAGATGCGCCCGTAGTTTTAATAATTTTCAACAAATTAATTTCAATTATGACATATTTTTTACCCGTCTGGCGTCATTTAAGTGTCACTTAAGGAATTCTACCTAATTTCGCAAGGAAATGTATATGACAAATATTGCCAAAAGTACAAAAAGTTCAGTGATATAGTCATAATTTTTAAGGATTTAAGGTGGCGCTTACATTATGCTCTAAGGCGCAGTTATAACATTGTTGTAATAATTCTTTAATTGCATGAAAACCGTTAATTATGATCCCCACAACATCACATTATGTTATTAATAACTGTACTACTGCAAAGCAGCATTGCCTCATTGTAAAAACAATGTCAATCAAATCTTTTTATCGGAACACAAAATCTATTTAATTTGGGTTGTAGTACTAATATGCTCTTCCGAATTGAGTGAGATGTTCAAACACCCAAAAATCTAATAATCTCTGCAACTAGTATGGATTTAACTTACATTCGATTTTATGTTTTTTTTAGGAAAGTACTGAACTGGCCTTAATAGAGTCGACAACCACTCCCTTTACAATCACAACATGACCCCACCCATTAGCTAAACTTTGGTTCTGCTAAGATTGCTGTATTGATACAAAAAATATGTTATATACGACAGAAACACTACAGGATCGAGAATGGAGCCCTGTTAGATGCGCTCTGTTGTAATATGAAGGCAGACCTGAAATAATATTTTGTGTTGTCTTTAGTGATCCTATTACCTTAAAGCTGTAAATATGCTTTGTGTTATATATGTGCTATTCTAACGTCCTCTAGAGCCCAGTACGCACTTTCAAATTTTCAACGATTTCTTGCTCATAAAACTAATTTATCGGTTTAAGAGTTTTCTCTCTTTATTTGAATTGATACAACTTAAAAAATATGTCGTTTTGAGAGATGGCGGCACAGATGCGACACAGGAACTATAGTGCCTAAAAATATTTAAAAGTTGCTAAAGCCAATATTAGCTTGATATAAACGTTTTTAATGTAGTTTTAATATCCCAGAACAACGTGTAATAATTTGATTTTAAATTCGTATCCTATAGGATCACGCATTAATGACTTCCCTTAAAATTACACCATAATTCACACTTTATGGAAAATTAATGTTATTGTTAATAATATAAATGCATAAAATTTGTCCATTATTGCAAACATGTTGTTCTTTAGTATTTAGGCAATATATTAATTCAAACCATAAATATAGGTTACATAAATAAATGCAGATAAACAATTTCTATGTCATTTCGAGGCTAATATAAATATATTAATATTTTGTAGTATCCAAATATTGTCGCACCTCAATGTAAGAGTATCATATCTTAAATTATAGTAAATTTCATTGACATTTTTAGTTTATACTTTTTTAAAGATTTTTTTCCAGATTTGAGCTATATACATATGTAAAATATCCCAGCTAACGACCATGTCCTATATATTGGCCACTTTATTACATTTTTCTAAAAAATAAGATTCTTAGAAGCCATATATAGCTGTTCTTAAGCTATATCTTAAGCTGTTAATTAAGCTGTTCACCGCTTTAATTCGTTCTTGATAAGTCAACTATCTGTAACCGTGTAAGAAACCACAACTTCCCTAAGAAATTATGCAATATTCTATTCCTTGATAAATATCTAAAATAATACTTTTATTTTTATTCCCGTTAACTTACGTAAAAATTTTAGTTCTTGAAGCTTTTAATCTTTAGCGTAGCCGTTCTTTTAACTCCAGTTTTTCTTTCCCAGTAGAAGATCTAATAATGTTTTTTCAGTATATTATAATATTTATGTTTCATTATTTGCTATAGTTAATGTTTTATTTTATTTTGTACATTATTTCTAATTTCACTGATTTTTTTTCACAAACAAAAAATTACTATTTAAAAAGGTAAATAGTAATTAGTAAAAGAGGCAATTAATAGTAGAGTATTAACTTGAACGGCCAGTAAAACATAAGGTTAAACATAAAATTTCAGAAATAAACATCCACAAACATAATAATATTAACAATAATAAGTAAAATAACCTTATAAGAAATGAATCAATGGCTTGACAAGAAAACGGCTGCGAAACAAAAGAACGGAAAGGAATAGTTAATTAGATACGATACTGACCATGCAAAACAAAAAAATCATAAACCTTTCGGTAGCCAATATAAATTTCTAAACGGCATTTGACTCTGGTTCAAATTCATTACTCTCGCTTCTCCATTCATTAAGCATCTACATAATAAGCACGGAGGGTACAGGATAGAAACGAACACGGGGGAATCCTTTCCGCTAGGGAAATACAACACAGTTTTCCAAGTAGAGCTGTTTTCTATACTTGGAATACAAACGGGAAGCATTGCGTTCCGGTCATGAGGGGATTTGTATCTCTGATAGTCAAGCTGTCCTCAAAGCGATCGAAAAGCCCAGGGTCTACCCAACGCCTGTCCAGGACTAAAAAAAACAATGGAGCGGACGTGGCGCGCACAATTCACATAGAAAGGGATTCAATGTGATTATTGTCATTTATTTGTTACGTAGTAAAGTAGGTAGTAAAGTTACAATGTTTTCGGATGACGAAGATGATCAAGATATGTTGAACCTTGTAAATTAAGCTAACATTCAAAGGCAAAGGAGTTACTGAATACATCCATTGTGGTTAGATAAAGAAAAAACTGGTGGTTCGTTTAATGTTATGCGGGAGCTCTATATGTACCCTGAATGTTTTCAAAGTTTCTATCGAATGTCTGTTCAATGTTTTTATAAAATACTAGTAAGGGTTTAGTAAGTGTTATTATTGAGAAGAAACCTACAAATTGAGGAGAACTTGTCAGTTCAGAGGAAAGGTTCTTAATAACGCTGAGGTTAGTTGAAGAAAATATATTTAAGTGAATTTATTTCTGTTTAATCTAAAACAAAAAAATAACGATAATGTTACCCTAATATTAAATATTGTATTGTATAAATATACTCAAATGAAATTCATCCGTGTTCCCGTGCGGTACTGAATCTAGATTTCTATTTACCGAATCTTCAATCCAAAATTAAGAACTATCCATTGGGACAGTAGAGGCTTCAGGAATGGCTGAGGATAGTATTTGCTCGGCTAAATTCAAAATTCCAATTTTGAAACGCCGCTTCTGAACAGAATTTATGGACTTAAAAACGCCAGGTCTGGGTCAGGAGGATCGATTGTGGCATTTGTTTGCGTGCTGTTTTGGATCTACAGCAATTGGATTTACATCTTCTTTCTGTAGTAGTGTTTTAGGTGCTCTCATTGCTATCGGTTGATCATCGATAGACGTACTGGAATATAGTACAGGTGACCGAGAGGAACAACTGGATAGAATGTTATAAGGTGAGAGTACATCAGCATTGGAGTTGTCTTTAGACTCATTAGATTGTCACCCCGTTTCAGCTGCGTGGTTGCTCGATGATGCGTCGGCAGACTCTTGATCCACGTTGCCTTTGCTCTTACAAGACTTCAAGAAAGAATCCAAAAAGGAAAAATGTGGGGCCAAATAATATTCTTTGACTCGTTTTGTTCCTTGTCCTGATTTTGTTTTTAATTTGACTTTATATTTTGAGTAGCTTTCTCGTATGTTTTTCCAGTGGTCTTTACACTCGGTTACTGAAACAAAAGTATAATTTCTAATGTAAATACAAGTATAAACATCTTTTGTTAATAAACACGAACATACTTGTACGTACATTTTTACTGAATTTATTTGATATTTTTTCCATGCTTGATCTTGTGCACTTCTATTGCAGTAATCCGACCTTTTATAGTCGTATAAAACTGCATACTGTTGCACGTCTTCACAGAACTCGTATTAAATAAATAATCATCCCGCATTTTACCAAATAGACAAAAAGAAGCAATATAAACCGCTGTTTGGTATATGGCATTTACCACTAGTGTAGGCATCGAAGTGACGTGGCGGTGGAGTGACTTATCACGCCTGTGTCACGCCATTTCCGTGGCACATGCGTCTACCACGCCAGTCCCACGCCACCCCCATACGCCCGTTCTATGTGAATTGCGCCTAAAAGTACAAAAAAGTATCTAACACCTATTTTATTGTGTTATATATTGTGTTTATAAGTGTTGACAGTGATCTCCGTTTACACCCATACAAAAATACAATTGTAAAAACTGTCTACACACATTAGCCATTTCGGGCGTTATTAATTGATATTCGCTAACAATTCTATTTCGAAGATTTTCAAGGGAGTCAGGCTTTATGGCCATGAGGGGCCCACGCCTGGTGCATAGAGGGTCGTAAATGGAAAGCACTAAGTCAACCGGAGCCGGAGTGTGCAGGATGGAAACGAACAGAGGGGAATTCTTGCTGCTAGGAAAACACACCAAAGTTTTCCAAGTAGAGGTGTTTGCTATACTTGAAGTAGCAAACAAACAGGAAGCATTGGAAGGCTATCGGGGGATTTGTATCATTTTACTCTGATAGTCAGGCGGCCCTCAAGGCGATCCAAAAACCTCGGGTCCGCTCAACGCTAGTCTAGAAGTGCAGAGATGCATTGGCAAGACATGCAGCACATAAGGAAGCACGACTAAGGTAGGTCTAGGACACCAGAGTATCAAGAGCAATGAAGGGGCTGATGAACTGGCAAGACAAGGGTTCATTAGCCCCTTCATAGACCAGCAACCATGTTTCGACTTTAGTAGAAGTATGTAGAGAGACCAAGGATATAATACCAGATCAAGCCGGTTCTAAAGTAAGGCGACTACTAAGAATGGGTCGACAGGGGATCAAATATTTATCCTCACTGAGCATAACTGCCTAAACAGGTGTCTACACGTTTTTGGTATAAGAGAAAGTCCGCTTTAGCCGATTTGCGGAACAAAAGAGGAAACTATATAGTACATACTAGGAATTTGCAATAGGTAGAGTCGCCTAAGACGAAGGAACATTTTTGGAACAATGCCACTCTAGCAAGAAAAAAATCTGGACGGCAACAACGTGTAAGTTTTTATTAAGAGGACGGACCGATTTAGTGAAGACCGTGCCTCGGAAATGAAGGTGTAAGGGTGGATGATTCTGGGGTTGTGGAAAAGGGACTTTTAGGCCTACGGGCCGAGCTCTACCTCCCCCATTTTTACTACTACTACTAATGATTAAATTGGAGTGCTCACGGTATTTTTTAATTTAAGCAGATTTTTAGTTTAAATATAAACCAAAATAACATTTAAAAAACTGTTATTCAAGTTTTTAAAATATTTACATAAAACTACTGAAAATGAAATTGCGATACTGAATCAAGGTAGAAAAACGATATCGATAACGAGTAATTTACAGTTAATATCTATTTAGCTGGCTAGAAGTATTAAATTTACATTACTTTAGCAGTTTCTTTTTAAGTATTTACCGGTGCTTAGAAATACAAATACTTTTAAAAAAGTATCTACTTTGCATATATATTTTAATTGAATGTGAAATAAAGCCAAAGATTTGAGAACACAAATAGTTTGAATTTATTATATAGGTATTATTTGTCTTGAAGTATAAAAAAGTATATGTAACAACTGAAAAATATATGCATATTAGAATGTATAAAATATGCGTAGCAGAATTTATCTCTCTAGCAATAAATGATCTCAATGATTTGTTGACAATAGTCACACTGTGCCGGAGTTAAACAGATGGTGGTTTCAGCGAAGTCCTCTCTTCGATTTAACCGATATTCCACCCAATTGTCTCATGCGATTATTGACATTCACAGTAATTAATTTTCTATAATGCCGATAGTAAGTTCTAACCGAACAGCTATTAATTTTCTGTTTAAGAGCAGCTTTCACAACGCCTGCGACTCGCCGAGATTTCGAGCTTAAGACTCGAAATTAAAATATTATAAAATAGGGACAGGAGCAGTTGATATTTGAATTTCTGGTAAAAGAGATTAGATTTTTAACTAGAAGTCATAAAAGGCAGAAGATTTTCGCAGTTTCAAAGAACGAAGAACGAATGTAAAGAAATCCTAAAAGGGAGGGTTATAAAATTAGTATTCTTATAAAAAAAGGATTTATGCTACTTTCAAATATATTAATTTTTTTCTTTATTTACGGGACCGGCCTATTTTATTAGTTCATGTTCATAAATAGCTTCACTAAAGTTTTAGATTCTATACCTCAAAAGTCACACTAAAAATTTACAAATCTACCGATCCTGAAAATTCGTTGTTTTTTCCTAATGTTTTTTATTTTTTACTTGGGAATAAAATCCTTGGGTAGCAGCAGTAGTAATCATATTGTTAACAATCTCTAGAACGTTTCATTTCAGTTGAAGTTAATGGAGTTAGTATTATGGACATTTTGTTTTGTTTAATTGCCTCGATTTTTAGGATCCTTTAATTTAAATATATCAGGTAAATTAAATCAGCCTCAATATAGTCTTCTATATAAAAAGAATGATTTCCTTTACATTGGAAATGATTTATATAAAATTTGGTATTTTAGTTTATTATTCAGGGTGAGTCAGGAGGAACGCACCTAGGTGAGTAGATAGGGTAGGTATTATAGTTATTCTACACGTGAAAATAATTCTAAAAAATGGATGATCTTATATAGAGTAATTCAACCGACGAACATTGGAAAACACAGCGCATCCCATTGAATTAAGCCTTACCATCAAAAAGCAGCGCTCTGTAGGGGCAGACCACCTTTTCCAAGCTACTCGAGGGACGAAAACGAATATGAACGATTAAAGGTCGGGACACACATATCCGCGCCGGGCCCGCACCGAGCCCGCAGCGCAGCACGGTTCGTGTCTCGGCACGTTATCTACCAAACTACACATCTGCGAGAGCGCACCGTAGCGCGGCCGTGTCAAATCGAAGCCGTGAGTTGACTGGCAGAAAAGAGCTGCTTTAGCGATTTAAATAATAGAGAATACGTTCCATATTTGTTTGTTTATAAGTGTACATTTAGTTTTTTACTTAACTAAAATTTTTAATAAAAATTTTAATAATTATTTTTTTCGTACCTTAATAATAGTAATATCGATAGGTATCGATATAAATCTTAACCTACCTTTTTTTTTATGGTAAACACAAGCACAAGAGGAAAGTCCTATGACACTCTTGGAGTGGTGCTTGCGCGAAGATATTTGTGGGCATTTATCTTGAATCGCTGCAGGTTGTATGCGTCGGGAAATATGTGAGGTGGAAGCCCGTTAAAGACCTTTTACCCCCAACTCCTCAGAAATCTTCTTCCACAGCCTATACTTAAACGTCCTATTTCTAGACCTTTAATTTTTTATATCATATAATGCAGGATAGTCCCTAACTTCCTCAATTAGTTTTTCTATATTCATTTTTTGCTTATATTATGTCTGCCGAACCCGCACCGTGTCCGTTAAAATTGAAATAAAACTATTCTAGCTCCGTGTGGACGTGGTACAGAGTCGCCGCTCGAGAACGGTGCGGCTATGTTAAGACTACTGCATCTAATTACAGTACTTCGGCCGTATTACTGTCCAGCGCTCAAAGGCGCAAGTAGCAAGTAGCAAGAGACCGCAAAAAAGAAGGGTGCCTAAAAAAGCACCTAAACCCACCTCGACCAAGACTTCAGCAACCCAATAGAAGGGGACGCAAAAGCAATAAAAATTGCCATAACAGACAGAAGCTTCCCCGAATCACACATCTCGGAGTAGCAGTTCAACGCTCTTAAGGATTGGCTTACTGGAATACTTAATAGTAGAATACTTGCCCTGCGGATCGCAGACAGCGGCCAAAATTGCAGGTGCAAGCTATGGTGGAGGAATCCTTCACATCATCTGCGTCGATGAGTTGACCAAAAACTGTAATTTCGGGGGAAAATGAGATCCCCTGGAAAGGAGCTGAACTCCTAATAATGGAGACCAGCAAACTCCCAAAGTAACTCAAGGTTGGTAGTTTAGTTGTTGCCAAAGTCCCATCGAGGAACTGAAATTACTGTGAAACAGGCTGGATGCACAAAACAACATCAACACTATTCTGTGGAAAATACCAGCTACAAGGGAAGATATATAGCAAGAGCTAGCTGGCCATTCTGGTCCTTTCGTAGCATAAAGTTGAGACTCCTGGGTAAGCCGCAAGAGAAGGACCCACGCCAGGAACTTGTGTCAGATCAAAAAGACAGACCCAACTTAAGAAGCTTCATAAGAAATGATGTAGAGGCCGCACTACTGTGGGAGGTTTGCGATAGGGACACAGCGACGGTCAAATTAAGACGGCGGAGAAGGTCTACGACACAACAATAGTATCAGCATACTTCCTGCACGATCAATAAGATGAACCACCTCCTACCACAGTTTGGAGGCTGGTAGACAGCAAAGATCGGACAACCTTCTAATAGGATGCAATGCCAATAGACTCTACACTATTTGGGTGGGCACTGGAACTTTAACACATACTTTAAAACAAGGCAAGGGATGCATTTGTGACTTTCTAATAAGATGGCACGTTTCATAGGGCCCTAGCTTGTCAGATCACAGGTATATAAGGTTCGAACTGCAATCTGCGGACACAACTCCGAGGATTTACAGGAAACCACGGAAAACGAACTGGAGTCTATAAAGATACACTAGGACGCAACCTGGATAACTGTCCAACGGAAACTAAAAACAACCTGGAACTTAAAGTGTTGACAGAGCAAGTGACAGAGGCTATCAGAGATGTATTTGAAAAATCATGTCCCTCAAAAAAACCATAGCAAACAGGGAACATCTCCTTGTGGAGCCAAGAATTGAGTGAGCTCAGGCGGACAGTAAGAAAACTCTTAAACAGACCAAAGAGAACTGGGAAGTAGAATCAATACAGACAAAGCTCAACCAGAAAAAATGATGCCATAAAAAGGCAAAACGACAAGGATGGAGGAAACTATGCAGGGACCTAATTGAGATATCAGCCTATGCAAGACTCCACAAGGCAATAGCCAAGAGGCCGCAACAGACTCTTGGTTCATGCATAAATTCGAAAGGAAATTATACGAAACCTATGAGAAAGTTAAATGGGCGAAACACACGTTTAAACCTTTTTAAAGTCGTCTGGGGTAGATGGTACTACTCGCGTTATGCAAAATAATGAGATAACGATCATAAATAACATCAACAATAATGACTGAAAAGACAGCATATATTGGCTGTGCTAGCACCAATATGGTGGCATGCGGCAGAAAGGAGGACTGTTATTTAGAAACTCAACAAAACACGAAGAACAGCGTGTCTGAGTATAGTAGCAGTGATGTCAACGATACCGACTACTGCCCTAGAAAAACTTGCTATCGGCTAGCCCACTAGACCTAGTAGTACAGGCTGAAGCAATATCGGAGGCAAAAAGGCTACTATCGAATGGCGTAACGATCATAACTAAAGTTGGACATAATGTTCTATTTGACAAGATACAGGACCTTGGGCGTAAAAACCAATTTATGCAGACTTAGGCAAGGCGGCTACTCACAGTATGGCAGACTGTGGTCAATCAATTGAGGATCGAGGTACCTGTAGCCATACTAGAGTATGGACAACACAGTAGGCAACTCATGCTGAACTTGGGCTTCGAACCAACAGACTTACAGGCAAACATAATAGGAATTCAAACCAGTGTCCAACTGATGAAAGAAGGGGCGCCAAGAGATCGAATTCACTTCGCACTCATTACAGGAAACCAGGCAGCAACAAACGTTTTAGAAGAGTTTGTTTACATGATACTTTGACTAGGTCAAAGACAGTACACAACTGCTGGGAGGATCTCGCCGATCTAACTAGAGGTGCTAGCTAAGAGATAGAAACCATTTTTCACATTCTATGCTTCTGGGAAGCATTCAACCAGACCCTGGGTAAAACCAAACTTCGCCAGAAAGGATAAGAACTTCACCACTGCACAAAATACTGGACTTCCTAGAAGCAAAAAAACTGATCATGTGGGAGTAAATCTATGACGCACAACAAAGCATACCACAGTGTAGGGAACCAACTGGGTCAAGTTTTCTTGGGTTTCACACAGTCCCACACCAGTGGTTTAAAAATTACCGGTGTTCATAAAGAATTTCTTTGCTGGCAAAAAATAAATTAAAATGTTTAAAATAGTTTATCGCTTCTTATCACAAAAGCTATAAGTTAGTGTTAGTGAGAGTGTCTTTCACCAGTGATGGCAGCAATAATAGTCACAACTCTCATGTATGCTCAGACAAAAATCCACACGCATTAGTCGAAACTAATTTTCAGCACAAATTTTTGGTAAACGTAGGTAGGATTAGGATGGATAGGTATTTAAAAATTCTATAATATAAAAGCATTATTAAAGCAAGTCCCTTTAAATATCAGAATATAAATGTATTATCAGCACGATGGATCTGCTGTACATTTCGCTCGTTAGATCAAGCAATATTTGGTGGAAGAGTTTCCACGACTATGAATTAGTCGTGGTGATGCTTTAGTTGGCCTTCAAGATTTAAAGACCTCACAGCACTGGACTATTTGAGGCTGGTTTAAAAATGAGATATATAAAGTGAAAGTCGACGCATTAGAAATGCGGCAGTGATTGTCAAAGAAAGGCCTGAATCACTTAAAAAAAGGAACAAGGGCTCGCAGACGCAGTAGAATGTGTTTAGAGGATAGGCGGTATTTTTAAATATTTGTTAAAATAGCGCTATAATTAACACCACATTAAGGTAAAAAAAATATTTGTAATTACGCTATATTTCAAAAATAAATGAAAATCGTATAAGAACATCAGATTTTTTAAAATTATTTTTACATGCCCAATACTCACCTTAAGTTTGGGGCATTCCTGCCTATTCACCCTGTATATATTACCAAAAGTACTACCACGTGTAGTAACAAAATACACAATCTCGTCATGTATAAAGTACCTCTTAATGTTTTTATTTTAACATTTTAAAATTCAATGAACACGCCGATGAAAATTTTAAAATAAACAACGTTAACCGTACGAAAATCTTTTAGTGTAAAAATGGGGTCAAACATTTTTTGTTACATTAACGTATAAATCTGGTATTTCCTAACACGGTCAATATGGTATCCATTTGACGCTGTGGTAATTTCAAAGACGATTTCGGGGTATAGTATGAATATCCCAATTTATCGTATTAAAGCCTGATCCGGATCTAGCTAGTGTAATAATAAACCTCTCGATAATGTCTATGTTCATTTATTTAACCTACGTCTGGTATAATGTACAGAAGGCTTATGGGCTTATGTTAATAATTGGTAAAGTTTAATTTATTTTAATCGCAGTATTATTATTACCATTATTTTTAATTCTTAAACTGAGAAGAATTTATTTAAGGTATAATAGAGCATAACATTGTTTTATTACATTTTGGAATTTAGAATTATTTGGGTATTAAAGGGCAATTTAAATACGAACAAATTACGAAGCTTCAATCCATTACAAAAAAAAGCTCAAAAAAGGCCGTCACATCACTTAAAGGTAATGTCGTTAGTACCCATACGTTTATCTCCACAAAGTCATCAATAAATTAAACAGAAGAGATATGTTATAACGGACTTTTGACTTCTGTTAATTTTGCTACCAAAAACCTAAAGTTCATCCTATCAAAAGCCTTGAAGAAGTCTGGGTTGATGCATTTCCCTGAACTTCCCCTTAAGCCTGTGTTTCATATAAACAAAAACAGTTTATATTAATTGTAGAAGTATATTGAGTAATAAACAATAAAATTTTGGGTCGCATATTACAGCTGGTTAAAAAGATGAGTGTGACTAAGCCGATACAAAACAAACAAAAAATAAAAACGTATATTATCCCCTATTGTAGAGCAACCATTTCGCAGGATCTTGATTTATATACCAACAAACTAATTAACAAAACTTTCTTACAAAATATATCGGGTTGTTTGATAATGAGGTCTTCAGTTAGTACTATAATTAATAATTCTCTTTCTCTATATAGGAAAACCAAAAAAATCATAGTACGAGGTAGGTTACGGTTATTTTAACGTATATTTTGCCACATTTACTTTGACCGAAAATTAAAAAAGAATTCTCTATAACAAAGTCTAAAGAAAGATTCTTTTTTACTTTACATCCTCCTTTAAAAGCCTGATTTTAATAAATTTAAAATTCCAATTCGTTTGAACGCTTGCAAAATATTCTACTAAATTAAAATAAAAGAGCTAAACAGAATTAATCATAAAATACCATATTAAAAATGCATTTAATAATAAACCTGCTGAATTCGCATTCCAAAATATACACGCCCCGAGGTGATTGATCGCTTTATGGGGTGAGACTCACGGCATTTCATATAATATGAGGGCTATTTGCCATTTAGCTAGACTGCACCTAAAGTTAACGTGTCTGTTAATTCCAGTATAAAAAACAGATATTGCATTTATTTCACTGGAGAACTGTCCGACACGCAAACGAGGATAAGCCCCGTTACTTTTTTTTTATCGGGTGGCCTGGCATCCGGAAAATACCCAAGCCGCTGTTGTTTTAGGTTTTAATGACGTGACAGCAGACACAAAGGATTAGAATTATTAATTATAGAATTCCGCAGTGGTCTATTTTACAAAAAGAAGTTTTGGAATATAGATCTTTAAGTAAGTATATAGTTTTATGTAATACCTAATTGCATACTAATTATGTTTGATAAGTGCGCTCCAAAGAATGCGCAGCAACTAAGATGTTTGTTATTGTAGTTACAAATATAGTAAATATAAAATAGCAAAACATAGTAAAAACTAAAGCAGGTAATAGAGGAGGTTATTTCTGATCAAAAGTTTATATAAGATGGGCGCGATTGCTCATTTTTTACTAATTAGATTAGCACAAGATTCATAATCAGTTAAAATGATTTTTTTTGCTAAAATAAGTTAATTTCTTTTCTGTGTTGTATACCTTTTTATAAACACTATAAATTGTATTATTCAAAAAAAATTAAAGATTTGGCGAAGTGGCATATAATATAAACTTTTTTACCTTTAGAAATATTTTTTAAATATTTTTAAAATTTTAAAAATATATCATTTTTCTTTAAAATTGAAGGCAGCTGCCAATTTAGACAATATTTTATTTTGGAAACGCAGATTTTATGCTTAAAAATTACTTTTTACTTATCTTTAATTGTTTCTCTCTAGCAAATATTTAAAACATGTTTTATCTAAATAATATTATTTATTTCAAAGGACTCTAAGTAAAGCTCCTGGAAATCTAATTTTACCAAAAAGCTCCAATATACCATTTTAGAGGATTTTAGCGTAGTTTTTAAAAACCTTCTGCCTCTTAAGTTTATCTATGATAGTTATCTACCTCAGGAGGTTAGAAGCCATTTAACGCATTATATAATCTAGAACTCGTTTTTTTATTTTTCTTTATTAACATAACATATAAAAATATGAGACATTCCTCTTTTCTTTATGTGTTCAAGAGTGGTTAGAGTTATAATGTCCTTTTTTAATGATGTTGAATGTCATACCTGAACATTGTAACCAAAAAAGTAAAATTATAAGATTAGTTTGGCTAATCAAAATCATTGCAACTTCTCGTAATTTGGTAATTGGATAATCAAATATAAAGTAATGGCACTGGACAATTTTTAAACAAAAATTGGTTCGAAAAAAACTCTACCGATTGATAGAAAAATGAAATTGTTTTTATTATATTCTATTTCCACATATAAAACTGGAAGATTTTCTGCCTAGATTACAAAAATATTCTTAAAAATCTTTATCTCTATTTCCTTCCTTTTATTTCCCTCTGCTATTTCTTCTAAATTAGGATACCTATTATAGGTCATATATTTCGACTGACATTCTTTGGTTTGGAAATAAACTATTTTTTTTTATATGTATATTTAAAAATTAGTTTGTAATAAATAAAAATATTTTAAATGTCATGTATTTCACTCATCAGTAGTGATTGTTGTAGGTAGTAGTAGTGATTGTGACAGGCTTTTAGAGCATTAGAACAAGCTGTATTAATATCTTACAATTAATTAATAAATTAATTGGTTTTATTTTTGAAAATTAGGTTAGTTTATCATTAGTCACATTTAATTCTCTATAATAATAACCCCCTTAGGGGACCGGGGTCAAAGAATAGTCTCCCGGTATGCTCTGCCTATCGTAAAAGGCGACTAAAGAGGCAACCTGGGCCACCAGCGTTAAATGGTGGCACACACCCATGAAAATAGAGAATAACCGAAGCTTCGGAGAAAGGCCGCTGGTCATCAAACCCCAACCAAGACCTAACCTGCTGAAGGTGTTGCGCAGGAATCAGTGCTCACTCAAGCAGAGTTACCGAGAGAGCGCTTAAAATGGACATCTGCCAGGAATAGATCTATAATGGGTATTTTCTTTAAGGTAACACATCTGAAGCAACAAATGATTGGTTACAGACAATAGCTACATGCTGCATTCTGCAGAAAATATCCAAATGTGAACGTGACTGAGCAGAGAGTCGCCGACCAATACCGCGTCATTCTTAGAAACAACTTGATCCCAGAAACTCGAAATAACTCTATTAAAAGGGAAATAAACGATCAACAGGTCTTAAATGAAGGAAGGGAAAATTTGCAGGACAATGCCGACCGCGAGAGAATAGAAGCGGAAGAAAACTTACATTCACCAGACCAAGCACCATTACCAGAGGTGATAATAGATGAAGAAACCCAAAATAAAGACCAGAATAATGAACATCATGATGAAGTGCATTCTAAAATCAGAACAGAAATTAGAAGGGCAATGGCAGAGTATGAAGGCACAAACTCCTCAACAAGACCAGCTCTTCCTAGAGTTAGTTCTTCCCGCAAATTGGCCATACTTTTTAATGCTGCTAACTTTATTATACCTGATTACACTTTTACAGTTACGACAGTTGAACAGCTTCATCTAAAAATGTACTCTCCGGCTACCGTTGTTATTAAAACCCTGGGATGAAAAATAATAAATGACCAGCAAAGTGTTACATGTAATGAAAGATCGACACCGCCAGGGAAAGGAGACTCCAAAAAAATTGAAGATATTAGGAACGACATTGGCGGGCTAAAGGAATATATTGGAGATATCAGAACCAGAAGAGTACAAGAAATAGTAGAGCAAACAATGCGTCAGACCTAACAACATATAAGTATAGCAGAACCCAGAAAACTGTACTCCGGAACAGTGCCTAGACACCCTTAAATAAAAGTTATCTATTTTTTCAGGTCACTTAAGAGATATAAATCCAGTAATAAAAGGAAATAAGATAATTTTCTTTTTGAACGTTCAGAGAAGCAATTCTATCGAAAGCAAACACTGCCATTAGTACTTACCCTAGTAAAGAAAACATCGAGGAGTTCTGGAGCAGTCAACTAACAACACCTAGTGAATGCAACCTCGACACAATGGCTGACTGAAGAACGAGCAAAGCGTCAAACATATCATCGAATTGCCTTTTTTAAGATTTTCAGTTAAGGAAGTGACTAACGTCATGAAAAAGCTATATAACTAGTAAGCTCCAAGCTCAGATCCCGTCTAAAATTACTGGATTAAAAAATTGTAGTCAACACATCAACAACTGACCGACCTTCAAAACGACGAATCCTCTGAATTTGCACGATTTTTTAACAAAAGGCACCACTTACCAAAACACTCTAGATCCGGGTAAATATCAGCTAATAACATGCTTACCCACACTCTATAAATGGCTTATTATTGTACTTAAACTGTACAAAATAGGTAACCACACAGATTCCTTTTTAGAATTCACTATGGCATTTCGGCGAACATCAATAAAACTTCAGGTGCCTTATGGTAACTGCATTGGAACTAATATGATTCCTATTTGTAGGGGTATATTCCAGGGAGATTCCTTAAGTTCATTTTGGTGCTGCCTTGCCATGAACCCACTATCTAGCCAACTCAATTTAACTAGGTACGGATTTGGCCTAAAAAAAGATAATAAAAAACTAAGAAGAGTAAACCATTTACTTTATATAGATGACTTAGGAAGGAAATCAACTAGATCAGATGCTTAAAATAGTGGCAAAATTCTCTGATGATATAGGAATGACCTTTGGACTGGATAAGTGCTAAACTGTGAACATTATTAAGGGTAAATTACAACCAGGTGACTTTCAAACAGAAAACGGTCAGATAATAATGCTATGGACGAAGAAGATTCCTACAAATATCTAGGAATAAAGCAGATGCAAAGAATAGACCATAGAACTATAAATAATGAGCTGACTACTAAGTTCACTACAAAAATGCGACGACCTCTTAAAACAAGTCTTAATAGCAGAAACTTATTAAAACCTATTAATATATATAGTGTCAGTTCATTAACTTACTCTTTTGGTATTATAGGATGGACTAAAACTGACATCGAAAAATTTACAAAGAAAGGCTAGAACACCCCTTACGAAAGTCAATAAGCATCATCCGCGTAGTGCCGTAGAACAAAGTACGTTACCTCGACATATGGGAGTTGTAAAAAAAAATAAAATTGATTGACCAAGAAGCAATTTAAGTGTAAATCGGTAGGGTAGAAAAACAAATTTAATTAGTTTAACAAATTTATTTTATTAAATGTTCAAAATGCGCGCCGTTATTAGCAAGACAATAAAAAAGCCTATTTTCAAACTTCTTACGAACATTGGCAAGGGTCTGCCCGCTAATTTCTCTGCATTCTTGAAATATTCTATTTTTTAAATTCTCAATACTCTCAGGTGGGGTTTTATAAACTTTGCTTTTTAAGTAGCCCCAAAGAAAAAAGTCTAGTGGGGTTAGGTCCGGAGACCGCGCAGGCCATTCGATTGCACCACGTCTGCCAATCCACTTTTCTCGAAAATTTCATCAAGCCACTCTCGAACTACCAAAGTGTAGTGCGCGGGAGCTCCATCTTAATCCGTATTTATGGCTCACGTTTTTATCTTGATACCTTTCATTAAATGCTCTCGCTCGCGGTTCTGCGAGCACACCGATCTTGAGCTCCATAAAGGAAAATTATTTCTATTCTTTCGGCTAGCGTATACACCATTTTATTAACTCACTGTTTTAACTAAACTTGAAAAATTGCACGCGTCAAACTGACAGTTTTAACAATAATAAATCGCCTGCTTTTTAAACGCCCTAAAAATGTAAGGTATTGCAGTGTTTTTTTGTACCTATTAGGTAGGTTTCGCAAAAAATATAAGTAAAATAAATACACATACAAAGTTATAAGACTGCAAAGATTTTTGCAAGAAATTTGAAGACACTCTTTTTTCTCTTACTTAAAAAAATAAATAATTTGCTTGAAATAAATGTACTGTTTGTTACCACACATTTTAACTTCTAAATTGCCTGTATTTTTTTTATGATCTGTTATAAAAAATGTAAGAATTTTAAAATGATGTAGGTACCACACTAAAAGTATTCATTTAAAATACCAAAGTTTGGCGTAAATAAAATATTCATTATTTCTAGACATTTTCGCTAACTATTTGCTTACACATTTACCGATTTTTTTTGGCACCGTTGAATAGAGAATTTTACGCTGCTTACTATGATGTATCACACGATGGGGGTTCCCATTTGACATATTAAAGTGAGGTTAGCTGGAGGTGAGGAGGTGATTGACCGAACTTCAGTAAATGCATAATTAAACGTCCCCCTGTATATCTAATTTGTCGTTTTTTTTTTTTAAGAAAGGTATTAAGGGTGGATCGTTTTGAATTGAAAGCACTGTATATGAGCAATAGAAACATTTGTTCATCACCGATGTTCAATGACAGCTTCGTCCGCATTTGAAATTTTACTTTAAACTGTTATTCTTCATGTAGCCATTTTAATTTAGAAAAATATACTTAACAATTTATGGATATTTAAAATTAATAATTACCTCCTAAATAAATTAATAAAATCAGCAGTTATTATTATTTCAATAGTAATTATATATCAATAATAATAATAATAGCTACTACCAAATCAACTAAATAAAACTATTTCTGCATTAAGAAATTTTAAAGATATGGTCACTTCAAATATTTCTAAGCAATATGGTATAATCTTACAATATTCTCATAAAATATAAGATAATGCAGGAAAACTGGATTTCTTAAGGCATTTTCGAATAGATATTTCGCAATATTCTATTTTAAGTGATTTATCTATGTCATTAAATAGATTAGTTAATGGAATTTTGAAACTCTACTCTCTCTAAGACTAACAGCTCGATTTAGCTCTATATCACGTATTTTTAAGCCTGTCTCTAATTTAATCTGTACAAAAATTTTACTGACCTTGGTAAGTGTAATATATTTTATTATTATTAATTTATGCAAAGAAAAAGTTTATTTTGAATAAACTATTTAAATTTAATATTAGAGTTCCGTAAATAAGTGCTTTTTTCTCGTTTTTAACAAAATTTTCAATACAAATTGAAAAAAGTATTAATAAAGCAATTATGGCAAAGCGAAACAATTGAATTAAAATGCAAAATTGTTAAAGCTTTTAAGCCAACTATCACATGTTATCCTGAAAAAATTGACTGGCATATAAATGGAATTTAATTATATTTGATTAACTATCCCTCTTCCGAGCCAATGAGAAAACTGCAAAAATAATAATTGTAAATTTGCTGTTTAGTACTGCGTACACCATATTATTTTGTAGGGCGACATGTATGTCGTTAATTTTGTTTAAAAGTGATTGTTTATGAATCAAATTTAATAGATTATATATAAAATATTGGGACGCAGAATTTGCTTTCAAAACGGAAAATTAATGACCACATTTAATGCACGAGTTAAATTTGGTCATTGCCATAGTAAAAGATAAAACTATTAGAATTAAAATAATATTAATAATAATAATAACTTCAATAATAAAATTTGTTAAATGCACTTAGTACTTTATTGTATAATCGGAAATAATTCAATATTTTGTATTATTAATTTTATTGTATTATTAACATTAATTTTAAAATTTGCTTTGATGAAACATTTCTCAGAGCGCTTAAACTAGAAATAATACCTGCGTTATTTTTCGCCTCTAAGCATTGTTTACAGTGTCAATTTATACAGAAAAGTAGGGAGAAAAGGAAAAATTCAAAAATATTACATATTTGGATGCTCGTCGTTAAGTGCTTTCGAAAGTCATGGATAAGGACAATCAAACTGAAGATATAAAAATTATTTTATTTCTTTAAAAACGTAGAATAATATAAAGGAAAATTTCCATCCAAGAAGATAACGCGGAGTCAAGCAGAGCGACACAGCGAAATTACGGTTACAGTTGTCGACATGTAATTGTGTGAAATCGATACACATAATATAAGCAAAGATAATATAAAGAGAGCAACACATATTATAAAAAAATCCATGGGAGCATTGCATAGATGCGCAGCATTACGGAATTGGCTGTGTTTCACTATTTTATATGATTTTAATGTTTAGCATTTTCATAGTTTTTATAACAAGTCGCTGATTTATTCAATTCAAAGCTTGCATGAATGCCAATGATGAATATTATAATTTAAGTTGTGTATATCAAATTCTGTATATAAAAAATATAGTTATTATTCAATCTATTTCAGAATGCTCTGTTCTACTTCTCTTTTTAGTGTTATTAAAATCTTTTACGTTTTTTGTGTGTTATTAAAATCAACTGAATATGTAACTCAAAATTAATATAATAATTCAACTTTTTTAACTTTTAGGTAGCTTTGGAATTGGGTTCTTTTCTAAAATCGAGAAAACATTAGTTTATTCTATGGCCATTTTGATTTATGAATATCATGTTCTTCTGATAGTTTTTTGGAAAAATAGATGTTATAAATACAATATCTTTATTTGATTTTCTGCTTTTTCTCCGGAAAAAAGGCGTGGAAAAATATAAAATCCTCAGATGATAACTGGTGTTAGGGATCATAAATACTGCAAATACGTCCTGCAAGTATCCTAAAAACGCCTTTATATGTCTCCGATGATGATTGGATAGAGTATTGAGACATCGATCCGTTGAGATATGTTTCCGCTATATTATCTAGGTCAAGCTCCGACATTTCGAATTTAATTATTTATTAAAGATTTGATTGTTGTTGAAATTTTATAATTGCGAGAACTTAATATCTTAAGCTAAATAAAATCTTGCCTTTATTTCGATATTGTTTTAAAGCAAATTGTTTTACCGAAAATCTCCTTATTGCGGTTTTTATAAGTTATCAACGAAAACAGCTAGCAGTATTTTCAGATCTTAAAACAAGCTTTCGATATGATAACGTAATCTTGCTATATTATTAAATGAACTAATTTATGTGAGACCTTCGGAATAGAAAACTTGCTACTGCAGTTCTCCAAGCGAGATGCTAAGATCCTTTTTATTTTTCATTCACGTATTATCGATATAAATGGGTTTCAGAAAATTAACATGTTCAACATATAATCTAAATATACATGGTGTTCTGTTGATCATGTTACAAACTTCTAGGGCAGATAGAAAACGTCAAAAGAAACACAAAAGTTCATCTAAACATGGGTCCGGAAAAGCTTCCTCAGGGAGCTAGAGCTCTTTGAAAATCACCTTTAAAAACTAGTTTTTTTTTAATAGCTCCGGAACTACTTTAGCTGCCGCAACCAATTTTGGGAGGTAAATTATTGTTATTACTTTTATTCTTTTGAAACTACTAAATAAAAAAAATATTTACCAGGGGCTTCAGAATCAGGGGGGTATTTGGTAAATTTAGGCCCATTTCTTTAAGACTTTAATTTCTGCCCGTTTGGGCATTAGATTATGATGTTCCTATGCTTTTTACATAAAAAAGGTGCTCTTAGTAAAAGTCGGTAAATGGTAAATATCACCGTTTTTGTGAACATTGACGAAAAGCAAGTTATGAGATACAAAAATGAATTACCTATTATTATTAATAAACAATTAAAAAAAAAATCTGGCCTAAATAATAAATAAATGTTTAAAAAAAGTTAAGGTAGCCACTTTATTAAATTGGTACTCAAATTAATT
Organism: Anthonomus grandis grandis; assembly: GCF_022605725.1. Classification (NCBI taxonomy): domain Eukaryota; kingdom Metazoa; phylum Arthropoda; class Insecta; order Coleoptera; family Curculionidae; genus Anthonomus; species Anthonomus grandis. Next base: position 14,568,716 of record NC_065567.1, read on the forward strand.
AACTGTCACTTTAATTACCTTGAGGCATAAAATGTTTAAATGATTTTAAGTGTAATAAAAAACCAACAAATTAACAATTTTAGAAACGTAAACAAATTTTATTAAAGATTGGTATTACAAAAATAAACTTAAAATATTAATTGCTCAAAATGCCGGCCGCCACGATCGATACATTTATTATATCTACGCACCATATTATGGTTGACGTGGTTAAAAATATCAGGCGTGGTTTGGATTACTTTAGCAGCTGCGGAAATTCTGGCCACCAGGTCTTCTTCTGACTCGACTGGAGTTTCATATACGAGACTTTTCATATGCCCCCAAAGAAAAAAATCTAAGCGTTTAAAATCTAGTGAGCGTGCTGGTCAGGTGACAGGGCCTCCGCGGCCAATCCAGCGCCTTCCAAAATTTTCATTTATAAACTCGCGGACAATAAGTGAAAAATGAGCTGGCGCTCCATCGTGTTGTAGCCATAAGTTCTGTCGCATATTTAGGGGCAGATCATCTAATAGTTCTGGCAGTACATTTCTTAAAAAATTTAAATAAATATTTCCCGTTAAACGAGGAGGCAACATAATTGGATCAATTAAGCGTTCTCCAACAATGCCGGCCCACATATTGACCGAAAACTTATGTTTATAGCTCCTAAAATGAATACCATAAGGGTTTTCCTCACTCCACACATGATTATTCTTAGAATTAAAAATGACTTCTTTTGTAAATAAAGCCTCGTCAGTAAAAAGGACATATTTTGGAAATTGAGGTTCTTCTGTACACCGGTCAAGAAACAACTAGCAAAAATTCACGCGGAGCATAAAATCATTGGGTCCTAATGATTGCACCTTTTGCAGGTGGTAGGGCCGAAGAAGCTGTTCCTTAACAACGTTCCATACCCTAACATGATTTACATGCATCGCATCAGCTACTGCTCGAGTACTTACTGATGGGTTATCTTCAAATCGCTAAAGCACTTCTTCCTCAAAATCCAGGATTCGGATGTTCCTTTGCGCGCCATTATCTTGGCGTTTTATTTTAACGGAGCCAGTCTCCCTGAGCCGTTGATTGACCCTTTCAAAAAGTGTGTGAGCTGGGATTCGCCTTTCGGGAAACCGCATTTCATATAGTCGAGAAGCAGCTCTACCATTACATCGAACTTCCCCATAAATTAAAAGCATATCGGCGTATTCAGCAAAAGTGTAATCTTCCATTACTTAACCGTAATAAAAAGGGAATTAATATCATGTAAAAAATACTGACAGTGACAAATTTAAAAAATAGTGACAGTAGCAATGAATTAGCATTATTATTATTATTAAAATAATTAATTCAGGTGCTGTATCTTAGTTTGGCTTTAGTCAATTTCCACAAAAACGGTGATATTTACCGACTTTTACTAAGAGCACCTTTTTTATGTAAAAAGCATAGGAACATCATAATCTAATGCCCAAACGGGCAGAAATTAAAGTCTTAAAATGGTCCTAAATTTACTAAATACCCCCCTGATTCTGAAACCCCTGGTAAATATTTTTTTTATTTAGTAGGTTCAAAAGAATAAACGTACTAACAATAATTTACCTCCCAAAATTGGTTGCGGTAGCTAAAGTAGTTCCGGAGCTATTAAAAAAAACTAGTTTTTAGAGGTTATTTTCAAAGAGCTCTAGCTCCCTGAGGAAGCTTTTCCGGACCCATGTTTATATGAACTTTTGTTTTTCTTTTGACGTTTTCTATCTGCTCTAGAAGTTTGTAACATGATCAACGGAACACCCTGTATATGTCATGTTTAACAATATTTAATACTAAAGACAATGAAAAAATGCACATCACTTAAAATATTAAGTAACATATAAAGCACAAATATTAATTTAAGATACTCGTAATAAAACATAACCTATAACAAAAGATATTTTAAAATCGTCATTTAATAACCTTAACAAATAATGTATTCTTCAATTTATTGATAACCAGAGATTCCAATAAGTCTATGTCTGGTTGTCACATTATAAAATAAAGATCTATAATAAATGTAGCTTAAACCAAAATAAACTATATTTAAGTGACCCCTTTAATTTATATTATGGATGTATAGGGTAGGAACCTTTGGTGTGAAACTCAAATCACGAAATAGTTTGACCACTAATCAAAACTCTTAATTTTATTCTCGGCACGTTATTCACAAACGATATTAGTATCTTAAAGAGAAAATTAAAACTAAAACTACTTACAAGTGGTGATATATACTAAAGATGTAACTAATGAACAAAAATCCAATGAAGCATGGTTGAGCACAGTTTAAACACCAACTAAACTATAGAATTGATAAACTTTCATATGCATCTAATTTTCGACTGTCATTAAGTGGTTCAAGTAATTTCAAGTTATCTAGTCGTACAAAATGGCCAGTATATAAAACAAATTCAGCCAAACTTAAATTTTCAACTCTTCCATATTTCACAATCGTTACAATTATTAATCTCATAGATTCCCGGACTTTTCAAAGCTCTTCATTTTATCTTGTCGGTTTCCTAAAAGAAAAAAAAATTAAAATATAAAAGTATATTAGGTACATAATTAGTAACTTTAACCATTGTTTTCAACCTAAAATGCCAAGCATGCTGTTCCGTCAAAGCGGAATGGTTATTTATTTATATATATATTTTTTTCTTTATTGGGTCTTGTGTTTAAATATAATTAACATGAGCCTTATTGGTTTTAAATTCTAATCTTATTCTAATTACTGGCCTTTTATCGCGTCATAGTGAGACAGCCTTATTCTTTGACCGAGAAGAGTCGCACGCATCACCAGGTAGTACTGCACCGAATTTTGATGCAGTCGGAAGGAGCGCAAAAACCTTGAACCAAATAGGTTGCTCTCATATACACACATATTTTTTCGCGAGTGAATTCCAAAGACATAAAGTGCCGGCGCGCTTTTAGGCAAAATAACCCTTCGGAGGTGAACCTGTGGAACAAGCAGTTTGAATTGGATAGAAAAAGAAGCGACAGCAAGGTAGGCCACCACTTTAATAGGGTTGTCTTAACCGTCGTAATATTTCATTCCACCTATAAAAATACAGTCCACTATTTTAATTTTACCCCTTATTTTTGGTCGCTTCGATCGCGGATTTGGATTTAAGATTTATTGCATATATTTAGCTAAAAATTACATCCAAAACGTGTATTTAATAAATAACTAATGTGTAAAAAACTCATGGTCAAACTGATATCTTATCGGTAAACCTCATGTTAGACATTTTTTTGGTAAAAGATAGAAATTCCGTTCTCGGGTCAATCTAATCATACCGTCTACCTGTCTCTCTCCTCACATCTAGCGTCTCGACGTTTCACGTCGCGTTGCGCGACAAGTACACCACGCACGGTGACGTCCGCTGTAGCGCCGCTGTCGATCGTCCGTCTTTTATATTGATAGTGTCACGATCTTTATACAGAGTGAAATCAGGTCTACTCTTACTTTATAGTTATACATCGCCCTTCATTATATTTATATCAATATTTTATGACTTTTCGGTGAAAGATTTGGTAATTAATCTTATTACTCCCAAATATTAAACCCCCTGGTTTGCCAAATCTTCTCTCTCTCTTTGTGCTAGGTACTCATAGGCGATATTTGCCTCTCTCTTCTTATATATGGTATTATTTGTAATATTACTCATAATATCTCGCGTAACTCCCTCAATTGTTTTGATTATATATTGTGACAGTTTCTCTCTATTTGCTATACCTTCTCAGAAATGTGTTGCAATTTAGTGTATCAAAACAATTTCATTTATATGGCCTTATCTATCTCTCCTTCTCTTTAATGCTCTTAATATCTCTTGATCTCTCTATACCTCTGCACTTGCGTGAACAATTTTATAACTAATTTAATCAACTATACCCTTTACGCTTAACGTATAAAATAAATATACAAAAATAAATCAATTTTTTGAATCTCTGAGTTTATAGCTCTATATCAATTGGTATAAGTAGCTTGGTTAATTTCACCTTATTAAGCAATTTTTACTGTTTAATCAAAATAAGAAAAATAATAAACTCCCTTTCTCATTTTGTCTAAAACTTTGTTTTTTGCTCAGTATTGCTTTATCTCGGGTTAAAAATATTTTAATCCTAATTTAATTTTTCTTCTTTTGCTCTCGTTAATATGGCTGATAAAAAGCTGAGAGGCCTTATTGCTGAACGTGATAGTGCTGTTAGCCGCTTAGAAGAAATCAAAGTAGTTGCTGATAATGCCATTAATAATGTACGCCTTCATACACAGTTAAAAATTCGGGTCAAACACCTTGAAGGGATTGTTACTGAATTCAATAATCATCACGCCTCCATTTTAAATATTGTCGCTCAGGGTGATGATGATGATTTGGCGAATCAAAAGGCTATTCGAAAACATTTTGATGAAAATTTTTATTCAATTCAAGCAACTTGCGCTGAATTGTTTGATAATACTGAGCAAGGGGCAGAAAGGGCAATCCCCAATCATGTTAAATTACCTAAGCTGGAACTTAAAAAAATTAATGGCACTGTCCGAAATTGGAAGACTTTTATCGACCTTTATGACTCTATTATTCACAATAATTCAAAGTCTTTCCAATGTAGAAAAATTTACATACCTCTTAAATTGCTTAGAAGGACCCCCACTAAGTATTGTACAATATACTCCTTTAACGCATAATAATTATCCCATAGCCTATAATACATTGAAGGGTAGATATGAAAATAACCGGTTAATTTCTGTTAGTCACTGGCGCGAGATTGAAAATTGACTGGGAAGCTTTCGAACGAGCATGATGCAAAATCTCTTCAAACTTTATTAGATACGTTTAATGAACATTTAACTGCCATTGAGAATATGGGTCACCCTGTTTCACAATGGGATTTTATTTTATTTTATATGCTGTTTGATCGCCTTGATTCAGGCACGGCTACGAGATTCGAGCTCGAATGTGGTAAGTCTCTTGACGAGATTGATAATACGCATAAGCATTTTGAAATTTTATTAGACTTTCTTAAGAAGCAGTGTATCGCATTAGATACCGTCTCAAGCTCTTTTAAAAATGTAAAGCCTAGTACTTCTAAATATATAAAACAAACAGAAATGCCAAAAAGAACTTTTGTTGTTAGTGCTGCGTCATGTTACTTTTGCCACAAAAATATTCACTCAATTTATAAATGTTCAGAATTCTTAAGTAGAAATTCCCACGAAAGATATAAAATTGCAAAAACTAATAAATGGTGCACTAATTGCCTTGGTTTAAAACATAACTCTCTTAATTGCTCATCTCGTCGCCGGTGCGAAAAATGCTCCAAGCCTCATCATACCCTTTTACATCATGACTCCTTTGAAGTTTCTCAGCCACCTGCCGTAGAGCAGGAATCTTCTCCAAATTCTCTGCCTGTTGCCTTGACCAATATCAAACCACACAAAAATACTGAAAGCTCTGTTTTATTGGCCACGGCACAGATTCGGGTTCTGGATTCCCAGGGTCAATTTATCAATGCGCGAATCTTGTTGGACAGCGCAAGTCAAGTGAATTTTCTTACAAACAAATTATGTAAACGTTTGGGCCTGATCAAACAACCTCTTTCTCTTTTTGTTAAGGGCTTAGGTGATACTGTCTCAAATGTCTCTCATGAAGTGACATGCACCTTCACTCCTAAAGGTTTTACGAACCACAGGTTTTCTCTCGAATTTGCCATAATTCCGAAAATTTGCGAAAATCTCCCTTCTTCTGATTTACCCACAGACTGCTTTCCTCCCTATTTATTGATTAGTTTTAGTTAACAAAACAACTAAAATGCTTATAAAAAAACTTTATTTTTCTTACGATTTTTTTAAAATATAGAGTTGTTTTTTAATAGAATTTAAAATTAACAAATTGGTAGTTTTTATTAATAAAGGTACTGAAAAACATTTTAATACCGTATATATTTATCTCCAATGTTTATCCAAGCTTGAATCTCCCCATACTATCTATGAGATTAGAGATATGCTTTGAGGAATATCATGCCATTTTTCCCGAGCAGCATGAACAATGGGCTCTTGTGTGCTGCCATGGATGCCTGGCGATAGTGCCGGCCAGTCTGAACGATTCATGTCTTTCGATTCCAGATACTCATTTACAGCTCTGTTATGGTGAGGTCGGGCATTATCATCCATAAAAAAGTAAGCCTCGCCATAGTTTAACGTAAGGGTCTAGCATCTCCCGCATGTATCTGTCACCAGTCATTGTGTCTTAAATATAATTCTGTGCCACCATTAGACATGATACCAGTCCAGAATATAGTAGTTTCTCCTGCAAAGAGTGGCCACTATCCATAACGAGCTAGGTAGCTTTTGTTCACTTCCTCCATAAGCGTATCCGATGACTCTCCTGCACTAAATAAAAAAAAACAACTTGTTTCGCCAGAAAACACCGAGTTTCAAAACTCTGCAGGTATATGCTCTTAATGGTCGGCGACACCTCAAACTTGTCGTCAGTATCTCTTTGGAGTGCTGGTAATGCCATTGTTGGGTTTCTTCGGTTGGTTATAAGAAAATAATAATTATGGTGATGATTTGGTACACCCCTCAACTACTTCTCGATGTATAATATGAAGACAATTATTCTAAAAATAACGATTCCAAGTGCGCGACACATCATTTTGCCAAAGCCCATCTCTATTAGCCATGAACCTTTGAGAGTGGCTTTCTTTAAGTAAAGCCACTATTTTTGCATGGTCAATCCAACTTATGACCTATAGCGGCTACATTTCACGTGAACTCGTGAAATACTTAATTTATCAAATTAAGTATCTTTTTTTATTAACCTATTAATAAAACCAATAATGGAAAACTTGTTTAATAAAAAAAAATTTTGTACATTTTTATCAGGTAACTAATATGCAACAAATACAAAAGACAATTTGATAAATAAGAAAAAATTGTGGACGCTAAGGAATTTCTTCGTACAAAAACGAGGTGATGTAAAACTTTTTAATCTATATGTATAATCTGAGTATGTTCTCAAAAAATTATAGATTGGGACATATAAAATAGAAAAATAGAAGTACTTTTTTAAGTTGCCAATATCATTAAACAATCAACACAAATTTTTCTTTCATTGAAACTTTGCCAGCGTTCGTATGAGGTAAAATGCTTAAAAGGTCTTTTATTAAGTGAATAAAATTTTAATAAATCTATAATATTTATTTAATATATTATTACAGTTAGAAGAATTTATAATATTTATAGTTATTTGCCTTAGGGAAAATTATTAAAATGAGTGGCTTATTTTTATTATTCCTGCGAAGTGTTTAAAAAAATAAAGAGTCTAAAATATACCGATCCTATCGATAATAACATTTATATTACTTTTTAATTAATTAAATAATCACATAACAACATTTCTAATAAAATAAAACTTTCTTAAATGTCTAGACCGGGGAAAATAAAGGTTAGCCTTAAAAACTTTTTATCTTTTTGCATAATTCTATGCTTGTGCTACTGTGCTCATACACTATGAATAGAGCATCTTTTCTTTTTTTAGTACACTAATAAATTTTTGTAGAGCACAAAAGAATACATTATAAAACCAAATTCCAAGAAAAACGACAAAGAACTGCACAATTTAGATTTGAATTCTAATAACATGAATGCTACAAAATTAAAACATTTAATTTATAATGTAACAAACAATTGCCTTTGTAAAATAATATACCAGTTTCATTACTTCGCATAGCATTAAACGAAAATGTAAAGTTTAAATTTTTCATTTGTTTGGACAGAACGTTCCCTAGGTTTCTTTAACTTAACGTTACCTAACCATGTTATTTAGTCAGCGGGTTCTTGCGATATACAATTTCACATTATAGTCTACAATACACTATAAAATTTTTAATTTACAACTAAATCCCATCTCCATAGAACTATCTTATAAAGGGTGTCACCAGAAAAGCATCAAGGAAATTAGTTACTAGTCCTAATAGTTAACAATCTGCATTTGTCAATTACTCTTTTAATAAAACAAATTTTAGTTAGTAAGGTATTCAGGTAATTGTATTTGTTGCCTATTAATATACATCTTGCAATGAATATTTTATTAATTCATCAAAAATAAACAAGTTTTCTAAAATTTTAACAAGCTATTATATCCAGGGGAAAGGCGTCAATAATCATCAAGGATAATCTCGTAGAGGGTGGCAGGCAACTTTTAAATATTTATCAATTTTATTAGTAATTAAGAGTTAGACTATATAAATGAAATAATCTATACTATTGCTTCCAATGACTTGTAATATTTTTATTATAATTAATTATTTAATTTTTTAAAATAACAAACATAATTAACAATTTACAATAAATAAGCCATTATAATAAATAGGACCATGCCTCGATTACGAAACCGTTAGCACAGGTGCAAGCCTGCATGGCAAGGCCTTTTTTAAAAAAACGAATAATAAATAAAAAACAAAGAATAGCAATAACTATTAATCTGGCCAATAAAACTATTTTTTCAATAAAAAATTATAATAAAACAGTTTTTGTTTTTTATGATTTTTTAACACATTAATTGTACTTATTTCAAACTAAATTAAGCATTCCATTTATGTTTTTCAAAGAGACAATTTTGAATATACAGGGTGTTTAGGAACTATGGGATTAAACTTCTGGGGGTTGTTCAGTGCAACAGAAGAATCCATTTGAGTATAGGAAGCCGTGTCCGGAAATGCGTCACTAAGCCACTACGACCCTAAGACGCGTTAAAATTTATAAAAAATATTAATTACCTAAATAGGATCTGCTGCATTTATTTTTATCTTTTGTACATGATACCATAACAACAATTGTTTACCATCAATGCTTATCAATGTCAATTCTCAATGTCATGTTTAAAAAATTTATAGCTTACAATTTTTAAACATTTATTGCTAATGGAAAACTTTACCAATCAAGAATTGGCGGATATGCATTTGGCATACGGAGCAACAAACTGCAATGCACGAGCAGCATCGCGGTTGTATCATGAACGTTATCCCGAACGACAGCATCCTGGATTCAAAAAGTTTATTGCGGTTCATCGGCGGCTCGCTGAGACAGGCATGTTTAAGACCAAGATGCATGATACTGGTGTTGCTCGAACCGTAAGATCGGTCGAATTGGAAGAAGAGATGCTTCAGCGAGTTGCCGATGAACCATCAAATAGCACACGTGACGTCGCTAAGAATATTAATACGAGTAACGCTTCTGTCTGGCGGGTACTACACGAGCAACAACTCCATCCTTACCACTTCCAGAAAGTTCAAGGTATGACTGCAGCCGATTATCATCCTAGAGTTCAATTTTGTCGATGGCTTCTGGATCACATCATTGCACAACCAAATTTTTTACGATATGTTTTGTGGACCGATAAAGCCTCTTTCACAAGAGACGGTATTTTTAATAGTAGGAATAGCCATGTTTGGGACGAAGAAAATCCTTATGCAATTTTTCCAAAAAAACATCAGAATCGTTGGTCTGTCAACGTATGGGCAGGCATTGTTGATGATTATTTAATTGGGCAATATCTTCTACCGGAACGGTTAACAGGACCTATTTATCTACGTTCCTTGGAGGAAGTTCTCCCAAAGCTCCTTCAAAATGTTCCACTAAACGTTAGACAGCAAATGTGGTTTCAGCATGATGGAGCGCCGGCTCACTTTGCTGTACAAGTACGCGAGTATTTGGCTCAGCGGTTTGGGCACCGTTGGATTGCCAGAGGTGGAGCAGTTTCTTGGCCTCCTAGGTCATCCGATTTAACGTCGCTCGATTTTTTCTTGTGGGGACATGTAAAGTTTTTAGTCTACGAAACTCCAGTAGAATCAGAGCTAGACTTAATTGGACGAATAACAGCAAACGAGGATCAAATTTTTAGTGTAGTCCGCCGAAATCATGTGCGGCGTTTAAGTCGGTGTATTGAGGTTGGAGGATGATATTTTGAACAATTGTTGTGATGGTATCATATACAAAAGGTAAAAATAAATGCATCGGATCCTATTTAGGTAATTAATATTTTTTCTAAATTTAAACGCGTCTTAGGGCCGTAGTGGCGTAGTGACACATTTCCGGACATGGGTTCCTATACTCAAATGGATTCTACTGTTGCACTAAACAACCCCTAGAAGTTTGATCGGATAGTTCTGAAACACCCTGTATTTTTTAAATCCTCTCTTATTGAAAATTAACTAATTACGAAACTTAAATACGATCAGTTTCTATTAAAAGATTGAATTAAATTTTTTTTAGTATATGTGTAGGGATTATTGACTTTTTAACAATCATTCAGATAACCGTGGATAAAAAAAAAGATAAAAACGAAAAAAAAAAGAAAAAATATAAAACAGTAAAGAAATCACCTGTGATGTGAATCACAATAGTGACTTATATCGGGGTTATATAACTTTTCTTGATGCGCACTTAAATGCGCAGTAACTCACACTTTTATTTCACAACTCATAAAAGTTAACATAGAGCTCTGCGGGATTACATTTATGTAACTAGAGTTACACATTAATTAAAATACCATAAGCCAAATTACCAAGCTTAACAATTCTTCAAAGACACCAAACAAATTTAAATATCCTCCAGAACAAAATATCACTCAAATTTTAAGAACAAACCATACATAAAAAAAACTACTAGAGTTCTTAATAGTAAACCATGGAAAACACTAAAGGTCATAGGTTAGTCAAAATTGTTTAACGAATGAACATTTTTTTGGTTGATTTGCTCTCAGAAAGTAGAAATACGTGTCAGAAAGTACTACCTTTCTTTTCTCTACTTCCTGACTAAAGGAATACACTAATAAACATATTCTTTTGTCATTTAACTTGAGGTACTAAACTTAATTATATTCACTCTGATTGATGTTGTATCATACAGGTCACATATGTTAGCCTAGTGTAGATATTTTGTTTTCCCATCCAAACTGGAGGTACGCTGATTGTTTGCTTCAGTTCCACTCCTCTGCAACATATGTATAATAATTCTGCTATAGGTAACGATTTTACTGTAATTATTTTTATGTAAAAATTAAATTGACAAACAATAATTACTAAAAGCTTAGAAGTTATGATATAAAAATCTTCAAACCAAAATAAAAATATTAATAAAAAAAAACGACATAAAAGGTTTTTAATCTGGACCTGTGCAGATGAATACTCTATACTATATTAATATGCAAGAGTTCACCATTATAATATTATTTTTGTTGTATTATAACTGTAATTGTTTGCATAAATACACCTTTTGAATTAATACTTATATGTAAAATTATTAAAAATACACACATAAAAATGGTCTAGGGTACAAATATGAAAAGCCCTTTGATTTAAGATGAAAAAATTGGTTACCAAGGTAAATTGTGTGTATTATTTGTTGGATATTCCTGTGAACATACCTTATCACATGCATCATATTATTAAGTTACTGTTGTCTTTAAGGGGTATTAGCTAAACTAAAAACTCTATTTAGTACAACTTTTGCTGCCAGTGCAGTAAAAACTTGTTTTCATAGCGCATGCATAGTCAATATGCAAAAGCAATATTTTAATCGTAAAATTTAGTTACAAGCTGTTGATTTAATACAGAACTCTGTTTTTGCATCAGTTTACACTTGATAATGGTTGGAGATACTTCCTAATCGAAGCGTTGAGCCAAATTTAAAATAAAAAAATTAAAGTTTTTTTTTTAAGTTTTTGATCCACGTGCTACAGAATTAGGTCAAAATTTTGTACTTATGCACGCCAATGCAGGTTCATATGTTGCAAAAGCCACTAGAAACATTTCGTAGCCGCAAAATCTTCAGGTATTGCCATGGCTTGGGCAAGCTCCTAATTCAAATTCTATCGAGCATGTTTGGGACATGTTGAAAAGGCGTGTTTGAAAATCAAGAAATAGTGTTCCAGAAAAGAAAAGAATTGCTAAACAAAATGCAATGACAGAGCAAAATGGCATTGACAATTTAATCAGGAGCATACCAAATGAATATCGAGTGCTATTAACAACAAGGATCGACATAAAGTCTAATAATAAAAACTTTTTTTTTAATAACTTAATAAAACCTTCATATTTTACTTCTTTAAATAGTTATACATTATTATTCTTCCGGTTTAGTGATAAATTTTTGTATTTTTAATTATTTAATATTCAGCAGTCTTTCCAAAATTAATTCAGCGCTTAAGTTCAATATTTTCCAAATAAATTTTCAAATTTCCATTTACTTGTCTTTAATGCCTTTTCCCTATACACTATTTTGATGTGTGTATAATATATTTCTAATTATTTCAAAGGTCTTGAACCGCTTGTTATGTTAGGAATAAAAATATAATATATAAAGTACATATTTAGTCGTACAAGTCTCTTTGATAAAGAATTTATTATTTTTACATGTAAAATCTTTACTGTCAAAAGACGATACCGAATTCTTTAAAAATAACAGGAATTAATCTGGAAATCTTTAAATTTTAATAGCAGTCGTCTTATTAAAATCCATTAGCTTAAGACCTTTGGAAGTATTATTTTTATCCTAACAATGACAAATTGTTGAAACCAATTTGAGCTAATTCTTCATAAATATGAATGAAAGTTTTGTTTTCATTCTTTGCTGGGGATTACTGTATTGTTTTCGTCTTCGTACCGTATCACTTCAAGCTTTCTTTGTTTATTTATATACGAATTAGGCTCGTGAATAGCTTAGTGACGCTTCAGAATAATATCTCTCGTATTTCAAGTAAAAAATATTTAGTCTTATTTAAGACTTCTAAATTGAACAATAAAAAATGATTATTATATATTACAAGGAAGTTTGGTAATTTAAAGCTTTGCGATGCGATTTGGCTCCAATTTTAATTTGGAATTTCATATAGGCTGCAATTATACATATATGTATACACCCTATAACCTTTATTAAGTCCTAGGCAATCTAAATTTCATATTCTGTTTTTTACAGAATTTATGTTACTAAATGTCCTGTAAAATTTATAGCAAACATAAATTAACCCTTATTGAAACCCCTATATTATCCAGATCTGAACAGTAGAGAAGAAAATATATTTTGTCTCATTATATCCCTATCGCCACTGCCAGAGATCACTTGGGTGGGTTGTAACTGAAGTACGGTAACTAAATTTTCAAGTTAATGAAAGCTAAACAGTTACGTGTTTTCTTTCTAAACACATCTATTTCAATTTAATTATGGAAAGGACATGAGTTGAAATCAATATGGCTAGTAGGTCGAACATCAGTGCTATAGATATATTAATCCATAAGTAAACTTAGGTACTTTTGCAATAATTTTATTATAGGATTTAATAAAATGTTGGCATCTTACTGGTATTCTAGTATATTGTAGCTCTCATAGTATATTAATCAAATTTAGTTTTAAAAAAAATTAAATAAAAATATTCTTAACCAAGACGGCTATATTTCGGTAATAAGAGGAGAAGCAAATATAATTAGTAAAGAAACGTGACTATAAGACCATTTATCATATCATGAGGCTATCTTAAGAAAATGTAGTATAATTTCACAATCTAATACTAAGCGTTTGGTCAAATAGGTAGATTATAGATTATAGACAAATTATAGATATAATTGCAATTCTGTTTGGACAACTCTATCCGAATTACAAAAAACAAACGACAAATAAAAAAAAAGCGATCTTCCAGATCAAACAAATTCAAAGACTGTTGCTAAGGTTATAGAGAAACAGTAAAATCAGGTAAGAATCAGCGGTCCCTGAAAAGAACTTGCCCAGTTTGAATTTATCAAAAACAGAAATACTATGGATGCAATATTGATTGCTCTATAATCAAGTCTTAATAATGGGGAAGTAGCTGCAGTAGTTTTATTTCACCGTAAAAAAGTGATTGATGGTTTAAACCAGAAAGTGCTTTTAAATAGACTTGAGTTAGACTTTTTGAGGTAGACTGGTCTACTTTTACCTTTCAGCTGTTAGCCATGTATGTCTGAAGGAAATAGGGTTTACATTATTGCCGGTGCATCCCCAGGATTCTTATAGACCCGACGGCTATTTCTTTTGTAGATTAATGATCTTCCTATGTTGGATATTTCAGGTTCCTTTAGTGTATTTGACGACACACCAATATTCTTGAAGGACAGAACTTCTGTGCAACTGGAGGCAAAAGTAGAGAATGATCTAAATATTGTGAAACGCTAGTGGGATTCTCAAATTTGTCAAAAAACATTTAACCTCTCAACCAAAAACAAAACGTCAAATAAATAATTTTCTGGGAATTCAGATAGATGAATACAAATTCTCTGATCACATATTGTCATTAACTAAGCAGAACAGTTATGAAATCTAGGTGGTGTTTCATGCAATAGCAACAAATTTGGCAGTTAATAGATATTATGCCCAGTTTTGGATACAATATAGTGTTTTTTTCTAAAGATATTTTTTGTGGGGTATTTGTTTAATTTTGACTTCTTACATAAAAGACAAGTAATACGAGTAACTGCTAAATCAAAACTAAGAGATTATTGAAAAATTTTATTTTATCTCTTTAAGGATTCTTAACCTGGCTTCTTTATCTTAGAAATAATGCTCTTGATTCATGGGAAGTTTGGTTGCAAGACCATGGCAGCCTGAAAAATTAACCAACACACTCAATTATAAGCAACATTATCAACCTACCTAAATTAGCATCTGAACTCACTACACTCCTAAATATTTACTCAGATCCCATCATATTCACTTGGAATTTTTGTAATCTATGGGACAATATTATGTAATTTAAGAAAAAAAATTTTGTTTGTAAAAACAATCTTTGGCTTCCTGAGGTACCCAAAAATGACAAAGAACCAATATTTTTATTTTCTTAATGTGCTGAATGCAATAAGACAATCTAAAAGATCGTACCACTGTTCAGTGCCCAAGATCTAAAGAATCTTGAGGCCAAATTTCGGTCTAAAATTATTGTAACGACATTGGCAATTCCTCGAATACCAATTCTTCTTCATCATTCGAGAATCACACAACTGAGCATACCACACAACGTCTCTGGAGACGTGTGAAAGGTCAATGAATCTTATGAAATCATAATCAGGAGAGTATATAAGGAACCTCGATCCTGTATATATGGAATTCATTAAACTGATTCACCTTAAACCGCCTCAATTTGATGGTACTACACCATGGAACATTTATCAACGTTTGAAGCGGCTTGGTCATTCAGGAAGAAGGTTGCTGGTCTTAAATTGGCCTTGAAAGCAGATGCTGTTGCCATCCTGCAAAGAGTCCTCTGATGAACAAAAAGTATACGACTACCTAGTGAGGCATTTGAATATCCAGATGTCCAGGAAAGGATCATGGAACGTTTGGCAGTTTAAACATTTGTGAATGGACTCCGTAATGGTGAAATGAGGTAGGTGTTATTTCTAGCACATCCACCTAAACTAAAAGATGAATTAACAGGAGCCCTTAAATTCGAGGATGCCAAAAACATATCCAGCAAGTGATTTCAGGAGAGAGACCAACATTGAGGAGAGGGGATCATTAAGCGGGAACGATAATGGAAGACGTAGCGGCCAGGACCGGAAGTTAGGGTGTCCGAAACGTGACGAAGCAGGTCACATAAAAAGACACCCTCCAAAATGTTCCACTTACGCCAATCTAAGGAGGGTCGGGAAAAGGCGGTCGTCGGCTTGTATTCAGTAAGCCGTAGAAAGAAGACTCTGTCCGAAGGATTTCAAACATTGTCAGCGTCCCTGATAGTTAGCAGAATAGGTATCTCATAGAAGACAAGAGGAGGATCCCGATATCCAGATAATCCTAACTTATATAAAAAAAGAAAAAAGGCAACTTGGGAAAAAGTATCCAGGTATTATCCAAATGTCAAGTCATATTCGGCACAATGGAACCCTCTAATTTTGGAAGATGGACTCTTGCGGTAGAAAGTAGATGACCACGAGGGTAAAAAGGAAAGAAAGCCAATCGTTGTGTCTAAATGTCGGATTTCAGAGATGCTAGAGGAATTCCTTTCCGGTAAGTCAGAAGACATCTTGAAGTCATAAAGACCCTGGGAAAAGTGAAGGAAAGACTTTTACTGGGTCAATAATATAGGATACATAATACATACATAATACATACATAATACATACATACGACACATTTATCTTAGCCGACTGGCTCCTTATTATGGAAACCGCAAAGATGCTGAGCTGTGGCAAATCTAACCAGAGTCAGATTTGACATTCGACGAATTCATGGCTCCTTATTGTAATGGCCAAAAGAGTCGGTACAATATGACCCGCGAAGTGCAGCTTAGACCTGTTTCCTGTTTCAAATGATTATGCCCTGGCACATTGTGTGGCTAAGGATTTACAAGCGTTTGGAGGAATAGTTGAGGTTTTCCGTAGAAAGTTCGGACAAAATTCAAGAGCTATATTGGTAGCTGCGCAAGTACTAAAAATAACTAATGAAGAGACTAGTAGAAAGATCTTCTACCTGGTTAGCCAAGAAGTGTCACATCAGAAGTCGAATTATAAGGACTTTTGAACGCTTTGTGTTCTCTAAAAGAGTAGTTGCTTGTTTTTTATTTAATTTTTATCCTGACAGATGATTTATTTTATATAGTCCTGAGGATTTCATAGAGATCCAAACGTTGACCCAGTTATATGTTCTGATAATCTAAGAATCTTTATTTCGAATCAAATCCAGCAACGTCGAATAACTCAACAATAAAACTAATTCTGCTTTTTTTTTTAACAAATCGCCAAATATGTGAGAAGCTAGGTAGAACGGAGGCCAGAAATTGGCGAGAAAATCTCATTTTCTGATATTAAAATTATGTCTGCCATAAAGACCGTTAGTTGTTTAAGATTTACTCTTAATAAAAAGTGATGCTTTAAAAACGGCACTTTTAGTATTTTCAGTTTTATGTGACCGATGCTGCAATATTTTCTTAAACGTCACTTTCATGCCTGGGAATAAACAATCTAATCTATTTTAAGAAACGCAAATTTTAATTTTTTTTAAATCGTCAAAGTTGTATAAGTGTAATTTAACAAAACAAACATTAGATATCTCAGTACTAAAGTGAAATAAAGCAATTGACATGACACTTATAAAACTTTAACCAAATTACTTTAAGTTATCGCAACTAAAAATGCCTCATGGGGGCCGAGTTGTCTCTGTGTATGGCAGTAGTAATAATTTTCATGGTGTTAATAGTAAGTAAATAAATATGGATTTTATTTTATTTTCAGAAAATATTAAATACTATTTTTGTCAATATTTGCGAATACACGTTCGCTCCAATTTCGTATTAGTTTTTGAAAATGCAATTACTGGCTATTAAAAAATAAAACTGCTTCAAATGCAGTACACCGGCTTTTATTAAAGATTGTTAGATTACCACCTGTACCAGCAATTTTCAAGGCTTTGTAAATTGCAGTATTTAATTTTCGTAGCCAAATTGGTTTTTTATTTAATAGCCTAAAAAACAGATAGTTTTTTTAATGAACTGAGAGGATCGAATATGGCTACTACAGTCCTAATTCATAAGTCTGGTGAGAGAAAAAATCCTAAAACTAAGCCCTTGCTTTATTTAATTAGTCCTATTCACGACATATGTTTGGCCATCGATATTAGCATCTTCAGGAGGAGATTGAAACTGATTTACTAAATTTGCTTTTCACCTAAGCAACTTCATTGAAAAACTAAAAAAGATATGACTTTGAAATTTTTAGAAAAAGACTTTTTCAATTATAGAATGGATTCCAGAACTCCGATGATGCAATATTTCATTCGAAAAGTTAAGTACCTCCTGGTTTAAGAAAAAATATATTCTTTCTATACGACTAATGAATATTATAGCTGTACTTTTAAGATATCTTGTTTAAAATAAGAGAAATCAATTAATTACACACATGCTCAAAATCTAGGAATATTTAAAATTTTACCTAACTATTCATTTTTCGATCATCTTTTTTTTTATTTCGTATTTTGCATATGCAAATTATATCTCAGATAGCTAAATATTTTTAAATTTTATAAACATACAACATAACCTAATACAAAACATAACTTGTCTTTAATAGTGTCGTGATATCATGTTCCATGTTTTATAAAATAATACGTTTAACAACTTTTTCATATCATAATTCCATCTTAAAATATGATAGAAAGTTTACTTATTATTATTAACAGAGATTAGAAAACATCTCGTATAATTTTCAAATGTTAAAAACTCAGTTTTCTGAAATAATTAAGCCGTTTGCTAAAATACATACACCAATTGGGTTGGGTTACCAGAGGTAATTTACCGAAAAGTTTCTGCTGCTAATTTATTGCTAATAGGTTGTTGATAGCAGTCTATATTCCTTTGATTATTTATTCGTGTTGCGTGACTCAGTTAAAAAAAGGGTTCTCCCCTAAAGAATTGTAGCAATTAGACCCCAAAGGCGGTAGCTTTTTAAATACCTTACCATGCTCCCTCTGATTTAATGAAGTGTCGCGTCATGTAAACTTGGTGGAATTGAAGGCTCTTATATCTTTTTTTTATGGAGATTAATTTTTGGGATGGGCGCATAATAAGTACCTGTCAGAATTAGACTATGGCGGTATTAAATATACTTTTACTCATTATACAGGGTGATTCATTAAGAATGGGCAATCTCTGAACTAGAGATACTACACCCCAAAATATGGCGATTGAGCTTAACATGTCGTATACAAATGTTGCAGGTTTACGAGATACAGGCTATTTAAAGTTGGAATTTTAATTTAAAATTTCTTAATAATTTTATAATTTTAAGCAGTATCGTGTTGAAAATTGGCGACTTTATGTGTTTTGACATAAAAATTACGAATTTTGTGGTAAATTTAGCATTATTTATACAGGGCGTTAGATACACCCTGTTACTTACAACATATATTTTTTGCCTAATCAGGTATGGCTAAAACGATTAGAAAATCTCAAAGGCAGTTCAATTTTGAATAAAAAAATCTATCAGCTTTTAAATTATTTGCATTTTTATCCTTTAAATTACTACTATGCTGAGTAACAACAGTAAAGACAACAAATAACAATCAGTAACAATATTAAAAGGAAACAAAGTAAATGCTCAAAATGCCCGCCTTCCACTTCAATACACTTTGTAAGGCGTCTCCTTAAAGATCTTTGAATATTAAATAACTTTTGTTAACTATTTTTGATAATATTAGCAGCTTCTTAAATTATCTATCGTAATTCTTCGATGGAATTAATTGTATCTTTGTAAACCAAGTCTTTTATGTGTGACCATATTGAGAAGTCTAAAGGGTTTAAGTCTGGACTTCTAGGTGGCCAAACAAATTTACTGCCACGCCCAATCCACCGGTGAGGAAAATATTCATTTAGGTATGGCTATAGTGGTACATCATCTAGTAGTGGATTTTAATAGTTCAAGGAAGTTTAAATAGAGGGGCCCGTTCAGATTAGGAGAAAGTTCAAAAGGACCAATAAAAAAACCAGATATCGGACCACAACAAATATTTATCTTGAATTCATGCTGAAAATGTTGTTTCTTTAGAACATGTGGATTTTCGGAGTCTCACAATGATTATTTTTTCAATTTAAAACACCTCGTCTAGTAAAATTCGCCTTATCGGTGAAAAGAAGGTCATTAAAAAATTCCTGGTTTTCGGATTGTTTATCTAGCATGAACTGAGCAAACTGTAGGCGAACTGGTAAATCTTGAGGTAGCAAATTTTGGGCAGGAGTATAATGATATGGACAGAGATTCTCTTTCTTAAAAATTCTCCAGATAGACGATTGGCTTATTCCTGTTGCCGTACTTAACCGATGAGTACTGAGATCTGGATTTTCCGAAATACGAGCTAAAACCTCTTCTTCATCATCGACGTTGATATTTTTTGGAGCACCATTTGAGGTTTTAGGACAAAAACACCCTGTTTTGCCTAGGAATCTGAATAGTTTGTGATTGAGTTGTCTTCAATTTGGGTATGATTCTAAATACCTTCTGGCTGCACCAAGTCCACTATAATTCATATCACGCATTTCACTGTTGGAATATTCATTATGACGTGGCATTTTGTTATTTTAGAATTTTTACTGCAAATAATACACTCTTACTTAGTTGTCATATAATTTCTTTACATGAAAAACTGATAAGTGCTGACACAAGACTACTTGAAAAAAAGTCAAAGCAATAACGGTGGCTAGTTATAGATTTGAAAGATGAAAAGGCTTTTTTAAAAAAAATTATTTTAAGAACGTTACAGCGTTGTGACTTAACTCTACTAATGCTTAAATCTATCTGATTAAAAACGATACAAATTACTTCTTAGCTAAAGTAAAAATGATAACATTGCAAAAGATCATATTCTATAAACTAAGGAATAAAATATACTATAGTAAGGGGTTATATGTTATATGTCATAACTCCTCCCTCCTAAGAAACGACCTTACGGATGGTACAGGAGTGGTGAGGTTATATGACGATTTCTGAGCAGGATTTCATCATAGATTCGTCTGGATGTGGGCTTCTCTTAGATATTCTTGGCATCAGGAATTTCTGCACCATAAAGTAGCTAATTATTGCTACTAGCAGAATATAAAGTAATACAGTATAAATGCTGGTTCTGTGGTAGTATACAGGTTGGTTCAGGGCCCGGTCAAGTCTTTGATGCTGAATCTCGATGGATTTATGAAGATGTTTGGCTTGATTTAGGTCCAGTGAGCTTAATTCCAAATTATTGAAGAGAAAAGGTGTAGCTTCATTGCCAGGCGGTGATAGGTTAATTTGAGGTAGTTCGATGTTTTTGTAATGGGTTTCTGGATCCTTGTAATTTTTGATGACAATATTTCCGACACGAATTTCACAAGTAGAATCCAGTTCTACGATGTAGGTGCCATTTAATGGGATATTGTCTTTATTGGAACCACAAGTCTGGATAGCTGCAAAAGGTCGAGGTACGATTAGCATCCATTTTCCTTCTTCCAGTTTTTCTGCTTTGTTGGTAGTAATTTGGATTTTCGTCTGCTGGCATTGGGATATTGATTCTCTGAATTTTAGCATCTGTACTTCGCAAGATGCATCTTCGTCTATAGGCAAGGGGTTAAAGTCTTGGCAAACATATTCGTTGGTGGTGATCTTCCTGCATGGTTGGTTGGATTTTGAATACTTCAGCTCATTAAGGATTAGGTATTTGGTTTGCGGAAATATTACATCGTGGAAAGTTTTTGAAGGTGTAGGTAGAGGATAAAGGTGGTACAGTAGATAACTGTTCTTCTCTACGATTGGCATTTCGATGATAAATATGACTTTATTTCCCTTTGCGTAACTTTTTATATGAAGGACTTTCTCAAAAAGAAATACATTTTTTAAAGTTGGATCAAATGGGAGTTTACCGGATGTTAAACTCGTAGAAATTAATTGAATTTCCTTAAATAAGTCTTTTGGACTAATGATCGATAGATGAAAGGTATTTAATTTTGAAAAAGTTATTGCTATTTGAAGATCTTTTAAGACATCATACATTTCTTGTAAGAATGTGGTAGCATGAGATAGCTTGCAAAAGAAAGAAATGCTTATCTTCAAAACTGATTTTGTTAAGTCTTTAGACCTCTTTTTGAATTAAATAACAGGATGTAACTAAGGCTCTATATAAATAATGCTAAATTCACCACAAAATTCGTAATTTTCATGTCAAAACACATAAAGTCGCCAATTTTCAAGACGATACTGCTAAAAATCACAAAATTATTAAGAAATTTCAAATTATACAACATTTGTATAAGACATGTTAAGCTCAATCGCCATATTTTGGTGTGTAGTATCTCCAGTTCAGAGATTGCCCATTCTTAATGAATCACCCTGTATAGATTTGTCCGTAAAGTTTTTTCGAATATACCCTGTAGTTAAAGGATTAAAGCTCTTAAAGTTATTTTCTATACCAATTATGAGACGGTTAACAAAAACCACTGTTGATTTAACAGTACCCGTATGCTTTTTAATTTTATTGGCATTTCACACTTTAAATCCATACAAAAGTAAAAAGGCCATGTGCTTGCAGTTAACACTCTTTGGCTTTCATTAAGCGTGCTTTAATTGTTGGGGCTGCACTTCGTTTCTAAAATGTTATTTATGACACCGTTCAAAAAGCTGAACTAGTTCTTTGTGCTCGACTATAAATCGTTAGGCTAAAAATGTTACCCTTATTAGAATTACGTATCGGTAGATAAATAATCCCCTTAAAAATAATTTTTAAGAGTGGGATTAAATAAATATGTTTCTTTTTGTACATAACATATATTATTAAGCTCTGAACAGCATAAGCGCATAGCATTTGAGTTTAGCAAATGTATCAGAACCCTAAACGTAATTATTTTATTCCTTTTTATTAAGTTGACAATTTTTCTCATAAATCTTAAAATGGATGCGACAGAGCATCCTGTTTGTCAGAGTATAATTTATTTTCTAAGCCCATAAAAGCTACTGGGAAATTTGTCTTCTTGTTTGCGTTAAATCTATCCTAGTTTTAGTTTTTCGCTTTTAGGTGTGGATGCTGAGCGTTTTCTTAGCCCCAATAAATTTTCAGGCGAGTTAAGGCTTCCATATTTGTAAGTACTTTTTGATTAATACTTTGTATTTGAAACTTTTGCTACACCCGCACTACCAGATCGATATACTGTATACTTTAAAATATGGCTTTTAATTTTAGATTAGTTACTGTCCACCACTTAAACGATGAACAGATAAAATAATTTGAAATTTTAAATCCAGATTACAGTGTGACTTTAAAGCCGATCATTATGTGTAAAGGATATCCTTATGGGAAGAGCAATCGAAATATAAAAGAATACAATATTTTTTTGATCAAGTAGAAGCAAATATCTTTAGCTCTGTCACTCCGATTTACAGAATTTGTTCTTTATTTCTTCATTCTCCCTGATATAAACTGACAGGACCATAATTATAAAGTGGTTATCTATATTACAAAGCTACCTATGATATTAGTAACCTATATAAGTCGAAATACCCTCGTATATATCGAATATTTATAAAAATGTTAATAAAATTCGTCAGCTTTTTCTTGTATGTTAAAACGTATATGACTTTGCGATACCTGTATTAAAGCAACATTTAAGCCATTATTTTTTATTCTCATCCATATTTTAGTTATCTCGAAGTTTTTATTGGGCGATTATTGTAATTTTCTATCGCCAATAAAATAACCGATGCGGACAGGAAAAAGGCAATTCGATAATTATGGAGAAAAGTGGCCTTTGCCAAAATCGACTAAAAATGGTCGTGATTTTTGCAAAATAGATAGATTTGCTTATATATTTTTTACTAAAAGTAGCCGAAAGCCAAATTTTATCGTTGGTGTTAGAAGTTCTGTCGTCGACTGCATTTTGTCACTTTGCAGATTAAGCATTGTCCCCAATCCAACCTTATCGTAGTTATCACTAAACTAATCGAAAACCGGATTATTCTAATGATCTGAAAATTGGACAAATTGACACGTATTCCGTATGCCGCCGTGGGTGACATAGTAGTTGACTTGATAATACTCTTACCGTGATAAAAATTTGCTCACTCTTAGGGAAACATATATTCAAATCTACTCATTTTGCAAAAAACTCGACCATTTTTCGTTAGTTTTGACGCTATTTTCCATAATTACTGGCAATTGTTCTGAACACACTTTCAGGGGAATGTTACTGAATTTTGCGAAATTTATCTGTTCCAAATATCCTGGATAGTAAATGTTTTAATAAAATATATACACTTTTAATCAGTTACTTTTCTATTATGAAGACATATTTCAGTGAAAGACTGAAATTTTACATAGTAGTTCCAAATTCAACAGAAACAGTTTCTGAGTGAGAAGCTCGAGTTATGGAGTGGGATATCGTCATGCGTGATATTTTCATAATTGTTATTAACAATCAAAAAATTATGGACAAGTTGTTAAGGGAGGATGCCTGCAAATCATCAGTGACTTTAAAAATGTTTAGTTTTAATTGCTATGACTAAAGAATATGCGATAGAAGACATAAGTTTAGGAGACTTTAAATGCAGTGCATGTGAAATGTGAGTCTGTGAATTTTCACCGTCAACGGTCAGATACTGTAAGTAATAATGTAGCACCAAGAGGTATCAAAACTATTGTAATAAAAAGTCATCAGTAAAAGAGGCACAACCTAGTTTCAGTATATTAGTGTTTGTGGTCGGAAAAATCATATTTCATCTGAATGCATGCAATCATATTCCATGCCATTATTTAAATAAACATATATTACTTCAATGCAGTTTTGAAGTCAGTAAAAACTTCCAATTGCATATTTCACTCTTGCGGATCGATAAGTCTAATTTCTAGTCAAACTCTTCTTGCTTTAAATCAGCAATAATACGGTCTATTCATATAAAATAGCCAATAAGAAAAAATTTAATGGGGTTATATCCAGTGACCTTGGTGGCCACTTCATCAATCCTTTTCGTCCAATCCATCTGTTAGGAAAAGTTGCATCAAACAATTGTCAAATGGCGATGTCAAAGTCAGGAGAGGCCTCATCTTGTTGAAACCATATCTCGTTACTAGGTATGTCAGCCTCTTGTGGTCATGGAATAAAATTACTAAAAGAGGGATAAGCTCATACTGTAGAAAATCCAACTAGCCATCTCCGTTTAATGTTTCTTAAAAAAAAAAGGGTCCAGGAGTCCTTTTAACGTAAAAGTGGCCTCATCAGAAAAAATAATATTTCGAATGAAATTTTCATTGCCATTGTTGGCCTCAGGAATCTGCTAACAAAATTGCACACGGCGGTCAAACAATTCATATGATCTTCTAACAATTCAAGTATCAGTTGTACTTTATAAATATAAATATTTATTTACACGAAGTTTTTTTGCCACGGACCCTACTACTAATTCAAATTCCTGGAAATTGTACTAGTCGCAATATAATGATTATATCTCCAACAACTTCTGCTCGATCGTGTTGAATCTAAAACTAAAGCACTACAAACGATTTCTTCGCACCGTTCTCCTGGACCCTTTCAATAAGTAGGTCTTAAGCTTTAATGTGACAATTTTCACATTCTTGCAGCCAAAAGATGTCTCAAAATTTGACACGACATTTAAAATAGTTCTAGCAGAAGGAATCGGTCTATTTTTAAAATTTGCTGAGAATAAATCCTTGCATTGTACTGCCGAATTGCCTCCATAAAACCATTTAACCAATTGAACTTTTTCGAAAGAGGTATAAACAGCCATAATAATAAATATTTAAAAAAATTAAAATAGAGCATTAGGACTCAACAGTGCAGTATGCAATCACACAGCAAAATGAGGTCTGCTGATTGTGCCGTGCCGAACATAGCAAATCAAATGATCGGAATCCGCCCCACCGCTTATCAACCAGTAAGTAAGCGAGCAGCGTTGTTGCCATTTATTATGCCTATGTGTAGTCTTTTATTCGCCAGTCTGTATATCGAATATTTATAAAAGTATCCATGAAATTCCTCAGATTTTTATATATATTCCTTATATGGTTTTACGATGCCTGTATTAAAACAGCACTTATGGGTGTTCAGATTAACAGTTAACAGTATAAATAAGAAGTTTTTTTTTGTTTACCAGAAAAATATTCTTTAGGTGGGTAATTCTTGAGTATTCTTTGTAAGTTGGAAATAATTTAATACAAAGAAATTTATTTTTTATGGTATGAGACAATTTTGATCGAAGACAATACTTTAAATATATTTGGCGTACGTCAAGCATGGAAGATTGGAGTCTCTCGACCTGAGAAGTGACGTAAGTGTGTGTTTTTACTTAAAGAATATGACCTACGTCCTCCAAGAGTTGAGTATTAAACTCTATTGGTACATCCATTGCTCTTGGAGTGAGACGGTGGAATTGAAAGCAAAGTTTTCTTGTAAGCAACGGTTTTGATGGCAGTATCATCCGCATATTGAAAGATAGCTATTGCCTGGATCAAAAGATTGCTCAAGTGCAGGTTGAACATTCTTAAGCTCACTAGACAGCGGAGCGTGGGGTTATAAGATGCAAAAAAATCTCTCGCTGAGTTTACCTTTACTAAAAATGAGGACGCAGAAACTGGTATAAATAACGAGAGGAGCCTAGACCATAACGGACTCCTAATGAAACTCAAGAGATGCAAATGAAAAAAAAACAAATGTCTATGGCTTTCTAATTACTAACTCATAAAAAAATAATAATTGAAATAAAACCTCTTAGCCAAAATTTATAAAATTCACGTATAAGCTTGAAATTACGTACCTACGCGGAAGCACGTTTAGACTTTACGAGATATTTATAATTATTACTATGTATTTTATTAAATATATTATACGCCTAGTCTTTTTTTCTTTGGGCGTAGAAATATGTGTTTTAACCCTTTTAAGGCATATTTTTAAATTTCGAAGCTATTTCATTTAAAGCTGAAAAAAATTAAGTGATAAGATCTCAAAAACATTAAAAATAAACCAGATAATTTTTCCATTTGGAGAAAAAGGAATTAGTAGGTGGTATCATCATGATACCACCAAGCACTAAAATTATACAATGCAGATATATCTGAAACATATATTTAATTAAGATAATGTTATAAAGAGGAGTTTAAACTAAAAACATACAACTTATTTGCTATGATATTTTTCAAAGCAATTTTTTTTGTCAGTGAGACACAAACCGACATTGCAAGTATTGCAGGACCATCGTGTATGGTGTTGTTCCGCTTATGTGCTGCAAAATGCACATCTTCTCGAAGACGAATGTTTTGGCATATGAGCAGCTTGGTCTGTGCGCTTTTCGAGAGGAATATTTACTTTAAATTTGTTAGAGGGCATCTCAGTTCTTGGTCTACCTCTTCGGGGATTTTCAGAAGCTGCACCAACCAACCCACTTGTTACACACAAACGAAAACTTTTCAAATCTAAGGATTTTTCTTTACACCTTTCAGTGTATAGAATATATGCATTGACTATGGTGACATCAACAAAATGCCACATAATTCTGTGCCACCATTTTCGACTTTTTCTATCCAGTTCATAGGTTGATTTTAGCATATCAGCTTTATCAACATATCCCATATTTTCATTGTAGTCTTTTATAATGATAGGGCATGCAATCGTTTCTCTCTCCATCCTTTTTGTTTCTCTCAACGGTCTCTATTATTCCCGGTATGTGAAAATTACTTGTCATTGCAACTAATCTTTTATCCTTCCACTTCCAAAATGTGATCCCGTCATCTGTTACTCGAAAGTCACCTCGTTTCAATGCTTTGTCTTCTTTCACATCAGTTGGTATTCCTACACGATTTTGCCTAATTGTTCCACAGGCATATATTTTATCTAATTTTAGTTGCCGCAAAAGCACTAAAGAGGTAAAATAGTTATCAAAATAGACCAAATGATGACCATTCACTAATGATCTTGTAAGGTCAGTTACCACCCTGGCACCCAAATGTTTTTCTGCATTTTCTCCAATTTTTCCCGTATAAATTTGAAAATGATCTACATATCCACTCTCCGATGCTCTAACCCACACTTTATACCACGCTTGATCGGTTTATTCAGCATATACTGGCGCAGGAAAGATCGTCCTTTGAATCTAATCATTGATTCGTCGATGGAAACATTTTTCGTTGGTTTATAATATTTCGCATAATTTTCTGATAGAATCTGTAGAATAGGCTGGACTTTGTATAACTTATTATATTGAAAATCTCCGCGTTTGGGCTGCATTAGATTATCATTCAAATGAACGTTTCCTAACAACCAATCAAATCTTGTTCTGGGTATAAGACTTGAGATATAGTTATCCCGAAGCTCAATTTGCGTCGACCAGAAGTCCTGATAAGAGGGTAGACGCTTTGTTCCCATGAGTATATTTATCGCAAAAAATATCTTCATTTCCATAGCATTCCTAGGTGTGAAAAGTTTTCCGGAACGGGCGCTTGCTTGTGTTGCGTACAGGTTGGTTTGGAAGACGATGTGGTCAAATAAACTGTCCGGAAACAGACACAAAAATACCTTAACAGGGAGCTCAATGTCATCTGATATATTGCAAGGTCCAGAATCCTTGGTAAATTCTTGGGGTGCCGTGTAGTTTGTTGCAACTTTTTTCCAAACAAATTTATCTAAACTGAGTTTTTTCTGCAAATCTGAAAGGGGTATGCGGTCATCGTCGTTATAAGAACTATCACTATCAGAGGCCCTCTCAGGATGAATACCAACATTATCATTTTTATTAGTGGCGTGGTGCACATCTACATCAATGATATCTTCATCTGACCCATTTTGATCATTCTCCGATTCATTTCCTGAAGGTATGTCCTCAAATATATTTATGTACTCTTCATATCTCATATTTTCAAATTCTTTGTAAGACATTTTTTTCTCTGAAACAAAATCCCCAATCAATTAGTCACTTTCCCCTAAGCACCTAACTTATAATTGAATCAAAAACAAAAGTATACGCCATACCAACAACATACTAGCCCATCAACCAATATTCTAAATAGTTTTTTCCTCGATTTCCATCCCGCCGCAAACTTCACAATTATCGAACTGACGGCAGAGCAACTAACCCAGCAAAACAACCAAGTTATTCAAAAACAAAAATATATATCCTCAAATTACACAAACACACCGCCAAACATACAAAGAAAAAATCCAAAATCATCGAAAATATTAGGCATTGATTGCTTTGTGGTATCAATTGACACCACGTTAATTTTATTCAAAGCAACCAATTAAAATATATAAAATCACTTGTGCCTATGATATATCATAAAACAAATACCTAATACAATAAAATATGGTACTTACCCGCCATTCTTATTTTTTTAAATAAACACTCAATTTATGACCACGAACGGTATTGACCTTCAAACTGCAAACACAAATCTATAAATGTCAAAAGCTGTTAGCAACGGCGTTCCATTTAAATTATTTTTTTCCTACTAGATGGAATATAGTGCTACTTCTTATACGGTGGTATCGGCAGATAACCGCAGCGCCGTGATAAATTATTAAAAAGGTGGTTTCATGGTGACACCACAAAGCTTGAAAGGGTTAAAAAGCAACAGAACATCATAGGCATAACATAAGGTAGAAGAAAACTGGAACTCTAGAGGAAAAATAACTCATAAATAAACTCATAAATAATCATTAAAAGCCAAAAATAAAATAAATAATATTCATTCAGGTCATTTAATAAAAAGCATTTAGTTAAATAAGTTTTTTAATTAACTTATCAAATGTTCAAAACTATTTCTCTAAGTTGAGGTTCACAATTACCGGCCCAATTATAAATACATTTCTGACAAATAAGAAAAAATACTCCAACTAGGCATCATGTGTCTCTAGTAACCCAAATGGAAAAATTAAACATGTGTTATTTAAAACTAAAGCACAATTATATTTGACACATATAATATATAAAATACTTAAAGCTTCATAATGCTTTAAGGTTTTGTATAAAAATAAATAAAATATTATTTGAAAATATAATTAATTATGATTTTCAGACTTATATGGACAACCATTCTAGCGAACCGTATTAACTTTTTTCGCTGTAAAAAGGCCAGTAAATGCTAAATTAATGTGCCTTTTACGATAAAATATTACCTGTAACAATACAGTATAAAATGTCAGTAGTTCCAATTGACTCTACCTCATTAACTTGCACTGTCGTTTAATCGCTTCGCTCCATGCCGCTCCCCGTAATATGTCAATATTGGACGTGAACAACTTATGAATAAGGAAATTGTAAACACGAAGTTCCAGGTATGTACTTAACTGTAACGTCTCCTGACCTGATATTTGCACTTAGGTAACGTAGAGAAAATCGCACGCAATAGAAATTCTCCATCGCAATATAATGTAAATTAAGCAGCTTTAATGGAACTATTTGAAAATTGATACATCAATGACAAAGGCTTGCTTTGAGTTTAAAAGGCGTAATTTTTAATTACATTAATCATATAAAATTGTCAGCTCAAATAAGCAGTTTCATAAGCAATAAAAATATTTAAAACTAGGTATATTAAATGATTTATAAGATTTTAGAGGAACTATTTAATCCTGAATTGGTTATAGCTACAAAAAATATTGATATATTTTTTTCGTTTTTTTCAATATTTTTGAGATTGTTTTTTACATTTCCATATTAATATTAGTTGTCGATCCAGTTAAAGCGATTTCTTTATTATTTGGTTTAGGCATTTCCAAGCAATATTTCTCTAAATTTTTATTGTTCATCATGACAAACGAAAGTTGTAGATGGAATTTTCATTGCTTAATTCTAAAATCTTAAAAACAGTTAGCTAGATAAAATTTACGAAAATTATAGCTTTCCATCTGAAATCAATACTGACTCCTGCCATAATTATGCTTGAAATTCTGACAATCATTTATTAAAGCCTTTATCCACGTTCATACTTATTAAGGCTTTTAAGTGTCCAGGGAAGTGTTACCTGATAAGATTTGAATTTAGGAGACCCAATACTAGATTAATGTCCATATGCCTAATAGAGTATTTTCGATATAAACTTATCCATTGGAGAAAAACACAATTTCCAGAAGATCCAGACACTATTAAAGAAACTAAACGATGATATAGGAAGTAGGTTAAACAAATTATGATTCTTATTTATATATCCTCAGATCAGTCTCAGAATCAGAAAAATATTGGAATAAGGTATGTTTTTCTGGTTTAATTTGGCAAACCATTGGAGAAAAACATAATTTTTAGGAGATCCAGACACTATTAAAGAAACGAAACGATGATATAGGAAGTAGGTTAAAAAAATTGATTAAAAAAGTTTGAAACAACTAAAAATCAGATATTAAACATATTAAAATTACGGTTTAACATGATGGCCCGTCTTTATTAGAATGGCTCATACAAGGCTGTCAGGAACTGGAGTATATAAGTGAAACTGATCGAGCAAAGACTTTCCCACTGAAAAGATAATATTTGGTAGTGGTGTTTGCTAGTTTCTACAAGAAAAAAAATTAAAAGGCGCCTGAAGAAGGAGATTAGCTACTCTGATAGCGAGGCAGCCTTAAAGGCCATCCAAGCACTCAGAACCAGTTTCAAACTAATGCAAGAGTGCAGAGATTCACTAAAAAAGTTGAGTAAGAGAAAAATCTCCGTAACTCTTGTTAAAATCGATTCTTTTATTGCAGAATATATTTTAAGATCAATAAACGAATGTTCACGTAGAGCATAATAGTCAGTTTATGTAGTACTAGTGTTGTGAATATATTCAGAAACTAATTGTAATTAATAAACATACAATTTTTCAAATTCGTGTTATCTGAGAATGCACGTAATTTATTTAAATTTAAGGCGCTGTTGAACATTTTAATCTAGGACATATCTATTTATTTATAATAACAAGAGGGGATTTAAACTAGTATATATGAAAATAAGGCATATATTTCAAAGGAGTCGAGGATTTTTCGTTTATCTATTCCAATGACACCCCAAAGGCGTCAGGCAACACATTCAAAAAATGTGTACAAAATATGTATTTGGACAAGTAAAGCATTTTCCATCGGATCAGAGAATGTTCAAAATTTAATATTCTATAAATGTTCTGTGTTCTATAAAGTTATTTCAAAAAGATTTTATTAAAAATAAATTTAGAATATTTCGATACTGGTTAAATGTAAGTGAAATATTTCTTAAACGTTTGATGGCATTAGAGAATATTTTTAATTAGATATTATAATGAGTACGTTTCTCTTAACCATCTATGTTTAAACCAAGCCTTTTCTTTATATTATATTTTTTGACATATAATATTCCTTAATTTCGATACGCCCTCGATATGCTTATGTACATGGCGTTCCTTATCGAGACATACTATAATGCATATATATTAGACAGATTGCAGTGGGAATTGACTCCAGTTTCTATATTTGACTGTTTCTTGAAATTACCGGAGACCAAACAGAACGCAAGAAATCGAAATTTATTTACCGGTTTGCCTTATCCGCTGTGCCTGCCATTTTTCCTAGTTCAGAATTTCTGTCATTCATGCGAATTATCTGAAGCCACTTTCTCACGGAAATCGATTTGCATTTTAACCATATTTCAGCATCTGTTAATTTGTGAAAAAAGAATTTCACCAAAAATATTACGTCAAAAAGCTTGCACTTATACCATTAAATCAATAAGTATTAAATAAATAAATAAAAAAATAACGCTTAACAGTTACCCACTACCACTCAGAAAATACAAAAATCCAGATAGATTAAAAAAAAAACAACAAAAAATTGAAAAATAGTTATTATAAGGGTGTAGGTATACCACAATAATAAGCCCTAAGAAGTTAAAAGTTATAGGGGTAATAGTAGGTAGAAGAGTAACAAGAAGTTAGTAAAGTAATATATTGAAGATTTAGCAAGAATATTGCTAGTTGAACGCTCGAAGTAGAATGTAAATGGGCTTCTTAAATTTTGCCTTGCAACAGTCTTACACAGTCTATTTTGTTGTTCAACAACTTAAACAAAAATGAAAAGGCAATCATTGTTCTGCGGTCCTCCAAACAATATACATTAAATCTTTCCAATAAGATAGCTGACGGATTTCTCTGTGCTGGATATATACGATCTATACACGATATATACGAGAGGCATTAGTGTAAATTTGATAGATAGGATATCAAATAATTACAGCATATTCTTTACTTACATCTAACAATAAACTTAAATAAAATTTAAGTTTTTTAGTTTTAAAATGCTTTGCTGTTTCTTAAAATAAAACCCACTGATTTCGATGCAAAAGGTATTGTTTTTTTTATATAACGCCCAAATCTAGAGTTTATTTCATACTGCTGATTTATATTATTTTTTTTATAGAATATAAAACGATAAATATTTTATTTATTTTATTTACTGCGTAAGTAAAATATTTCAGATAAATAAGGTATAATTTTTGTATGTAAAATTAAAAAATGAAATTAGTTTGATACTTTTTAAACCAATATACGGGGCTGAAAAAAGTTAGGGATCCTAAAAAAGTAATGCAACGAGCGCCCTCCACCGAAAACGCAAAAACTAAAATAGGCATTTACAAAGTAGGTTGTAGAAAATCCGACAATTAGGGTAGGACAAATAAGTAAGGACTTACAAATACAGAAATCGTCCTTAGAAAAACGCCACAAGAAAAATAAATATCAATCCCATCAAGTTCAGTTACGTCCACATTACCAAAAACATTGATGATATTAATTAAAACATTATAAAAAAAGTTTAGTCACAAAAATTGCTCTAAATATCTACCGTTTTGATCCAAACACCAATCGACCCTACGTGCGAAAGATCTAACAGCATGAAGTGTCGTAAGTGTAATACATCTAACATTTTTTCTTGTATACGCTCTACCATATCTTACCTAGTTGTGGGTACAATACAACAAACTTCAAATTTAAAACTTCCTCATAAGAAGAAATCCAGAGGCGTTAAATTCGGTGTCGCCATACAGCGGGGCCTATCCTGTATAAAGTTTAACATTGACATCCAATCCATCTATTACCAAATTGGTATTCAAGATGTCGGTTATTAGAAAATTTTTCCGCAACTCCTGAAGCCAAATAACAGTTGCCAAGGCATTTACCGATAACGTAAACCATATTATTACTAATTCTTACTGAAAGTATTAATTTTGACACAAATTTACTTAACATGAATGATCATCATACAGTGCATCCCAAAAGTTATGTCTAAATTCATTTAAAATTCAGGGGTGTGTTCGAAAAAAAAACGCTCGGACCCGTCGATTTTTATTTCAAGTTGCGCATTTTTTTACGTGAAGTTGTATATACGGGGTTGCTCAAAAATAAATTACGACCATCAACTTAGATTTTTCAAATGAAAGCACCTTTTGAAAGCACCTTTTTTTTATTTCATTTTTGAATTTCGCGTGGAATTCTACGTATGTTTCATGCATCATATCCTATACCTAAAGTCGACAGTTATCGAAAAAAAGACGACCAAACATTATTATTGAAGTTCACCTTATGAGTCATCTTATCTCTAGTTTTCTTCTCAAAAAAGGAAACGATATTTTTAAAAAAACTTTTATTCAGATTGACAGCAAGTACTACTAACAAATGAGCTGCATATAATTGGTTTCACTCATATTTATAAGATATTAATATACTGACTATGCAATTACGGGAATTAACAGTAAGCAATATTATACAAGAAATATACGTTATACAGGGTATATAACTCCTCCCATGCTAGACGAAAGCATATCTTAAAGGGTATGTTTTCGTAAAATAGGGTACAGTAAAAATACTTAAAGGTCTAAACATAAAACGTAAAATAAAACATTAATCTTAAAATCTAAAAATAGGGTAAAACAAACCAATATAAAAATATAAAAGGATATAAAATATAAACTAAGTATAACTAGACCATAACACTTTCAAAAATAGTGTCTTTTGGGGTATTAGTTTTCTCGATAGGTCTTAATTTACGCACTGAACGAAACTTTTTCACTGTTAGATATAAAATAACTAGTACAATGAGAATGTAAATGAAAATAGTCCATACACTAGTCCTAGTTAAGGAAATGGGTGACGTAATGTCTTCAAGGCTTCTAGCTTGGCTTCTTAGTTCTTGTTGGATTTCATCGGTGGCTTTAAGATTTACTAGTTTCAAATCAATAGAAGGTGGATTGAATACAGGCGGCTTTTCTTGTACATCTTTAGTCCAGTTGAAGGTAGGAAGACTAACTTTCTCGTACACTAATTCTGTTGGCTCGTATGATTCAAAAACCATTGACTTTATTTGAACCATGCAGTTTTGCGGGATTTCCATCAAGTAGGAACCTTGGAGGAGTTGGCTTGACTCGGAGTTGCCACATTTGACTTGGGCGACTGTGCTCGTAGGGGTGGTAATTGCCCAATTACCGTTAACGATTTGTACGGCATGTACATCGTGCAGGTGAATCGCAAATGGATGGCAGGTGGTAGTGGTTGACCTTAGGGTAAGGAGCTCAACGGCACATGGCGGGTGGTCCTCAATAACTCTGCTATGAGTGTTCTTGCATAGAAATTGGTTATCTTGGACTTCTGGACATTTCTCGTCTTGGTAGAAATAACTCGTGCTGCTCAGCGCAAGATATTGTTTAAATGGTAAATTGACAAGAAAAGACTCATTACTTGGCACTGGTAACGTTAATAACTTATAGTATTGAAATGTAATTTCACTAACCAGTGGAAGCTCAAGAATGAAAGTTATTTGAAAGTCTTTAGCGAGGCTTTTGACTTGGATTAGTTTTTCTAAGGTCAATATTTTCTACGTTATCACTAAGGGGTAATTTATCATTTTCATTAAGGTGTTTATTTAATTCCTTAATTTTAAGTAGCAATTCATCCGGATTAATAATCGAATTAAGCAAGATGTTTGTTTTCGAAAATGTCAAGGCAACTTCGATTTTATTTAGGGTGTTGTAAATTGATTGGTAGATTGATGTGATTTGACTAGTTATGACGAATATTCTTAAATATTCATGCAGTTGAACATTATGAATATCGTGTCGCTTAATTGATTCCTCTATTTGAAGGATCCTAGATTTTAGTATATGTTCGTTATGAGTAATGTTAGCGATGATATGCTTAAAATTTTCAATAGTTTTGTCTAGGAGCGAAATACGGTTAATCGCATCAACTTTTAGTTTATTTTGATTTGATTGTAATAATCTTATATTTTGATATATGTTCTCAGCATCAGTTTGGTCTAAGTTTCCAGTGATGCTTTTAATAAAAGAACCCAAGGGGTTAAACAAACCTCTTTTCCGTCTATTATTAGGAGAAACATAAGGAAATATTTGATTTATTAAAATATCAATATTTCTTTCCATAGCATGAAGGGGTGTTAATGAATTAAAGTACTCGGCGTGATAAGTAGTACTGTTTTTTAAGTTAAATGATAGGGTTTTAGTGTGGTTTTTAAGAGATAGGAATTCATTGATTATTGGTTGTAAATCTATAGTTTGGACAAATGACCAATGATTTGTAACTAACTGTGCCGTTCCTAATTTGAAAGGCAACATTCCTGGATTTCCGTTTAATTCGTGGAACTTGACGTTGATGGTTCCGTAGACGGTCCAGGTCCATCTGGAAGAAGAGAGACTGATTTAGTCTCATTGACATGGATTATTTCCTTCTTGTTATTTCTAGGGTTTTCTATCTCTAATTTGCTATTTTCTAAAATTTGAGTAACTGTAAAGGGGCCTAAGTACCTATCTTTGATTTTACCAGATCTTTTATCTGATTTCTTATAGATTGTAGAACCTATTTTGGGGACTTTTGTAGTTTTCGATTGGTTAACTCTATCGATAATTCGTTGTTTGAGCGCGGTAGATTCTTTTGCGATTTCGTCGTATAAAATCTGCGTTTTATTTTTATGATTGTGTATATATTCTGTATATACATGCGATGCTATTAAATTCGTAGGGTCTCTGTTATCGGTATGACCGTGAACTAGCTCAAAAGGGGTAAAGTTAGTACTCGAATGGATTGTACTATTATAAGCTATAATCGCGTAAGGCATTAGTTTTACAACATCGGCGTTAGGATCAGCTTGACGCAATAAACGAATATGTTCGATTAGCGTGGAGTGTAAGCGCTCAATAGGTGAATTAGATTCGTGATGACTAGGGGTTGTAAAGTGAATTTCGATGTTATGGGCTTTAAGAAGTTCTTTAACAACTTCGTTCTTAAATTCAGATCCATTGTCTGATACTATAAGTTTCGGTACACCTAGAAAAGAGAAAATTTTAACAAGTTGTTCGCAGCAAGATATTGCGTTTCCATTGTATGGAAGAGCTTGTGCGAATTTAGAAAATTTGTCTATAAAGGTGAGAAACTTAGTATTCCCTATGATAAATGTATCTACATGGGCAATTTCAAAGGGTTTACTTGGTGTTTCAGTTAAGACTAATGGTTGATCTGGGGGTTTTCGATTATATTTTGCTCTTTGGCAATATACACATCGATTGATATAGTTGATGACGTCTTTCTTTTGTGATTTCCAATAGTAATTGGCTTTTAAAAATTTAAGTGTTTCGTCGATTCCTCTGTGATTGGTCTTTCCTT
The DNA here is from genome assembly GCF_022605725.1 of Anthonomus grandis grandis. Lineage (NCBI taxonomy): Eukaryota > Metazoa > Arthropoda > Insecta > Coleoptera > Curculionidae > Anthonomus > Anthonomus grandis. Next base: position 14,605,866 of record NC_065567.1, read on the forward strand.
CGTGCCTATATTTAATCATGAGGGTTCTTTCGTCCTCTTTTACATTGTTAACCAACTTAGTGCATTCTATTAACCTAAAGTTTCGGAAATGGTTAACTAAGGCTTGGTGGAAATATTTTCTTAACTCTTTAGAGTAGAAATATATATAGGAAGGAGAGTGATTTAAATGTTCTTTTAAGAAATTAACAATCTGTGTCATATTTGTTGGAAGAGTTGCATGTACAATTTTATTCCCATCAAATATTTCATGGTCAATTTTAATGTAAGTTGGATAGGGCGATTGTTTAACAATAAATTGATTTAATTTATTATTAATAATCTCATCCAATAAGGTCATTGTCGTGTAATTCTGGTCCGAATTTGTCGTGTGTACGGTGTGTATCATTTCGTCATTCGCAATTAAATTATCTTGGGTATCAGGTTGCAATAGTGGGTCATTGTTTTGTTGTTGTGTTGGGTCAGTATTTATGGGATTTGGTGGACGAATTTGAATGTTAGACAAAATCTTGATTTTGGGTGATTTTGGCTTTTCTAAATTAGTTATAGTATTCTGTACTAATTCAGGGTCCAGTGAGTTTGGGTGAAATTGATTTATGTTGTCGAAGAATTGTGCAATGTCAAAGTCTATGTCGCCTGGGCTATTTATTATAGACTCAGTTTCAATTGCGTTTACCTGTATGCGAGAGAGTGCATCCGCGTTTGTGTTTAAGAGTCCTTTTTTATAAATTATGTCGAAATTGTATTCGTCTAGTTTACATTTCCAACGCATTAATTTACTGTTAGGCTCTCTGAGATTTGCTAACCAAACTAAAGGTCTATGGTCTATATATATGGTAAACTTTTGACCGTATAAATAAGGTCGAAAATATTTACAAGCCCATACTATACCTAGGAGTTCTTTCTCGATGGTACTGTAGCGTTGTTCGGTTTCGTTTAAAGTTCTCGACGCGTATCCGACTGGAAGGTCTTGGGGTACAATTCCTTGTGATAGTACGGCGCCTAAAGCTACGTTAGAGGCGTCTGTAGTCAAGATAAACGGTTTTGTAAAGTCTGGGTATCTTAGAATGGGTGCATTTATTAACAGCTCTTTTAGATGGTTAAACGAGTTTATGAAGTTTGGCGAATGTTTTACTTTTGCATTTTTCTTTAGACAGGCGGTCAGGGGTTTACAGATTTTCGCGAAGTCTTTAATAAAGCGTCTATAGTATCCGGCTAGACCTAAAAATGACTTAATGTCTTTTGATGTTTTGGGTAAGGGGAAATTTTTGACTGCGTTTATTTTGTCGGGGTTAGGTTTAATTCCGTCACTAGTAATTTGATGTCCAAGGTATGCAACTTCTTTGCGCAAAAATTCGCTTTTGTCTAATTGAATTTTGAAGTTGGCAAGTCTTAGTCTTTCAAAAACAGATTTTAATCTGTCGATATGCTCTTGTAGGGATGTAGAAAAAATGATGATATCATCAAGATATACAAGGCATATTTCGTTGTGGAATCCGCGAAGGACGTTATTCATTACGCGTTGAAAGGTCGAGGGTGCGTTTTTTAAACCGAAGGGCATTCGTTTAAATTCGTAATGTCCTGTGTCTGTTGAAAAGGCGGTTTTTTGGATGTCGTTTGGATCCATCTCAATTTGGTGGAATCCGTTGGCAAGGTCTAAAGTCGTGAAGTATTGTGATTTTCCGAGTTTGTCTAAAATGTCGGATATGTTGGGTAACGGGAATTTTTCGTCGATAGTCTTTTCGTTAAGTCGTCTATAGTCGATGACTATACGCCATTTACGTTTACCGGACGCATCCATTTTTTTTGGGACTATCCAAATTGGACTACTCCATGGGGAGAAGGATTCTTGAATAATTCCGTTTTTTAACATTTTAGAAATTTGGGAGTTGACTTCAGCTTTATGTACATGGGGGTATCTGTAAGTTTTGGTGAAAATAGGAGAATCTTCTTTTAAGTTAATTGTGTGTTTGATTTGGTTGGTGAATGTCAAGGGAGTATTTTCACAGTAGAAAATATCTCTGTACTCGTGACATAAGGTTCTAATGGCTTTGTACTCTTCAGAGTTACAATGGCTAAGCCTTAAGTTTTTTAAGTTTTGTTTTTGTAAATTATCCATATGCTCGGTTAATTCACAATCAGTTTCCATTTTTTCAATAAAATGAAAATCTGGTTCATCTAAGATTTCAACTTCTACGCGTTTTAACAATGTTAATTTAATGTCATTCTCAGAAGAATTTGTAACAGTAGTAAATGCATAAGAATCAGTTATGCTTACTAAGGCTTGAGGCATTTCGGCTGGGCCAAAATTCTTGTAATTAATAATGCCTACTCCAGTAGTGTAATTCACTGGAATTTTTACACGTTGAGATGTTCTCGCGGGAATTATTAATTTGCACGGTGGACAGTCTGTTAACTCGAGTTCTGGTGAACTGGGTTTTGGGAAATATAAAGGTAAAGTTACATTCTAAGATTGTAATGTAGAGTCTTTTAAGTTTATGTTAGCTTTTATTTGTGTGAGAAAATCTATACCTAATAATCCGTCAAATCTCGAGGAAAAGTCAAAAAGATAAAATTTATGCTTTTCGTTTGAGTTAAATGAGGCGAATATAGGTATGTTTATGGTTTCATTATGGTTGGATATTGCGTGGGCTGTTTTTACAGAAAATGGTTCATAAGCTATATAATCAGGGTAAATTTTATAAGCTAATGCAGGGTTAATGAAGCTTTTACCGCTACCAGTATCTATAAGAAATTTTGCATTAATTTCCGGTAGATATATAATGGGTAAGTCGGTATTAGGGTGTATATTTAGGGGAATTACGTCATGTTGTTGGGATTTTGAACCTCTTGAAAATTTCTGTCTAAGGGGAAATTATTTATGGGGTTGTAACTATCATCGTACAACAGAGATTCTTCGGGTCCGTTCAAAGATTGATCATAATAATAATTATCATAATTACTATTGCCTTGCGGGTAATAGTCGACTTCATCATAACCTTGATCGGGGTCGTAGTTATTGGATTGACTAGAACTTGAAGGGTAGTTGAACTGATTATTATTAGGATTTTCTAGCATAATTTGAGGTTGCTTAAACTGTGGTTCGTGTGATTGGTTACGAACATTGGGATGAACATCTTCAATTTGATATTCAGGTTTCTGTTGGGTTTGAATAGGGTGAGCATGAATAACGGTGTTGCCGGACGATGTGTCCATCGGCTCAACTCTTTGGGTGTAAGGCCTGACAACTGAGGATGTTGCAGGGCGTTTATTGTTTTGGTTAAAGTTATTATTATAACTGCGGTTAAAATTAGGATTATGATTTGTGTAGTATTGGGGTTGAGGCGGCCTTACTGGATAACCAGGATGAAATGGCTTGGGTTGTTGATTTCCAAAAACATTTTGGTTTTGTGTAAATCTATTATGTCTAAATGGATTTGGTGTAGCAAAATAGCGATGATGGTTATTAAATTGGTGTTGTCTAAATGTGTTTTGATTGGTGTTGTGATGTTGTGGATTTTGTCGTTGTTGTGGAAATGTTTGATGTTGTTGAGAGGGTTTATACTCAGAATTTCTTTTTGAATAACTCATAAAGTTTTCTTCTTTTTGAGCTAAGCACATAGCTTCTTCGAGTGTTTTGTGGTCTTTTAGGCGTACTACTAGTTGCATATGGTAGTTAAGACCATTAATGAAAGTTTTTAAAACTAAGTTAGAATACTCTTTAATTTTAAGAACTTTAAGGTTGTTTTCATCATTACTAACGTTAATTTTCGAGAATAGTAAGCTACGTATATCCTGGAGCCTTATACCAAATTGTTGGGGTGACTCTTCTTTTCGTGGTTTACAAGAAATAATATCTTGGACTATACAATCTATTGATCGTTGGTCTGCAAACGTATTAATTATGGATTGTTTAACATGTTCCCATGTAGTTAATTCTACTCGGGATGCTACCAAATCAGCAGCTCTACCAGTCAATTTTGTTAGAATGGTATCGAATAAGCAAGAATTAATAGTTGCATTAACATTTGTTGTGTCTTGATGATTTTTAATAAAATTTTCACAGGCGGAAATAAAGCGGTTAATTTGCCTGGGGTTACCATCGAATGGGGGGATGTTATCGGCTTGGAACCTAATTAACGCATAATTTGGTTCTGGCATTTTGCTATTTTAATGGTAACACAAAAATAAAATAAGTAACGTAAAGACGTTCAAATACGACAAGAAAATAAAATTGAATTCTACTTGAATTCTACAAATAAATCAAATCAATAAATCGATCAAATAAAATAAATCAAGTAAATCTTTCAATACTATAAAATATCAAATCTTCCTTGTCAAAATAACAAATAAACAAAAATCAATGTACTTACGACAGCAATAGAATTATCTTCATTCCAATAGGACGAGCGATGCTTGTCTCTTCCCTGGAGGTTAGTTATGAGGGTCGGACGATGTCTGTTCTTCACCTCGCACCAATAGGACAGTTTCTTCCCTGGTCGTGAGCCCTTTGCCAATGCACTACCGAATCTCGAATTTTGTTTTTGGGTATACACCATTAATCGTTGAAACGAAAGCGAATTGTAAATTTTCGCGATGAAACTTTTTAATCAACCCGCTTGGTGTATCCTACCGACTGCGCCAGTTTTCTTCTCAAAAAAGGAAACGATATTTTTAAAAAAACTTTTATTCAGATTGACAGCAAGTACTACTAACAAATGAGCTGCATATAATTGGTTTCACTCATATTTATAAGATATTAATATACTGACTATGCAATTACGGGAATTAACAGTAAGCAATATTATACAAGGAATATACGTTATACAGGGTATATAACTCTCTGAGAATTTTTATACAGAGCAAAATTCCATTCATTCGTGTTTTTTTATTGTTGGCTGGTGACCGTGTATTTTCATAGAAACTGTATGACAGTTGCACGCCAAACAGATATTGTCAAGTGTAAAGTGTACGAGCAAAGTTGCGGTTTTCACAATGGTAAAGTTAACGGAACGAGAAAAAATAGAAATTCTGTGCATGATTGGGTTTGGTGATAGAACACGTACTCAAAGAAAAGCTGCTCAATTATTCAATGAATTCGGTCATGTTAGAGATCTGCCGAAATCCGGTCGTCCTGCTCGAGATAAAAATGAACAACTTGACGTTTTGCTTTCTTTGGAAGAAAATCCATGCACTCCTCAGTCGCAGATTGGGGCAAATTTACACATGGCGAAATCTATAGTTCACCGAACAAGCACAAATATCACCCCTACAAAGTTATTCCGGTGCAAGAGTTATTTGATGACGATTTCGATAGACGAAATGAGTTTTGTGAACGCTTACAAAACATGTGCAATCTAAATAAAAATTTAGTAACAAATATTGTTTTTTCCGATGAAGCCACGTTCTGTTTGAATGGTAATGTGAACAGACAAAATTGTCGATATTGGGCAACAGAAAATTCGCATTGGATGATGGAGGTAAACACCCAGTACCCTTTAAAACTAAATGTGTGGTGTGGAATAGTGCGCGGAAGAGTAATATGTCCCTTTTTTTTTGAACAGACTTTAACGGGACAAGTGTATCTCAATTTTCTTCAATTTGAATTAGTTTCAGGATTACTAGCTTTATTTTCAAATCCATTGGACCCAGCCTATCCTGACGAAGAACTAATTTTCCAGCAACATGGCGCTCCTCCGCACTATGCTGCCACTGTGCGTACATTTTTGGATGACCTTTCCCAATCGGTGGATAGGAAAGAGAGGTCCCATCGAATGGCCTGCTAGGTCGCCTGACCTAACACCAATGGACTTTTTTTTGTGGGGATATCTCAAGTCGAAGGTATTTATTAATAGGCCAAATAATCTAGACGACTTGAAAGAGAGAATTCGCAGAGAAGTGCGCGCCATAACTCCGGAAATAATTGAAAATGTGCAACTAGACTTTATTGATCGCCTTGGATACTGTCAGGCCGTGAATAGCAACCGAGAACTGTTGACTTTAGGTATAGGACATGATGTATGAAACACGCGAAATTCAAAGATTAAATTAAAAAAAGTGCTTTCATTTGAAAAAACTAAGTTGATGGTCGTAATTTATTTTTGAGCAACCCTGTATATACAAGTTCACGTACAAAAATGCGCAACTTGAAATAAAAATCGACGGGACCGAGCGTTTTTTTTTTTCGAACACACCCCTGAATTTTAAATGAATTTAGACATCTTTTGGGATGCACTGTATATTATAATAATTGAGGTACGTCACACAATAAAGAATAAATGAATCATGACCAACTTTTTATCTAACTACGTAAGAAATATTTTCGTTTTTTTTAATAAGATCATATATATCATCAGGGATTAATATTACTTGTCCTTACTACTATTATTTAATTATGGTTATTATAGCTATAATTTTTTTTTCTTTTTAAAACTTGTTCAAAATAGAATTGAACAGAGTGACAGTGATTCCCTAAAATATCTATTAACTGTTTTCCGCTGTAAGTGTCGTAATACCTGAAAAAATGCATCATTCTTCCTTTAAGAACAAATTTTAAGAAAACGGTTAGAGAGAAAGGCAAACTTGTTGATATTAAATTGGAGATAAAAGAATGCACTATCAAATCGCGTTACTAGATATATGGTGCTCTATTTAAAAAAAAAGCATAAAATTGAAAATATAATTATTTGAGTAACAATTTTGATCACCCCGTATAAAAAAGAATAAATTTTGGAATTTCGAACGATAAAATGAATTTTGCCCAAGACTTCATATTCATTTTGATTTTCGTCAAAATGTCTTTAAATTATTAATAACCAGGCAACGTCGCATTTTAGGGCAAATCAGTTTTAGGGTTAAAGAGAAAATCAAATGAAAGACCAATTTGAAAAAAAAGCAAATTATGTATCACGCTTTTTTGGAACACAGGGTATTAAAAAAAATCAACCAAACTAATTTTAACAAGTAGCTCCTTGAACTCAGTTAACATTCCCTCTATTAAAGGCTTGTGCAATTGAGCGCCGCGATATTAAATGGACTATTTACACTATACAGGGTACAGTGACAAGGCATGCAGACAATCGTTAATCGTATCAAAGGCCTTTGAGTAATCAAGAAGTGCAAGTACTGTAACGTTGCCCCGATATGTGCTTTCAAAAATATCATTAGATACTTTACCAAGAGCTGTAGTTGTATTCAGCCCACCCCTAAATCCACACTGAGTTGAGGTAATAGTTTGTTATTTAAAAAATAATTGTGAATTTGTTTGTACAAAACTTTTTCACAAATTTTAGACGCTGCTGGCAAAATATTTATGGTACGCATGTCAGAGAAATCATTGGGATCAACAACTTTAGCAAGTGGAATGCCACTAGCGCTCTTCCATGCAAGAGGGAAATAACTGTTTTTAAAACAATAATTTATTATGTGAACTAAGAAAATATCAATAAGCGGACTACAGAAGCAAAGTATTCTTAGAGAAATATCATCATCACCCATGCAATCTTTTGGTAGCTTGTCCAAAATTGTATTAACTTCCTTAGTGTCTGTTAGCTTAAAGGAGAATTTAGTAGTTGCGTTAAAAATATTAGAATTAGGTATAGAACTTTATTTTATTATTATAATTATTGTGATCTACATTTTGAAGTCCTGTGTCTTCAAAAGTCTTCCTTTTTTTGGGTTTCAGATAAAATTAGCAAGCAACTGTTTCTACATGAAAAGTTTTTACATAAAAAAGATTTTTGAATAAAATATAAATTCATGAAGTTTTTATTTTAGTTTGACGTAGTTATTATAAAATTTGAAACAGTAAATGTAACACAGATGCGAATTAGCATTAAAAATGAAAAATTATGAGGTACGCTGACAGGCACTAGCGACTGAAGACATATTAATAGATTTTTAAAACGTCTGGGCTAGGAGAAGACCCGTTTTACGAACGTCTTCCACTTTTGCCGAGACGATAAAATTCAAGTGAGTGATTTGTTTACTTTAGATGTTACCGCTATAATAGGCCTTTCATTGCCTCTGCGATGTTTCTTTAATATATTGCTTCTGGCAGTTTATAGTATGCTCAAGTACTTACGTACATTTAAGTCGCACATAGTGTTTAGAATTTATTGGAATTTGTTGCCAATATATAACTTTTTTTAAAGGAGATGAAAGCACTAGAGGCTCTCTCGAAAATCACTCGAACCTTTACATAGGAAATCGTTCAGGAAAAACTTTGCTTCAACTTCTTATTTTTTAAATATTAAAAAAAAGAGTGATAAGGTTTTAAATAGAGGTTAAAGGTAAATTGTTTTTTCTTATATCTTTAAAAGTTTTAATAATTTAAAAAAAAATTAAAAATAAACTTTAGAGATTTCTTCAAAATGAGGTGATTAATATTTTTTCTACAAAATAAAAAGTTAATCAAACTATAATCAAATTAAATAATTTTCTTGTAAATAAAAATTACAAATATTTCTAATATCATAAATTGTCTTAAAAAAATACAACACACACCTTTATATAAATAATACTTTCTTCTCACAAATTCTCCTCTAAAATTACTACAGCAATTACAAGCGGTTGTAATAGCTACTAAAATATAAAATCCCTATTATAATTTTAGGTTAACAATATATTGATAACTGTTTAAAGAATATTAATAACTATATCTTACCAAAATGTGACAAACTTTCTAAGTTAACCAAGCGTTAAAACTATAACTACAGCATTAAATATCATGTGCAGACTTTAGCAACAAAAGCCATTACCCAGCACTTTATTATGATGTTATTCAATTAAGATTCTCAGTTTTATCCGTTTATGGGAATCAAAAGTACTAAATATTTTTTTTAACAACGGGCTTTATTTTTAAGCTTTTAAAATTAATAATAAAAAGTAGAAGTATAATTCCCAAATGAAAGATAAGATACCTCGAGACTATTCCTGGCACAATTCTTGTAAATCGACAGGCGTTATACCCATTTTCCAAAGAACAGGCGCACCGAGATACTTTCGCTTGGTTCGATTGAAAACGGGAGATACACGAATTTAAGCAATTTATAACAGAATACGTTCACTAAAACATTTATGCGGCTTTAAGCCAATGCGGAAATTGAACCAGTTTGCTCAAATAGACCTATAAACTATTTGATTTTCTATTATTAGAAGGATTAAAGGATAACTTTTTTAGATTACAATCTGAACGCATCCTTTTTAATAACTTATTGTTACTAACTGAATTTTAGAGTTCTATCACTATGTTGCAGTAAAGTAAAAGAGATTACCAATATATAAATACATGCATAGTAGAAGTATTAAAAATGTTAAAAGCTAGTTGTAAGGTTTGGGAATCTATTCTTATAATATCTAGAAATCTAATGATATTTATTTTATTATTAAACCTATAAAGACCTTTATTACTTTTAGATAAATCTAGAAAAAACTGTAAAATACTATACCATAGCTAAAATTAATATGGTAGAAGTTAGTAATATCTAAAAATTCAGTCTATGTATAATTTAGAAGCTGATGCAGTTTGTATATATTTAGAAATTATTATTGTTTTAAATATTTTTAACGACAAGGATTTTTTTTGTAGTGAACTTGCTCTTTTATGTGTTGTTATTTTCTTAAATAAACTTTAATTAAATCGAGACTGGTAATTTTTGCAGGGAAACAGACAATTGGATTGACTGTAGGGTGAATTGGTTCATTCTTGATACTTCCATACTCACGTATAAACATATTGTTTACATTAATGTCAGATAATTATCAGACATTAATGTATCAGATAGTTATGATGGCATTATAATGATAGTCCCTATAGCCGAATTTACACGTGTCAAGTAGCTAAAGCAAGTTACTAAATCAAGTTACTAAATTTAGTTGCATTGGTGTAAACAACTTGATTTAGTACTTGCGCAAGTACCTAATTTACTAAGATGTTTAGTCAAGTAAATAGAAACAATTTCTATTTACTTGAGCAAGTTGTCTCCCCCACCTTTGCTTTCTAGAAACTAAACCGCGGACTAAACAAGTGTAGACAGGTTTTTTAGTCGAGTTCATAAGTACAGACTGCGACGTAGATTTTTCTTTTATTTGTGGCGTGTTTTAAAAATGTCTCGTTGGAGTGAAGAAACAACAATAAAATTTGTAGAAGAGTATCACGATGCTTATGGGATACAAGGGCTACCATTTACAAAAATAAACAAGCTCGGGACTCGGCGTATAAGGAAATTGAGGAGATCATGGGGATAGAAGAATTCGGAGTGCCTGAAATCAAGAACAAAATACGGGCGTTGAGGTCAACTTATTCTCAAAAAAGAAAATAAGGGACTTTATGAAGTCAGGAGCAGGATCGGAGGATATTTATGTCCCCAGTGTAAAATGGTTTAAGAAAATGGACACATTTTTACGTAACGTAGAGGATAATAAGAGGCCTACGCAGGATAATTTCAATGTAAGTGTATTGTAGTAGTGTTCATATTATAAGTAATTAATCCGATATACGTGTTTTCCCGTCCCGTAATCCGTAAATATCAATTTGTTTATATAAAACCCTATAGAAAAATAATAGAAAATCATTTCTTAAAACTCTCTTATCCTAAGGAAAACACGTATACCGAACAATAATTTCCGTATTATATTATTTATATTAAAGTACAGTCAAAATACCATCCGTTGCTGCCATGGCCCCGCACCTTCGCCCATAAAGTACTGGCAGAGTCGATCTCGTAGTTTTCTTGCACATCTTGAAGAATGATTACCCCCTAAGGTTCTTATTGACGACAAGGGAGTATTAGTTTCATTTCTCCACGAGCCTAGTCTAACCTGACCGCTTTCTATATCTTCTTCATCTAACGATCCACTTGGTGTGTAAGTGTTATGAGAAGTGATTTGCAAATAATTGTGTATTGCGCAACGAGCCTTAATAATTTTGTTCGAAGTTTCTGGTAAGCATGCCATAGGCTTTTCAAAAATGCGAAATCTGCTAAGCAGAATTCCGAAGCATTTTCTACTATTCGTCTTGCCCGCGAAAGGCGGTAATTGAATAGTTTCTGATTTTCTGAAAGTGCTACTTTTGAATACGGTTTCATCAAATACGTTTTCAGTGCAAATGCATCGTCACCTATAATGAAACCACCATGTGGTAATAAACCATTCTCTAGGGCTTCAAAAGGAGACGATTGTTGGAAAACTCCAACATTTATATAGGAAAAACAATAGTTGTCATCTACCAGAGCTAACAAAATAATGCTGTTAGTACCCTTATAATTAAAGAATTTACTGCCACAATTTGCCGGTGCATGAATCGTCACATGTTTCCCATCAATCCCACCGTAACATTTGGGGAAATTCCACTTCAAACGAAATCCCTTCTCAATAACGTTCCATTCTTCTTGGGACTCCGGCACCTAAAATAATATGAAATTTACTGCTGGTTGTATTATCAGTATTACGTACAAGTATTTGAGTTTGGCTAATACGGTACAAATATTTTTTTCTATTTCAGATACAACGCGAAGAAGAAGTTAATAAACAAAAACGAGAAAATGAAGAAGAAATAATGGCTGCAAGAAACGAAACGTCTCAGGAAGTACCGCAGAAAAAATTGAAGCAAGTTACTGCAGTAGTTAACGACCTAAAAAAAATGAGCGAAACTATGACACATGAACCTGCCAATGAGCATGAATACTTTTGGTCGGAGTGTTGCTGCACAATTAATGACGTTAACTCCTCTTTCCGCTATACAAGCACAGGAACGCATTCAGTCTGTTCTGACAAGCTTTAAACTACAAGACCTCCAGGCCCAGAGTAACCAGTACGACATATATGCAGATACCAGTAGTGCTCACGCCTCATCTTCCATCTATATACCGCTGCAGTCCCCTACATATTCCGACATGCATTCTTCGCACAGGGATGGATCCACAAATATAAGCCGTGCAGAATCAGTTGCCGATGATACTGTACGATCACAGATAATAGCAAAAGCTTTTAAGCTTAACATTTAACATGTTTCGTTCATCAACAACTTTTTCGTAATAAAAATATTTAAAAATAATACAATGTGATTTCCAATTTTATTCTAGTTGGGATAGTTGATCTCATTACAGTGTTTCTTTTTCGTAATTTGAGGAGCAATTTGAGCTAACAAAATGTTCTTTAGACATCCTCAGCCAATTTGTATATTCTGGTACGTCTTCAGCTGCTAATTCTCTTAATAAAGTAGATGAAGCACCATATATTTCTCTTCGACTCAGCCATTTTCTCACCCAGCAACGTTTCTTTTTGGTTTTGTTCATTTCTTCTGCAAGTATTTCGCATAACTCGCCACATACTTTTAAAATACAATTTTCCGATCATGTTTTATCAACACTAAACAACAAATCATGTAAACGCTCACAAAAACAAAAGGACTAAATTTTAGCTACTTGATTTAGTAACTTGCTTTAGCTACTTGACACGTGTAAATTCGGCTTATGATCTGCTTCTACTGTACAAACCCGCATAAAAAAAAAATAATATTTTATTTTAAGTAGCAAATATTTAATAGAGCACCATTGACGCGAAATCTGCTAGTATTTTCCATTAAGTTGTTGAATATATGTTTTTCTAGAAGGGTTTCTAAATCTCAGGCTACTAATAAGGTAATCAACTATCATAAAGTTATTAATGAGTTTGTGGTAAAAAGTTATTCATAAAATCACGCTACGCTGTTACAAATACTGCATTTGACATATCAATCTAATCTCATAGCCAATATTATGGAAAGTGACATCCAAAAGTAAATATTTTGTGAATTTTCTTTATACCTTATTAATATTATAAGCATATAGTCTAGAGTTACCTATACCGCATTATGAAACAGTCCCAAATTAAAGAATTTTAAGTTATCAGTAATCAGTAAGCAAAAACTGTTATTATCTTATCAAATTTTTGACACCTTTTGATTATATTATTACTTTTGTTGAGGTATACAATGTTATACATTTATTTATCTTGCTGAGTAGAGAAGTTTGTTGGTCCAGCTCTACGAGTGTCAAATTTTAAATTCCATATCTTACATACTATACCTTTTCGATGACTCGTTTTCGATTCGACTTGTTTTTACTGCAATAGTTTACATTTAAGTTTAAAACCTCTTAATCGTATTTTAACGCATCTCCGTTAGACGACGAAAAGTGACAACTATGGACAATATTTTTTTTATATAATAGTTTTTCTAAATCCAGTGACTCCGAAAAATCCCCGAGTAAATTTTAACTGACTGAGTAAATTTAACCATGTATTGATTATAAGAAATACTCAATTTGACTGCCCGGATGGAGATAATTGCATTTAGTAGTGTTTGTAAGTCGAAAATGATACCATTTATATACACATTTTCCAGAGATCTACATTTTTCTAACATGGAACCTAATTTTTCATTTAACCATCATCAACTGCAATCTCCTACTTTATGCGAGATCGTTTAGTATAAGGTCATTAAATATTCCAATACTTAAGGATTTAGGACAAATATTTATCTGCTGTTTTATGAATATAATTTAAACAACGGAACAAGAAAATTGATCATTAAAACCAATTGACTTCATAGTTTAAAGTACAATTTGATAGACCAATCTGTTGAATGCTTTAGGGAAATCTGCTTAAATAGGACTAATTTATTGTTTTTTTATAAAGGTGATGAAAAAAAACCGTGCTGGTTGATTATTTCAACTAAATAGAACATTAAAATATTTTAATCGAAATTCTTTAAAAAAATACTTTTGTATGAGAAAATAATGTGAAAAATGGATTTAAAAAAATATTAAAAAAAACCATACACACATTTTAGCATTTGAATGGGCCCATAACAAATAAAAGCCATTTAATCCACACAAATTGTGAGATTTAAACCATTCACAGAAAACAAAACGTTCAGCTGCAGCTTTTTGTGCAGTCATTTTTATACTTCGACTTGATAATGGGCCGAGGCCAGACATGAAAGTGCTTCTCTATTAATCCCGCCGGATTTCACTTATAAAAAATATATTCCCACTGTGCGGTGTTAATGTTTTACTTTTAATTTTTGCCAATTAGCTCTAAATGTACCGTGTGTGTCATTCATCACAGTAGCTAAGTGTCCAAACTTAGTGGTTTAGATACATGATATACATATACAGTAATGTAAAAAAGTAGTAATATTCAAATGGTCAAAAGAAACATTCATTTTCAACTTTTTATCATCATTAAGTTCTATAACGATCTAAAATATTTTTTTTATACAAAAGAAATATGTTATTGATATAACTCCAAAAAAAGTGATTTTAAACCAAGATAGCAAAAATGATCTTTAACACTAAATCTATCTGATGGACCGAAAAACGATATACCTTTTGAAACCTATATGCTTTATGACAAGGGGGTAATTTCGCGTTGAGTGAAGCAACAGTATAACTCCAGCTTTTATATCGTTCTTCCACCCAATGTAGGAATATTTCGCGTAAGCTGCTTCAGTCGGTAAGTCTGTCAGTTGCCATCTTGTTTTTTTTCTTGATGTTGTTTACTAGTTAGCAGTCACGAGTCACGGCCAGTTTGCACTGTATTCGATTGATCCTAAACTTTTGAGCGTAAATACCTACTTGCTGATAATTTCACTAAAAATCATAATGTCTAGCAATAGTAGTAGTGAGAGTTCTAGTACAGATAGAGGAAAAAGTAGCCGAAAAAGAACATGCCCTGAAAAATGAAAGCGAAATGAAAGAAAGAAGGCTCGTCTTCTTGGAGAAAAATATACAACTAAAACTGGCAAAATAGTCGACAAAAAGTAAGTAAGTACAATGAACTCTTAATATTTGCTTAAGTAATCAGGGAATATTTTTATTTAAATCACAGAAAATGTACATTCAAGTTTTTTTATACATTCTATTCTACCAACAGTTTGTATAATAATATTCTTTTTTTTTTCAGATGTAAAAATAAATGCATGTCAAAACTTACACCGGACGAAAAAGAAGCAGTTTTAAGAAAAGTTTATGAGAAAGGTTCAAAAAATGAACAGGATGTATATTTGCATGGATTTATGGATTTTAGACAAGTAGCTAGGAGGCGACCAGATGGGGAAGATAGGAAGAAAAATAGGGAAGTGACTTTTTCATATTACATACGGAATAATAATTTAGAGAGGCAACCAGTTTGCAAGGCAGCTTTTCTTAGTCTGCATTCAATATCAAATTCTAGATTACAACGACTAAATAAACTCTTGGTTGCTCAGATGTCACCTAGAGACCTACGTGGTACACATAATAATCGACCACATGTCTTAAAACCCGAGATTATTACGAAAATACAACAACATATTGAATCGTTTCCCTATAAAATCTCTCACTACAGTTCTAAAGAAGTTCACTATCTTGATTCAGCTCTAAAGGTCAAAATTATGTATAATCTTTTTGGAAAACTACACCTGAACTTAAAAAATACAGTAAAATATGAATTTTATTTAAAGTTCTTTAAAGAAAATTTTGCATTGAAGTTTTGAAGGCCCCAAGTTGATGTGTGCAGTCAATGCGAAGAATTAGGTACAAAACTTAAAGACCAAAATTTAAATGACAACGCAAAGAGAGTGGCTGCTGCCGAGCTAATGATTCATAAGCGCAGGGCTAACAAATTTTACTCCAAACTTAAAGAAATAACTGCTTTGTGCCACGAGCGTAATGATGTTGGTGGAATAGTATTTGACTATATTCAAAATATGCCTATTATACCCGTCCAAGAAATGATTTATTTAAGACAATTGTGGCTGTATTGATTTGAAATACATTATTTAAAAAAAGATACTGGGCACTTTTATACATATCATGAAGGTCAAGCTGCGAAAGGTCCAAATGAAGTATGAACATTCATAAACGATTATGTGCAGAAAATGCCTGCAGAGATTCAGGAGCTTTACATATTCTCAGATGGATGCCTGGGCCATGGAGAACCGTAACAACACCGTAGTGAGATACTTATTGGTTCTTGCAGCTTCAAAACGGTTTCGTAAAATTCATCAATACTTTCCAGTGCGTGGTCACTCTTTTTTGCCATGCGACAGAGACTTCGGCTCGCTCAAGAGAGTTATAAGAAAATATGATAGAATCTATGTTCCAGAGGATTACGAAAACATGATACTTTCTTGTCGCAAATTAAAACCATTTACGACGACAACAATATGCTTTACAGATATAATCGAGTATAAAAACTGGTGGCCCAACCACTACAAGAAAACTTGTCAATCTTCCGATGAAAGAAAAGCTAAATTTGCAATATCAAGTTTGATATTGCATTGACATTGCCTGTAGTTACAGGCAATTCATTTATGACAGTTCCGCACCCGGGTACATAACTAGCGACTATATTGGCGGAATTGTCACAAGAAATTTCAAGTTAATCAAACCTAAAGCAGTCCCAACTTTACCGACTGCGCCTGCATACTCAAAAATGTTACCGATCAATGTAAAAAAAATCGAAAATTTGAAAAAGGTTATGCAATATATGACTGGAGAAATTTTGGAATTTTTCTGCCATATACCGTCATTGGAAACCACCAACATGGATGCTGAAGACTAATGGCCTTAAAATATTAATGTTTTTCGTGTTATAAGAATCAGGTTTTGTAATGTATGTTAGATAGTATTATAAATAATAAATAAATAAATAATATCTTTATTTAGCAAGAAGCTACATTCAATAAAAATATAGGTGATATATAAATAAACTAAAAGTGTAAATTGGCTATAACTGTATCAGGACACTCCGGTTTGTCCATGGATGGTCTCGGTAATCCAGAAACAGCATCCCGGTTCCAGAAATATCCTGTCAGAGGTAGACCATAAATTAAAACTAGACTTAACCTAAACATTATTTCCTTGCCCTACTAATTAAAAGCACAGTTAATTATTGTTTGCCTTATAGTAATAAAAATAATGTCGACTCAGGTTGATCGAGTCGGTTCGGTTGCAATCAGCCGATGACACACATTTGGTACTTGGTTGACCTTGCCGACTAGACACATTGGTCCCCCCGTGTAATACTTAGAAAGGCTTCGGTAGTTCCAAGAAGCTGTAACCAGTATCCCGGTTGGCCCAAAAATACCCAGTCAACAGATAAACCAACAATCAAGATGATGATTGGAGCGGAAACAATGCATACTATAGTAAAACTTAATAAACTACATAATTAAAATAAAATAATAAAATAATAAACACAATTTTACTTATTCATAATAAATTTTCTCAAGAGCCCTCTGAATTGATTTAAAGTAATACAATTTTTGATGTTAGCAGGCAAGTTGTTAAATAGTATTAAACCTTTGTATAGAACTGAATTATGCATTTGGGTTGTGTTACATCTGTCGACTAGTATGAAGTCTATACGATTTCTCGTATTATAGTTATGTATATCTCCAAAAACTCTTAATTTATTACAAATATAATCGGGGAGCATCTGATGTTTTAATTTAAAAATAAACAAATAAACGTTATACAAAATTCTTTGATGTACAGACAACATATCTAGGACACCCAACATAGAGATAACAGGCGTGTAACGGTTACAATTTAGAATCAGTCTCATAGCTCTATTTTGAATTCTTTCCAGTTGGTCAATTCTATACTGTGGTAAGTTAAACAATAATGTTGAACAGAACTGTAAATGAGGAAGAGCAATGGCGTTGTAAAGTTTTAATTTGATGTACATTGACAAATTTTTTCCAATTCTTGTGATAAATCCAACTTTTTTTGAAAATTTTCTCATTACATAATCTGCATGAGCATGGAAATTCAGATTGGCATCGAAAATTGTTCCCAAATATTTAATTTCTTTGTCGTACAAAATACTTTCCCCATTCACAGAAATCTGTACATTGCCCATGTCTATAGAACTTAATCTAGATCTCTTGCCAAATATACAAAACTTGGATTTACTTGCATTTAAACTTAGTTTATTTCTACAGAGCCAGATGAATAAGTTATTGAGTTCAACGTTCATGACCTGTTGCAGTTGATGAATATCTTTACCCACCACATACAACATTGTATCGTCCGCAAACAACACCACATTACACCCCCGCACTACCTCCACCATATCGTTAACATACAATAAAAATAGCAAGGGGCCCAAGACCGTTCCCTGCGGTACACCATGCTTTACATTAACACTTTCAGATGAACTATTTTTGTACATGACTCGCTGAACTCTACCACTTAGATAAGATTGTAACCACTTCAATACATTATTTTTAAGGCCTAACCGTTCTAATTTCCTAATTAACATTTCTCTACTCACGGTTTCAAACGCTCTCTTAAAATCCAAAAATACAGCAAGTACTAGATTATCAGAGTCAAGGGCCTTGAGAAAATTATCAACTATATTAATAATGACAGACTCACATGAATGATTCTCACGGAACCCCGATTGGTTAGGCACAACTATTTTATTTATATTACAATGTTCGAGTAGCTGTTCCTTAACACATACTTCAAGGAGCTTCTCATAAATAGGTACGGTGTTAATTGGCCGAAATTCATTACACAATTTAGTGTTTTGCACTTTTGGAACAGGAACAACAGTAGAAAGTTTCCAGGCTTGCGGAAAAATCCCAGTACTTAAGGATGTATTGATAATATCCAGAAGACGATCACCCACAACATAAGCAACATCGCAAAGAACCTGCTTGGAGATGCCACTCTCCCCACCACCAACGTTTTTTAGATTTTTAAGTATTTCCTTCATTTTAGTCATCGAAACTTTATTAAATTGTGTCAAGGTTTTCTGGACTGAAGGTGGTTCAATGAAATATGTTTGGCCATTTGCTGCTGGTGGAATATCTGCAAGAATAAGATCAATACTATTCACGAAATAATTATTAAATCTATGTGCAATATCATCCTCCTGTGTAATGATTTCATTTTCAAACTTTATTTCATTAGGCATGTTTTGGGTTTTTCCTGGCAAAAGCGTCTTCAGATTTTTCCAGAGTTCTTTTTGATTATTTTTATTTAGATCTATGGTATTCGCAAAAAATCTATCCTTTTCTACTCTTATCTTGCTTACTATGTTATTTCTTATAGCTTTATATTCATTCCAAACGTTTTCGTTGTTTTCTATGGCAGCCCTTTTATATAATCGATCCCTTTCCTGCATTTGCTCCCTTATATCTTGAGTTATCCATTTTTTATCAGCATATTTCTGTTTTTGCACAATTTTAATCCTTGGGCACATACTGTCAAGAATTGTTCTAATATCTCTGACAAAAGTATTAGCTAGTAAGTCAACATCTGAACTATTTCTATTCCAATTGCATGTAAGCAGTTCTTCCTGAAGTTTATGGCATTTGTAGGTCTTAAAAGACCTAGTATAACTTACTACATCCATTGGCTGTTCCTTCGATTGATCCATAGAAATTGATATAATAGAATGGTCACTAATTTTAGGAGTTTGATGGACTTTATGCGAGAGAGATTTGTCATTTGAAATTAAATAATCGATCAGAGTCTGACTTCTTTGGACTATTCTAGTTGGAGTCTTAATTATTTGACTAAACCCATTGGTATAAATGATACTTAATAATTTGTTACTATAAAAATTGTTTTTTAATAAATCAAAATTAAAATCCCCAAGGATAATGTTGGTGCCATTAAATCCACTAACTTTCTCTAAATATCCCCCAAAAAACTCTATAAATTTGGCATCTTGTTTCTGAGGCGAATGGTACAGAACAGAGCACAAATATTTACCTCCACCCATAGATAGCTCAAAAGACAACAGCCAGACATAATCATCAATAGACAATACAGACCCCACCTTATATCTAATATCGTTTCTAATAAGGGCCAAGACCCCACCTGTTCTACTGTTGTTACTAGTGCATTGCTCCAAATTGTACCCATCAACAATCAACTCACATGGCTCAATAACCGGGGTTACGTGAGTCTCACTCAAAAGCAAGATCTTAGGCCTCCAATCATTTACTAGTAAAATAATGTTATCTTTGTTGTTTAGATAACCTTGGCAATTAAAATAAACAATGTTGGTGTTAAGTGCAATATTTAGGTCTAATTGCTACTTAATATATTTATTCCTTTGTAACTCTTCAATTCGCTTATAGGAATCACAACTAGTTACATCCCAAGAAACGTGATTGACATTTAGCCTAAGACCATACTTTTCATTAGATACTACACAATTAATACACTTAACGCTACTTACATTACATTCTTTAACATCATGGGATCCACTACACTTTGCACACACTTTATTTTCTTTACACTCTTTCAGTAAATGACCATACCGACAGCACTTGAAACACCTTCGGATACCATATTCGTTGAAGACAGGACAACGGTTCCAACCAATGTTCATCTTCTCCTTTTCAATAAACACTGCATACGTGGTAGCATCAACTTCCAAGATCATATTGAACTTTTTGTTTACGATTTTAGTTTTTCTCACAATTTGAATTTTCCGGTTTGGAGATTCTGGAACATTATTTTGACTCTTTATTTTGGCCAAAATTTCATTATCTGATAGGTTGTACTCAGACTCGTTAATGCCCACCACCTTAATCCTGTGCTCTAAAAGTTTTGGTACCTCAACACTGTAGTTGTCACCCATGTTGTTCTGGATCTGCGACTGTATCGAAGTTAGCTCCTTCTCATTGCCACACTTAATGATAACGCCGCCACTTTTGGTTGCTTTTCCTAGAGATAAACCGGCTCCAATAACAGTAGGATTGACTTTCTTTCTCAAATCCTCCTTCACTTGCTTTACATCTTTCTCCGGACACTTTTGCTTTACAACCAAAACTTTGCTATCATTTTTGGTGCCTATTGCTGCAGCATATGACAACTTGGAGTTCACACTTGATGGGGCTGTTGACGGCTTACATTCCTTCAGGCTGGCAATTTCACGTTTCAAATTCTGGTTTTCGTTTAACAGGAGATCGACTTTTTGATTTAACTCGTTAGTTCTACTGACTAAGAGCTGCAAGGTGGCCATAATATCTCCTACATTATCTAAATCAATAACAATATCATCTGTGCGGCTTCTTTTCCTAGCGCGCTCTGTTTTGTATGTAAATTGTAACAATTTACAAATTTGCAACTCTGTTTGTCAATTAACATTAAGAATTTAAAGAATTTAAAATGTTGAGCTGAAAAACCGTATAACTCCTAGTGACTTTCTGTCCCGCATCTTAGACAAAAATAAATTTAAAAATTTTTTATTTTATATTCGTTTAGAGAACTCGATTTCATATAACTTTGCAATGTTGAAGACTCTTGTAAAATAAATACTTTTTCCATAAAACAGTTTTTTGTGATTATCTCTAAACCACATTTTTGGAGTTATATCGTTATTCCACTCACCGATTCATATACACGTTGGCGAATAGAACACTACACATAGGCATTATAAATGGCAACACCGCTTCACGCTTACTTTCTGGTTGATTCCAATCGTCGCGGCGCGGCGACTTCCGATCGTTTGATTTGCTATTTTCGGCGCGGCACAATTAGACCTCATTTTGCTGTGTGACTGCATACTGCACTGTTCTTAATACGCTATTTTATTTTTTTTAAATATATATGATTATTGCTGTTTATATCCCTTCCGAAAAAGTTAAATTGAGTAAATGGTTTTATGGAGGCAATTCGGCAGTACACTGCAGGGATTTATTCTCAGTAAATTTTGAAAATAGACCGATTTCTTGTGCTAAAACTATTTAAAATTTGAGATATTTTTTTGCCTTAAGAATGTAGACATTGTCTTAAAAATGGTGTACAGCATAGCTGAACGTGTAGACATTATTTTTATTTCTGGCGCCCACGAGACATTTTCTCAATGCTTTAACATAACGCATTAAGGTCAAAATGTAAGCTCGGAGTATGTTCACTAGTAGCTAGTATTAACTAGTAGCCAAATGTAAAGAAACTGGTTCTGTCACGAAAATTGAACAGAACAGCGCAAATTTAAACTCTGGGTCAATTTGCAATGAATTAACCTTTATCAACTATTTAAGCAGCTGTATCAAGTAAATTATCTCGTGAACTTAGAAGAAATGTACTTGAATTTTATAAGTTTAAGCTTATAAACTGCAAACACTGCAAGAATTTTATATACTGATATACTTTTGAAATTCGCCAGATTTTTATATGATTTGTTTCTTCCGCTAAAGCAATTCAAGTACTAGTATCTACTACCAGGTTCTCCTTCAACATTCTGAAGCACGCTCCTCTAAGTCATCACCGTCCAAGTTTGTTCTTCCAACATACGCATAATTTAAATGCAAATATCCTATTTCTTATAATCAAGAATTAATTTTCTAAAACAATTTTTCTCCCGGCAGACGTCTGTTGAGAAAACGAGCGACATAAAGGCGCCTTGCTTCGGCCGTAGCCGATCGAGAGTTTTAGCCGTGACACTGGGTTCGTGGCGTCAAAATTGAAGCCGAGATTTGGTGGCGCACGCCGTACAGTGGAACGACTAAGTGGAGATACCACGGGATCTAATATTTTACATTTTACAAGATAATATTTTTTTTTATTATTACGTATTTTTAGGTATATGATAAATGTTTTAAATATTTTTTATTATTTATTTTATTGAAGAAATATACATAAACGGTGTTTCAAATTCGTCTACCCTCAAAATACGAAAATGGATAACTTACCCCAAAGATGCACATTATTTACTTGTAAAAGAATATGCCATATAAAAAAATATATATATCATATTTTATGTGGTTTTGAAGATTATTGGAAAAAAACAATTTTTCAAAAATTTATTCTTGACACTTTTGTGGGTTATCTTGGTTGCTATGGGAAAGTTTTTACATTGCTGTATTACTTTTTCGTAAAAATATTAATGCCGAAAACAAAATTAGGTAGGTACCTACGCCAAATTTTTGTTGCTTATTTAAAAAAAAATTATTCTTTTTAAAACTCAAAGCGAGTATCAAAATAGTTTGGTAGTTTAAAATTTTAAATGCGTAATCTTACTATAAACTACAATAATAACTGCAGTAAAATATTATTTCGAATCAACGCAAAATATGTGCCCCAGCGCGGAATTTTTGCCATCGCGATGCGGTCGTCGCCTCGCATGATTTCGGCTTCTGTTGTGAGGTATCGATGGAAGCGGGGATAAGTGTCCAGGCTAGAACTATCGATCGGCTACGGATCAAGCCGCTGGTATAGTTAGCTCAAATTCGAAAAAAAACAATTTTTGGTGAAGAATTCGATACGGGGGGGTATACCCTAAAAATGAAAAATCCAAAACTTTGAAGGTCCATATCTCGGCTTCTATGGGCACTATTGGGAAAATTCCAATGGTTTTGACTTAGTTTAGTCCTTCTGAATCCAACGAGACCATCCGCAAGGTCGTAGCTCTTATACTAGCTGAGATCTCGCATTTTTATTTTTGGGCTCAAAAACGGGGTCCAAAATTGACTTTTTTCCGAATTTTCAAAGTGCTATAATTCCACTTGTTCTGGTCAAATTCCGTTATAATCCGGTGTTTTCGTAATGTAGGTGATGGGAATAAGCCGCTGATAGAGGTTTCTATAGCGATTTTTGAGTTTAAAGAAAATCGATTTTTCGCATTTTCAAAGTGCAAACTCCCTTAGTTTTTCTCGAAACTCAATATAACCCGGTGTTTTCGTGTTGTAGGTGATGGGATCAAGCCGCTGGTATAGTTAGTTCAAATTCGAAAGAAATCAATTTTTGGTGAAAAATTTGATACGGGGGGTATACCCTAAAAATGAAAAATCCCAAACTTTGGAGGTCCATATCTCGGCCTTTATGGGCACTATCGGGAAAATTCCAACGGTTTTGACTTAGTTTCGTCCTTCTGAATCCAACGAGACCATCCGCAAGGTCGTAGCTCTCATATTAGCTGAGATCTCGCATTTTTGTGGCCCATTTTTGGGCTCAAAAACGGGGTCGAAAATTGACTTTTTTCCGAATTTTCAAAGTGCTATAATTCCACTTGTTCTGGTCAAATTCCGTTATAATCCGGTGTTTTCGTATTGTAGGTGATGGAAATAAGCCGCTGATAGGGGTTTCTATAGCGATTTTCGAGTTTAAAGAAAATCGATTTTTCGCATTTTCAAAGTGCTATAACTCCCTTAGTTTTTCTCGAAACTCATTATAACCCGGTGTTTTCGTGTTGTAGGTGATGATATCAAGCCGCTGGTATAGTTAGTTCAAATTCGAAAAAAATCAATTTTTGGTGAAAAATTTGATACGGGGGGGTATACCCTAAAAATGAAAAATCCCAAACTTTGGAGGTCCATATCTCGGCTTCTATGGTCACTATCGGGAAAATTCCAACGGTTTTGACTTAGTTTCGTCCTTCTGAATCCAACGAGACCATCCGCAAGGTCGTAGCTCTTATACTAGCTAAGATCTCGCATTTTTGTGGCCCATTTTTGGGCTCAAAAACGGGGTCGAAAATTGACTTTTTTCCGAATTTTCAAAGTGCTATAATTCCACTTGTTCTGGTCAAATTCCGTTATAATCCGGTGTTTTCGTATTGTAGGTGATGGGAATAAGCCGCTGATAGGGGTTTCTATAGCGATTTTCGAGTTTAAAGAAAATCGATTTTTCGCATTTTCAAAGTGCTATAACTCCCTTAGTTTTTCTCGAAACTCATTATAACCCGGTGTTTTCGTGTTGTAGGTGATGATATCAAGCCGCTGGTATAGTTAGTTCAAATTCGAAAAAAATCAATTTTTGGTGAAAAATTTGATACGGGGGGGTATACCCTAAAAATGAAAAATCCCAAACTTTGGAGGTCCATATCTCGGCTTCTATGGTCACTATCGGGAAAATTCCAACGGTTTTGACTTAGTTTCGTCCTTCTGAATCCAACGAGACCATCCGCAAGGTCGTAGCTCTTATACTAGCTAAGATCTCGCATTTTTGTGGCCCATTTTTGGGCTCAAAAACGGGGTCGAAAATTGACTTTTTTCCGAATTTTCAAAGTGCTATAATTCCACTTGTTCTGATCAAATTCCTTTATAATCCGGTGTTTTCGTAATGTAGGTGATGGGAATAAGCCGCTGATAGGGGTCTCTATAGCGATTTTTGAGTTTAAAGAAAATCGATTTTTCGCATTTTCAAAGTACTATAACTCCCTTAGTTTTTCTCAAAACTCATTATAACCCGGTGTTTTCGTGTTGTAGGTGATGGGATCAAGCCGCTGGTATAGTTAGTTCAAATTCGAAAAAAATCCATTTTTTGTGAAAAATTTGATACGGGGGGGTATACCCTAAAAATGAAAAATCCCAAACTTTGGAGGTCCATATCTCGGCTTCTATGGGCACTATCGGGAAAATTCCAACGGTTTTGACTTAGTTTCGTCCTTCTGAATCCAACGAGACCATCCGCAAGGTCGTAGCTCTTATACTAGCTGAGATCTCGCATTTTTGTGGCCCATTTTTGGGCTCAAAAACGGGGTCGAAAATTGACTTTTTTCCGAATTTTTAAAGTGCTATAATTCCACTTGTTCTTGTCAAATTCCGTTATAATCCGGTGTTTTCGTAATGTAGGTGATGGGAATAAGCCGCTGATAGGGGTTTCTATAGCGAATTTTGAGTTTAAAGAAAATCGATTTTTCGCATTTTCAAAGTGCTATAACTCCCTTAGTTTTTCTCGAAACTCATTATAACCCGGTGTTTTCGTGTTGTAGGTGATGGGATCAAGCCGCTGGTATAGTTAGTTCAAATTCGAAAAAAATCAATTTTTGGTGAAAAATTTGATTCCGGGGGTATACCCTAAAAATGAAAAATCCCAAACTTTGGAGGTCCATATCTCGACTTCTATGGGCACTATCGGGAAAATTCCAACGGTTTTGACTTAGTTTCGTCCTTCTGAATCCAACGAGACCATCCGCAAGGTCGTAGCTCTTATACTAGCTGAGATCTCGCATTTTTGTGGCCCATTTTTGGGCTCAAAAACGGGGTCGAAAATTGACTTTTTTCCGAATTTTCAAAGTGCTATAATTCCACTTGTTCTGGTCAAATTCCGTTATAATCCGGTGTGCTCGTAATGTAGGTGATGGGAATAAGCCGCTGATAGGGGTTTCTATAGCGATTTTTGAGTTTAAAGAAAATCGATTTTTCGCATTTTCAAAGTGCTATAACTGCCTTAGTTTTTCTCGAAACTCATTATAACCCGGTGTTTTCGTGTTGTAGGTGATGGGATCAAGCCGCTGGTATAGTTAGTTCAAATTCGAAAAAAATCAATTTTTGGTGAAAAATTTGATACGGGGGGGTATACCCTAAAAATGAAAAATCCCAAACTTTGGAGGTCCATATCTCGGCTTCTATGGGCACTATCGAGAAAATTCCAACGGTTTTGACTTAGTTTCGTCCTTCTGAATCCAACGAGAGCATCCACAAGGTCGTAGCTCTTATACTAGCTGAGATCTCGCATTTTTGTGGCCCATTTTTGGGCTCAAAAACGGGGTCGAAAATTGACTTTTTTCCGAATTTTCAAAGTGCTATAATTCCACTTGTTCTGGTCAAATTCCGTTATAATCCGGTGTTTTCGTAATGTAGGTGATGGCAATAAGCCGCTGATAGGGGTTTCTATAGCGATTTTGGAGTTTAAAGAAAATCGATTTTTCGCATTTTCAAAGTGCTATAACTCCCTTAGTTTTTCTCGAAACTCATTATAACCCGGTGTTTTCGTGTTGTAGGTGATGGGATCAAGCCGCTGGTATAGTTAGTTCAAATTCGAAAAAAATCAATTTTTGATGAAAAATTTGATACGGGGGGGTATACCCTAAAAATGAAAAATCCCAAACTTTGGAGGTCCATATCTCGGCTTCTATGGGCACTATCGGGAAAATTCCAACGGTTTTGACTTAGTTTCGTCCTTCTGAATCCAACGAGACCATCTGCAAGGTCGTAGCTCTTATACTAGCTGAGATCTCGCATTTTTGTGGCCCATTTTTGGGCTCAAAAACGGGGTCGAAAATTGACTTTTTTCCGAATTTTCAAAGTGCTATAATTCCACTTGTTCTGGTCAAATTCCGTTATAATCCGGTGTTTTCGTAATGTAGGTGATGGGAATAAGCCGCTGATAGGGGTTTCTATAGCGATTTTTGAGTTTAAAGAAAATCGATTTTTCGCATTTTCAAAGTGCTATAACTCCCTTAGTTTTTCTCGAAACTCATTATAACCCGGTGTTTTCGTGTTGTAGGTGATGGGATCAAGCCGCTGGTATAGTTAGTTCAAATTCGAAAAAAATCAATTTTTGGTGAAAAATTTGATACGGGGGGGTATACCCTAAAAATGAAAAATCCCAAACTTTGGAGGTCCATATCTCGGCTTCTATGGGCACTATCGAGAAAATTCCAACGGTTTTGACTTAGTTTTGTCCTTCTGAATCCAACGAGACCATCCGCAAGGTCGTAGCTCTTATATTAGCTGAGATCTCGCATTTTTGTGGCCCATTTTTGGGCTCAAAAACGGGGTCGAAAATTGACTTTTTTACGAATTTTCAAATTGCTATAATTCCACTTGTTCTGATCAAATTCCGTTATAATCCGGTGTTTTTGTAATGTAGGTGATGGGAATAAGCCGCTGATAGGGGTTTCTATAGCGATTTTTGAGTTTAAAGAAAATCGATTTTTCGCATTTTCAAAGTGCTATAACTCCCTTAGTTTTTCTCGAAACTCATTATATCCCGGTGTTTTCGTGTGGTAGGTGATGGGATCAAGCCGCTAGTATAGTTAGTTCAAATTCGAAAAAAATCAATTTTTGGTGAAAAATTTGATACGGGGGGGTATACCCTAAAAATGAAAAATCCCAAACTTTGGAGGTCCATATCTCGGCTTCTATGGGCACTATCGGAAAAATTCCAACGGTTTTAACTTAGTTTCGTCCTTCTGAATCCAACGAGACCATCCGCAAGGTCGTAGCTCTTATACTAGCTGAGATCTCGCATTTTTGTGGCCTATTTTTGGGCTCAAAAACGGGGTCGAAAATTGACTTTTTTCCGAATTTTTAAAGTGCTATAATTCCACTTGTTCTTGTCAAATTCCGTTATAATCCGGTGTTTTCGTAATGTAGGTGATGGGAATAAGCCGCTGATAGGGGTTTCTATAGCGAATTTTGAGTTTAAAGAAAATCGATTTTTCGCATTTTCAAAGTGCTATAACTCCCTTAGTTTTTCTCGAAACTCATTATAACCCGGTGTTTTCGTGTTGTAGGTGATGGGATCAAGCCGCTGGTATAGTTAGTTCAAATTCGAAAAAAATCAATTTTTGGTGAAAAATTTGATTCCGGGGGTATACCCTAAAAATGAAAAATCCCAAACTTTGGAGGTCCATATCTCGACTTCTATGGGCACTATCGGGAAAATTCCAACGGTTTTGACTTAGTTTCGTCCTTCTGAATCCAACGAGACCATCCGCAAGGTCGTAGCTCTTATACTAGCTGAGATCTCGCATTTTTGTGGCCCATTTTTGGGCTCAAAAACGGGGTCGAAAATTGACTTTTTTCCGAATTTTTAAAGTGCTATAATTCCACTTGTTCTTGTCAAATTCCGTTATAATCCGGTGTTTTCGTAATGTAGGTGATGGGAATAAGCCGCTGATAGGGGTTTCTATAGCGAATTTTGAGTTTAAAGAAAATCGATTTTTCGCATTTTCGAAGTGCTATAACTCCCTTAGTTTTTCTCGAAACTCATTATAACCCGGTGTTTTCGTGTTGTAGGTGATGGGATCAAGCCGCTGGTATAGTTAGTTCAAATTCGAAAAAAATCAATTTTTGGTGAAAAATTTGATTCCGGGGGTATACCCTAAAAATGAAAAATCCCAAACTTTGGAGGTCCATATCTCGACTTCTATGGGCACTATCGGGAAAATTCCAACGGTTTTGACTTAGTTTCGTCCTTCTGAATCCAACGAGACCATCCGCAAGGTCGTAGCTCTTATAGTAGCTGAGATCTCGCATTTTTGTGGCCCATTTTTGGGCTCAAAAACGGGGTCGAAAATTGACTTGTTTCCGAATTTTCAAAGTGCTATAATTCCACTTGTTCTGGTCAAATTCCGTTATAATCCGGTGTTTTTGTAAAGTAGGTGATGGGAATAAGCCGCTGATAGGGGTTTCTATAGCGATTTTTGAGTTTAAAGAAAATCGATTTTTCGCATTTTCAAAGTGCTATAACTCCCTTAGTTTTTCTCGAAACTCATTATAACCCGGTGTTTTCGTGTTGTAGGTGATGGGATCAAGCCGCTGGTATAGTTAGTTCAAATTCGAAAAAAATCAATTTTTGGTGAAAATTTTGATACGGGGGGGTATACCCTAAAAATGAAAAATCCCAAACTTTGGAGGTCCATATCTCGGCTTCTATGGGCACTATCGGGAAAATTCCAACGGTTTTGACTTAGTTTCGTCCTTCTGAATTCAACGAGACCATCCGCAAGGTCGTAGCTCTTATACTAGCTGAGATCTCGCATTTTTGTGGCCCATTTTTGGGCTCAAAAACGGGGTCGAAAATTGACTTTTTTCCGAATTTTCAAAGTGCTATAATTCCACTTGTTCTGGTCAAATTCCGTTATAATCCGGTGTTTTCGTAATGTAGGTGATGGGAATAAGCCGCTGATAGGGGTTTCTATAGCGATTTTTGAGTTTAAAGAAAATCGATTTTTCGCATTTTCAAAGTGCTATAACTCCCTTAGTTTTTCTCGAAACTCATTATAACCCGGTGTTTTCGTGTTGTAGGTGATGGGATCAAGCCGCTGGTATAGTTAGTTCAAATTCGAAAAAAATCAATTTTTGGTGAAAAATTTGATACGGGGGGGTATACCCTAAAAATGAAAAATCCCAAACTTTGGAGGTCCATATCTCGGCTTCTATGGGCACTATCGGGAAAATTCCAACGGTTTTGACTTAGTTTCGTCCTTCTGAATCCAACGAGACCATCCGCAAGGTCGTAGCTCTTATACTAGCTGAGATCTCGCATTTTTGTTGCTCATTTTTGGGCTCAAAAACGGGGTCGAAAATTGACTTTTTTCCGAATTTTCAAAGTGCTATAATTCCACTTGTTCTGGTCAAATTCCGTTATAATCCGGTGTTTTTGTAATGTAGGTGATGGGAATAAGCCGCTGATAGGGGTTTCTATAGCGATTTTTGAGTTTAAAGAAAATCGATTTTTCGCATTTTCAAAGTGCTATAACTCCCTTAGTTTTTCTCGAAACTCATTATAACCCGGTGTTTTCGTGTTGTAGGTGATGGGATCAAGCCGCTGGTATAGTTAGTTCAAATTCGAAAAAAATCAATTTTTGGTGAAAAATTTGATACGGGGGGGTATACCCTAAAAATGAATGAGGTATACCCTAAAAATACCAAACTTTGGAGGTCCATACCTCTGCTTCTATGGGCACTATCGGGAAAATTCCAACGGTTTTGACTTAGTTTCGTCCTTCTGAATCCAACGAGACCATCCGCAAGGTCGTAGCTCTTATACTAGCTGAGATCTCGCATTTTTGTGGCCCATTTTTGGGCTCAAAAACGGGGTCGAAAATTGACTTTTTTCCGAATTTTCAAAGTGCTATAATTCCACTTGTTCTGGTCAAATTCCGTTATAATCCGGTGTTTTCGTAATGTAGGTGATGAGAATAAGCCGCTGATAGGGGTTTCTATAGCGATTTTTGAGTTTAAAGAAAATTGATTTTTCGCATTTTCAAAGTGCTATAACTCCCTTAGTTTTTCTCGAAACTCATTATAACCCGGTGTTTTCGTGTTGTAGGTGATGGGATCAAGCCGCTGGTATAGTTAGTTCAAATTCGAAAAAAATCAATTTTTGGTGAAAAATTTGATACGGGGGGGTATACCCTAAAAATGAAAAATACCAAACTTTGGAGGTCCATATCTCGGCTTCTATGGGCACTATCGGGAAAATTCTAACGGTTTTGACTTAGTTTCGTCCTTCTGAATCCAACGAGACCATCCGCAAGGTCGTAGCTCTTATACTAGCTGAGATCTCGCATTTTTGTGGCCCATTTTTGGGCTCAAAAACGGGGTCGAAAATTGACTTTTTTCCGAATTTTCAAAGTGCTATAATTCCACTTGTTCTGGTCAAATTCCGTTATAATCCGATGTTTTCGTAATGTAGGTGATGGGAATAAGCCGCTGATAGGGGTTTCTATAGCGATTTTTGAGTTTAAAGAAAATCGATTTTTCGCATTTTCAAAGTGCTATAACTCCCTTAGTTTTTCTCGAAACTCATTATAACCCGGTGTTTTCGTGTTGTAGGTGATGGGATCAAGCCGCTGGTATAGTTAGTTCAAATTCGAAAAAAATCAATTTTTGGTGAAAAATTTGATACGGGGGGGTATACCCTAAAAATGAAAAATACCAAACTTTGGAGGTCCATATCTCGGCTTCTATGGGCACTATCGGGAAAATTCTAACGGTTTTGACTTAGTTTCGTCCTTCTGAATCCAACGAGACCATCCGCAAGGTCGTAGCTCTTATACTAGCTGAGATCTCGCATTTTTGTGGCCCATTTTTGGGCTCAAAAACGGGGTCGAAAATTGACTTGTTTCCGAATTTTCAAAGTGCTATAATTCCACTTGTTCTGGTCAAATTCCGTTATAATCCGGTGTTTTTGTAATGTAGGTGATGGGAATAAGCCGCTGATAGGGGTTTCTATAGCGATTTTTGAGTTTAAAGAAAATCGATTTTTCGCATTTTCAAAGTGCTATAACTCCCTTAGTTTTTCTCGAAACTCATTATAACCCGGTGTTTTCGTGTTGTAGGTGATGGGATCAAGCCGCTGGTATAGTTAGTTCAAATTCGAAAAAAATCAATTTTTGGTGAAAATGTTGATACGGGGGGGTATACCCTAAAAATGAAAAATCCCAAACTTTGGAGGTCCATATCTCGGCTTCTATGGGCACTATCGGGGAAAATTCCAACGGTTTTGACTTAGTTTCGTCCTTCTGAATTCAACGAGACCATCCGCAAGGTCGTAGCTCTTATACTAGCTGAGATCTCGCATTTTTGTGGCCCATTTTTGGGCTCAAAAACGGGGTCGAAAATTGACTTTTTTCCGAATTTTCAAGTGCTATAATTCCACTTGTTCTGGTCAAATTCCGTTATAATCCGGTGTTTTCGTAATGTAGGTGATGGGAATAAGCCGCTGATAGGGGTTTCTATAGCGATTTTTGAGTTAAAGAAAATCGATTTTTCGCATTTTCAAAGTGCTATAACTCCCTTAGTTTTTCTCGAAACTCATTATAACCCGGTGTTTTCGTGTTGTAGGTGATGGGATCAAGCCGCTGGTATAGTTAGTTCAAATTCCGAAAAAAATCAATTTTTGGTGAAAAATTTGATACGGGGGGTATACCCTAAAAATGAAAAATCCCAAACTTTGGAGGTCCATATCTCGGCTTCTATGGGCACTATCGGGAAAATTCCAACGGTTTTGACTTAGTTTCGTCCTTACTCTCACGAGATGTGTCATCCGCAAGGTCGTAGCTCTTATACTAGCTGAGATCTCGCATTTTTGTGGCCCATTTTTGGGCTCAAAAACGGGGTCGAAAATTGACTTTTTTCCGAATTTTTTAAAGTGCTATAATTCCACTTGTTCTGGTCAAATTCCATTATAATCCGGTGTGTTCGTAATGTAGGTGATGGGAATAAGCCGCTGATAGGGGTTTCTATAGCGATTTTTGAGTTTAAAGAAAATCGTTTTTTTCGCATTCTTAAAGTGCTATAACTCCCTTAGTTTTTCTCGAAACTCATTATAACCCGGTGTTTTCGTGTTGTAGGTGATGGGATCAAGCCGCTGGTATAGTTAGTTCAAATTCGAAAAAAATCAATTTTTGGTGAAAAATTTGATACGGGGGGGTATACCCTAAAAATGAAAAATCCCAAACTTTGGAGGTCCATATCTCGGCTTCTATGGGCACTATCGGGAAAATTCCAACGGTTTTGACTTAGTTTTGTCCTTCTGAATCCAACGAGACCATCCGCAAGGTCGTAGCTCTTATACTAGCTGAGATCTCGCATTTTTGTGGCCCATTTTTGGGCTCAAAAACGGGGTCGAAAATTGACTTTTTTCCGAATTTTCAAAGTGCTATAATTCCACTTGTTCTGGTCAAATTCCGTTATAATCCGGTGTTTTCGTAATGTAGGTGATGGGAATAAGCCGCTGATAGGGGTTTCTATAGCGATTTTTGAGTTTAAAGAAAATCGATTTTTCGCATTTTCAAAGTGCTATAACTCCCTTAGTTTTTCTCGAAACTCATTATAACCCGGTGTTTTCGTGTTGTAGGTGATGGGATCAAGCCGCTGGTATAGTTAGTTCAAATTCGAAAAAAATCAATTTTTGGTGAAAAATTTGATACGGGGGGGTATATCCTAAAAATGAAAAATCCCAAACTTTGGAGGTCCATATCTCGGCTTCTATGGGCACTATCGGGAAAATTTCAACGGTTTTGACTTAGTTTCGTCCTTCTGAATCCAACGAGACCATCCGCAAGGTCGTAGCTCTTATACTAGCTGAGATCTCGCATTTTTGTGGCCCATTTTTGGGCTCAAAAACGGGGTCGAAAATTGACTTTTTTCCGAATTTTCAAAGTGCTATAATTCCACTTGTTCTGGTCAAATTCCGTTATAATCCGGTGTTTTCGTAATGTAGGTGATGGGAATAAGCCGCTGATAGGGGTTTCTATAGCGATTTTTGAGTTTAAAGAAAATCGATTTTTCGCATTTTCAAAGTGCTATAACTCCCTTAGTTTTTCTCGAAACTCATTATAACCCGGTGTTTTCGTGTTGTAGGTGATGGGATCAAGCCGCTGGTATAGTTAGTTCAAATTCGAAAAAAATCAATTTTTGGTGAAAAATTTGATACGGGGGGGTATACCCTAAAAATGAAAAATCCCAAACTTTGGAGGTCCATATCTCGGCTTCTATGGGCACTATCGGGAAAATTCCAACGGTTTTGACTTAGTTTTGTCCTTCTGAATCCAACGAGACCATCCGCAAGGTCGTAGCTCTTATACTAGCTGAGATCTCGCATTTTTGTGGCCCATTTTTGGGCTCAAAAACGGGGTCGAAAATTGACTTTTTTCCGAATTTTCAAAGTGCTATAATTACACTTGTTCTGGTCAAATTCCGTTATAATCCGGTGTTTTCGTAATGTAGGTGATGGGAATAAGCCGCTGATAGCGGTTTCTATAGCGATTTTTGAGTTTAAAGAAAATCGATTTTTCGCATTTTCAAAGTGCTATAACTCCCTTAGTTTTTCTCGAAACTCATTATAACCCGGTGTTTTCGTGTTGTAGGTGATAGGATCAAGCCGCTGGTATAGTTAGTTCAAATTCGAAAAAAATCAATTTTTGGTGAAAAATTTGATACGGGGGGGTATACCCTAAAAATGAAAAATACCAAACTTTGGAGGTCCATATCTCGGCTTCTATGGGCACTATCGGGAAAATTCCAACGGTTTTGACTTAGTTTCGTCCTTCTGAATCCAACGAGACCATCCGCAAGGTCGTAGCTCTTATACTAGCTGAGATCTCGCATTTTTGTGGCCCATTTTTGGGCTCAAAAACGGGGTCGAAAATTGACTTTTTTCCGAATTTTTTAAAGTGCTATAATTCCACTTGTTCTGGTCAAATTCCGTTATAATCTGGTGTGTTCGTAATGTAGGTGATGGGAATAAGCCGCTGATAGGGGTTTCTATAGCGATTTTTGAGTTTAAAGAAAATCGATTTTTCGCATTCTTAAAGTGCTATAACTCCCTTAGTTTTTCTCGAAACTCATTATAACCCGGTGTTTTCGTGTTGTAGGTGATAGGATCAAGCCGCTGGTAAAGTTAGTTCAAATTCGAAAAAAATCAATTTTTGGTGAAAAATTTGATACGGGGGGGTATACCCTAAAAATGAAAAATACCAAACTTTGGAGGTCCATATCTCGGCTTCTATGGGCACTATCGGGAAAATTCCAACGGTTTTGACTTAGTTTCGTCCTTCTGAATCCAACGATACCATCCGCAAGGTCGTAGCTCTTATACTAGCTGAGATCTCGCATTTTTGTGGCCCATTTTTGGGCTCAAAAACGGGGTCGAAAATTGACTTTTTTCCGAATTTTTTAAAGTGCTATAATTCCACTTGTTCTGGTCAAATTCCGTTATAATCCGGTGTGTTCGTAATGTAGGTGATGGGAATAAGCCGCTGATAGGGGTTTCTATAGCGATTTTTGAGTTTAAAGAAAATCGATTTTTCGCATTCTTAAAGTGCTATAACACCCTTAGTTTTTCTCGAAACTCATTATAACCCGGTGTTTTCGTGTTGTAGGTGATGGGATCAAGCCGCTGGTAAAGTTAGTTCAAATTCGAAAAAAATCAATTTTTGGTGAAAAATTTGATACGGGGGGGTATACCCTAAAAATGAAAAATACCAAACTTTGGAGGTCCATATCTCGGCTTCTATGGGCACTATCGGGAAAATTCCAACGGTTTTGACTTAGTTTCGTCCTTCTGAATCCAACGAGACCATCCGCAAGGTCGTAGCTCTTATACTAGCTGAGATCTCGCATTTTTGTGGCCCATTTTTGGGCTCAAAAACGGGGTCGAAAATTGACTTTTTTCCGAATTTTTTAAAGTGCTATAATTCCACTTGTTCTGGTCAAATTCCGTTATAATCCGGTGTGTTCGTAATGTAGGTGATGGGAATAAGCCGCTGATAGGGGTTTCTATAGCGATTTTTGAGTTTAAAGAAAATCGATTTTTCGCATTCTTAAAGTGCTATAACACCCTTAGCTTTTCTCGAAACTCATTATAACCCGGTGTTTTCGTGTTGTAGGTGATGGGATCAAGCCGCTGGTAAAGTTAGTTCAAATTCGAAAAAAATCAATTTTTGGTGAAAAATTTGATACGGGGGATATACCCTAAAAATGAAAAATCCCAAACTTTGGAGGTCCATATCTCGGCTTCTATGGGCACTATCGGGAAAATTCCAACGGTTTTGACTTAGTTTCGTCCTTCTGAATCCAACGAGACCATCCGCAAGGTCGTAGCTCTTATACTAGCTGAGATCTCGCATTTTTGTGGCCCATTTTTGGGCTCAAAAACGGGGTCGAAAATTGACTTTTTTCCGAATTTTTTAAAGTGCTATAATTCCACTTGTTCTGGTCAAATTCCGTTATAATCCGGTGTGTTCGTAATGTAGGTGATGGGAATAAGCCGCTGATAGGGGTTTCTATAGCGATTTTTGAGTTTAAAGAAAATCGATTTTTCGCATTCTTAAAGTGCTATAACTCCCTTAGTTTTTCTCGAAACTCATTATAACCCGGTGTTTTCGTGTTGTAGGTGATGGGATCAAGCCGCTGGTATAGTTAGTTCAAATTCGAAAAAAATCAATTTTTGGTGAAAAATTTGATACGGGGGGGTATACCCTAAAAATGAAAAATCCCAAACTTTGGAGGTCCCTATCTCGGCTTCTATGGGCACTATCGGGAAAATTTCAACGGTTTTGACTTAGTTTCGTCCTTCTGAATCCAACGAGACCATCCGCAAGGTCGTAGCTCTTATACTAGCTGAGATCTCGCATCTTTGTGGCCCATTTTTGGGCTCAAAAACGGGGTCGAAAATTGACTTTTTTCCGAATTTTCAAAGTGCTATAATTCCACTTGTTCTGGTCAAATTCCGTTATAATCCGGTGTTTTCGTAATGTAGGTGATGGGAATAAGCCGCTGATAGGGGTTTCTATAGCGATTTTTGAGTTTAAAGAAAATCGATTTTTCGCATTTTCAAAGTGCTATAACTCCCTTAGTTTTTCTCGAAACTCATTATAACCCGGTGTTTTCGTGTTGTAGGTGATGGGATCAAGCCGCTGGTATAGTTAGTTCAAATTCGAAAAAAATCAATTTTTGGTGAAAAATTTGATACGGGGGATATACCCTAAAAATGAAAAATCCCAAACTTTGGAGGTCCATATCTCGGCTTCTATGGGCACTATCGGGAAAATTCCAACGGTTTTGACTTAGTTTCGTCCTTCTGAATCCAACGAGACCATCCGCAAGGTCGTAGCTCTTATACTAGCTGAGATCTCGCATTTTTGTGGCCCATTTTTGGGCTCAAAAACGGGGTCGAAAATTGACTTTTTTCCGAATTTTTTAAAGTGCTATAATTCCACTTGTTCTGGTCAAATTCCGTTATAATCCGGTGTGTTCGTAATGTAGGTGATGGGAATAAGCCGCTGATAGGGGTTTCTATAGCGATTTTTGAGTTTAAAGAAAATCGATTTTTCGCATTCTTAAAGTGCTATAACACCCTTAGTTTTTCTCGAAACTCATTATAACCCGGTGTTTTCGTGTTGTAGGTGATGGGATCAAGCCGCTGGTAAAGTTAGTTCAAATTCGAAAAAAATCAATTTTTGGTGAAAAATTTGATACGGGGGGGTATACCCTAAAAATGAAAAATACCAAACTTTGGAGGTCCATATCTCGGCTTCTATGGGCACTATCGGGAAAATTCCAACGGTTTTGACTTAGTTTCGTCCTTCTGAATCCAACGAGACCATCCGCAAGGTCGTAGCTCTTATACTAGCTGAGATCTCGCATTTTTGTGGCCCATTTTTGGGCTCAAAAACGGAGTCGAAAATTGACTTTTTTCCGAATTTTTTAAAGTGCTATAATTCCACTTGTTCTGGTCAAATTCCGTTATAATCCGGTGTGTTCGTAATGTAGGTGATGGGAATAAGCCGCTGATAGGGGTTTCTATAGCGATTTTTGAGTTTAAAGAAAATCGATTTTTCGCATTCTTAAAGTGCTATAACACCCTTAGTTTTTCTCGAAACTCATTATAACCCGGTGTTTTCGTGTTGTAGGTGATGGGATCAAGCCGCTGGTAAAGTTAGTTCAAATTCGAAAAAAATCAATTTTTGGTGAAAAATTTGATACGGGGGGGTATACCCTAAAAATGAAAAATACCAAACTTTGGAGGTCCATATCTCGGCTTCTATGGGCACTATCGGGAAAATTCCAACGGTTTTGACTTAGTTTCGTCCTTCTGAATCCAACGAGACCATCCGCAAGGTCGTAGCTCTTATACTAGCTGAGATCTCGCATTTTTGTGGCCCATTTTTGGGCTCAAAAACGGGGTCGAAAATTGACTTTTTTCCAAATTTTTTAAAGTGCTATAATTCCACTTGTTCTGGTCAAATTCCGTTATAATCCGGTGTGTTCGTAATGTAGGTGATGGGAATAAGCCGCTGATAGGGGTTTCTATAGCGATTTTTGAGTTTAAAGAAAATCGATTTTTCGCATTCTTAAAGTGCTATAACTCCCTTAGTTTTTCTCGAAACTCATTATAACCCGGTGTTTTCGTGTTGTAGGTGATGGGATCAAGCCGCTGGTATAGTTAGTTCAAATTCGAAAAAAATCAATTTTTGGTGAAAAATTTGATACGGGGGGGTATACCCTAAAAATGAAAAATCCCAAACTTTGGAGGTCCCTATCTCGGCTTCTATGGGCACTATCGGGAAAATTTCAACGGTTTTGACTTAGTTTCGTCCTTCTGAATCCAACGAGACCATCCGCAAGGTCGTAGCTCTTATACTAGCTGAGATCTCGCATCTTTGTGGCCCATTTTTGGGCTCAAAAACGGGGTCGAAAATTGACTTTTTTCCGAATTTTCAAAGTGCTATAATTCCACTTGTTCTGGTCAAATTCCGTTATAATCCGGTGTTTTCGTAATGTAGGTGATGGGAATAAGCCGCTGATAGGGGTTTCTATAGCGATTTTTGAGTTTAAAGAAAATCGATTTTTCGCATTTTCAAAGTGCTATAACTCCCTTAGTTTTTCTCGAAACTCATTATAACCCGGTGTTTTCGTGTTGTAGGTGATGTGATCAAGCCGCTGGTATAGTTAGTTCAAATTCGAAAAAAATCAATTTTTGGTGAAAAATTTGATACGGGGGGTATACCCTAAAAATGAAAAATCCCAAACTTTGGAGGTCCATATCTCGGCTTCTATGGGCACTATCGGGAAAATTCCAACGGTTTTGACTTAGTTTCGTCCTTCTGAATCCAACGAGACCATCCGCAAGGTCGTAGCTCTTATACTAGCTGAGATCTCGCATTTTTGTGGCCCATTTTTGGGCTCAAAAACGGGGTCGAAAATTGACTTTTTTCCGAATTTTTTAAAGTGCTATAATTCCACTTGTTCTGGTCAAATTCCGTTATAATCCGGTGTGTTCGTAATGTAGGTGATGGGAATAAGCCGCTGATAGGGGTTTCTATAGCGATTTTTGAGTTTAAAGAAAATCGATTTTTCGCATTCTTAAAGTGCTATAACTCCCTT
Source organism: Anthonomus grandis grandis (assembly GCF_022605725.1). Lineage (NCBI taxonomy): Eukaryota > Metazoa > Arthropoda > Insecta > Coleoptera > Curculionidae > Anthonomus > Anthonomus grandis. The sequence goes on from NC_065567.1 coordinate 14,645,206, forward strand.
AGTTTTTCTCGAAACTCATTATAACCCAGTGTTTTCGTGTTGTAGGTGATGGGATCAAGCCGCTGGTATAGTTAGTTCAAATTCGAAAAAAATCAATTTTTGGTGAAAAATTTGATACGGGGGGGTATACCCTAAAAATGAAAAATCCCAAACTTTGGAGGTCCATATCTCGGCTTCTATGGGCACTATCGGGAAAATTCCAACAGTTTTGACTTAGTTTCGTCCTTCTGAATCCAACGAGACCATCCGCAAGGTCGTAGCTCTTATACTAGCTGAGATCTCGCATTTTTGTGGCCCATTTTTGGGCTCAAAAACGGGGTCGAAAATTGACTTTTTTCCGAATTTTCAAAGTGCTATAATTACACTTGTTCTGGTCAAATTCCGTTATAATCCGGTGTTTTCGTAATGTAGGTGATGGGAATAAGCCGCTGATAGGGGTTTCTATAGCGATTTTTGAGTTTAAAGAAAATCGATTTTTCGCATTTTCAAAGTGCTATAACTCCCTTAGTTTTTCTCGAAACTCATTATAACCCGGTGTTTTCGTGTTGTAGGTGATAGGATCAAGCCGCTGGTATAGTTAGTTCAAATTCGAAAAAAATCAATTTTTGGTGAAAAATTTGATACGGGGGGGTATACCCTAAAAATGAAAAATCCCAAACTTTGGAGGTCCATATCTCGGCTTCTATGGGCACTATCGGGAAAATTCCAACAGTTTTGACTTAGTTTCGTCCTTCTGAATCCAACGAGACCATCCGCAAGGTCGTAGCTCTTATACTAGCTGAGATCTCGCATTTTTGTGGCCCATTTTTGGGCTCAAAAACGGGGTCGAAAATTGACTTTTTTCCGAATTTTCAAAGTGCTATAATTACACTTGTTCTGGTCAAATTCCGTTATAATCCGGTGTTTTCGTAATGTAGGTGATGGGAATAAGCCGCTGATAGGGGTTTCTATAGCGATTTTTGAGTTTAAAGAAAATCGATTTTTCGCATTTTCAAAGTGCTATAACTCCCTTAGTTTTTCTCGAAACTCATTATAACCCGGTGTTTTCGTGTTGTAGGTGATAGGATCAAGCCGCTGGTATAGTTAGTTCAAATTCGAAAAAAATCAATTTTTGGTGAAAAATTTGATACGGGGGGGTCTACCCTAAAAATGAAAAATCCCAAACTTTGGAGGTCTATATCTCGGCTTCTATGGGCACTATCGGGAAAATTCCAACGGTTTTGACTTAGTTTCGTCCTTCTGAATCCAACGAGACCATCCGCAAGGTCGTAGCTCTTATACTAGCTGAGATCTCGCATTTTTGTGGCCCATTTTTGGGCTCAAAAACGGGGTCGAAAATTGACTTTTTTCCGAATTTTTTAAAGTGCTATAATTCCACTTGTTCTGGTCAAATTCCGTTATAATCCGGTGTGTTCGTAATGTAGGTGATGGGAATAAGCCGCTGATAGGGGTTTCTATAGCGATTTTTGAGTTTAAAGAAAATCGATTTTTCGCATTCTTAAAGTGCTATAACTCCCTTAGTTTTTCTCGAAACTCATTATAACCCGGTGTTTTCGTGTTGTAGGTGATGGGATCAAGCCGCTGGTAAAGTTAGTTCAAATTCGAAAAAAATCAATTTTTGGTGAAAAATTTGATACGGGGGGGTATACCCTAAAAATGAAAAATACCAAACTTTGGAGGTCCATATCTCGGCTTCTATGGGCACTATCGGGAAAATTCCAACGGTTTTGACTTAGTTTCGTCCTTCTGAATCCAACGAGACCATCCGCAAGGTCGTAGCTCTTATACTAGCTGAGATCTCGCATTTTTGTGGCCCATTTTTGGGCTCAAAAACGGGGTCGAAAATTGACTTTTTTCCGAATTTTTTAAAGTGCTATAATTCCACTTGTTCTGGTCAAATTCCGTTATAATCCGGTGTGTTCGTAATGTAGGTGATGGGAATAAGCCGCTGATAGGGGTTTCTATAGCGATTTTTGAGTTTAAAGAAAATCGATTTTTCGCATACTTAAAGTGCTATAACTCCCTTAGTTTTTCTCGAAACTCATTATAACCCGGTGTTTTCGTGTTGTAGGTGATGGGATCAAGCCGCTGGTATAGTTAGTTCAAATTCGAAAAAAATCAATTTTTGGTGAAAAATTTGATACGGGGGGGTATACCCTAAAAATGAAAAATCGCAAACTTTGGAGGTCCATATCTCGGCTTCTATGGGCACTATCGGGAAAATTTCAACGGTTTTGACTTAGTTTCGTCCTTCTGAATCCAACGAGACCATCCGCAAGGTCGTAGCTCTTATACTAGCTGAGATCTCGCATTTTTGTGGCCCATTTTTGGGCTCAAAAACGGGGTCGAAAATTGACTTTTTTCCGAATTTTTTAAAGTGCTATAATTCCACTTGTTCTGGTCAAATTCCGTTATAATCCGGTGTGTTCGTAATGTAGGTGATGGGAATAAGCCGCTGATAGGGGTTTCTATAGCGATTTTTGAGTTTAAAGAAAATCGATTTTTCGCATTCTTAAAGTGCTATAACTCCCTTAGTTTTTCTCGAAACTCATTATAACCCGGTGTTTTCGTTTTGTAGGTGATGGGATCAAGCCGCTGGTAAAGTTAGTTCAAATTTGAAAAAAATCAATTTTTGGTGAAAAATTTGATACGGGGGGGTATACCCTAAAAATGAAAAATACCAAACTTTGGAGGTCCATATCTCGGCTTCTATGGGCACTATCGGGAAAATTCCAACGGTTTTGACTTAGTTTTGTCCTTCTGAATCTAACGAGACCATCCGCAAGGTCGTAGCTCTTATACTAGCTGAGATCTCGCATTTTTGTGGCCCATTTTTGGGCTCAAAAACGGGGTCGAAAATTGACTTTTTTCCGAATTTTTTAAAGTGCTATAATTCCACTTGTTCTGGTCAAATTCCGTTATAATCCGGTGTGTTCGTAATGTAGGTGATGGGAATAAGCCGCTGATAGGGGTTTCTATAGCGATTTTTGAGTTTAAAGAAAATCGATTTTTCGCATACTTAAAGTGCTATAACTCCCTTAGTTTTTCTCGAAACTCATTATAACCCGGTGTTTTCGTGTTGTAGGTGATGGGATCAAGCCGCTGGTAAAGTTAGTTCAAATTCGAAAAAAATCAATTTTTGGTGAAAAATTTGATACGGGGGGGTATACCCTAAAAATGAAAAATCGCAAACTTTGGAGGTCCATATCTCGGCTTCTATGGGCACTATCGGGAAAATTTCAACGGTTTTGACTTAGTTTCGTCCTTCTGAATCCAACGAGACCATCCGCAAGGTCGTAGCTCTTATACTAGCTGAGATCTCGCATCTTTGTGGCCCATTTTTGGGCTCAAAAACGGGGTCGAAAATTGACTTTTTTCCGAATTTTCAAAGTGCTATAATTCCACTTGTTCGGGTCAAATTCCGTTATAATCCGGTGTTTTCGTAATGTAGGTGATGGGAATAAGCCGCTGATAGGGGTTTCTATAGCGATTTTTGAGTTTAAAGAAAATCGATTTTTCGCATTTTCAAAGTGCTATAACTCCCTTAGTTTTTCTCGAAACTCATTATAACCCGGTGTTTTCGTGTTGTAGGTGATGGGATCAAGCCGCTGGTATAGTTAGTTCAAATTCGAAAAAAATCAATTTTTGGTGAAAAATTTGATACGGGGGGGTCTACCCTAAAAATGAAAAATCCCAAACTTTGGAGGTCTATATCTCGGCTTCTATGGGCACTATCGGGAAAATTCCAACGGTTTTGACGTAGTTTCGTCCTTCTGAATCCAACGAGACCATCCGCAAGGTCGTAGCTCTTATACTAGCTGAGATCTCGCATTTTTGTGGCCCATTTTTGGGCTCAAAAACGGGGTCGAAAATTGACTTTTTTCCGAATTTTCAAAGTGCTATAATTCCACTTGTTCTGGTCAAATTCCGTTATAATCCGGTGTTTTCGTAATGTAGGTGATGGGAATAAGCCGCTGATAGGGGTTTCTATAGCGATTTTTGAGTTTAAAGAAAATCGATTTTTCGCATTTTCAAAGTGCTATAACTCCCTTAGTTTTTCTCGAAACTCATTATAACCCGGTGTTTTCGTGTTGTAGGTGATGGGATCAAGCCGCTGGTAAAGTTAGTTCAAATTCGAAAAAAATCAATTTTTGGTGAAAAATTTGATACGGGGGGGTATACCCTAAAAATGAAAAATACCAAACTTTGGAGGTCCATATCTCGGCTTCTATGGGCACTATCGGGAAAATTCCAACGGTTTTGACTTAGTTTCGTCCTTCTGAATCCAACGAGACCATCCGCAAGGTCGTAGCTCTTATACTAGCTGAGATCTCGCATTTTTGTGGCCCATTTTTGGGCTCAAAAACGGGGTCGAAAATTGACTTTTTTCCGAATTTTTTAAAGTGCTATAATTCCACTTGTTCTGGTCAAATTCCGTTATAATCCGGTGTGTTCGTAATGTAGGTGATGGGAATAAGCCGCTGATAGGGGTTTCTGTAGCGATTTTTGAGTTTAAAGAAAATCGATTTTTCGCATTCTTAAAGTGCTATAACTCCCTTAGTTTTTCTCGAAACTCATTAAAACCCGGTGTTTTCGTGTTGTAGGTGATGGGATCAAGCCGCTGGTATAGTTAGTTCAAATTCGAAAAAAATCAATTTTTGGTGAAAAATTTGATACGGGGGGTATACCCTAAAAATGAAAAATCCCAAACTTTGGAGGTCCATATCTCGGCTTCTATGGGCACTATCGGGAAAATTCCAACGGTTTTGACTTAGTTTCGTCCTTCTGAATCCAACGAGACCATCCGCAAGGTCGTAGCTCTTATACTAGCTGAGATCTCGCATTTTTGTGGCCCATTTTTGGGCTCAAAAACGGGGTCGAAAATTGACTTTTTTCCGAATTTTTTAAAGTGCTATAATTCCACTTGTTCTGGTCAAATTCCGTTATAATCCGGTGTAATCGTAATGTAGGTGATGGGAATAAGCCGCTGATAGGGGTTTCTATAGCGATTTTTGAGTTTAAAGAAAATCGATTTTTCGCATTCTTAAAGTGCTATAACTCCCTTAGTTTTTCTCGAAACTCATTATAACCCGGTGTTTTCGTGTTGTAGGTGATGGGATCAAGCCGCTGGTAAAGTTAGTTCAAATTCGAAAAAAATCAATTTTTGGTGAAAAATTTGATACGGGGGGGTATACCCTAAAAATGAAAAATCCCAAACTTTGGAGGTCCATATCTCGGCTTCTATGGGCACTATCGGGAAAATTCCAACGGTTTTGACTTAGTTTCGTCCTTCTGAATCCAACGAGACCATCCGCAAGGTCGTAGCTCTTATACTAGCTGAGATCTCGCATTTTTGTGGCCCATTTTTGGGCTCAAAAACGGGGTCGAAAATTGACTTTTTTCCGAATTTTTTAAAGTGCTATAATTCCACTTGTTCTGGTCAAATTCCGTTATAATCCGGTGTAATCGTAATGTAGGTGATGGGAATAAGCCGCTGATAGGGGTTTCTATAGCGATTTTTGAGTTTAAAGAAAATCGATTTTTCGCATTCTTAAAGTGCTATAACTCCCTTAGTTTTTCTCGAAACTCATTATAACCCGGTGTTTTCGTGTTGTAGGTGATGGGATCAAGCCGCTGGTAAAGTTAGTTCAAATTCGAAAAAAATCAATTTTTGGTGAAAAATTTGATACGGGGGGGTATACCCTAAAAATGAAAAATACCAAACTTTGGAGGTCCATATCTCGGCTTCTATGGGCACTATCGGGAAAATTCCAACGGTTTTGACTTAGTTTCGTCCTTCTGAATCCAACGAGACCATCCGCAAGGTCGTAGCTCTTATACTAGCTGAGATCTCGCATTTTTGTGGCCCATTTTTGGGCTCAAAAACGGGGTCGAAAATTGACTTTTTTCCGAATTTTTTAAAGTGCTATAATTCCACTTGTTCTGGTCAAATTCCGTTATAATCCGGTGTGTTCGTAATGTAGGTGATGGGAATAAGCCGCTGATAGGGGTTTCTATAGCGATTTTTGAGTTTAAAGAAAATCGATTTTTCGCATTCTTAAAGTGCTATAACTCCCTTAGTTTTTCTCGAAACTCATTATAACCCGGTGTTTTCGTGTTGTAGGTGATGGGATCAAGCCGCTGGTATAGTTAGTTCAAATTCGAAAAAAATCAATTTTTGGTGAAAAATTTGATACGGGGGGGTATACCCTAAAAATGAAAAATACCAAACTTTGGAGGTCCATATCTCGGCTTCTATGGGCACTATCGGGAAAATTCCAACGGTTTTGACTTAGTTTCGTCCTTCTGAATCCAACGAGACCATCCGCAAGGTCGTAGCTCTTATACTAGCTGAGATCTCGCATTTTTGTGGCCCATTTTTGGGCTCAAAAACGGGGTCGAAAATTGACTTTTTTCCGAATTTTAAAAGTGCTATAATTCCACTTGTTCTGGTCAAATTCCGTTATAATCCGGTGTGTTCGTAATGTAGGTGATGGGAATAAGCCGCTGATAGGGGTTTCTATAGCGATTTTTGAGTTTAAAGAAAATCGATTTTTCGCATTTTCAAAGTGCTATAACTCCCTTAGTTTTTCTCGAAACTCATTATAACCCGGTGTTTTCGTGTTGTAGGTAATGGGATCAAGCCGCTGGTATAGTTAGTTCAAATTCGAAAAAAATCAATTTTTGGTGAAAAATTTGATACGGGGGGGGTATACCCTAAAAATGAAAAATTCCAAACTTTGGAGGTCCATATCTCGGCTTCTATGGGCACTATCGGGAACATTCCAACGGTTTTGACTTAGTTTCGTCCTTCTGAATCCAACGAGACCATCCGCAAGGTCGTAGCTCTTATACTAGCTGAGATCTCGCATTTTTGTGGCCCATTTTTGGGCTCAAAAACGGGGTCGAAAATTGACTTTTTTCCGAATTTTAAAAGTGCTATAATTCCACTTGTTCTGGTCAAATTCCGTTATAATCCGGTGTGTTCGTAATGTAGGTGATGGGAATAAGCCGCTGATAGGGGTTTCTATAGCGATTTTTGAGTTTAAAGAAAATCGATTTTTCGCATTTTCAAAGTGCTATAACTCCCTTAGTTTTTCTCGAAACTCATTATAACCCGGTGTTTTCGTGTTGTAGGTGATGGGATCAAGCCGCTGGTATAGTTAGTTCAAATTCGAAAAAAATCAATTTTTGGTGAAAAATTTGATACGGGGGGGTATACCCTAAAAATGAAAAATCCCAAACTTTGGAGGACCATATCTCGGCTTCTATGGGCACTATCGGGAAAATTCCAACGGTTTTGACTTAGTTTTGTCCTTCTGAATCCAACGAGACCATCCGCAAGGTCGTAGCTCTTATACTAGCTGAGATCTCGCATTTTTGTGGCCCATTTTTGGGCTCAAAAACGGGGTCGAAAATTGACTTTTTTCCGAATTTTCAAAGTGCTATAATTCCACTTGTTCTGGTCAAATTCCGTTATAATCCGGTGTTTTCGTAATGTAGGTGATGGGAATAAGCCGCTGATAGGGGTTTCTATAGCGATTTTTGAGTTTAAAGAAAATCGATTTTTCGCATTTTCAAAGTGCTATAACTCCCTTAGTTTTTCTCGAAACTCATTATAACCCGGTGTTTTCGTGTTGTAGGTGATGGGATCAAGCGTAGCCGATCGAGAGTTCTAGCCGTGACACTGGTTTCGTGGCGTCAAAATTGAAGCCGAGATTTGGTGGCGCACGCCGTACAGTGGAACGACTAAGTGGAGATACCACGGGATCTAATATTTTACATTTTACAAAATAATATATTTTTTTACGTATTTTTAGGTATATGATAAATGTTTTAATTATTTTGTATTATTTATTTTATTGGCGAAATATACATAAACGGTGTTTCAAATTCGTCTACCCTCAAAATACGAAAATGGATAATTTACCCCAAAGTTGCACATTATTTACTTGTAAAAGAATATGCCATATAAAAAATATATATATTATATTTTATGTGATTTTGAAGATTATTGAAAAAAAAACAATTTTTCAAAAATTTATTCTTGCAACTTTTTTGGGTTATCTTGGTTGCTATGGGAAAGTTTTTACATTGCTGTATTACTTTTTCATAAAAATGTTAATGCCGAAAACAAAATTAGGTAGGTACCTACGCCAAATTTTTGTTGCTTATTTAAAAAAAATTATTCTTTTTAAAACTCAAAGCGAGTATCAAAATAGTTTGGTAGTTTTAAATTTTAAATGCGTAATCTTACTATAAACTACAATAATAACTGCAGTAAAATATTATTTCGAATCAACGCAAAATATGTGCCCCAGCGAGGAATTTTTGCCATCGCGATGCGGTCGTCGCCTCGCATGATTTTGGCTTCTGTTGTGAGGTATCGATGGAAGCGGGGATAAGTGTCCAGGCTAGAACGCTACTAGATTGGCTACGCTTCGGCGCGATTGCAGTTTCCGAGCCAGTATATTAAATGTATATCAGCCATTCTTGATTTGAATAGTTTACAAGTTTACAAAGTAAATAACAACGTGACACCTGTGAAATAACAAATTCTGCCAACTTTTATAAATTTAAATTGTTATTTAGTTTCCTTGCTCAACTTTTATTTTTATGATCAACTACATATTAGAATTTCAGAACTTATTATATTCTATAAAATGTTCTAGAAATTAAAGCATAAATTACAAAATAAAATTATAATAGCAAAAACGACTAGTATTTTTAATTTTTAATAATTTCGTTACCTTATCTCTTCTATATCATTCTGAGTCTAGTAAAGCCTAGCCACTAAGACATTAAAATCGAAAAAAATAAGTTTTTTCATAAGTAATTTTTGTGACAAATGATCATTCAGCTAAAAAGTAGTGTGTACCATCTAAAAATTTTTTTGGTGTGCCACTCAACATAAACAAAAACAGGTGTTTGTATCCAAAATTTCAAAAAAATCGGCTGAGCTGTTTAGGAACTACAGAGTGAACAAGTTTTTAACAAAATACGAAAATTACCCTGTTTGTAAAAAAGCCGAATTGATCAATGTAGATATTTCGGTATACCCCAGGCATGCCTTATACTCCACATAAGTATAGAGGGTCGCGAATCATCCCGTTTTTTTCATTAAACTCTTAACATGAAAATTTTATTATTTTTCAGTTGAATAGAACTAGTAAAAGTTTTAAAAATTCCTACTAATCTTCATTAAAAAGTACGCTTTTGTATTATACAAGGTGTCCCAGAAAATGTTGGAAATCTCTGGAATTTAGGTAAAAATAAAAAAAAAAATATTACGGAACTTTCCTATAAAAATTTCCTATAGCTTGTTAAAGGAGTATCGGCTACAGCATCATAAATTATCACAATTCTGCATTTTATTTAAATCTATTTATTCGGCAAAACATTAAAACGCAAATGTGTTTCTTTAGAAAATGACATTATTTTTTTATGTATTCGAGTAAAATGTTTTAAAACAATTTTTTGTATCGGTAAGACATAACTTACCGTCGCATTTTTTTCACTTAAGTCGACTTGTACACTTTACACAGAACTTGCCTCTTCCTTTGCGTGTATGTACTGGCCAGTGAGCGTAAAAGTCGAATCTTGAAGCGGAATTGAGAATTGAGTTGTATAGAAGATTCTATATTATCAGCACTTAAACGCTTCCTTCTGGATTCTTTGCAACATCTGGATAAACCCGATATGATTTCTAGTCTAAATTTTTTTAGTGGAGTGTATTTACTTTGTAATGCAAAACTGTCCAACCTATACGACGATTAGGCATTTACAACGCACACATCTAAAAAGTACCCAAATATGGTAAAATACCACCTGTTTGCTTTATATGTAGTTTTATAAAATCCCATTAACGCATTAGCAGTATCTACCCACCCATATGACTGTTGTATTACTACTGTTGGACAGGGCAGATCTTTGCCTTTGCAGCTCTATTATATCTTTTTAGAGAGTTTACAGGCTCAATTGCGAAAATTGTACTACCCAAAAGTACACCTTTGCTATCTGCCCATTTGACAATTATAAGGCCCTTGTCCTTATCGGTTCTATAGTGAAAGGCTCCTCTTCCCTGTTTTGCTAGGACCTTATCTGTATTTATAGGGCTACCATAAGGCTTTATATTCCAAACTGGTCCCTAAGATAAATAAAAAGTGACAGACTTGAACAATAGTTGTCAAAAAAAAATTGTCGAATTATTTGGTTCATGAAGAGATTTTAATAAAGCTTTATTTTGTGATCAATTCTTGCACCAAATGCCATTCAATTTAATTTTGGGTTAGTTCATTTATCCAGCCACGAAGCTTTTCAAAGGTAGTTGCATCCTGGTAAGGTATGTCCAAAAGGTACAATAACAAAAAATTTGTAATCTTGGGGCTAAGGAAGGTTACATCCAAAAAACACAAGAACTACTACAAGACAGTTTGACTTCCAATGAACTACCGAGGGACCCTACCCCCTGCATTCAGATAATAGACAATAATTTAATAAAATCACTCAAAACAAAGAAAGAAATCACTGATATCGAAGCAAAATTTATAACGCATCTTGTCCTAAATTGTATTGTCTTCCAAAAGTACATAAACCTAATATTCCACTACGTCCTATTGCCAGCTCCATTAATAGTATCACATACAACCTATCAAAATTTCTATAAAAATTTTAAAAATTTGCTTTTGAAGACTTAAATAATTATAATATAACAGGTAATTTCACATTTATAAATGCTATTAATGGTTTTCAGTTACCCAACGATCACATTTTAATCTCCCTTGACGTGGTTTCATTACTTACAAACATTTCGCTGGATCTTATCACAGAAATATTAAACGAAAAATGGGATCTTGCAGCACCTCACACTTCATTATCGAAAAATAATTTTTTAAGACTAATCAACTTTACTTTTAATTATACTTACTCTAGTTTTAACAACAATTTTTATAAACAAATTTTTGGTACCCCAATGGGTTCACCCATAAGTCCTATTTTAGCCACTATTGTTTTAGATTTTCTATTAGACAATACTATCCCCAACTTACCTTTTATTTATAAATACGTATTATTTAATTTGTGCTTTTCCCCCTGATCAAATTAAAACCACATTGAATTTGTTTAATTCTTTTAATCGAAAATTACAATTTACAATAGAAATAGAAAAAGATCGTATCTTACCTTTTCTTGATACAAAAGTTATCCGGACTGATGATAATACAATTATTTTGGATTGGTATCAAAAAAGTACAGCTTCAGGCAAACTTATAAATTATTGGTCATATCATCCTAACAACCAGAAATACAACACAGTAATCGCTATCAAAAATAGGGTGATGCATAAGTGATGAACAATTCTTATAGAACAATCTTAAGAAACTTTTCAATATTTTCATTAACAATGGTTATCCCAAACATATTTTAAATAAACTAATATATAACTCAAATATATTTGACGAACCAACTGAACCTCAAAATTTTCAGTTAAAATATAAAAAACTTTGTTTTATTAAAGATTTATCTCTTATTTTTGAAGAAAATCCGGGGGCCAGTATAAGAAATGTGTCAAGAGTCACACATATCCCTCGCTCTATAGTAAGTGATTAAAAAAATTACTTATTGTTATGATAGTAATTTAATTTTTATTAGATTGGAAGAATGCTAAGATCCCAAGGGTTACATCTGTTTCATTACCAGCGGGTCCAAGATTTAGAGCCAGACGATTTTCCGTTGAGGATCCAATTTTGTCAATGGGTAATTAATAATCAAAACTTAATTCCTTCCATTTTATGGATGGACGAAGCCACTTCCATACGAAATGGTTCATTTAACATGCATGATATGCATTTTTGGGCAGATCAAAATCCAAGAGCCATAAAGCGTAGTAATTTTCAAAGAAGGTTTTTCGGTAAATTTGTGTGCGGGATTAATCGGGGACATTCAGAGAATTCTCTTTATATGATGGAAAATAGTCTTGTGGAGCTTCTGGAAGAAGTTCCTCTTATCTTACGCCAAAACATGATTTTTTAATAAGACGGAGCCTGCTCATTTTGGTCGCAATGTGCGTGAGTGGATGAGTAACCATTTTCCTGAACGTTGGATTGGTCGAGGTGGTCCTATAAATTGGCCTCTTCGATCTCCAGATCTAACTTCGTTAGATTATTATTTATGGGGACATTTAAATGAGTTGGTATATGCCGTGGAGATAAATACCCGTGAACAACTGATGCAAAGGATTAATTGGGCTGTTAATGAAATAAAGAGAAATCCATTTTTTGTTTTAAGGGCTACTCGCGCAATAACGCGTAGGGCAAGATTGTGTCTTCAGCAAAATGGAAACCACTTTGAACATTTGTTGTAATTTGTGCTTTTTTGTTTGGTGTTTTTGTGATTTTTTTTTACGTAATAAATTAATTGTTCCTTTTTTTTACCTATTCAATTACATTAAAAAAAAAACAATTGAACTTGAAAAACAATTTTTGATCTTAAATAAAATATTTGTGATAGTCTTAGGTCATGATTTAAGATGCTTTTTAATTTTATTAACTGTTACCAAAATAACTTACGCGTTCTCTTTGCAAAACATTTACATCTAATTTTTTCGAAAACGGAAGCTCCTATCGAAATTAGACAAGAGCACCTTTTTTATGTAAAAATGTTTGTTCTTTTCAATTCTAATACCAAAATTATCACGGAGTTGCTAGAAAAAAAGTTTTAACAATTTAAACTTTACCGACCACTTATTTTACACGACGGTTGCAATATTTTAACAAAAACCAATAGTAAATGTTGAAAATTTCAAAAGATTACAACTAGGCGTTCCGGATATATTAACAAAAAACCATCTTTAACATGATTCATAAAACACCCTGTAACTTAAAAACGATGCACTTTTGAACCATACTGTATATGGACTTTTTGTCTTATTTTTAGACAAAGATGCGGCTGGTAAAATATTGCGATGTAATTTCGGGACACCCTGTATAATACCTTTACTAATCGAAACCTCTTCTCAAAAACTAAAGAGACTAAAAGACTCTTTTTACTAGCAATGTGATATATAAAATCCCGTGTTTAGAATGTCAAGGTTGTTACGAATGTTCCTGAACATTCTCAAAAAACAGGACATCGATTCAATTATGATCAAGTTAAAATAAATTATTAATAATTAATTTAACTCGCCTTACAACTCTACTGCAAGAATGTAATATTTCTTTAATATTAAATTCATGTAATATTTATTTAATATAAAAATATGTGGTAGGTTTTTGTAGAAACCTTGTAGAGATATTCAAATACTACGGTAGAAGAAATTCACTCATACAAATGATCTACTACTAAATAGTACTAATAAGCCACATAAAAATATAGATTTTATTAGGTAGGTAGGTAAAAATTTCCAAATATATCCAATAAAAGAAGCTATATTATATTGCCCTCCATATTAAATCATGCATAAGAAAAAGTAAATACTCAAAATATTATAGAATTTCATATATTGAAGGCAACCGACCAAACATTAAATTTTCCAGGAGCTTTATAAAAATACCTTCTTGATGAAAAAATATGATTGTCAATAAATATCTTTTTTTTTTATATTTTTTCTCAAAATATGAATTTCTGGGTTAACTTTCCTGTTTTGTCTACTACATCTCTGGACTTATTATATAAAATGTAGACATAATAATATATAATTTAACAAGTTTTCATTTTATTTATTAGTACTTATGCTTTTTAAGATCTTATTTATCAATAAAACAAAAATGTAAATAAAGAATTTGTATTGCATAATAAATTAAAGAAACAGTTGTGACAGATTAGGAACTCCTGACTAAATTTGAAATGCGTACCTACTAATTTTAATAACTTGATCCTATTAGCAAGGAATTATCAAATAAGATGCTTGAGAATTTTATGAAACTCGGAAAATCTAGAAATACACACATGAAAATGTTCTAAGGGACAAAAAAGGAGTCTTATTTTAGGACAAGAAAATTGTTTTCTAGAAAAAAAAGGATAAATTGATTAAAACATTTATAGATCACGGGTAAATTTTATACAATCTCATTAGCAATGCTAATGAAAAAGTTATGACACATCTCTGCATTATAAATATTACTGTATGAAGTAAAAAATGAATTAGACTTAATAATATTCCACATAGTTACCTGTGGGCTCTTAGAATGCTTTAGGTAGGGGTTATAAGCTATTTTTTTGTTTTACTATTATTAACTTTTATGTTGATCATTTGTTTCATGCTGTAGTACAAAAATTTAGGAATGAATGTGAGATATATCCTATTCATATTAATTAAAATGTAAAGCCTCTCTCTTTGCTCTTTTAGCCTATCATTACCAGTAATTCTCCACAAATTGTTGCCTGCTAATCTAGATTTCTACTGTCTAATCTAGACTTAAGTGGGAAATAACGCTCAACTGAGTCTACAATAATGAATTTATAAATAATTTAATATAATTTTCAATTCATATATTAGAATAATTACCAAACTACCAGTCCACTCTTTCAGAGGTTATAGGTCTACAATTAGTTCTCATATTAGAACTAAATTTAGCATTTAGCCTATCGAAATTATATACTAACACTACAATATATAATTTATGATTAGGAAGATGGTGGAGATCGAAAGACTAATGTATTATAACATATTAATGCTCTATTATAGAGATAATCTTGGATAAGCACTAGATTTGACGTCTCAAACTAAGATCTTTTTGGATGTATTTAAAGAAAACAAAAACAAGTATAAACTTATACCACTCATTAAAGCCTTTAAAATGAGGTATCACAAAAAATCTGTTAATTAGTTACCAACAGATAGTACTCTGCTTGAGTTTTACCTTTTTGTACTCGTTTAAAAATTAATGGAATGAGAAAAATATAAAGAATAGCACTGTGTGTATATACAAGACTAACAACTCTATGCAACTATTTGATTGTTATGAAAATTCAATGATAGTCGGACAACATGTTTACTGACCTAGATAGCCTTGTTTATCATTTCTTTGTTTGTTTGGGTTAAATTATTACGCTTTAAGCGTCTTTATTTCTAACAAAAAAAATCCAATAAATATATACATTTATCGTATACAAAGGTTATGCTGTAAATCCTTAGCCCAACAATAAAATTCATTCCAGGAAATTTTATTGTAAAAAAGATGTGCTTAGGACATAGCAAAATGTCGTATTAATTTGAAACACACACGTCACGGCAATCTCTGTGTGTTGTAATAATACTCTAAGAGGCTAAAAGCTTTATTCCCTTTCCCCCTGTTTCATTCATCCTTCACAAAGGGAATAATATTGTTCCATTGTGTTTTCACGCCACATTTGTAAATATATGTGCGTATATGCTGACTCTCTAAGATGGCGTTACAGTATTTCTTGCGTTTGTTATCGTATCATGTAAGTAAATTACTTAAAGGAACCATTTAAGTTAACCTTTATTGATATATTGTTTCGCCTAAATTAACTATAAGTTTACTTTGATGTAATATTGTATCAAAGTAGTAGCGGCGGTTGTATTAAGAGCCATAAGTACTTAGGTCAAAGCGTTAAATATTTCTATGAAAGAGCAATCACTGTGATATAATTTTGAAAAATATGTTTAAACCATTGTTGATCATACTTTTTGTTCTCATTATTAGAAGCTTCAAGAAAAAATAAGTTTTTCCAAACTTGTATATACATTTTACCAAAATTATACTCGTATATGAATAGATAGATGATCCCGTAAAAACTAATAATGTAAAAAAATTGGTACAACGAACATGATTTTTTCGTTCGTAATAAGCACGTTTTTTTAGGTTAAAATGTGCCCATTATTATTGTTGACAATAATTTTTTTTGTAATCTTTTGAAAGTCGTCTAAGACAAATCGCATAGATCGCCTAAAGAAAATTGACACAAATATAGATGGTGAGCATCTTTTTTATTTAAATTGAATAACCATAAATTAACATAAGTGCGCGATCGATGCAAACATGGACGAAATCTGGGATGATCTAGTACCCAACAGCACTGGGAGAATCGATATTCATATTGGGCCGGAACTGTAGATTAGAGACATCATTTCATATCAAGTTCCTTGATAAGAACAAAAAAATGTAATATATACCGCTTCTTATACTTAGAATGCTGGTTTTTGAAATTACAAATCACTTGAACCATACCTTTTTTTGCAACCAATACATTTTCTTACCTTTTTTTCCACAATATTATGTAACTTTTATTAAAAAAAAATTACAAAGACTCTTTGCCAGATTAGGCTGTCATAGGAAATAAATTTCGTCTGAATTTTTACGTATTATTTGGCTTATCTGCCCGCTTTATGTTGAGTTTTTGTAGCATTCTAATTCAAATTAGCCAAATAGCCATTTATTTAATATTCCATTATAAAATGAACTATATGAAAATGTGTAAATAAATAAAATGCTGCCTAAAATAAAATGAAGAATCCTTCCACAATCGATCTTTTACAAACACTCAGTGTCAAATCTGATGATTCTTCTTTCAAACAATCTTTAATGCTTTGTTTGCCGTTTAACATCTCATAAACAATTTACATGATGTTAAAGTGGCCTTCTTAAGTTCCACACTAAAGATTTATTTAGACTTAAATTTGCTCTATTTCCAGTATGACTATTATTAGAATTAAAAGTGGTTTTGCTTATTCACAGAACCAACTGAGTAATAGAAACTTTACTAAAAATAAAAAGGTCAAGTAGCTATTAGGTAGAAACTATGCAAAAAATTTACCCGTAAATGCAATTTATAAACCTAAATTAATTATAGCATAAAGTTTTAATAATAATAATTAAACATATTTAAGGTATTGTTTTTTGATTGAATTAAATAATTCAAAAGTTTTAATAGGCAACTCAGACGTAACAAGCTTTTTATTTTTTTCATAAAATCCAAACGGTAAAAAGAAAGAAAGAAATAAAAGAAATTAGATAATTTAATAAAAGGTTTTGGTCCTTAGGATATAAGGAAAATCAATTGAATAAATTTCGTAAAAGAAAAATGATATAAGTGCAATTTATTTCGATTTTACTTTATACTTTCACTTAATACAATAATCTTATTTAAAGTGAGTAGTCTCATTTTCTTTTTGAGTGGTATAAGAAAATGTTATTTGCATTAAAATATTTTTGCCGTAGAAAAGAAAAATGATAACCTTGACTATTGGGTTGTTTATTTTTGTTTTTTAAGAATACTAAAATTTTTTGTCACTATATTATACTAATATTAATAACTTGTTACTTAAACTTTTATTGAATGAACAAAAACCTAAGCTGTTTTAATCCATTAAGAGTATACTTATACGAAAAGTTTTTAAACAAATACTTTTGATAAATTGTCAATATTAGGATTTGTGAAAACTTCGAAAAGCAATTAATAATATCGAATTATTATTTATATTCAAATAATTACATAATAACTTATTTTTGCATTTTGTATCTAATAATATAGTAATTATCATTTATAAAGTAAATTATAGATAACAGAGTTAAAACATGTCTAAATTCGATGAATAAGTAAAATATAAATTACGAGTATTTACAAAGAACTAAAAAAAGGGATAAAGAGAATAAATTTATTGTACCACTTTCCAAGGTTTTAAGTATGAGCCTATGCGATACGCATGCTTGCCGCTGTCATAAGAGTTTATTTGTAAAGCAGTGATACCATATGATGGAAATTGCGAAACTGTTACATATATGCCCAATTATAAAAAAAATTAAGGCTTAATCCTAATAGCTTAAGGTTTCTGATAATTAAGCATTTTGTTGCTTAAATAGAAACATTGGTAAATTGCCTATGCATATATTGATTGCATCCTAAATGCAAATCCTAAAAAGAATACTTTTTGAGAAAAGAAATTCTTAACTTTGGCTTCTAACTTTGCCGCCTTAAACATAAATTACATGGAAAATCCCTTTCGTATTCGATAACTCAAGTTTGGAGCATCCGAATGATTTTTAGGGATAAGGGATTTGAGGGGTGAAAATGTGTGTAGGTTTTGGGTTAAGATTCGTGAACATTATATATTTTATATGAGTTCATTTAATTGGTAAAAATCATTTTTTAAGCAAATACATTTTGAATTCAACGAGACCATTCGCAAGGTCGTAGGTTTTATAATTGCCGAGATATGGCTTTTTTGATGCCCATTTTTGGCCTTAAAAACGAGGTCGAAAAAATACTTGATTTCTTAATTCTGCTTGGATTCCCTTATAACCCGGTATTTTCGTGATCTACTTAATGAGAACAATCCGCTGGTATAGTTTGTTCGAATTCGAAAAAAAACATTCTGAAAAAACCAAACGAAAAATGAAAAAACCCAAATTTTGAAGGTCGATATCTCGGCTTCTATGGGAGCTATCGGGAAAATTATAACGGTTTTGTCTTAGTTTCGTTATTCTGAATCCAACGAGACCATTCGCAAGATCGTAGCTTATACGGTAGCCGAGATATGGCATTTTTGGTGCCCATTTTTGGCCAGAAAAACGGACGTCGAAAACGACTTTTTCAGGATTTTCAGGAAGTGCTCTCATTCCCTTAGTTCTGCTCGGATCCTGTTATAACTCGGTGTTTGCGTAATCTAGGTGATCAGAATATGACGCTGGTATACTTAGTTTGATTTCGAAAAAAATCAATTTTTGGTGAAAAAATTCGATACGGGGGGGTATACCCGAAAAATTAAAAAACCTAAATTTTGAAGGTCGATATCTCGGCTTCTATGGGAGCTATCGGGAAGATTCCAACGGTTTTGTCTTAGTTTCGTCATTCTGAATCCAACGAGACTATTCGCAAGATCGTAGCTTATACGATAGCCGAGATATGGCATTTTTTTTGGCAAACTTTGAAGGTCGATATTTCGGCTTCTGTGGGAGCTATCGGGAAAATTCCAACGGTTTTGTCTTAGTTTCGTCCTTCTGAATCCAACGAGACTATCCGCAAGGTCGCAGCTTTTACCATAGCCGAGATATGGCATTTTTGATGCCTCAAAAACGAGGTCGAAAAAATACTCGATTTCTTAAATCTGCTCGGATTCCCTTATAACCCGGTATTTTCGTGATCTACTTGATGAGAACAATCCGCTGGCATAGATAGTTCAAATTCGTAAAAAAAAAAAAATTTTCTGAAAAAAATCCAAACGGGGGGGTATACCCGAAAAATGATAAAATCCAAACTTTGAAGGCCGATATCTTGGCTTCTATGGTAGCTATCGAGAAAATTCAAACGGTTTTGTCTTAGTTTTGTCTTTCTAAATCCAACGAGACCATCCGCAAGGTCCTAGCTTTTAGGATAGCCGAGATATGGCATTTTTGATGCCCATTTTTGGCCTCAAAAACGAGGTCGAAAAAATACTCGATTTTTTAGTTCTGCCCGGATTCCCTTATAACACAGTATTTTCATGATCTACTTGATGAGTCGAGAACAACCCGCTGGTATAGTTAGTTCGAATTCGAAAAAAAAAAAAAAAAAATTCTGAAAAAAATCCAAACGGGGGGGTATACCCGAAAAATGAAAAAACCCAAACTTTGAAGGTTGATATCTCGGTTTCTATGGGAGCTATCGAGAAAATTCCAACGGTTTTATCTTAGTTTCGTCCTTTTGAAACCAACGAGACCATCCGCAAGATTGTAGCTTTTACGATAGCCGAGATATGGCATTTTTGATGCCCATTTTTGGCCTCAAAAACGAGGTCGAAAAAATACTCGATTTCTTAGTTCTGCTCGGATTCCCTTATAACCCGGTATTTTTGTGATCTATTTGATGAGAACAATCCGCTGGCATAGATAGTTCGAATTCGAAAAAAAAAATTTGTGGAAAAAATCCAAACTATCTCCCTCCTAGGTCACCCGATTTAACGTCGCTCGATTTTTTCTTGTGGGAACATGTAAACTCTTTAGTCTACGAAACTCCAGTAGAATCAGAGCTAGACTTAAACGAATAACAGCATCATTTGAAATCATTCAAAACGAGGATCAAATTTGTAGTGTAGTGCGCCGAAATCATGTGCGGCGTTTAAATCGGTGTATTGAGGTTGGAGGAAGACATTTTGAACAATTGTTGTGATGGTATCAGATACAAAAAGTAAAAATAAATGCATCAGATCCTATATAGGTAATTAATATTTTTTCTAAATTTAAACGCGTCTTAGGGCCGTAGTGGCGTAGTGACGCATTTCCGGACATGGGTTTCTATACTCAAATGGATTCTTCTGTTGCACTGAACAAGTTTAATCCCATAGTTCTGAAACACCCGAAACACCACTATCTTTATGTTACCTAATTTATCTAAGTTACAAAATTAAAAGAGTATTAAAAAATAACATCTAGTTTCATGGGTTTTCTAATTTCATTCTGACTTTATTATGACATCAGTCTAATTTATAATTATATTAGCTAGCTTAAATTAGAAGTAAGTTAATAAAGATAATGTATTATTTATTAAAAAATTAATAATAAATTCGCCTTTAAATATAATACGTTTATAGTTTTTACCCAAATATTTTTGTGAAGTAGCAATATTTAAACTTTTTCCATAATTCATTATTACTTTTAATCAGCTTTTTACTTAAACAGACCGCATACATTCGTGGGCGCTAATTTTCACAGAAGAAAAAAACGAACCAACCTGATAATTACTTTAATTTTCGTGGTAAAGTATTTGACTTTCGGCTTAACTTTAGGTAATTAAAAACCAGTTCTTCCAGAATTCATTTTAAAACTTAAAAAAAAAGTCTAAAGGTTACTGAAGGCTTCAAATATAATATAAAAATTTTCTTGATAACTTCATTTTTTTCTGTCATAGTTGGTACAGTTAAAAAAAATGGGTAAAAGTGATGACCACTTCTGCAGTTCTTTTTAGATCCATATGTTCCAACTTTACTTATGGTAAAATTCCAAGCCGTCATTTTATTGCTATTGAGATGTGAAGATATGAAAAAAGTTAGTCAGGCTAATGTCGCTTTGGTATTATACAGGTTGGGGAATTAAACGTTCCGCATTGTCTAAAATAATGGTAATTTGTCGATAAGTGGTATTTGCTGTTTTTATTTTTTACAGAATACCAGTAATAAATTCTTATGCTATAAATAATATATTTTATAAAGTTTTATGAAAGCAATTAGGAGCACAGTGTAAGGATATATTTTCAAATACATATAAAAATAGACTTATTCTTTGCGACAAAGCAAATAAATACTTTAAGCCTAGTTTCCAAGTTTGAGACATAATTTTGTTTTTAATGTGGCACTTATGAAAAGTGCAATAACTTTTTATCAAACTGTTTTAGGAGCAAGAACCACTGGTAAAAATGGTTTGTAGTAAAATAGAAGTGTATTCAGCACGATCAAGTAGATTATGAGATGGAGAGGAAGTGGCTATGGACCATAAAACTATTCCGAATATTTAGAAAAAGTAAAGGTAAAAATGTTTAAAATATTCCAAAGCTAAGAAAATATTTCCCGAAAACCCAAATAAAAGAAAATTCCATTTTACCAGAAACTCTTTCGGAACTACGAATTTGCATTTATGATTATTTAGCCAAACAATGAGGTCTACTTAAACCTCTTCTAATTTTGTTTAAAATTTTTTGAATTTTTTTGAGTTTGTTTTGAATTTTTTTTGTTAACATTATTTTTAAGAGTTTTAATTTTACTTTTATTAAGATAACGCTTTAAATTTCATTGTGCAAAAGACAGCATAATATACATTTTAAGATTACGATTCTATATGAGTTGATGTAAGTAAAACCTGAATCTTATCTCGAAAAATATTTTAGAAATGCCTGAAATTTCGCGAAATGTTTTGCAAAATTTTATAAATAAAGCAAGAAATACAGTTACCCCGATAACAGTCAGACTCTTACTAATCATAGAATAATATGTTAGATTAGACAGAAAACTCCCATCAAAGCCAATAGAATACTGAACCGTCAATTGAATGTTGCGCCCTCTGAATGTCGAGGAGTAGTATTAATCTGGAACGAAAATAGGTTTCTGACGTCATAATAGAGGGAAATTTAAAATTTGATTATGGCATCAAATTTGAATTTCGCCCTATTATATCGTGCGCTTAAAATTAGTTGGAAATCTGTGCTTCTTTCGGAAAGTATAGTAGGCAGATTAAAGGACTAAATTAGGACTTTTTTTTGTCTCTCTAATAAGCAAAGTCTAAGTCTTTTTCTATTTGTATCCTATAATTTCTAAAAGGCCCATACATTGCCTACTAAATACTTGGGTCTGGATCAATTTATACAATAAAAATTAACAGTGATAGAAGAAAGTCTCTTTTGTAGGGATTACATGTTGGTCAGCTTGATTAGTTCTATTATCGTCTGCTGCTCTATAAGATCACAAGTGGTCGGTGCTTCATACATTTAATTCACTTATAATAAGCGGACATAATGTTTTTGATTTCAAATATATTGCTTAAAATGTCATTTGGCCACAAATTAGCCTTTTTGAAGTTAGATGGTTTGCACTTTAAGCCATCGATATGCAGTAATTCCATTTTAAAAACACCTCTATATTTTGTACTAATTTGTAGCTTCTTTAGGAGGAAAGAATGTGGAAATTAAATTTTTACATTAGGAGACATATAAATTAAAAAAAAAGGACTATATATATATATATATATATATATATATATATATATATATATATATTATATATATAATATATATACATAATAAAGTAAGCCTAGAAACTTTACTTTTATAGGCCTATACAAGATAAGTTTAACATCCCTAATAATAATATTGAGCGATGCTGTCATATCATATAGAGAAAAAATATATATATAAAAACTATATATATAATATATAAATATATATATATATTATTATTATTCGTAGTTGAGTTAGCGTCATACTTTGGCCTAAATGATTCATTTTTATGCAAATTTCATTCTTTTCCTTTTCGGCCAGTGAATGCAAAATATTCCGCAGATATTAAAAACAGCTTCAAAATAAATCTACAGACTAAAAGGAAAGAAACCTACAACAAAATATGCAATTTTTTTTTTATTTTTTTGCCCTCAGTTTATCATATTTCTATACTTCATTTTTCCTTTGCCTCCCTGGCGATCAAAGCTGTTTCAGAACTGCTCGATAATTTCTTTTATACTCAGTTGATCTATCGTAACACTGAATGTTTTTTTTTACTGTTGCTAAAAAAACAAAATGTATGCTAATGTCAGTAATGCAATAAATCAAACAATTTATTATTCTTAAAACGTTAAAAACTCAAGCCAATAAAATCTGACAGCAATATTTCAAGAAGATGGATATCACCTTTCTATATGCCCTAGATCCCATTTATCGATTTTTAAAATATTATCTAAAATATTGAAGCATAAATTTATACTCCATATTCCTATATTACTTATAATATAACTGTTCTTAAGTAAGATTCTTCTGTAAGATATTTCCTATTTATAATTTTAACCAGGTCGGTTACTCTAGAACCTCAAAAAGTGCTTATGAAGATCTGCCATTAAATAAAAAAACATATTTTTTCAAGACAAAATTACTAATAAACTGGATAATTTTTTTGAAAGCATCCACAAAAAAATACAGAAAACTCGATAAGCGAAAAGCCAAGAAGAAACTGCTGTGCATTGCGTTACCACTCATACTCCTATTCGTTATACTCTATTTTAATTGGTCGGCGCCTACATATTATTATATTTATCTATATATTATTCTTAGACTATTCGAGAAAACCATTATCAAGAGATTGCGCTGGAAAGGACCACAATTACCACCGGAATACAATTTGTTTTGTTTAACGTTTTAATCAGTTTTAGTGAAAGTTATTCCATTAAAAATTCCTACTGTTTATTTTATTGGTATTTTAAAAGAACAAATGGGTCATAGATTTTTTTTAACATTACCCTCAAAGAAAAACAGAATATTAAAGGTTCATTAAAAAGTGGGAATTCAAATATCTGTATAGATATATCAAAAGTAGTATTCTAAATAAGTCCCCTTAACGAAAATTTGGAAAAATGGTATTTGACGAATTGAACGCTGTATTCTAGAAAATACGATGCAAAACTGCTCTGTCGCAGACTTAAAATCAATTTAAAACTAAGCTTGCATGTAAAAAGCTGTATTTCATATTGAATTCTAAATGCAAAACTGTGTATTTGTAATCGGCTAATGGCGTCGCTTCTTTAGTCTTTAGTGTTTTATTTTTTAATTAAATAACCATACTTCTTGCCGTCATAGATATTAAAGTAACAGCTTGTAAAACTGGAAAAGGTAGGAAACGGACCGTAAATAGAGACAAATGGAAAAGATTGAAGACGAAAGTGTAATAATAAAATAGGTAATTAAAAAGACGCATTTTTCTGTAATTACTCTTTTAAGTTACTTTTTTTAATCGATTTTTTCTCAACTTTATCACTTTTTTTTTGTAATTACTTGCCCCAATACTAAGTACCCCTAAGCAAGAAAGCTTGTTTTTCCTGTCAAAAACAATGAATGATTTTTAAGAATTTCATAGAGCTCTTTATTCCACATTGAATGTTTTGTCCACCATTGACATAACTCAACATTTACATCCAGCCAGACGGTTCGGACGGCAAAAAAGAAAATACTTTAGTCGCAAGAAAACAACCACATTTAACAGTTTGCAAATGATTCTACAAAATGTTAACTTTAAAACAGTGTCAACAAAAGAATATATCCCGGTGCGTAAATATAATGAGCTGGTTACTATAAAACTTCAAATTAGTTGTAACAAAAACAAAACGTTTCGGCGTTATTGAAAATTCTCATACGACTGACACACAGTGTCGTCTGTCACTATATAAGGCGTTAGTTAAAATTAGGATTGCGACGATGTCGCAATGATGTTCCACCTGAGAAATATTTTAATGAAAAAAATGTTTCTTAAACAAAAGAAAGATTATTTAACTAACAAATAATTTACAATTTAGGCCTAAACTAATTATTCTCTAAAAACCATTTTGGTTTTCGAATAAAACGTCTAATGCACAATACTTTCTCCTATTCGAATTCTACCTTCTTACACGCTTCTTATACTGATTCGTCTGCTTATTCCATCACTCCATCACATTCTAACTGAAACAACCGCTAAACTGGTCGTAACAATTCGCCATTTTGAGTTTTAACTCTCACTAACCGTAATAATCCACCCAACAGAGAAATCATTCCCGATTAATACTAATTGTCCTCCTTCCATTGACATTTACCAGCTTTATTATTTGAATTTTGTAGTTCAAGGTTTGTAGGTGCCGCATACGTGCTGAATGAGTTTTATTAAGTTTATCGCAATCTGGCACATTAGCATTGGTTTGCTCGTATAGAAACATAGAAAAACTAAGTGGTTCAAGATCTTGACAATCCTCTTGACAATCACATACCAAGTACCAGTTAATATCATAAGTTTTTTTATAGTCTAGGCAAATATTTAGTACTATATGCATTAACTGTTTCACAAATCCGATTAGTCTCTCAATGAAACCACCTCACCATGACGCACTCAAGGAATTAAAACTCTACACTATACGTTGGGTTGTGGTTTCTGGAGTTATTTCGTCCTAATCTAAATTAGCGAATGCATAAACAGCACCTATAAAGTAAGTTGGTCTCGTTGTCGGTGTTAAATACCTTAAGGCACACGCGCCTCGCGACGAACCTACGGAGCACCTAGTGAGCTCTAGATGTACTAGTGCCACGCGTTCGTTCAATTTAATCCGGCATTGTTCATTCTGGACTTGAAACTTTCAACTTGAATCCTCTTTAGAGTAAATATTTCGGCATAATCTAGTTCTTTTGCTGTGAGATCACCACTTTTCCTCCCAACATTCTTACAGTTGTATAAACATCTGTGAATCCATGCTCATCATTCTTACTCATTTATTCGGTGAAGTCACTATTAAATAATGACTTCACCGGATTTTTCTACTTTTCTTTAACTACCTTTTCGTTGACGCATCCATTTTCCGAAGGCCAATGATCCGAACTTTCGTAAAGTGACTCAGGTCCTTCCCACTATCTTGATTCGAGTTGATGCTTTGATTCATATACACGGAAGGGAAAGTCTGCCGGATTACAAGTACCTGGAAGGTAATGCCATTCAAAAGGTGATATTAATTTTTGAATTTCAGACACACATTAAAACAAGAATATGGCTTATACATTACGTTGAATACATTGTACTCTAGTTGTCAAATCACTCAAAAATTAGGAAACTATCAAAATTGGTAGCGACATTTTTAAAATTTTGTACAGCCTACTGCCTATTGGTGCCGCTATAAGTTGGAGATAAACGTGGAATTGTTAACTTCCAGATTGGTGCAGCCCTTGACTTGCTGGCCTTTAGATGCAAATTAACTTAAATAGTTTGTACTCCACGACAAAAAACAACAGAAGCATCTGCATCACTGGACGCGTCACAGTATAATACTAAAATATTTAGAGTCAGGTTTCCCACATACAAACCAACGGAAATTTTATCATAAGAAGAAGCAGAAAGTCATTGGAACATTTTTTAAACTTTCTGGCTTTTGACTTTTCTTTTCTTAACGATATAATTCGTTAATCTCTGCGGCCTGATTTTCTCAAAAATTTCGTAGCCACAAGGCGAGGTGAATCCAATGAGACCGAATACCTTTTAAACTATTGACAAAAGTTTTATGTTGGTCACAGTTTTGTCATTATCTTTCCACGAGATTGTATTTAAAATGATTGTTAAAACATCACTTTTTGGATACCATTACAAATCAAAGACGGACACGTCATCTTCTTCGTGACTTCGACTTCCCAGAAAACTCCCACACTCGTAGCTCAAACTGTGCCTCTACCATCACCAGTAAAGATTCTTTAATAAAAATGGTTAATATATGGTGATTTAACACGCTGGCCACTCGTAAAAACTTTTAGAGCTTTTAAGTATGGTGTCTTTAGTATATCCACATCCTGGTCATGAAAAACTTCTCGTCTTTTTCAGTGACGGCCATTTGCAAAAAGGCCTTTTTAATATTGAAGATCATGCCAATTTGGTTTTCTCGAAATCTCACAAGAAGAGCAGGAATCGACTTCATTATATTCACACCTTTTTCTAGGTATTGATTGAGAGAGATTTCTTTTTCTTAAGCTGATGCGTCAAAAACAGGTCAAACAGCAGTCGTCGGACTTTCTTTAACGGCCGATCGATGTGGTAAGAAATGTCATTGACCATTATCACCATCTAGTTTCTGAATAATATTCAACAAATCCGAATCTTAAAAATGTCATCGTCATAACGCGAGAATAGATTGTCGCGTTCCAAAGCTAGTAACTTTAGTAGGTCTAGATGACCCTTTAACCATGGTAAGGCTACTTCATACCTCCCTTCATAATTTATGGTTAGAGTTTGTGTAAACAACTATTTTGCTGCTAATGCTGCTTCCTCTTTTAATATTTTTTCAGCCGGCTGTTGAATCCCCAATACGTCTAGCTGCGAAAGTTCAGTAATCGAGAGATTTGTGAATAGTGTTGTCACAGTCATCGTGCGACTACTTGGGCTTGGAACTTTTCCTTCAAGTGTCCAACCTCAATATGTTTCATAAGTCACAAGTCCAGTTTTTAGTATTAAACGTTTTCCAGTATACAACGTTCCAATGACATCAGCACCCAATAGTATCTCAATAGGTCCTTGACCATAAGCTTCTGAAATTTCGACATTTAAGCTGATTAACCCTTGTAACCGTGGTCCTTGAAAACCGGGAACAACCTCATTACATATAAAAATTTGATCCAAGGCTTCGAATGTGTAACTGTAGTTTCGTTAAAAATTGACAGTGATAAAACTGTCATAGCAATAATGGCAATTGTTCCACCAAAAAGACAATGCACCATATTTTCTGCACAAAGTCTTTTTACTTTCTCTTTTAAGTTGAGTGCTGAGGCGAATGACTTTAGTACATAAGAGCTTTAAAAACCAGTATAAATAAGTGCTTAGACATTTTTCGAACAGTTGGCTTGAAGAAAAACATGTGTACTGGTCTGGTTAGATACCTTTTCATAGTGTTTTCCCCTTGTATCTTCTCGACAGGTTCCACAGGTGATTTTTGGCAACTAAGTTTTGGCACATTATAGGCACATTAAGAAAATCCAAAATATATATTATACACTTTTATACACTTTAATTGCGTGCGACATTTTCTGGGATGTCGCACGCAAGGGATGGCCAATCTTCAGACACCTAAAACATGCCCTTTTTTTAGATAATTTTTTTTTCCTAGCCTCCATTGTCATTGTGATATAATTATTGGGAGGTATTCTTTTAGCCTGACATACTGTTTTCTACACAGTTATCCATCAAACGAAATTCCTCCGTAGCTAGATCAATTTTTTGTTCGTTTTCCACCTCAGTAAAAATCCAAACGATTTTTTATTCTCATTTCAAGCGAAGTGTTCAAATTATTGGATGCAAACGAAGCTCTTTGCCAAGTTCTTGCGGTAAACACGATTCCATGGTAGGTATCAAGAGCCGTTAACTGCATTTTCATTTTGATCTTGTAATTCAGAAAGACCAAATCTTTGTTACTAGATTGCATTATTAATAACTTATTTCAGTAATTCGATCTTCGCGGCCGAACCTAAACATGATGCACTCGATGATGTTTTCATAATTTTCTTTGACAACCGGAAAACTTTCAACGATTTGACGTGCCTTACTACCGGGTACAGTGGCCTGTAAAAAATATTCGATTTTACCGCAACTATAATCAATCTCACTATCCCCGTATATTTTCCGAAATTGCGACCAAAAGCTCGCTATGTTGACGGAATATTGCAGTCATATTGTTTAAATTGAATTTGACGTAAAATAAATTTTCGCTTACCGCTACTGTCCTCTGCGCTGCCGGCTGCTGAGTTATTACCAGACCTAGAAATCGCTTGAAAAGTCACAGAATTAGTCTCATCTTTACAGTCATCATCTTTCAGCTCCTAATTGTAATTCGGTGAATCTTCGGTAATATGCATGCTATTTATTTCTTCTAAAAGCTGCTCCTCCTAGATATCACTCTCTAATTAGCTGTCGTGATCACGTTTCAATGTGGCACTACAGGCCTCTTTTTTCAAATGAAGGCCTAATTCGTTAGTCGCTTTAGTGAAGCTATTACGAAGTACTTTTCTATGGTTTTTTGCAACTCCATATTATTAGATGCCTTGCTCGATTTCTTGCCAAGCCCTTATGTTTGTAAATACACTTTTCAATATAGCGGAATGTCAAAAACCTTTATACCTAACCGAATAAAGAATTGTTTCTTGCCCGTTCTGTCACGGTGGCCACTTTTTATGTTGTGTCCACCGTTGATATAACCAATCAATCAATCAATCAATGCTTTATTATCATAAAATTTTAAATTTTGTCGACAAGGCTATTATTTAAATAAATCATACAAACAAAATATATACAAAGAAAAAACAAAATATACAAATATATAAAAATAAAAAATACAGCAAAACATACAAAAAAACTTAACAATTTTATAAATTGTTTGATGTCAATCAACATTTCCTTAAAATCTATAAAATATATATACATTCACTTATATACAAAGTCGGCAAAAAAAAGCAGGCACCTGTTTACAAAAACATTATTAGCAAACTACTAATTTGTTTACATAATATACGAATATTATTTATGTTCATTATCATAACAACATAAACAAATTAACCAGTGTTTAGGAAGCGCGTGCTTAAAATTACATAACATTAATTATAAAAAAAAAGTATTTTACTGTGTTAGGCTATAAGGCTCTCTCCAGCAAGTATGATTTCAGAGCTTTCCGAAATTTGGTAAAAGTTGTTATTGATTTGATTTCAAATGGGAGATGATTGTGCATTTTTTTTGCATTGTAAAGAATTGATCGTTTAATTAGTTCTGATCGTGGGGTTGGTAGATAAAGATCGTACTCTGCGTTTCTAAGAGGATAATTGTGAGATGGCCTTTCTGACATATCTGATGAGTGCTTGCGGGTTAGGCAGACGGATTCAAATATAAATAAGGAAGGAAGAGTTAGTATTTTAAATTTTTTTAAATATTCCTGGCAGTGAGTTCTGTAATTTAGTCTTAATGAATAGCGTATAGCTCTCTTTTATAGCATAAATATGCGTTCAAATTGAGTCGCACCACACGTACCCCAAAACGGAAGGGCATATCGAAAGTGCTACTCAAACAGGGCATAATAAACTGTTATAGCCGTTGCTAAACTTAGCTCCCTGGATACTGATCTCAGGGCAAAACATGCAGAACTTAATTTTTTGGATAAGGAATCGATGTGGATATGCCATTTTACAGAGTTGTCTACCATCAGTCCCAAGAACTTTATGGAATCAACGACCTTCATTCTGTTGTTATTAATCACAAAAGGTTGCAATGCACCGCCAAATAATAATACTTTAGTTTTTGAGACGTTAAGGCACAAGAGATTTGAATCGCACCACCATTTAACAGTGACTAGGTCACGAGATATGGTTCTACGAAGAGCCACCATATTTAAGTTGCTCCAAGAAAAACTAGTATCGTCCGCAAAGAGACAAATTTTACCATTTATGTCCAGATTAGCAATATCATTTATAAATAGAAGAAACAAAATAGGGACTAAACCTGAGCCCTGAGGTACCCCGCATTCTATTGGCTTGCACGAAGGCGTCATCGAATCAACCCTAACAAACTGATTCCTGTTGTTCAGGTATGACATGAACCACTCGAGAGGTGTTCCTCTAATTCCATAGTGCTGCAATTTATTAATTAGGATATTATGGTTTACACAGTCGAAAGCTTTAGAGAAATTACAGAAAATTGTTGCTGTAGAAAGATGGCTGTTTAGGCTGGAGTATATATTATTAAAGAGGGACAACATAGCACTTGTTACTGTATTGATGCACTTGTTACTCAAGAATCCGAACTGATGCGGGGTTATAATTTTATATTTAAGCAAAAAGGATAAAAGTCGTTTCTTAACCAGTCTTTCAATAATCTTCGATAATGTTGGGAGAAGTGCAATTGGGCGGTAGTTCGAACATTGATCCTTCTCGCCCCCTTTAGGTAAAGGAATAATAATTGCCGTCTTAAGGCAGCTTGGAAAAATTCCAATTTGAAGAGACATATTAATCAAGTTGGTAAGATGGTTTAAAGTGATATCCGGGAGATTTGAAAACATTTTGAGCGTTAGACCATCAGCCCCAGATGAAGATTTGTTTTTTAATGTCTTTTATTGTGCTGCGTAGTTCTTCTAATGCTATGGGTGTAAGAAAGAAATTATGTAAATTCTCATTAGCGAGATATGAGAGAGGATCGTGGGAAGGAGTTACGGTATTCATGAGATTTTTGGCTACATTTATAAAGTAGTTGTTTAAGTTATCCGGTGAAGTGGGGATTGTGATAGATGGAGAAGCCTTATCCCTTAATTCATTAACAATAGACCAAGTCTCCTTACCAACATTTCCAGAATTAGAAATCCTTTTATTGTAATAGAGGTCCTTGGCTGCCTTTATTGTTTTATGGTAAATTTTTTTGTACAACCTTACGTAATCGTGGAAGAACATACTGTCTGAGAATTTTTTTAAGTGTGATAAGGAGCGTATATTTTTAGAAGACAAGCGTAAGCCTTTAGTAGACCATGGTTTTTTTTGTTTAATTTTGATGGGTCTAAGAGGAAATGAGTTGGATGCCAAATCAGACAGTGACTTTATAAATCGAGAAAACTTAGTGCTAACATCATTAGATAGGAAGTCCCATTCCGTTCTTGGACATAGATTTTTGACATTTAGGAAATTTTTTTCCCCAAAGATACGGCACATTTTGCGCGGGACTCTTTTATTTTTGTGATTTAGAGAAAATTTAGTTAACACTGTTTCATGATCGGAGAAACCTGAGTTAAAGACAGTTGAATCAACGAGTTCCCGATCAAAGGTTGATACGACGTAGTCAATGATACTCCAAACCCAACCCAACCCAACCCAACCTAACAGTTACATCCGGCCCGACGGTTCGATTCGAAGGGATTTTATAAAATGTTAATTAGAAAACAGTGTTAATAAAAGAATACATTCTGGTGCGTACAGATAAAGAGGTAGTTATTGGAAATTCTCATACGATACCCAGTGTTATCTGTCAATATATAAGAAACGAGTTAAAATTAGGTCTGCGACATTGTCGGGTGTTGACCAATCATCGAATTTCAGTTTTACGTTAAAGAGTTATAACAGTGAACAAATTACAACAAGGAACATATATTTTTAAATTTTGTGAGTGATGAAATTCACTAAAGAAACGATCAGGGATTGTCGATAAAATATTTTACTACAACTGTCAATAAGGATAAACTAAGAGTATGCAAGAAGGCTTTTCTGGGAATTACTTATTTTAGTGCTTTTTCGAACGAATTATTAGAAACTATTACGGACGACATTGAACGGCGAGGCAGTGACACAGTGGGAAACAAAAATGAAACCATAAAAGCTGCCATAAAACAATTTATTGAAAACATTTAATGCAAGCAAAACCACTACCAAACGGAGAAAACTACGCCATTTTTTACCTTGTGATCTAAATTTTGTAAAGCTGTGTAAGCTATTCTGTTCAAGAAACCCTAATTTCAGTGTATAGAAAAAATTATAACTTGAGTCTCGAAATCCCTTTAATTATTTCACTTGTATTCGCTTTAATGAACTTAAGAATGCTAAAGGCAATGATACAAATATACAAATAATGATACAACGGCGTGTATATAAACTTAAAATGAAGGCATTTTATGCTATTCTTTAGACTTGAAGGTATCAAATACTTTTTATTTGATTGCCAAAAAAAATTTAGCTTTACCCAAGTTACCTGACCAGAGTGCCTATTTTTCTTAGCAAATTAATTTGTACAATTTCTCAGTCGTTTGTGATAATTTAAAACAAAATTATCGCCATATACTGTTTCGTCTTATGTATGGTTAGAGACTGAGTACTATAAAAATGCAAACATTATTGCTTCAACAGTGTATAGTACATTAATAAAGTATAATTTCAAGGAGAGTACGAGGAAAATTTTGCTCTTTGCAGATGGCGGAGGGCAAAATAAAACTTTCAGTGTAATTAGTGTGTTAGCAATCTGGTTAGGTGACAAAGCACAAAATCTTTTACCACCATAAATAAGAAAGAGATATTAAGAAAAAAAGTATCATCCTTAACCATTCAGAGTACGAAGTAATGATTGAAAAATACTCGATAGTTTGGAAGCTTGGAAATCGTTGGCAAATTTTTGCTTGGAAGGCAGAAGTATGTCAATCATTAAAGAGGCCTGCTTAATGTAGGCAAATTGATTTCAAGGATAAAACTTAAAGTATCGAATTCAAATTGTAGAAATAAGATTTTCTTCTTTTTAACTGAATAGGCCAATGAATACAAAAATGACTTGGCAAATTGCCATTTATACTTTTTTTTCTTCTTAATTCCGGGTCTCAAAATCGGCAAAAAATACGGTTACTTATTTATGTAAAAAAAAGCCTGCCTAACTCCGATTGCGCATTTTAATTATTAGTTTATTGGAAAATAGTTCAAAGTATAATAATGAAAAATGAAATCAATATATACTTAATATTACTAATCAAAAACTCAAGTCAAGAGATAAAGTTTAATACGATTTGAACAAAGAAACTAAAAATTTAATTCAAAAACAAAAGAATAGTATGGTAATGCAATTTCAGTTCGAATAGGGCATTCAAAAACTCAGAATAAACGAAATAACATACTTCTGGACAAATCTGGCATAAATACTTTGCCTTTTATACTAACGCCTCGTCGATGTCGGTCGGCCCCTACAAAAGTCTAAATTGGCTTAGTCAGAAACGGGTTACGAGAGCGAAATTCTATCAAGCAGGGCCTCAAATCTCTTGGGCCCGCTTCTTAGCTCGGCTCAAATTGAAGAACTAAGGTCAGCAAGTTTGATGGTTCCTGAAAATACCTATCTTTTTACGAATTTAGGCGTAAGTTCTTGGTTTTATAAAATGTATGAAACTAAAGTTAGAAAATTAATTTAAATTCATGTTAATTATTAAGTCTTCTAAGTAAGTAATCTGTTGCATTCTGCAAAACGAAAATCCAAAAGTTGCCCTCCTATTTTTGAGTATAAATATTACGAATTTTACAAATTATTCTTTAAAAGTGAATAATATTGAAATTAATAGCTTCTGGATACATACTTCATCTCCAAAATAAATATTTATTCCTTAATAAAATGTGACATAGAAATTTAGTACATTTGGGGTCGAAAGAATTTTCGACAATAGGGGTTATTATTAAAGTTCTCTAATGTCTGACTTGAGGTCTGTAATGAGATCTTCAAAAATAGCATTATAACCAAGCATTTTGGTCATCTATGGGTTATGATTAAGCCAATGCCATAGTTGAATAAAATAATTGATTTTTTTTTCTTGTAAAAAGAATACATGCCCGAAAATACGTAAAATAAACAAAAATTAGAAGAAGATTGCAAAAAACCATAGCGATATTTTCTTAAGATACCAATGGTTTTTTCACACTGTTGACTTTCTCAATACAATAAATGAGGTCATTTATTTAATAGCTTCCAAAATCTTAAAATTTTTTTAAATATTTTTCGAAATTTAAAATTCTTAAAAATCTACTCAGATTTTACCGAAACAAAAAACAAACAATTTCGGAAGACAATGCGTAAAAAATAAAACAACCTTAATAATTCCAATTATAGTTTCATAATCTCGACTTTCTAAACCAAATAAGGTCATCCGCAAGATCGTGCCTCTAATAGTTTTCAAAACAAAATTTTGAGGCGAATTTTGGGTCATCTAAAATCTATAAAAATAAGATTTCGAATAGATTTTTAATACTTAAAGATATAGTCAAATTTTATGATTATCCGATAATTTTATAATGGGACAAAAAGGACACTTTTAATTTAAATTAATAATAATTTTATAATCTATAAGGTGAGATGAAGCCCTCACGAAAAGTCCTCTTTACTCCTAAAGTTCTATCCAAGATAACATACTTAGCGAATCCGGTGTTTTCGTCATCTATGTGTGAAAAATGCCTCTATCTGAAGGTACCCAAAAAATATACAATAACAAAAAAAACCAACCCTAAAAGAAGATGGTTAAAAACAATAGTTTTTTTGGTACTTTTCACGATTCTGGTTGTCTAAACTGTCTGAACTCGTATTTCTAAAGACGTGAGATCACCTGAAAAATCGTACGTCTTATAGTCCCTATAATCTAGCAAATTCCTAAAGTAAATCATAAAAAATCCAAATTTGGGAATTTTCAAGTTTACTACACACCTTCAGTGCAATTGTAATTTCACTTAGAAATTATAAATTGTTAAACAAAGTTAAATTTTAGACATTGTTTGTTCATGAATTCATATATGAAAAATATATAGTTATAATTATCAACCCCAATTTTCAAGACAAGCGTGTATTTATGTACATTTTAGTTTTTAATATGAAAGGGCTTTAGAAAAGTTTTATTGTGTTCGATGTAATATACGTCCGCAATTCAACAAAGCTTAACGGGCAATTAGGTTTATGTTTTTGACAGCAATAATACCGCCAAGAGAAAACAAAACAATTCGTTTTTAAAATTACTGCACAATTTAATACCTAGTGGAATATGCGGGATACCACAGTTCATGCAACTTTTTTTAACATTTCTAAACAAAAAAGTCCTGTTTAATTAAACTATTATAGGTAAGCGAAATAATCTCGTTATGTATTACTAAAAGGTCTAAACCAAAAACCACCTCTTTCTGTTTTCCGAGTGTTAAGAGTGTCCAGTGTAATGACATTTTTTGCTAACAACTTTTGAATTAATTTCAAAATCCGGAAACTCGTGTCACGTACTATCATTATTCGAACCTCTAAAACTTGCATGTGACTCCGGGCTCGGCGAAGTTTCTCCAAAGCTAAACGGTTTGAAATTCAACTTCCACTTTTTTATGGTCTAATGGATATTAGTAGTAAATGGGGCAAAAGTTTAAGATACAGTTGGCTGAGAGTCATTAGACAGCAGCGAGGATAATATTTACAGGCCTATTAAAACATCCTGCTAATATGCAACTCTCTGCTATTTTCGTCAATATTCTAGGAAATTTCATCTAACATTACGGTTCCAGCCAATCTATCACTTATGAATCATACGCAAAGGGTATACATTAGTAGGAAAAAATTAAAATGTATTATATATACTAATATTTAAATACACACATAAAAATGGTCTAGGGGACAAAATAATTAAAAGACAATTAAATAAAAATTTGAAAATATTAAATTCCGCACATCTGCATAACAATAATTTATTTAAAATATGAAAATTCAACGTAATATACTGAGGGATTAATTACGTACGAAAACTTTAAAAAGTAAAATATTGAAAATTAACAACAGTTAATAGAAAAGAAAAAATCTTGTTAATAGAGTATCACACTACATACAACTATTTTGTATGCTCCTAATTAAATTGTCAGTGTCGTTTGGCTCAATTTATAGCTATTGCTCTTGCATGCAGTTTAGCAATTCTTTCCTTGTCGGAAACCTGATTCGCTGATTTAAAATACATATCCCAAACGTCTTTAATAGGATTTAAGGGGATTCAAAGGATTCAATCACAAGGATTCCGCAGATCATGACAACACCTGAATATTGTCTTGCTGTAAAAAGTTTCTAGCGGTTCTTGCAATATGCGGACGTATATTGTCGTGCATAACTACAAAATTCTGACCAAATTCGGTAGCGCGTCGATGAACAATAGGGTCCAGAATTTGATCCTGATATTTGTTGGCTGTTAAAAACACTTCAGTAAGTCCAGACCAAATCAAAGTTCCGTTGGTACTTGTTAACTTCTTGAATGGTTTGCAAGCGAGATGATTGCCACGTGTTGGTCACACTATACGCCTTCTTGATTAGGTAGTAAAATGCATGCCGATTCACGCTCTTACCAGTTCTGATGTTCCTTGATCCTAATTTCCTTGCGCAATTTCCATGTTGTAATACTGAAGTTCTAATGGAACATCTGTCGTAAAGATTGTTTTCATGCAATCTATTCCTTAATGTTTCAGCAGTGACACTAACGTTATGAGTATTTTAAAGCTTATTTCTTAGCTGGTTGGCAGGAATAGTGGGATTCGTAAAACATGGAGGCAAATCAATCTAGGTTCCCTGGCTCTTGTTGGGTCAATAAGTTTTTCTCTTATATCACCAGTCTCTTTAAATTTCTGCAGCAACATATACGATGGTTATACCATCTTGTGTCATACCAACAACTTTATTTCACAATCAAGAAGTTGCTTTTGAATGTTGAACATATTGCACGCACAATAAGAATAATATTTAACTATATTGGTAACAAAAATTGCACATTTTTGAGTATATTGAATACGCCTTAAAGAATTTAAACTGTTTACTTACTTCTAAGGACTTTTTTGACATATTGGTATTAAAATATGTCAATGTGATTTTTTGTACAATATCACATTGATGTTTTAATAAACTCTACATACCGAAGATTCATTGTGTTGTAAAATGACTGTATTGGACGAAATTATTTGCACAGTTAATGTTTCAATGGTCTTAAGGATTTAAGGTCGATAAACATATTACTTTAGTACTGTCTAAATTGTTAAAAACATATCCTTTAGTAAAGAGATGCAACAGTTGTATCAAGTTAAAAAAAAAACTCACTTTTAAAAGAGAGAACATAAGTAATCATAAAAAAATTATTACGATAGTAAAATTAGGCCGTTTGTGCCGCACCATGAAAAAAAGGCGATTCAAGCCAATCTTTAAACAAGTAGCTACCGATACTGTTATTATGTAATACAAGGGAGAACCGTCATCATAAACGTAGAATAAAAGATCATCAAAATAAACCTAAATAAAAACTTAAATGTGAAGTTAAACAAGAATTTCTCTATTTTTAAATTCAAATATTTAAAAAAAAAATACTTATGTACTAACAGTCTATAAAACTCGAGTTTTGTCAATGGTTTTTGTTAACAGGACTGATTTTATGTATTTTTGTTGTCGTGACAGAAGAATGACATATTAAAATGTTAAAAGTTTGTATCTTAAAACATAAATTAATAAAAAATCTATAATAATTTTAAAATATTTAATTTTTATAAAAATGTTTTTTATAAGATAAATACGTTTACTCTAATGAAGTATGTTAGAAAAAACGCATAAAGAGTTCATAAACGGTAATATATATATATATATATATTTCAAGCATAATTTATTAATAATGAATATTTATCATGTACTTATTTTTTTGCGACGTCCCTGGTAAAAATTCATGTGTCGATAGCATCAACAATGCGATCGAGCGGCATTGGGATGATGTTGCCCTTTTCTGTAATATACGTTGTCTACATTCATTTAATTTTGAATATTAAATTTTTTGTATATATTATCTTATCATATTTTATTTAAAAAATTGCTTCATATTTTATTAAAGGGGAACTATAGTATTTTAGCTAGTAGGTAAACTTTTAGGATATTATAAAGTATTTTTTTGTCATTTCTACATAGGCATTCGGCATTATTGCATAAGAGATGTTGCACGCAAACAAACTGCTTACAGTTCCACGGTAATGCTGATCTAGTCTTTCAATCTTCAAATTTTTTTTTATTTATTTTGGAGTCAATGTTCTTAATAGAAAAAGTCTATCAATTAATTAATTTTAAACAAATAAAAAAAATCCATCCTTAATATAAGACCTACGAGAATTGCAACTCATATCAATCAATCGGTCAATCAACATGACAAGAAAAAATCGACCAGAATCAAGAAAAGAGTACATCCAATAAAAGAAACTTATAATGAAAAAAGTAGTCTCGAAAGAAAGGAAGTACTAGAGCTATAAAAATAATACTATTTAACTACCGTTATTGAGTGATTAGAAATAATACTGATATAGGCTTGTGTTAAATTTTAGTTATAATTTTATAAATAATAAGAGAAAGCGTTCTAGTAGACAAGCTTCGTTAAATTTAATTTTTGTACCGTTACTTTAACTTACTAAAAACATTTTTTATGATATATATTTTTATGAAATATAGCGTCTTAAAGTCCTCAGTTAAAGTTTCCTTTTTGCCCTAACGTTAGGTTAAAAAAAACATTGATTTTCATATATCAGAATAGATTTTAAAAACGTAAAGGCGGAATCTTTTGAGACGTGAATACAAATGACACTCTATAAATGTAAGGGTGATGCCTGATTTTCCTAAATCCGCTCTTGTGGGAAAATAGGGTTAGAAGTATGGAGATGTCAAATTGTAAAATGAACATTTTTCTGAAATTCGAATATTTAATTTGTCGAAGTATTTTTTTTTGGTTTCATGGCATCATGTTATTATCAAAATGTAAATACGTTATTTATTCTCATAGTTTTTGTACTTTTTTGCTGGTATTTTGTAGTTTAAGTTGATTAGTTAAGTTTATTTACGGTTCTACTTACGTTTAGTTTATTATGTTAACCTATAGTGTCTAGTTTATCTTATTTTCAGAAGTGCCACTTAGACCCCAATTTAGGTTATTTAGGTTGTGTTATATGTTTATGTTAGGATTGTCAATATTCCCTTGGGTATATTGATCCTTATTTCATGGGTATTTAAAAAATATCGTGTTTCGTAACATCTTCGTTAACTTAAATAATTTGGGTGATTACCTTAGAAACAATTAAACGTCAATCAAGGCGAATCAGGTTTGAGTTTTTGAGGTTGTCAATGAAGGTGTGTTGTAACATAAAAGTGTATCCCTGGAGTAAATGTGTTCCAGAAAGGAGTGTGTTTCTAAATTTTGTTATAATTGGTGTCAGAAGTAAAGGATATCTATCTATCTAGTAAAAGATCAGAGAAAAGAACAAGAAGAACGAGACAAGAAACATCAAGATCTGATCAAAACTTTGAGACCTGAGGAAAGAAAATGACGAGCGAGATGGAAAGCAATAACACCTGATAACGGCCGTGAAAGAAGACTCGCTAAACTTAAAATGCGCTCTTTAAAGATAAGAAAAAGTTAGAAGAACAAGAGGAACGGGACCGACAATAAGAAGAACGAGATTCACAACTTCCAGGAGATCTTGAGATATTGAATGAGCTTAAGGCCGCTGCTAGCAAAAACTACCGGGATAATGCAAGAAAATGCAAGCTATGCCTAAGAGGAGAAGCTACAAAAATATTAAGAATTATGCAATCTGAGTAATATAAATCTGCCGTAAATGTGAGAAGATAATGAATATAGGATCAACTCATGCCATTATAAACCCGAAAACCGTAGCTCACTGTAAGATTATACCACCATCAAATTTAATCCCGATTTCGATTTTTAAACTACTTGAACCTTAGATACTACCGATGCCCAGCAGTTTAAAATAAATATACATATATAACAGAATATTGACTACGAGAACTGAAGAGATTTTTATGAGATGCAAGTGATCTACGGATATTACCATACCATTAAATTTAGAGCTGTTAGTTGATGTCACGACTAGAGGAAAAGAGTGATAAACTATTTTAATTGAGCCCATGGAAAGTTGTAAAGTATATCAACGACTTTTTCCAGCAAAGATGTTATCTATGTACAAGAAGTCTACTGTTTTGGTTCAGCGTAGTGAATTGCGATATCTTATTGAAGAAAATTAAGATGTGGTTTTCTTGCACCATAATGATCTAGGAAGTACTGATTTGGTGCAGCATTGAATTAATGCTAGAGACAATGCTCCGATAAAACAAGCACCTCGAAGGATTTAATAACTTCACCCTGTATAGATAAAGTTTCCTTAATGCTTTAAGAAATGAGGACACAAAAAATCATAGAACTATCCCAGCGTCCTCGGACATCTTCAGTTCTGCTAGTAAAGAAAAAGGACGTATCGGACTATCAGGGACTGAATGATATTACCAAGAAAGATAGTTATTCCCTACCAAAAATTAACGACATCCTGGATGCGTTATTAGGATCACAATGGTTTTCAGTGCTCAATAGGAAAAGTGGATATTGGGAGGTAAAAATGCACCCTGAAGATAAGAAAAAAAGCGTATTCTCGACAATTGA
Organism: Anthonomus grandis grandis; assembly: GCF_022605725.1. NCBI lineage: Eukaryota > Metazoa > Arthropoda > Insecta > Coleoptera > Curculionidae > Anthonomus > Anthonomus grandis. The sequence goes on from NC_065567.1 coordinate 14,686,347, forward strand.
CACAATCTGAAATAAGGCTTTGGCAATTTATAGTCATGTCTTTTAGGCTCTGTAATGCTCCCGCCACCTTTAAAATGGAAACTAAGTTACGTGGAATGATTTGGTAATCATCCTTACTTTATCTGAATGATGTCAGCATTCTGGGGAAAACATTTGAAAATCATTTAAAGAATATTCAAAAGTACTTTTTAAGCTCCGAGATGCCAACTTAAAATTAGGTCTTAAACAATGTTGCTTATTTCAAAAAGAAGTTCGATACTTTAACCATGAAATATCAGGAAATGGTGTCAATAGATCAGCTGACAAACACCTTGCATTTCAAAGGGTGAAGATAGCAAAGTGCACATCTTCAATTTTATCGTATCTGATTCATGGACAAACTCTAAGTTTGGATACAGATGCAAGTGTTGGAATTGGAGCCACCCTATCACAAAAAAATGGAGATGGTGAGTAACTGATAGCTTATTTCAGTAAAACGCTATTAAAGCCAGAAAGAAACTATTGTTTTATCAAACGAGAGCTATAAGCAGCAGTAAAAGCTATAGAACATTTTCGAAAATATTTGTGTGGTCAACGATTCATCTCTTGAGCTGATCATGCTTCTCTGACATTGTTCTGGGATACTTAAACTGATATGGACTGTTTTAGTTCGAAAACCCTGAAGGACAAAAATCCTGGTGAATCTAAGGATTTCCAAAGTGTCACTTTACAATAGAATATAGGAAAGGTGAATATCACCAAAACGCGGATGCTTTATTCACAAGATCTTGTACTAAAGCATGTAAACATTATCTTAAAAAGGAATCAAAACAACATCCAGAGATATATTTACATGCCATCAAATTGGCCTTACGATTCTGAAGAGTGGACACAGCTAGTTTAAACCAGAATCAGTGTGAGGACATTTATGTCTCAAAAAATATCAATGCCAGAATGGAGATATCTTTCTGACAAATCTCCAGAATTAAAAGCTTACTAGTCTGAATGGAATTCGTTGGTTATACAACATGGTAGATGGAAAATAAATGACAAATGTAAAAGTCCTTCCTCAAAAAAGGATTCCAGAAGTTCTTGATGCTGTTGGCGGTGTGTGCATGGCGGTGTAGGCGGAGTTTGAGTTAGTAAGCCCTTGGCAAAAGTAAGAGAATGGTTTTACTGGCCGAACAGTCATGAAGATGTTAAACGCTGGTGCCGATAGTGTGAGCAATGTTTGTCAAGCAAGGGCGCAGGAACCCGGATCAAAAGAAAGATGATGCAGAATCTTGTTGATGCACCCTTTGAACGAATTGCTATAGATGCACCAGGACCTTTTCCTACTAGCAGCTCCGGAAGTCGATATGACGTCGTTGCTATGAATTAGTTTAGTTAGTGATCCGCGGCCTATTCCATTTCAATAGAACTAGATATGCCGACTTGACGTTCCCAGAGAGATACATTCAGACGAGGGGAGGAACTTAGAATCACGAATATTTCAACAAGTATGCCAGTTGCTGGGAATTAATAAAACTCGCACAACCCCCTCTATATCAGTCTGATGGTTAAAAGATCTAATCGCACGTTTGAAAACTATTTGAGAATTTTGGTAAACTCTAAGCAAACCACCTGGGATACATCTCTACAAGCATTCCTATTAGCATATCGTTTTTCCATCCACAAGTTTACTGTAAAAAGCCTGGCAAAAATTGTCTTCGGTGATAAACTTCCATTTTAGGGAGACTCAATAAGACTGAAACCCTTGATGAGTACGTCGGCCATCTACAACAACGTTTGCAAATAGTCCACGAACAACCATAGCAACTTCCTCTTAAAAGTACAGAATGAAAGCACGTTGTGACAATAAGGCGCATTTTACTGCTTTTAATTTTGGAAATAGAGTTCGGTTATACTATCCACGGCGGACGAAGGGCAAGTCACCAAAGCTTTAAAAGGATTACGAAGGTCCATTCCATGTAGTCATTAGAATCAACGGAGTGGTGTACCGTATCCAGCAACCTCCGACAACGAATTTGAGGATTGTACACATTGTCCGGCTAGCGCCTTGTCTTGACTCAGGTGCCTCCCTCTTTGATCCTGGAGGTGTTAGTTGATCGGGACGATTAAACTTGAAAGGGAGCAGTATTATGAAAAAGCAAGTTGTAAGTTGATTAGTTAAGATTATTTAGGGTTCTACATAAGTTTAGTTTATTATTTTTACATCTTGTTTGGGGGCTCTATTTGGGCCCTCATTTAGGTTACTTAGTTTATATTAACGAAAATCCGTGCATTTTCAATTTTTTAGGATTTTTGTACTTGCTCGCTTTGACTATCGGTATTCTCTTAAAATTATTGGTCTTTGTCACCAAATTCATTGTGACTGCATTTCATGACATTTTAATCACTTTAGTTTTGACACATACCTTGGAAACAGTTAAATGACAGTTAGAGTCAGGTGAGAATCTTTGACGTTTTCAATAAAAGTGCGTCCCTGGTATAAAAGAGTATTCCTGGAGTAAGTGTCGTCCAGAAGAAGTTTGTTACAATATTTATAATTCGTTAAAATATGTACAATATCTATAATTTTCTTTAGAGTAGTGTTAGCAAGGTGAAGTATCTAAAATATATAATTTTATGAAGAACTGAATGATCTTATTTATGTAGTTTTTTATTCAACATCTAAAAAAGAATTCAAAATTCTCTATTGTACCTAGTAATTCAATTGTGACTAGATAAATCCTACTACTTTGACAATTATAATATTAATATTTTAAATTTAGGTAATTAATTCATTAAACTATTCCTAATTTTTTTTGTAGTTTTTATAGTATACAAGAAGCAATATTTAGAAATATATCAAGATACCTGTTAAAACAGGCTTTAAATTTATCAAAATAAACAGCAGCTTGTTACCCAACTTATTATCTATGTATTAATAGCTGGTAAGGTTCTTTGATTTATTGGCTTTAAAACTTTAGTCGTTATACAAAGCTAAGAACACATTGTCTAGGATTTGGCTTTGAAATTATATTGCTAGAATGGCTGCTGTTATTGGCCATTAACAGTGTTTAACTCTATTGACATTTTAACTGCATTTACCGAAAATTACCCGAATTTATCCATGAGAACGCATCGTTCTTTTTTATGTCCTTGACAACAGATAAGTGCTTTGTGTAAGAAGCTTTGTCAATGTTCTAGTAAATATTTTTATCCAAGGATTTAGTTTAGTTTGTAATATATTTTTGTTAAATTATAATTTTTATTGCCTTAAAAAATATTACAATTTCAATTACAATGTCAATTATCCATTAAACTATATTTGCATGCACTAATCAAAAAAAGAGGATGATTAATCTCGTATAAGTTAATCAATTTAGATTATTTTATTTTAAAGGCAGGATAATTTTTATGAAAATGTAGACAAGATGATGGTCTTTATAAGTATGAGTACTTCGATTTCTGCCTGCTGAACTTCTACGTTTAAGCAATTATCCGAAGCACTATACTTAAATCCGGCTTCAATGCATTTATTTTTTTTGTTTACTATAATATTTTTTGTCTTGCATTCTCATTAATTTAAAGATATTTTTATTTAAATGTGTAATCCTTAGGACATTTCTTGTGCACTTTAGAGCATATATCGATTTAATAATACTAAATGTTCCTTCATTTAATCTTTCCATCTAATTGATTCTTAATCGAAGTTGAGGAACATTAAACCAACTAATTTACATTCTTCATGATTTCATAAAACAGGTAAAGATTATATTGGGTTGATTATATTGATTCGATTATTTATATTTGTTTGATTTTTTATTTATATTGGTCATACTTACTACAGTTAGAAGAAAATTCAAAAATGAAGTCCGACGATGCAAAAGAGACTGCTGGCGCAAGTTCTGTGGAGAGATGGAATCTCTCTCAGACACAGCCCGTCTTCTGAAGCTACTGGGCTCTGATAGGAAAACCGAGATAGGATGCCTAAAGAAAGGTGAACTGTGGACCTCAAACAAAGAAGAGACCATCGAGCTTCTCTTTAAAACTCACTTTCCTGGAGAAGAAAACGCTGCACCTTGGGGCGAGGAACCAGATCCGGAGCCGGACTTGAACCTCGCCAAAAACATACTAACAAACGAAGCCATAGCTTGGGCAGTGGGTGAGTTTAGTCCATATAAGGCTGCGGGACCTGACGGAATCATACCCACGATGTTGCAAGTAGGCCTTGAAACCACACATCCTTACTTAAAGAGAGTTTTTGAGGCCAGCATTGTAATGGGGTATGTATAACATGAAGGGCGGCAAATGTGGTCTTTATCCCAAAACTGGGCAAGAAAGACTACCGTCAACCAAAGTCCTTTAGGGCAATAAGCCTGACTTCATTTTTACTAAAGACTATAGAAAGGCTTATAGACAGGTATATATCAGAGGAGATTTTAATAGAATCGCCACTACATAGGAATCAGCATGCCTACATGAAAGGGAAGTCAACGGAAACGGCACTTCACTCTGTAGTAAGCAAAGCTGAAAAAGCAATAGAGAACAAGGAAATAGTACTTGTTTTTTTTCTTTGAAGTGGAAGGAGCATTTGATAAGGCAAAAACAGACACTATCTGCCAAGCCCTCTGAAAGATCAGTGCTACACTGGGAGACTGTCGTGTCGAGGTCAAGGTGAAAGGCGACTGCCCGCAAGGCAGTTGCCTTTCGCCACACCTTTGGTGCCTGGTGATGGACAGTCTCCTCAGGAAGCTAGAACTTGAAGGATTCTATGCACAGGCATACGCGGACGACGGACTAGTGATGGTCACGGGTAAATTCGTGAACACAGTTTGTAAGCGAATGCAAGTCGCGTGCAGGATAGTGGAACAGTGGGGTCGGGAGATAGAGCTGTCGGTCAACCCCGAAAAGGCCGAGCTCATTCTCTTTACTAAGAGGCATAATTTGACAGGCTTTAAACCTCCCATTATGTATCAGACTCGCCTAACTTTGAGGCAGCAGGTCAAGTACTTGGGAGTCATTTTAGACAGCAAGCTTACGTTTAAAACTCACGTAGAGCAGGCAGCAATTAAGGCAACGGCCCTAATATAGCAATTAGGGCGAACAATAGGTACAAGATAGGGTCTTAAACCCCATGTTCTCCAGTGGCTTTATACCGCAGACCGAGGATCTCGTACGGATCCGTGGTATGGTGGCCAGCCGTATTGAAGGTCACCAACGTCCAAAAGCTGACCAGACTGCAAAGACTGGTCTGCTTGGGAATTACTGGAGCTATGAGAACAATACCTGCGACACCACTAAATATTCTTCTTGGGCTACCGGACCTCCCAGTCTGGATTGAGAGGGAGACCATGGCGGCGTATAAGAGGATGAGAGATAGTGGAGGGTGGCGCAATGTTCACTTAGGACAAGGCCATATGACGATTGCTCTCAGGATGTGTAAGAACATACCAATTCTGACATCCAGATACACTACAGAAAGTGGCAAACTAAGGTTAAAGAAGGGGTTTCAAGTCGAAATCCCGACAAGGGACGAATGGTCGGCGAACCAAGTTAAAGAGCCAAGTGGTTTCCAGGCCTGGTACACGGATGTATCATGGATGAAAAGCACCAATTCAGCCGGAGTGTACAGGATGGAAACGAACACAGGGGAATCCTTCCCGCTAGGAAAACACACCACAGTTTTCCAAGCGGAGGTGTTTGCTATACTCAAAGTAGCGAACAAAGGAGAGGCATTGGAAGGTGACGGGGAGATTTGCGTCTACTCCGATAGTCAAGCTGCCCTCAAGGCGATTCAGAAACCCAGGGCCTGCTCAGCGCTAGTCCAGGAATGCAGAGACGCATTGGAAAGGCTTGCAGCACACAAGGAAGTGAGACTGAGGTGGGTCCCAGGACACCAAGGTGTTAAGCGCAATGAGCGGGCCGACGAAGTGGCAAGACAAGGTTCCGTTAACCCCTTCGTAGGCCCCGAACCTTGTCTCGGTCTTAGCAAAAAACAAATCTCCCAGGCACTTAATAATTGGACTTGGGAAAAAACAGGGAAGAATTGGAGAAGGACAGAAGAATGTAGACAGGCCAAGGAAATGATACATTTTCGGAGCAACGACACTCCAGCGGGAAGATCTTAAAGATCTGGACTGGGACAACGTGCAAGCCTTTATTAGAAGGACGGGCCGACTCAGTGAAGACCGCGCATTGAGAGTGGAGGCGCAGGGGTGGGTGATTCTGGGGTTGGCGAAAAGGGACTGCTCAGGCCTTCTTGCCGAGCTCTAGCTCCCCCACCCTTACTACTACTACTACTACTACTATATTGGTTTGACTGAAAGTTTAAGCGTTGATTGAATAATGGGTATATATATTCTCAATCAACGGTTTTAGTATTGCTGGAAATGATATACAGAGTTTTGAATACAGGTAGGTGAGAACCATTTCTTCGCAATGGAGGTTTTTCTTATTTTGTCACTAGGAGGCTTAATTATTATGATCAAAAAATGCGTTTTTTTAAACCATCTATTAAAAAATTTCAAAAAATATATACGCTGATATTTTTAGTAGCGAAGAACAAAAGTCAATAACTTGGAATCATTTAATAATAAAAAGTTTGGGAATATTCTATGTTCTCACAAATAAACTTTATTTTCTTAATAAGCCGTACGTTAAATCGAAACATTTATAAAAAACAAATGAAATATTTAAATTCCATCAATTTTTTTTCGGAATAACGTTTTTGTGTATGTCATATAACGCAAAAGATATTTAATTAAATTTTTTTTTTATTTCAAATATTCTCGTATTGTTATTTCGGGGAAAAATTAATTATTTCACTTCAACAAAAATACTACAAAAGTAATGGGATTTGTAAAAACATAACTTTTTTACGTCAGTTTCATGATCCCCAAATGTTAAATGTAGTAAACTAACGTCGGCCATCGATTTAACGCATGTTGTGTATGATACAAGGGCACACTTTGGCAATAAATCCACTATATCTGGGAAATAAAAAATCGCAGAAAAATATATAAATGAATTCAGTGCACTTTAAAAGAGTCTGCGATAGTCGAAAAAATCTGTTTATTATAAAAAAGACAACAAAAGTATCTTTTGACCACTTTTACGCTCTCAAACACAGCTTGCAAAATTCCTTATTCTGATATATATTCGAATTATCGGTGATACTGAATTATGCAAATGTGCGGATTTAGTGGATTTTGAACACCATCTTTTAGGCTATAATAATATTACACTTATCACTTACATCTACTATATAGCAACAATATCAGTAAACCATTTAATGTAAATTACCTTTTATCGTTAGTAAATAGCTATGTAATTGTCCAATGGTTGGCACTTTAAGGCAAGTTCTATCTTTACATCCGATTTTTAAGCCTTTCAGTTATTTCTTCTTAATATTGAGATAAATTTTTTAAATCACCATAGATATCATTTTCTAAAAATGAAATTAGATTTATAGTAAAAAAAGTCATATTTATTATAATTACATAAAACTATAAAAGGGACCAATTGCCCAATGATTGGCATCCACATTTGCCCAATTATCGGCACCTCTTTCTTCTTTCAATTTGTGTGCGTAACAATAAATAGGTATTTACCATAAATCAAAAACCTAATTTTACGTAGTCTTTATTATACCAAGGTTTTTTTAGGAAAAATTATAGCTATACATATTTTGAATTTAAAACACAAACATTTTTATCATATCAAATATATTTAAATGATATGTAATATTTTGAAATACTAATTATAAATAAAGTAAAAAAGTCATGACAATAAAAAAAAATATTTCTTAAATTTAATAAAAAAATATAACTTGGACAGTATCTAGATTAATAATTTAGACCACAAAATAATAAAAAAAACAGTCTAACTGCACTAAAATTGTATACTACATTTTTATAGTTGCGGTTGTATTGCCATTTAAGATTTTCGAGAGGGAGGTTCTGGGGGTAGGGGGGTTGAAAGGGGCAAAGTGATTTTTACATAAAAATTGTTCCCCCTTGATAATAAAAATTGAAGTATCCTAGCGATTTTATGCAAACCTAACCCCTTTCGAGATACTAAGGGTGGGAAGTTTTCAAATTGACACCCATACATAGCAATATAAATATTTATTACAGAAATGTCCGATTTAGATAACAAAAATAAAAGGAAAGGAAAAAATGAGAAAGAAAAAAGAAAAATTCATTGGAAACATTTTGGAGACCATTTATGAATCTAAAGGTCGGCGCTAAGTTTAATTAGCCTCGTTTGTAGATTTCGCATTTTTAGAGAAATAACTAAAATAAGCATTTTTTAAATGTATTTTCAATTTTAAAATAATAGACCATTTCTACAAAAGACTGTGTGCTTACATCTGACTGTAATTAGTAAAGGATAATAATTTAAGCTAGATAGACTAGATATAGATTTAAGATAATATTAAAGTTAAATACGTGTCTTGTGTTACAGATATATTCCTTTTCAGATTCCAACTTTTTTTCTATCAATTATATTAATTATATATTCTGAATAGAGTATTATCTGAATTAATAATTTATTATTACTAAATAATGTAACATACATCCCAAGGGTATTTACTAAATTTCAGTAAATATAATTAAAATGAGAGCAGTATCTTTACCAGGTAAATAAATACATCTTTTCCTGGTGTGATTGTGAGCCTCTAAATAGAGTTTCCTGTTATCGTCGCATCTCCAATCGACAGTGGAACAAAACCCCCGTTTAATTAATTTTCGACTATACCGTGGTAATGCGGTTATGCCCTTGCTCCGATCGAACCATTGCGGCATGTTTTGATGATCACTGCTTAAATTAAAGTGACTTATACAACTGATGTTCTGTTTTAAAGAAAAATAAGAGCTAATTATTTAATTGAATTATATGATAAAATATATTTATTTTCTTTATTATGATGAGATTCGGATATAGAAAGTTTAAATACACGCATCAAAATGGTCCAGGAGACAAAGGTATTAACAAACAATTAAAAAAAAATTCGAAACTTATTTCGAAAATGTTTAATATAAACACATCTGAATTCATTTTTGAAACACTGCTGAGTATTTACCTATCAAAAACATAGAAACCCATCGTAATTAGTATCGGGTAATTAATAATGTATTTTATTATTAAATTGAAAAAAAAATTAAAAAAATTCGTAAAACTTTTAAAGAAGTGAAACATCAAAAATTTAAAGAAATGTTAATTGAAAACAAAAATCCTGATTCTTCAAGTGCACTATTACTCCTGTTCTTAATAACAGCTCGAATCTGGCATATTCCTTACTAAATTATCAATGTTATTTTGTTCAGTTTATACTCATTGCTCTTGCATACAATTTAGCAACTCTTCCTTTGTCTAAAACACTATTTCTTGTTTTTGATACGTATTTTCAACGTATCCCAAACGTGCCAAAGTTTTGGAAATTTTGCTCAAGAATCGTATCGATTGACAACTAGAACAAGATCCGAATTTTTAACTATATAGACAGGGTTCCGCAACAGAAATTGCATTTATAGAGTGTATAATAAGGTACAAAACATGAAGGTGCCTGGTCGGATGTACAATGTAGTTTATAGAATTTTTACAGAATCACTCATGTATTGTAGGAGTAATAAGGGGCCACTCTTGGGTCCAGTACTAAGACGTACAAGTTTGCGACAACAGACCTAGAACACACGAGAAAACTACTGGCTCCTCAACTAATTTCCAAATTTTAATAACTACCAATTATTTTGTTATTCAAATCATAAATAATATTTGATCGAAAATACTTTATTGACCTGAATTTTGGAATAAAAATAAAAACCATATTTAGTATAATATTTAGTATATATAACTAAATTTCAAAGCTATAGGCCATACATAACCCTATTCTAAAGAGGTGTAAAATTTCGTTAAAAATGTTACAATATCGATTTAAATATTATGAGTGGTCCTATAAAAATTATAAAATGTAACTTAAAAAAGAAAGATATCATGACATCATGTTATGTTACGTCATGATATCATGACAAATCTGCCTCACCTTTAAACTATAAATTATCGTTACGATTACCAGACAATCTTAATATTTACATGGCTGAAACGACTGCTATTTATAATGCTGTAAAAACTGATTTTCAGATTCAAGGGGAGCAATTACAAAGTTCAGTGGTTCTTTTTTTAAAGCAAATTTTGAATATTGTGTTCTTAAAAAATGTTATTTGCCATGAGTAACAACAATGGTTATGACTGTATTGGATTTCCAGGCTATTCAGATATACTAGGCAACAATGAGGCAGATATCTTGATCAAAGTGGGAACGAATTTAAACATTCCTAAAAGAATGATTTATGATATTCAGGATATATAGTTAAATCAGGAAATACTAAATATATTTAGGGACAATTGGAAAATCTTAGTGGTAACCAATCATCGTAGATATGCTAGGGTATAACCCATATTTACTTGTAATTACAATTGTGTGTTTACAATTACCTCTAATACACTCACCTTTATCAAATAACCATGAAAAATAGCCCGTTAGATAGTGTGATTGTGGTTCATTTGATGACTTGGATCCTATTTTCTTTGAGCGCTCAATTAATCGCATCATTAATTTTTACTTAAATAATATCTTTGAATCAAAAAGAAAAATATCACCATTATCTATAACGGATATTCTCTCTGCTCTGGGCCATGAAACAATAGAGATAATGAAAACATCTTGTCGGACTTGCATTGTCTTATTTATTTAATGTAACACGACGTTTCGGTTGGTAAGTATCTCCAACCGTTATCAAGTGTAAACTGTTATAACGTTATAACGGTTGGAGATACCTACCAACCGAAACGTCGTGTTACATTAAATAAATAAGACAATGCAAGTCCGACAAGATGTTTTCACTGTACCATTGTCTACCACCTTCAAAAACAAATAGAGATAATCATGCAACTCATAAACATTATTCAGATTAAAATCTAAAAGTTAAATTTCCAATAACCTCGAATTTTCCAGTTGCGCATTAATGAACAATTTCGTTGAACAATTTTGTTTCCAAAATTTGATCTCAATTTTAATTTGCTGTTAAAAACTCTTATAGAAAATAGATTAGTCCGAAAACCAGCCAGAAGTCCAGCCGAAAAACTTCATCATCATTGATCACTTGATCATCTTGTCAACTTCTTGAATGGCTTGCAAGCAAGACGCTTTCCCAGGGGTTTGCCATAGCTTTACCCTTTTTGAATCAGAATTTACATCAAACCTTGATTCATCGATAAAAAGAATGCATGCCGATTCACGCTTTTGCCGGTTCAGATGTTGTTCAGCCCATGCTAATCTGCTTGCACGATTTCCACAGGATATTACTGGAGCTCTAACATAACTTCGCGTCGGCTAGAATTTTTAGCTTCTGCGACGTCGCGTATATCATACTAACATCTTGTAACTGTGTCTCATGATCAATATGTTGCATTTAGATAGTGTTTATGATGCACGAACAATTAAAACAAATTCTCAATACATTGGCAGCAAAAATTGTATGCAATACATTTTTCAGTGTAAATAAACATTGAAGAATTTAAAGTTTTTATTTTTCAGTTGCAGATTTATTTCGAAGCGAAATTACTAAAACAAATATTTCTTAGTACGACAATAAGAGAATATAATTCAATTTAATGTACTTTTGGATCATATCGTTTCACTAAAATACTTTTTCAAAACTTAAAGTATTTATGAACTTAATGGATCCTGCCTGTAGAATAGAGTGCGTTCTGCTCTCCATTTTCAAAACCTCCAGGGGGAACTCAGGGCTATACATAGTTTAAGCACTCTACTGTTAGATCTTATATATCCTAAAAATAAAGTTTGTTGCTTTGGCAATTGAACAAACTTTTCCTGTTATTGAACTAAATCTGGTTCTTCCATAAAGATTTAGATAATATCGTTGACATTATAGGAGTAAAAATTATACTTATTCATTCTTTTTATACTAATTTACATTCCACCAGGGTTTAATGTTCTTAAATTTTAAGATATTATATATACTATATATATAAATATAACATATACAGGGTGTTTTTTAGAACTATGGGATCAAACTTCTGGGGGTTGTTCAGTGCAACAGAAGAATCCATTTGAGTATAGGAACCCATGTCCGGAAATGGGTCACTATGCCACTTCGGCCCTAAGACGCGTTAAAATTTATAAAAAACATTAATTACCTAAATAGGATCTGCTGCATATTTTTTACTGCATATTATTTTTACCTTTTGTACATGATACCATAACAACAATTGTTTAAAATCAACGCTTATCAATGTCAATTCTCAATGTCATGTTTAAAAATTTTATAGCTTACAACATTTATTGCTAATGGAGAACTTTACCAATCAAGAATTAGCGGATATGCATTTGGCATACGGAGCAACAAACTGCAATGCACGTGCAACATCGCGGTTGTATCATGAACGTTGTCCCGAACGACAGCATCCTGGATACAAAAAGTTTATTGCGGTTCATCGGCGGCTCGCTGAGACAGGCATGTTTAAGACCAAGATGCATGATACTGGTGATGCTCGAACCGTAAGAACGGTCGAATTTGAAGAAGAGGTGCTTCAGCGAGTTGCCGATGAACCATCAAATAGCACACGTTACGTCGCTAAGAATATGAATACGAGTAACGCTTCTATCTGGCGGGTACTACACGAGCAACAACTCCATCCTTACCACTTCCAAAAAGTTCAAGGTATAACTGCAGCCGATTATCATCCTAGAGTTCAATTTTGTCGATGGCTTCTGGATCACATCATTGCACAACCACATTTTTTACGATATGTTTTGTGGACCGATGAAGCCTCTTTCACAAAGGACGGTATTCTTAATAGTAGGAATAACGATGTTTGGGACAAAGAAAATCCTTATGCAATTTTTCCAAGAAAACATCAGAATCGTTGGTCTGTCAACGTATGGGCAGGCATTGTTAATGATTATTTAATTGGGCCTTACCTTCTACCGGAATGGTTAACAGGACCTATTTATCTGCGTTTCTTGAACTCCTTAAAAATGTTCCACTAAACGTTAGACAGCAAATGTGGTTTCAGCATGATGGAGCGCCGGCTCACTTTGCTGTACGCTGAGCCAAATACGCGAGTATTTGGCTCAGCGGTTTGGGCACCGTTGGATTGCCAGAGGTGGAGCAGTTTCTTGGCCTCCTAGGTCACCCGATTTAACGTCGCTCGATTTATTCTTGTGGGGACATCGTAAAGATGATCGACAGGCGTAAAGTCTTTAGTCTACGAAACTCCAGTAGAATCAGAGCTAGACTTTATTGAATGAATGACAGCAGCATTTGAAATCATTCAAAACGAGGATCAAATTTTTAGTGTAGTCCGCCGAAATCATGTGCGGCGTTTAAATCGGCGTTTTGTGATGGTGCATCAGATCCTATTTAGGTAATTAATATTTTTTCTAAATTTAAACGCGTCTTAGGGCCGTAGTGGCGTAGTGACACATTTCCGGACATGGGTTCCTATACTCAAATGGATTCTACTGTTGCACTGAACAACCCCTAGAAGTTTTATCCCATAGTTCTGAAACACCCTGTATATATAGATATATCTCATATACAGAAGGCGGTCCAAAATAAAAAAGGATATTGAGCTATCCGATAAGTAATACTATTAAAGCAGTTTTCAGAAAATTTCCCTCATTATAGACCTTAATCACTTACTTATAATTTATTGTTTCCTTTTATTGTAAAGCACACATTGAATACTAAAAGGATAGACTTCCCGCTCAATATAAACATTGAAAACATGCTGACTAATGGGACTAATTATAGGATAACTATAATTACTCTTAATACTTATAAGAAAAGATTATCTCTTATGAAATATTATTCTCTGATATTATAAGAGAATTCTACGTCATCTCACATAAGGGACTTCATCCATACTTAAGGCAAGTTTATTGTCAGAATCGAAAAAAAAAGTTAGCATTTTTACCAAGACTGATGTGATTTTTTTATTTATTATAAATACTAAGATCAATTATAGCACACAAGTATCATTTGACTATTTATTTATTACAACCAAATCCAAAACTTTTTCTCTTCACGCGCAGTCCTGGTTAACCAATTTCTTATAACCAGTATTAATTAAATCTCTAATTAATTCTCCTAAACTTTTAAATTCCTAATGTCAATCTCTTTAAAATTGGGGACCTTCACGTATTTTGGTTTTTTCAAGAAATTTCAACAAGACTATATGTAAGCTGATCCGTCAAATCATACATATTGTGATGCAATATATCTCCTAATATGTCTTTATTTGATAAAATTAAGAAGTTAGTCAACAACTAATAATGTATTAAAATATTATACCCCAAAGCTAAAATTCTTATGGCCTTAAAAACCCCCTACCGTATCCATCTAGATAATCGTGTTAATGTAGATACGTACTTAATATAAAATCATTACTCGGTAATTTATTAATCTAAAAATTGCGTTCAAAGAGAATAAATTGATATGTACTAAAGAGTTTTAAGGTAAAAAAACAGATAAACATTACACGGTTATATTTTCCTTAGATTTTGGTCGAGTGCTCAGCTTAACCTCTGTTTTATATACGTATACTCGCTATTGCACATTCTATGCATGAAATTACAAACTGTAACTATGTCTAAAATAACTAGCTAGCTGCTGCTATACGTTCTTTAATGCTCATCTAACTGCCTTCTTGAATCATTCTCTTGAGATTTGCAAATAGTCAGTAAATACTAGTGGCCAGATCTGGAGAATATGCTGGGTAGCCAAGCAATTCAAAGCGCAATTTGCTTCATCTAAGTTTAGTTTTAATCGGTTTAAGACGTTATCTAGTGCATTATCTTTGAATTTTTCTCTTTCATTTTCTTCAGTAACGATACGTAATATTCAGTGTTAAGGGTGTCAGCTGGGGTACTTATTGAGTAACGTATTATTTGCCTTTTAAATTTGTAACTTTTTAGCATAATCTAGTTGCTATATTTTTAATATGCATTGTATATTTATACCTGTCGATATTTTTAAAAATAAATTTAAAAATTTCATGATAAATTTTTTTATTTAATCTTATATTTTCCGGCAATACGCATCTGGAGCTTCGTGATTAGTACATCAACTATACCTTGTATATAAATTATACATGCCTTAAGTAGGTATATAATTTGCTTGATTAAGGGTGCATTGGGTTACAGGTATTGTTTCGATGTATCTGTCAATATCTGCATGAATAATTTTGTATAAATAGTAATCCGACAGAGGTGAAATGTAGATATCGATACTCGATAGATATGTGTATGTTATACTCTGGTGTTAATAAACTATATTTATGTCTTTTGATATTAATGGAATCTGTTTTTAAATTATCTTTATTAGATGAAAAATTTGTGTTGACTTTAAAATAACTGTTTCAATTTTAAGGGGATTAGAATATTTTTTTATTTATTTATACAATGTATGCATTTAATTGTATAAAGTAGGATGTATTTAATTACTTAAAACTTGACACACTAACTGCAAAAAAATTTAATATATTAATTAAATCATTTAGGAAGGTTATGTTTTCAGTATTCCTGGTACGTTATTATTTCATAAAGTTCACACATAAAAATTTATTTTAATGAGTTTGTCTTTAAAAGAATGGAGTTTTTGTACGCTAATTTACTATAAGCTTTTAATTTTCAGTTTCATTTTAATAAAAATATAATACAGTTACACAGAAAGTATTTCCTCTAATTAAAAGACACGCTTAACATGTAAAAATGTTATTTTCAGTTGTAAATAAAAAAATCCAAATTGTAATTAAGCCTAATTGTTATACATTCCATCCAGCAGAAGGTTTATTTGAAAATTATGATAAAACAGTTTGTTATATTGTTTCTACTTTAATAAAAATAAAAATAATTCTAGAAGGCAGCCAATTATAAATTTATTTTTTAATTAAATTTAAAGTTAAAACAAATTCAAAGTTTCCTTGCACTAAGAGTTGAATTAATTTACATGGGGGTTATATTATGTTTCAAATAATATATGATTTTCTTTTAGACTTATAATCTAATCTAATCTAATCTAATGGTATAGGATCTAATCTAATGGTATAGGATTCTAAAAATAAATTGCATAATAAAAAAAATTAGTAAATTGAAGTAAGTATATAGTGGAAAAAAGTTTTTTGATGGTTAACTAATAAATAAAACCGTAACTTTGAGAAAACGTTATAGATTATTATTGGAATAATTCCATCTATTCTACCATATGTTACATTAATACGAGGTACATACATTGATTATTGTTTATAAAGTTAATAAGTAGCAACAATTTTATTTACCTTACTTCATAAGTTTATTGTGCCTTTAACATTGTAAAAGCAGATTGATAAGTTTAAAAAGGATATATACCGGTATGAAAACCAAAGGGCTGATCGTAGGAAATACATGTATTTTAATATAAATTTGCACATCCTCTCTTTTTTAATAATGTTTCCTTCTGCAATGAGTGCGCCGATTGCTCCCAAATTTGGCCCACTTTTCATCTCGCACCGTATCAATTTTTACTTTCAACAAAGAGTTGTGCATAGTCAATTTTAGTAAAATCTACGGTTCTCGGAATCATCTATAATTTAAAAGAAATTGATGAATTAGAATTAGTGAATTACATAAACTAAAGCAGATGCTATTTTATGAAGATTGTGCAAATGGGGATGAAAAATATATAGAGAATATTTGATTTACTAATGAGCCATCCTTTTGGTGGCAACCGAAATAAAAAAAAATTTTAAACTTGTAAGGGAACAAAATATTCCTACTTTTCGGCAATTAAATATCAAGTTGAATGAAATGTACTTAGACCATCGAAAAACTAGAATCACTCAACGACAACTTTATTTGAGTTCAACATGTGCGCACCTGAGCACATGTTGAGGCTGTTTGGTTTACCAAAATATTCACCAATTCTCTATTGTCAAGTTTACACACATTTTCAAAAAAGTTTAATTAACATAATTGTGTTGAATTTTGGATTAAAAATGAAAATAGATATAACTTATTATAAGAGCAAAAATAACATCTTCGATCCAAAAAAAAAATATATTAACTTATTTATTCCTAAAACCGCTTATAAAAAACTAGCTGAATGCCCGAGGCGTTGCTCGCGTGAAAATAAAAGAAAAGTCGAAGAAGGCCTTCAATAATAGAAAAATGCAACCCACAATACACAAAAATAAAATCCGAAGCCTCGCCTCATTGATAGTACATGCAACCCACAATTGCCACGCCGTTTTTCTTAAGGTCAAGGGGCGCGATTAATATAATAGAATTATTATAAACTCAAGACACAAATAATCTTAAAAATAATTTGTTAGATGCAGAGCGAGCGGTAAGACTGAGTCGAGTCACCTCTCGCGTATCAGTCTCGCATGGACCCGCCTTGTTGTTATGTCTACCAAAATATAAATAAATTTTTTCAATCGTATTTATTAATCAGTTTTATGCCGCTATGCGATATTTATCATATCGCTAACACCCCTTATCGGTGGAATTTTAAAAAGTTCGTTCGTATCCGGGGCCTACAATATAAAAAAAACATTGTTGCAGTTAATTTTTTTTTTCTTAAGTTGATGCCTGCGACTCGTTGGTGCGGGCAGTCTCCGTTCAAACTCCGAAGCCACGCACCCTTAGTTCTCGAGGTCACGGGTAACAATTTTCCCATTTTTTACCCCTTATGGGTGGAATTTCGAAAAATCCGTTCTTATCCGGTGCCTACATTATAAAAGGAACCTGTTGGCAAAATTTCACGTTTCTAGCTATTGTAGTTTGGGCTCTGCGATGATGAGTCAGTCAGTCAGTTGCTGGTTGTGAAGAAACAGTTCTGGGCTGTGGTAGTTCGTCATCATCAACTTCTTCTTCATTAAATTTTGCTTGTGAAGACTGTGATAATATATCGTGTTCAGTTTCACGTTCCTGGGACAACTCGTCAGCATGAGAGCTATTTCCAGAATCTTCTATATTTCCTTCTGTCACCTTAGGTGTTAATATGTGTTTCAAAAACAGCATTGCTTCAAAATGACACCATGTGCCGTTGTACCGAAAGGCGTTTTCTCCTTCGTCTCCCGATCGGGATTTGGGTATTTTGTTTAGCTCCTTTTTAAATCTGTCCCTAATATTCTTTCATTTATATTCTTAATATTCTTAATATGCGCGGCATGTCATATTGTCAAATGGCTTTGTGTTTACACTCGGCTTTTGTGAAGTTCTTTTTATTTAGTTTTTGGTTAAATGGGGAAAAAGGTCCCATTTAACTGTTTTTGTGAATTGTTACGATGGTAAAAACTTGTGCGGTTTGTGCCGCCCAACGGAAAGATGGCGATTCAAGCTGATCTTTTCACAAGTAAATATCGATATTGTCATAACATCATATTAAGGAACTACCGTTGTCATAAGGTGCTTTCATTTGAAAAAATTAAGTTGATGGTCGTAATTTATTTTCAAGCAACCCTGTATATACAAACTTTACGTACAAAAATGCGCAACTTGAAATAAAGATCGACGGGTCCGAGCGTTTTTTTTTCGAACACACTCCTGAATTTTTAATGAATTTAGACATAACTTTTAGGATGCACTGTATATACCAGTAACACAGGTATTAACTACTATATTTACTAGTTCTATGTTATGTTAAGCCTTTTTTTACAAATTACAAATTAGTATTGCCATGTTATATATTTGACAAGTATAAATCACTTAGCTCCTAACTTTGACATTTTTCATTTGCTAGAGTAGGTTCAATTTTTATTATTAAACTTTGAAATCTTGTCCTGAGCCAAATGGCAGTACCCTACTAGATCCTTATGAGCTTAAAAAGTATATCTAATAAGGAATTGCTCTCTTTCTGTTAATTTTTTATTACATTCTTCTATTTGAATCGGAGTATTCTTAAATTCTGTATAGGGCCACATCCAAACTTAAACTTATATATATTTCCTCAGATGTGTAAATTCAATTTCTTTTATTTTAAACCGTTTCTGTTATATACTTAAGTGAATTATGAACTTCATAATGATAAAAAAAAACATAATTTCAAATTGCATTATTATAAATAATTCAATAAAATTGAAGGTTCTAAGTCTAAAAGACCCTATGAGTTTAGTTAAGTGTATAGTTCCTTAAGGATTCAATGGTACTATAAAATACTGCTAATGATGCTAGAAATTATGGCTAAGAAGCTAAATTGAAAACAATATTTATTTTAACCGTTCTTCCATTTAAGAGGAATCTTCTTAAAATACGTAAGCATGTTTTTTTCTTATATCTACGGAATTTTCTTTTTTTTTTTAATTTAGTACAAGTGAATTAAGTAACTATTAAGCTCTACATGCCTACATGCCAGCAAGCAAAGTCTTAAGTCAAAGAGAGAGGACACAGAACTCAGGGTTGATCGGACATCTCGATCGTACATAAAAGGCCTGTATGGTATTTAGGGTTATTTCATGGAAACGAAATTACCGATCGTAGGAAAAGTGAAGCTATCCAAAGTTCTATAAAAAATCTCGAATCTCTTCACCCATATGCAGGATTACGATAGGCCAGATTACGTTTCTTTTCCAAAGTTTTTCGTGTTTAACATACCTTGGCACGAACCTCATCTAAATTAGGGGACTTGACACTAGCTATAAATTTTCTCCGTGATATTTCCTGAAAGAAAAAAATCATTTAGATACATCGGGAGATCCAGCAGACCATTTAATAAAACCGTTTGTGCTAATAATACAATGAGTGATATAGCTTGTAAGTAGCTGCTAAACAAAATTTAAGGCTGCTAGGTCGCCTGATCTAACACCAATGTACTTTTTTTGTGGGGATACCTTAAGTATTTGCTAATAGGCCTAGTAATCCTAAATAATCTAAGACCTAAATAATCTAGACGACTTGAAAGAGAGAATTCGCAGAGAAGTTCGCGCCATAACTCCGGAAATGATTGAAAATGTGCAACGAGACTTTATTGATCGCCTTGGATGTTGTCAAGCCGTGAATGGCAACCATTTTGAACATTTAACTTAATTTTTGTTATTTTTTTACTTGTTACATGAATCGTCTTTTTTTCATAACTGTTGACTTTAGGTATAGGACATGATGCATGAAACATACGTAGAATTCCACGCGAAATTCAAAGATAAAATAAAAAATGTGCTTTCATTTGAAAAAATGAAGTTGATGGACGTAATTTATTTTTGAGCAATCCTGTATATACAAATTTCACGTACAAAAATGCGCAACTTGAAATAAAAATCGACGGGTCCGAGCGTTTTTTTTTCGAACGCACCCCTGAATTTTAAATGAATTTAAACATAACTTTTGGGATGCACTGTAGTACTCAACTCATTATTTTTATTTTAATGTTAAACGTCACATCACACTCATACATTATAATACTAAATAAATTGCAACCAATAAAATTTCTCGTTTTCTATGAATATAGAAAATTCAAAATTAGGAAAACTAATTAGTTGCTCTAGTGGTAGACATCAAGAGGATTCATTAGGCTATTATGTAATGCATAACAAAAAGGGATGTTTTAATCATAAAGCAGGTATTAATATTTAGATAATTGCAATATGTATGAATTTGGTAAAAACAGCTTGAAAAGGATATTAACTATTTCACTTCTAATTAAAAAAAAATTAGTTTTCGGGTTATGTCTTTGTGAAATGATGATGTAATAATTTTCAGTGTACTTTAAATTATTATTTTAATTCAAACTATTATTTCGATTCGAATAATTTTTTTTAAATGTCCGTTCAAAGTTTATCCCTGTATTAAATGATGTTTTAATATAGGTAACACGAAAAAATGTTTAAATTAAATATCTTTTGTATTCATCCCTTCAATACCCAATCGAGAAGCTTTAAAAACGCGCCAGGAATTTTTATTGAAAATTCGCAGACTTGTCTTCAACAGTTCATAAATAAACCGAATATAAAGGTTTCAAATGATTTTTAGAGCTTTATATAGATTTATTACCTTTAACCAAACCATAAAACTTCCTTATAATTCTCATAATTGGGTAATAAAAATGCGAAATTTATGAATCAGGTTTAGCATTGTGACGCCTAAGAATAACCATTAAAATTTCCAAGGCGATCCTAGTATCACGGAAATATTCAGCTGTAAAGGATATATTACCTTGTTTAAGAAGCTGCAATTATTTTCCACTTTGCTATTTCGTATACGAGTGTTGAATATTATTTTACCTAGAAAATAGTTTATTTTATACGATAAACGTAAAATCTAACTTAATTTGTAAAAGAATACCGTGCCAATTAAATTTTGTATAAAAAAATTATTTCGTACAATAGTGATATTGAAAGAAGGGAGTGTCATCACATGTATTTGTTAAGATCCGCGAGGCAAACCTGCAATTAAGTCTAAAAAATGTTGCTTATTACAAAAAGAAGTTGATACTTTCGTCATGTCATATCAGAAAATGATGTCAAGATTGATTCAGATAAAGTAGAAGTGAAGTAATGTCATTCCGATTAACCGTCTTCCGATTGGACAAACTTTTATGTTGGATACAGATGCAAGCAATGTTGGAAATGGAGCTGTCCTTTCACAAAAATATAAAGATCGGGAGCAAATGATACCTTATTCCAGTAAAACGGTATCAAAGTCAGGAAGAAACTATTGTCTGACCAAGATCAAACGAGATCAACAAGAGCTATTGGCAGCAGTAAAAGCTGTTGAACATTTCCATAAATATTTATATGGTCAACATTTTATATTTTTATCGGGGAAACTCAAACAATCATTCAATCAATGCATTCAAACATAATGTCTTCGATTTAAATTACAATGCGATATCTATAAAAATATAAAACTCTAGTTTTTGTTAGTAAACCACATATACATAGTTAACAAATTACTTTGTAAACTTCTAAGAAGGAAAACACTTTAAAGAAAACATCAAGCAAAGTCAATAATATTACCTCTCGCGCATTCTAACCTTGATGCGGTTAATTTTCTGCCTGAAAAGAAAGGAGTTTCCAAATAAGTTTTTACCTCGTTCTCGCACTCTCGCGAATTTTTACGTCAACCTTTAGGGTCCCGCAAAAGACCTAATTTTTATTTCATTTACGCACCCCACTTTGTGCCGTGGTTAGGGATGAAAAGCCCGCTTTTCATCTGTCCACAACAGATATATTCAAAATATATCATGTACATGAGGGTTATGTGGTACAACAAATAAACAAAAAAGAAAAACTTAGTTATATAGCCACCATAAATCTTTTATATTTCATGCATTTACTTTAAGAACTTTAAAGATAAATTTATTAAAATTATGATGTTTTAAATTATGCCACTACCTGAAGTATTAATATTCATATAAAAAATTAATATAATACCCGTGCAATTTCTTCTTTATTAATAAATTAAACCAATACATAATAATAATTACCTTTATAATTAATTCGAAGAATATACGGTTATGGAAATGCAAATGCGTTGATTATTTTTGTAGTTTTGCTTTTATTTTGTAGCTTAAGTTGGCTAGTTAAGTTTATTTCTTCGGGATTAAAACTGTTAAAATAACTGTTTTTAGCAGGTTCAAGTTAGTCGTAAAACTGTTTTGGGATTTGAGGGTTACACCAAAGACTATTAAGGTTAAATTAATTAGTGCAAATGTTTTGTTGCTGAAATCTTCCAAATGCCTTTCAGACTTTACAAAGTTTATTATCTCTTAAAAATAAATCTCATTTTGTCAAAAAAAGCTAATTTTTTTTGCTAAACAATGTAGCAATTTAGAGTGAAAAGCATATACAAGTCTTAGCAAGATAACTTTTAGACTAACTAATTTAGAGTATTAAGCGTGGAGTGATGTTGCAAGAAATAAGTTAGAGCTTATAAACCATAAATATATTAGTTTATATATATGTATAAGTTATACGGGGTGTTTGGCGGAAGGTTAGCCAAACTTGGTGGGCATATAGATAGGCTCAGATAGAAGATATTTTCTTAATAAACTTGTGTTCTAAAAGTCTCGGATTTTTTTATATCATTGATTTTGTGTTATTTTTTTTACATTGTTATTGAAAAGTTGTAATATTAATTTATAAAAATTTGCGCAGAAACCTAATTCATATTTTTAATTAAAAAATGCTCAACTCATTTCAAGTTCCTTTGATTTTTTTATATTTTCGGATTTTAGAAAAAAGAGGTATGTTGCATCTTAATAAATTAAACATTATATACATACAATTTTACATTATATAAGAGGAAAAATTACTTAATGTTTTCTATTAAGTTAATGAATAAGGAGAAGCAGAAACTCAATCTTTCTCATTTTAAATTGCGACTAAAGGTGACCAATTACATACAGTACTCCACTCAGTTCAGAACTCTCGATTTGCATTTTGGCAGTTAAAAATTGTCCATACATATGCAGACCATCGACAGATCAGAGCCCAAAATTTTATTGAATTGTACGACCGACTGAAATCTGTGGAGAAAAATTCTCAGCTTAAATCGTCCGTTTCCGCCTTTAAACCAGTTAGAAGTTTTTGTATATCTAGTAAATATGGCCGAATCCAATAATGCAGTATTTTTGAGTGGATTTATTGATATTTATAGGCAATTGCCATGTTTTTGGAAAAAAGAAATACAATATACAGGGTGGCCTATCAAAAACAGTCCAGCAAGGCTTAGGCCCTTGCTAAAAAATTTAAAAAAATGCTCAAACTCGTCGACTTTTGATTTAAGGAAGACATTTTTTTGGGGTGGTTGCAACCCCCTTGGCGGAGTTTGCAACCACCCTCAAAATCTTAAATAGGAGTGGAGGTCAAGTGATTATTTCTGGATAAAACGTTTCCTGGTAGATTGATTGGGAGAAGGGGTTCTATCGAATGGCCCGTGACATTACCCGATTGATCTCCTCTTGATTTCTTTTATGCGAACATCTAAAATCAAAAATTTATGCCACTCAACCTGAATCGTTGAAGATTTACGAAATCGCATCATTCATGAATGCCAATAAATAACACCCGATATTCTTCACAATGTCCGGGAATACTTGGAACAGTTGTATTAATGTATGGAGGTAAACGGTGGATATTTTCAACATTTAATAAGATATTGCGTAAGTATGAATCAATAAAATTAAATTAGATTTCTCTGAAACTCGCAGCTCACATTTAAAAAACAAAGCGCTATTCTAAAGAAAATTAAATGCCCTTTCAAAAGATGTATCACAACATACTCCTTTCTATTAAAAAAATAAGGGTGAATGTTCTCCCCCCGCTAAGGGGTTGAAGTTGTGGGGTTAAAAATTTAAACAAAAAATCGTTTTTCTAAAATCAAAAATCGACGGGTGCGAGCGCTTTTGTTTCGTAAATCAAGAACCTCTAAAAACTAGCGGTAAAAGTAAAAAACAATGGTTTTGTTTTAAAATCTTTGACAAGCTGTCATACTGCGAAAACTCAAGTTATAATTATTATAGCAATTTCAAACTTGGCAGTTGTAACTAGAATAAAAAGACCTTTAAAATCCCCTGCCAAGGGGTTGATGTTGATGTTTGATATTGGGTAATAGCTAAGGAACTCGATAATTTCATAAAAATATATTATCTTGGCCACTTCTTTCATTCAAAAAGATTTTTTTTCTCAAAAAATTTAACGTTATTTTATGATTCTTAGTACGAATCTGATAACATATTAATTATTTTCTTACCAACGATAATTTATGTGTATTTCTTATTGAGTTATTGGTTATATTATATAGTTAATATATACTTTTCTTCTAATTTAAGTACCACTGTTTTAATAAAAAATAATAACAATAATTAAAAAAAAAGGTTTATCTATAAAAATGTATCATTTAGATAATAGAAATTTAGTTAGTAATATAACTTTATTTAGTTGCCTTACGTTGTGACTATGCACGAGTTACCATTTTATGGTCTTTCTAAAAATAAACTTAATATTTTTATTTATTGTTTCAAAGAAAAAGGGTAAGTCTAATTTAATTTAAATTCCAATATCTCCTTCCGCTAAATGCCAAAACAATAGACCACATTTTCCTCAAATTGTCATGCTACAAGAATGAACCGACAGCACCAAGTATAATAAAACTTAAAATAACATTAGGGATTTACAAGAAGACGGTGACGTGCTTATTCCGAATAACGGCTGTCTTAGATTATCGTCCAGGTGTTCTTATTCTTTCCTTCAGTTTCTGGTTTCTGCTGTTTTCGGAAAACTAACTCCGATTAAAAAAAGGGGGACTTAAATTGTTTTGGTATTTTAAATTATGTTTACATGTTATGCACTGTCGAAACAAACGTGTTCTTCGATTTGTAGAAAAGATTTTCCAAACTTTGGAAGGACGAAGAATAATGTTTGAATAAAAATACGTTTAAAAAAGTAGCTTTAAATTTATTTTGTTTGGAAGGAGTTTAAAAAAAATCTTATTGCTACTGATTATACTGGCATAACCTACCAAAGCCGACTATTGCAAAGGTAATAATAGTCTAAGAGCTGGCTACGTAGGTCGACGGGTCACTCGGTAAACGTGAAATTTTGTTATATACAGGCTCGGTTGTTACTGACATAGCAAGGGGCAGACCGTCAGAACTCGCCCTGGGCGGATTAAATGAGGGTAGGGGGTTGAACATGTAATTTTTTTTATGAAAATTTATTGATTAGGTACAAAGCTGACAATTTGCACTAGTATAGTAGACGACATTAGAAAATAGGAAAAAAATTGTCAGAAGTCTACGCGGAAGATAAAGGATCGTCAGAAGTCAGTAATATTGCAAAAACTTTCGCAACAATTTTGTCACTAGGTACACTTCTGACATTTTGCATACTTATTTTATAATTCAAATTGAAATAACCTGCAAGTCGTCAGAAGACCAGGGGGAAGAATAACGGAGATATTATTAATAATATGAGCATCGGCGCTTCACTCCACGCTTCCACTTTCATAATATCTCGTATTTTAATTTTTTTGTCATCAGGTTCACTTCTGACAATTTGAGAACATAATTTACAATGTTTGAACATACTATTGCTCAATTGTCAGAAGTAAATTTGGAAGACATTGCTAATTATTAATAAATTAATAATTCAAAGAATGAAAAAAATTATTAATTTTATTTCATATTATTCATATTATTATTACCGCATACTTATACTAATGAATCGCGAATATTAATACTATAATTAATTTTATTATTATATTATTATTATATTATTATAATTAATCTATATTTCGAAAATAAAATTAGTCTAATCCACATTCCTTCATATCATCATCAAATTCAAAGTCATCATCGCTGATATATGTGGTTTCGTCATCGTCAGCTGAAAGTACAAATCAGTAATTTAGTTGAATTTATAAATTGTCAAAAGTAAATTCAAAATTATCTTCCGACTATTCACTGTCAGTGAGAATATCTTTGACTGATGGTGGCAATTGTGGTCCTTCAAACCAATTGAACTCATAATTGGATCCATCCAAAGTCCATCCGCAATTTTCGGCTTCCAATTCATATGAATAAAAAAACTAAGTCGCGTTTGTCCATAATATGTTGGAGATGAAATGAGCCTTCTCTATATGTTGACGTAATTCAACGTAGCAAGGTGGCAAGCAAGAACCATCGAAATTTTTCAATTGTCTTTTTTTTTTGAAAGGGCTCATTTATATTTTTTATCGTATAGTTTCGGTGAAATAATTCATATCGGAGTTGATTAACTTTCTGGCGTGATTTAATACCGCACATGTTACAGACACGATTCAATGACAAAAAAAGTGTTCTCGTTATTGGCGAATGCATTTTGTATGCAATAGACTATTAACTTAGAGTTTATAAAGACGTTGCTTACTTTTTCCGTGGAATGCGGGATTAAAATCGCATCCGGTCAAAGCGTGAAATCCCGGTAGTGCTCTGCACAAGTCTGATCCAAGGGATTCATGTAGCGCATTAATATCAATAACGTGACGCTTATCGGAAATACCACATTCGATCCATACTTTAGATTTAATTTTATGAAAATTATCTTTAATTAGTTAATTTACCTATTTTTTTCAGGAAATGTCAATTCGGCATATTTTTGTAGGTACTTCTTTGGAATTGCCAATTTTTAGAACAAATTGAATGGTACCCATGAGTTTCAGTCACATGTTCAGGAAGATCAATGTCGCCGTATTTCATGTGCAACGCTTTACGAACTCATAGCTTCTCTTGGCATTGTTTTAATTTTTCTTTAATGAAAATTAATATTTTATCAGGCACATCCTTACATTGAAATACGCAGAATATATCCAAATTGATTTTGTATATCTTATATTATCAATATACTTTCAATACAGAAACGTAAATATATTTGATGATAAAAACACGCTAACAATCTGTACGCTTCTATATCTTAGCTAAACTGCCGCTCGTTCCCCTCATTCCTCCAAAATGTGTCACTCTCCCTTCCAGCGAAAATAATGCCCTATGATACATAAAGCTATGTATGATAGACAGAGATAAATAAAGAGAGACAGAGAGCAATAGAGAAGATGTTCAGAAGGGACCGTATACCTCGTCAGGTACAAAGTACTAAATGACACAGCGACAACGCTTTAGTGGAAAATTTCCAAATGGAAATGTAAAATTTTACCGGTATATTCAAATATCATATAGTAATATGAATAATCAATAAACATTTAAATTTTCTAATGAAATAAAATTAATTTTTTTTTTCATTTTTTGAATTATTAATTTATTAATAATTAGCAATGTCTTCCGAATTTACTTCTGACAATTGAGCAATAGTATGTTCAAACATTGTAAATTATATTCTCAAATTGTGAGAAGTGAACCTGATGACAAAAAAATTAAAATACGAAATATTATAAAGGTGGGAGTGGAGGGCCGACGCTCATATTATTAATAATATCTCCGTTATTCTTCCACCTGGACTTCTGACGACTTGCAAGTAATTTCAATTTGAATTATAAAATAAGTATGCAAAATGTCAGAAGTGTACCAAGTGACAAAATTGTTGCGAAAATTTTGCAACATTACCGACTTCCGACGACCCTTTATCTTCCGCGTAGACTTCTGACAATTTTTTTCCTATTTTTTAATATCGTCTCCTATACTAGTGCAAATTGTCAGCTTTGTACCTAATCAAAAAATTTTCATAAAAAATTACATGTTTAACCCTCTACCCTCATTTATTCCGTCCAGGGCGAGTTCTGACGTTCTGCCCCTTGCTATGTCAGTAACAACCGAACCTGTATATAACAAAATTTCACGTTTACCGAGTGACCCATCGACCTACGTAGCCAGCTCTCCGTCTATAAAATTATTTCGAAAAGAGTAGTTTTATTGAGGATATACAGTTGTTATTGAAAAACATTTTATGTAAGAGGTATTTTGTTTATTGATCTAAATAAATATATGTAGGAGGTGGTGATAATAATTTAGAATATATTAAAGTAAATAAAAGATTTTTTTTTGTTATTTCTGGTTCATTTTGATACATATAAATTTTATTGATATGATTCAACTTAATGCTATAAGTGAATAAAATGTGTATCAATTTGTATAGTATAATAAATTGTTAAATATGAACACACTTTTCAAGTTTGTGTATATAGGGTGGCCGATTTGATTTTTTAGTTTATTCTAAAAATTAAAGAAACCCATTTTTTTTTTTTAAATCACTGGTATCAACTATTTCTTCATTTAAATGTAATAAATAGCATTATTTTTACATTACGTTCTTTTATATATGAAGGGCTTATTATAAAAAATAGTTTTCCCTTTACAATGAAATAATGTTTTTTTAATTTTCAAAATAAATAATTAGGTCATGATTAATTTTTAACACAATTTTTTCATCTAATAACATTTTTGCAAATACACGTTTTTTCAGACAATCCAGTAAAACTTTGTTGCTATTTGAGCACTAATTTATGCCTTTCTTGAAATACCTAGGCATGATTAAAGAAGTCTCGTACTTCTCTCAATTATTTTCAAGTTACATAAATCACCTTGTTTATTCGTCGATAAACGATGTCATTTGTAAATAAAAAAATTACTTACAAACAAATTATACTCCTTCGGTTGTCAACAATAAGGTGTTTCAAAACAATTTGTATAATACAGAATCTAACCGTATATTGTATATTTTAAAATCAGTTCTTCAATCTGTTTAGGCTATGATCCTATCGTGATTACATTTTAACCTAATGGTGTTATTATACGCTCTATATTGTCCCTAAGCCTTCTATCGAATCCTGTGGCTAATGTTACGTAATGTATTTAATCTAGCATTGCACTTTTCTGTACACATTAATTATGCAATTTAGGTGTTTAAAAAAATAATTAAATTCTCCTTCGTCGATTAACAAGATTTTATTGGTTATATACACCTCTTGCGCTTTATTTTGAAGTCAATTTATTGAATTGTATTATTGTTATATAAAGTCTTTATTTAGAGAGAATCTTTGTGTAAAATTAAGGCTGCTCTGCTTTAATTAAAAAGTATTAGTTCACTTAAATGCGATGCATTATACAAACCAAATAATAGCATAAGGAAATACTATTAAAATAATTAAAAAAATAAAGTATAACTAAAATAAAATAATTAAAATCAAATTTGCTGTTTTGAAACACTGGAGACCAAAATGATCAAAATCTGCTTACTATAGGTTTATCAATTATACCAAGTACTAAGGACAGCTCGATATAAGATGCTCTGTCAATTACAGTGAACACTGCTTTATGAAGAAGTTGTATGTATGCCATAATCGTAAATGTTTACAAAGCTATGATTAATATATTAATTACCTATACAAAAGCAATACACTTCAGTCTGTTGCTAATTAGGAAGCTTTCCATCTATTAATAATAATATATTTTTAAGAGATTTTGGGACCTTCATGGATTTATTGGAGTGATCAGAATTGATACCGTAAATATTTTACATTTTCTATAGAAATTTGGACTAATCATAGACAGATGCCTTTTATGACTTTTGTAGATCTTAAACGAAAAATTCAAAATCTATTCCAACTTTTAAAATGCATACATTTTCTCTTTTAATGAAGAAAACTAATTTGTTTTACCAAAGTTCAAAATCAATATAAGTTGATCTAACTTTTCTTAGCTAATAATTTAAATATACTCTTTGAAAATACTCAGAAATTCATAATTTTAAGTTGTAAAGGTGAAACTCAAAACTAAATAGGACTATTTATTTACCAGACGAGTTAATTAAAGAAAATTTAATTTTTTTAAATTTTACTTTAAGGAATGATTATAGGTATGATTCCAATATATTTATACCTGGTATCTAATATTAGTCAGTTTTGTGTTAAAAATTGAGATACCTAAACTTATTGTATATTCATCCCATATATTCTTATAATCCTTAATCGATTAGAAAAAATAAAAAAACAGATTTTCTAATGGTTTAAATTAAATATAGATATTCTCAGATAATTGACTTTAAGCCCACGGTAATGGTAAGCTTTTGTAATAAGTTGCTCTAAGCTTGCATCTTTAAACCTGATAATGGAAAGAAGATTAGCGTATATGCTGCTAGAATTAACACATACACAGATTCACTTAACTATATCTCTCAACGAAAACTGAATTATATATTTTTGGCCTGTAAATTATTTGTTTACATGTTCTAATTTTTTTATAAAACTTTATATCTAATTTTATTAAAAAAAAAAGGAGTAAAAAGACCCAATTATGAAATATCCGTCTTTCCAAAGGGGTGTAAAGGTATAATTAATCTTTTTGTAAGATTAACAACTTGCTTTAAATAAACGGTGTTTAATAACAGCAATTAAAATCAGCAGGCGGCGAGCTAAGAAATTGTTTTCTTGCTACTTTTCTTCGCAATTTCCGGAAAAAAATAGAAAGTTTTTGCCTTGTTGTTTTTACGCAGACTATGGCACTAACTCAACCATTGCTTAAGTCGTTAAAACAAAGCATCATTATTTAAAAATAGCAAATAGCTACAGTAAGAATGCATTTCGGTTTAAAAAGCGTGTTAAACTATTTTTAAATTCAGAATTTCTTAAAATTCTTTTCAGTTTTAAAATGGTAGTTTAATTATTAAAGCCTTTATTACAATAAACGATATAATTATATAAATGCACACATTCTGTGTTTTCTTTATTTAATTCAAACTCCATTGCACAGACGTAGCTAACGCAGTTTTTAATAAAATTATTAAAAAAAAGAAATATTAGTTAAAGACATAATAAGTAAGTAATTTAGTGTATTTAAAATCATGATACAATTTTGATTATTCAATAATAAAAAAATTTTAAAAAATTTTAATATTCCAACAAGTAGTTTTCTCTACGCGGTTTTCTGAAAATTAAAAAGTGCGTATCTTTTCTGAAATAACTTAATTTTTATATAATAAGTTGATAGTTTGGTCACTGTGATGTGTAAAAAATCTTCATATCGTTTCTTTATAGCTTAAAATAATTAAGTACATCAGTTTTAAGCAAAATTAACGAACAAGCGTTCTAGGTAAATATTTATGTAATTCGTGCAAAGATTACAAGTGGAAAAAAACGACGAGGATCGCTGTTCAAACGTAGAAATGAAAGCGCAAAGCGCTTTGGGGTTACGAAATTGATCGGCGTTTTTGCCGAGTTTCGCATATGGGTTAGAGTAATTTCTGACAATAGCATGTTACAAAAAGTAGGTTTTAGAAGTAGAAGAATTTAGGGGTCGAAGTAATTTCAAGGAATATTTTAATTCTGACTGTTATAGTGCTTGGCAAGGGATAATAGTTTCTTGCCGTAAACTGAACAAAGTAATTTTAAAAGGATATATTTGAAGTAAAAATATTTTGATTAATTAACTGGCCTTATCTTAAATTTTAAATGCTAGGTTTTTTATATACAGGGTGTTTTCAAAGTTAAGTGATTTATTTTAACGCTTTGTAGTGTCGAACTCGTCAAAAGGAGTTAATATACAAAAATCACCTATAGAAAAGTTGCATAATAAAACAGGTATTTTACATTATTATTTTAAAAAGCTTCGAAAATTAAATTTTGGTGTTCACGAATTAAAGCGTAAGAATTTTTAATGCGCTCTTGAAGTTCTTCCGGAGTATATATACTGCTCCGTCATGATACACCAATTCTTTTAATTAACCCCACAGATATAAATCGCAGTGCTTTTAATCTTAAGAGCAAAAAAGCCACGAAATGGTTCCATTGCACCAAATTTGTCTATTCGAAAACTCACAATTTAGAAGTGTTCATAAACTTCTCGTCAAACATGCGATGAAGCCCCATCATTTAGGAACCATATATTTTGTTTCACATATAATAGAGAAACATCTTCTTATAATTGTAGCAGATTGTGTCGAAGGAAATATAAATAAATTTGACCACTCCGGTCGGCGTTCAAAATCCACCCCGCAGTTCCCCGTCTGCCCGGTGCACCAGGTCTGGTGCACATTTATTTATCGATGTATACCGAGCGCGCCAAGCTCATTTCAGTTTTACTCACATTTCGGTGTATAGGGTGGAGTTAAAAGAAATAGTTGTGGATTTTATTGATTGTGTGGAGAATAAAATATCTAATCAAAATATTTGTTCAGTGGATGGTTGTGAAAGTCGAATGACAGATCAGATATCGTTTTTTAGGTGCCCTAAGGATGAAGGAAGGTATGTACCAAATATAGATTCTATTATAAGTAAGTTTTAATTATGAAAATGGAGTTTTAATTATCTTTATATTACTTTAACTCAACCTTCTATTTAATCCTTTACAAGGGATTAATATTAGTATATGAATATTGCAAATATAATAATTATTTATTTAATTACCCAACTAACATTTAAAATAACTCGTATAAAAAAATAATAAAAAATTATAATATATTATGCTTGGAAAAATCCCTAGGATTTATAGGATCTCATAGATACGCGGATAATACAATGTTATAACCGTATTAGAATTTGTAGTTTATTTTAATGACAGTTTTACAAATTCCTCAAAAAACCGAATTCATTCGTATGCTATCCCATCGTAGGGATAAGCACCTACCCAAAAAGGTATGTTTTTTTTATAAATTCAAACCTAATTAAATTATTTTTTATTGATTTTAAATTAAAACAATATAGGACATATTGTAGACGATGCACATTTTCCTAAAGCCAGTGTTGATGCTATTGTTCAGACAGAACCCTTCAAAGTAAATGAGCCAAAGCAGCCGTTACTAAAAGGTAAGATATTTATTTAAATCAAAATACCTATAATATACTAAAACGTATAAATAGTCGTTATGTTTTTGTAACATACCAAAATAAAAATATTGCGCCTTATAAATCCATCGTAGATTTGATTATAAACGACATAAATTAGTTAAGTTTTTCATATAAATTGAATACATAATCTAAACTAGCAAACTTAGTTGCAGGAACCCAAACGTCAGTAAAACTT
Source organism: Anthonomus grandis grandis (assembly GCF_022605725.1). Lineage (NCBI taxonomy): Eukaryota > Metazoa > Arthropoda > Insecta > Coleoptera > Curculionidae > Anthonomus > Anthonomus grandis. The sequence continues at coordinate 14,719,823 of NC_065567.1, forward strand.
TTAGCAGATACGCCAAGAAAAGTTTTACTAAAGGAGACAATAAAAACACTAGAAAAAAACTATTACTACCCACACTTGCAAAAAAAGCCTTGAAACAGAAATTACGATGGATGACGTTCTAAAATTTTTGGAATCAAATTTTTCTGAAGAAACATGCAATCTGTTAAAAACTCAAATGTTATTGCTGAATAAGGACTCAAAAGGACGCAGGTATACCAATGAATTTAAACAGTTTGCTCTAAGTGCGTTTTTTTTGGGTACAAAAGCTTACAAAAAATGTCCACAGTTTATCTTCTACCATCAAGATCTACATTAAACCATTTTACGCAATAATGGGTAATACATCCAGGTTTTAACGAGTTTGTTTTTAAAGTAATTGAATGTAGGATAAAAATACCTCTGCACCTGTTAATTATTTAAAAGATATTTTATTTGAAACTGTCCAAAGGATACGCAAAACCGTTTAAATATGTTTGGGGTTGTATCAGATCAGGGTACTAATTTTCAAAAACTAGCTTAAAGTTCTTAAAACGTTTTTGCGTTAGGATATTTAGATAATGTCGAAACAGCTATAGTCGGATTACCGAACAGATGGAGTAAATGATATGCGCGAAATATAGGCCCGCCCATCGATGCAACCTTGGCAGATTTAGACGAGGAGAATTATGCCTATTTTAAATTATTTTACCGTACAGCTTTGCTTTGTAAGCAGCTTTTTTTAAAATATAATACGGTGGCCTGTAAAATGGGTCCAAACCGATTTTGAGGTTGTGCCAGGTAATGATATAATAATCTCTTCTAAGTATTTTGTTATGTAAAGTTATGTTAATATATTGGGGTTTACCGAAAAGAATGCAAAATTATGCCCGAATACCAAATTTTATAGCCATAGGCCTACTTTGATTTTTACAAATTTCAATCTCTAATAATTAAATATGAATAAAAAAATTCATTGGTACACAAAACGTAAAAATTAAAGTAGGTCTATGGTTATGAAATGCGGTATTCGGGCAAAATTTTGCATTCTAAACAACCTTTTCTTATAAACTTTTTTTATATCTTGCCTAGAATTACTACTTTACCCTCCACTTTCCCTACTTATAAAATTAAAAAAAATGTTCGTATCAAGGCAAGCTTGATTTAAAAAAAATAATAAAATGATACATTTTATTTTTTAATCAAGTAGGGCTGGATGCCAAACGGTCAAATTTCAGCCACAACATTTTTTGTCATTTTCACGTATAAATTCGCTCATCCTGGGACACACTGTATATTAAAAATATTTATTACCTGCTGCTTCTGCTGTAAACTGGACTTTTTGCACTTTGTTGTATGCTGGATGCTCGTCATCACATGTTTTATATATGTTCATAATCACCTACCTTTTCAGCAACTTAAAAAGCGCAGAAGGAAATGCTTTAGTATATGTAGCTGGATATTTATTTAAAAAATGTCTCTCACGTCACTCTTGTGGTATATGCAATAATTTTGCAACTGAGTCAAATGCCCTGTTTAATGAAGAGTTATTTTATTGTAAATTAAAAGCATATGAAAATAATACCTTATTTGGTGGCCTAACCATACCTCCAAAAGACATTATTGAATACATAATAAAATTAGAAAGTATTTTTGTCGCTGAATTTAATAAATTGTCAGCGCAAGAAGCAATTGGCTATAATCTTAAAAACTATTTTCTAACATTACCTTTAAGCATCCCTGTAATGAATTTCCCATTGACTATTTTTTAAGTTTGTAAATGCCGATATTAAATAAGAAAAATCTAAAAAAAAAGGTAAAGATGTTTATGTAAGCAAGCAACATATTAAAACATTTGTAAATACTCCTAGTACTAATGTATCATACTAAAATTTTTTATATAAGTTGATGTGTTTCGTATTTAGGTTAAAAAATATGTTTAGAATGAAGTTATTATATCAATAAAATGGTCAGACTCTCCGTCCATTTATAATATACCTTTTAATAAAACTTTAACCAGTCTTTGTAATTGTAATGTTTGTTTCATTTACAATAATAACCTATATACCTAGTTTTATATCCTACAATCCCAAATATGTTCATGACCAAATAGGTACAAACAGGTAAATTGATGCAAATATGTACTCGTGTATTGGTATTAGGAGCCTATGGAATTTTCAGCGTTCCCCTACACCAAGGTAAACACTATCAATGGCCAAGTTTTGGCTTTTATTACCCCGGTCTCCACACTCGTTTTACAGCTCACACCTGCAGAAGCGGCGCGTCTTTGTACGATGATTTTCAAAGAGCTGGCGCCGAGTGAACCAACTTGTATTATATTCTGTAAACTTTGATTTGACCAATCAGTCGAGGTAGAAAAAAGTAGAGTCCAATAAGTATGCGGCCTCGTCTGTACTTAAAATTAATTAAAAAAAAAATTAATAAAGTAAAATTTTCATTTCCTCCGAACTGTTCTAAAAACCACTGGAAAATATAACTCTTCTAAAATGATCTGAGGGTTGTAACGCTTGTTCCTGTTGATAATGATAGGGGTAATAGTACTCTCCTCGTATTATCTTCCACAATTTACTATAAGAAACTAGAACTTATTAATGATAAAATATTTTTAGAATTTATTTATGTTTTGGCAGTGGCAGTGATCGAAAAAAGTTTGCAATTTCTAATAATAAAGCCCAGCATGCGAGTAGCTCTAGAAATAGTATCTTCGATGTGAGGGATAAAAGAAAATTTTTTGGTCAAAGGTAACTCCAAGATCCTTAAAATAGGTAGACCTTGCCAGAGACTCTCCATTAACTGAGTAATTAAAGACAACTGGACTTTTGATTCGAAAGTAGCTGGACACATTACACTTGGAAATATTAAGGTTAAGCCGGTTCACCACTGCAAGTGCACCAATGGTGTACAGTATTGATGTTTTCTTGCAGTTGACCACAATCTGATATAGAGTCAATCCTATGGAAAAGCTTTAGGTCATCAGCATATGCTAACCGAGAGCAACTGAGGGTGGAGATCAAGTCATTAGCGAAAACGTTAAAGAGAAGGGGGCCCAAGTTAGAGCCCTAAGGAACTCCAGAGGTGGGTGAAAAACAAGCAGATCTAAAGCCTTTGACCACTACAAACTGAGAGCGGTCAACTAAATAGGAGTTAAGGAGCTTTATCAAGCGATCGGAGATTCCAAACTGGCGTTCAAGCTTATTTAATAGGATGAAGTGGTCAATCTGGTCAAAAGCCTTTTGAAAGTCTGTGTAGATAACATCGATTTGACCTCTATCATTAAGTGCTTCGCACACAAACTAAGAGAAGAATGCTAGGTTTGTAGTACATGAGTGGCCAGAAACAAAGCCATGTTGATCGTTGGCAACCATGTACTTAACCTTGGGAAAAATTAATTTATAAAGAACCAACTCGAATAACTTTGAGAAATTGCACATAATGGATAGAGGGCGGTAATTCTCTATTGTTCTAGCATCGCCCTTTTTAAAGATAGGGCAAACTTTGGCTTGCTTCCAGATATTGGGAAAAAATACCTGTATTCAGGATCAAATTAAAAATGTGGAGCAGAGGGTCTGTAAGTGCAACAGAGCAGTCCTTAGCTAAAAAACTAGGAATTAGATCTGGGCCAGAGGTCATTTTGCTTTTGAGACACTTGCTCGCCATTATAATGTCGGTAGCCGCGAGCGCGACGGCGTCTATGTAAGTTAAGGGAGGTTCAGAGACGACAGGATGATCGCTGTGAAGTGAGTTCGTGTAATAACTCTTGAAATAATCTCCAAAAGCGGGCACAATGCTGTCAGGCGTATTGTATGATTGGTTAGAAAGCTTCATTGAGCCGGGGATTTGAGACTGATTACGTTTGCTTCGAATAAAAGACCAAAATTCACTCGGATCGGAGGTTATTTTGTTCTCAATACTATATATGTACATTTTGTAGGCTTGTGCAGTTAGAGCTTTAATTGTCTTGCGCAGAGATCTAAATATCTCTAGATGATGATTAGACTCGGAAATCTTAAAATCACGAAATGCTCTTTCCTTTTTATGTATATTACGAATTATGTCCCCCGAAAACCAGGGAGGAAAACGTCTTTTACGTTTTACCTTGAAGGGTACCGCTCTAGCGAAAGTGTTGTTCAGTATATCATAAAAAACATCACATGCAGAGTGGACGTCCTGCTGCACCATGACAGGCGACCAATCAGTATCTAGCAGCAGCTGATACAAAAGCGGAAAGTTAGCCTTTCTAAAATTAAATTCCTTTATTTCAGCTTTATATATTTATAATAAATACATTCTTGTAGTATAATAGAGTATTAAATATTTTTCTTTATGTATAAGCCTACGCCACCACCCCGAGAATTTCTGTCCAGTCTCACAAAATTATAGTGTGGTAAACTAATAAGATGACGCTATTGTTCTGTGCGAGTATGTAATCTCTAAACACATCAAATTTATTAGGTAAGGAACGTGCATTTATATGTGCCAAGGAAATCATAGTAAGAAGAGAATAAATAGGAGAAATAAAAAAAAGAGAATGAAAAGGAGCTTTGAAAATAAACACCAAAGAGTTCCCAGAAAACAGAAAAAAAAATTATCAAAGTTCACACCAAAAATTCTTATAGACACAACCCGTGCATGCATACTATTGTTTAATTTGTGGCTTTTTCTTAAAAATAAGTTTTACTGACATAATGGATTACAAGATTAAGAAATAAAACAAGCTTAAGAATAAGAATAATAATAATTAGTCTAGGAGAAAAGTCTTACGTCAACACCATAATAAATATTTTCCTGCAATTGTTAAGTAACTCCTGTTGTTGAAATGATTATGTGAAGGGCCTCGAAAATTGTCATTTCATAATTCCTCTCAATTTTCACTCCAAAAGATATGTCACGTACTACGTCATTACCCACTGAAATGAATTTTTTGGGACAGCTTTTTATTTAAATATATTCATAAACTCTTTATCTTATCAACCCCCGTAGTAATTATAAAATTGGAGTTTTACTTACTTATACGAGTAAAGTATAGCTCTATAGGTAAAAGCTAACATTTTGTATAATTTTTCGTTAGACAACCTATCGCGCTTGGCTTACAAATTAAACTCAGTCATTGAAATGTGTTTAAATTAGTAAACAGATTGATTTAGAAGTGCCTGCACGTTTTAAAGCGGACCTGATTGAATAGGATTTTACCTTTTTCATATATTAAGTTACAAGAGAAATTTTGAATTAGTTAATTAATGTTACATTATGTTACGTACGGATCTTAAATGGATTTTGTTTATCAAGTTAAATAGGTTTTACAAAATTTTTTCTGAATTTAATGAAAAATTTAAAGAATGTGTTGGGTTTTCTTATTTTTATTTTGAAAACTGCTATATTGTAGTTATGTAATGTTTAAAATTTGAGCACCACGCGGTTTCCCGATATTGCACATCATTGTTTATACATCGTTTTTCCACTGCTCGGCGACAAAAAACTTCCGTGCTGATAGTCTTTGAAAACACTAGCGCCACAGATAAGAAAATGTCCAGCTGGACCATGCTGCTATTCACAACGTAATATCGAATCGATCCGGAGATAATACTCTTTTATTAACTGTTTTTATTCTGAAATCCTGAAAATGCCATGTCCACCGCTAATAATAGCAACTATGGAAAATCAAATATACAAGATATATTAAAAAGTACCAAGTAGACTTATAGCCAGCTTATAAATATAAAAAAAAGTAAAACAGCTAAATAAAGCAAAAAAATATATTTTTCTCTATTAGATATTTCAGGAGTTCTTTATTTAGTTTGATTCTTAGTAACATTTAGTTTAATGTAATTATAATGAACTTTTTGCCATTTTTGTATACCTGTTCCTTTCTTGGATTACAATAAAATATTTAAACATCAAACAACGTAAAAAACGTTGAAAAACAATAAAAAATATGCGCAAACATTTTCTTGTTTTATTTTTATGCAATTTTAATTTTATATAAATATATGGATTACCTTAAGAATGTTAGACGTCCTAAAGTCATCTTTCCGAAAATACCCGGTAACTTAAAGACGTCTCACATGTTATGAAAAAGATATCTATTAGACTTTTTAAAGATATCATTGTGCTATATAAAATGAAAAAGTTTGGAAAATTCTAAATCAGTTCTATTTTTGGATAACAATAATTTTAAAAGAATAGTGACAGTCAAAGCAAACAAACATCAAAATTTGAACTACATACCAGAATTTAGAAAAGAATAATCTAAAAAACCTAAATCGGGTTTCAAATAGCTACTGAAAACTACACCGTAAAGGTTAAGCGAAGTAGAATCATAAATAGACTTAACTAATGACCTATACTATAAAATAAGGCCAAACAATACAATAGCTATGAAAATAAGTAACGAATTTAGATGTTTTGATAACACTGTCAAGTTTGATCGTTCCTAATAACCTTCATATCCAGAATGAATAATAAAACCTAAAATCCGACCCTGTCCCAAGGATTAAACCGCTTGGCTCGCACCTACTTATGGACTGTTTGCAAGCGCTTGATGTTTGACATACTCTCTAAATCCTGTCGGGTCTCCCCATAAACAAAGTTCATCTTAAGACACTATTTATTGGGCTTAGTAGAGTTGTGTATGCCAATAAAAATGGTTGTATATAGTTTTCCCTTCGGACCAAGTTTTTGGTTCCTTGGCTGAGGCCAATTTCTTGTACTGTCAGCACCAGCTTTCAATAATTTGAGAATTGTTCAATCAGTAACACCTTTGTCATTTTTGTCAAGGCTTACTGATCTTGATATTCTTCAATCTTAATATATTGTTGCACCAGCTTTAAGCAGGCCTAAGTTCATAACTAAAAACGTTCAAAGCTTCATTCTGGAACCTATATTTAAACTGGTGTTTTGTTGCTTGGTCAGATCAAAGACTGCTTAATAGAGATCTTCTCAGTGTCAATCGATGTTTGGCGAGTAACTGGATTACAGATTCGATAGTAATTACTTCATTAAAGGATTTGATTATTGCCAATTACTGGGCCGTTTTAATATATATCCCTAGCAACCACTAGCACCTCAGAAGAAAAATATTTTGTGATAAATTGTGATTCTCCAGATGGCGTTTAAAATGTAATTAATACTACTGTAACAACTCCCCCTCTTCCCCCAAGAGAATTACTAGAAAAGTAATTCTCATGCGAAGAGAAGTAGGCATCGAACTGGAAAGGGAAGTAAGGAATGTGCGAATAATCTAATTAATATTAATTAATAATAATCTATTTAATTATTATTAATCTAATTAAATTAATAGTCGGAAAATTAAAATTTTAAAGTGACTTACTCATTAAATAATAATACTATAATAACCAACGAAATACCAAACAACACAAATTTTCTAGTAATTCTGATAGAATTCCTAACCGGATGTCCAAAACGCTTCAAGTGGTAGGCCTTCACCAGAAACTTTACTAGAAAAAAAAACAAACAAGGTAGCTACTATCCAATAACCACAAACACATCAAAATACCCAGTCCGCACAGCTTTGAAGAAAGAAACTCGATTATAAATAAAAAATATAAAATTATATTAAAATTGAAAAATTTAAAGAACTAATAAGTAAAACACAGAAAACATACGTCCCCATCAGTAAGCAAAATAAATAAGGTCTAGTCGGAATCGGAATCAACGAGTAACCCTTCGTGTGAGAGTAATCTGTTTTGATGGTTTCATTTGTATTCCAATAAACTTTAAATTAGGTTATTTTATTTTAAATCTTGGTAGTCGAAGTTTTTCAAATTTTATGTACTTCCTTGATTTTTGTCAAGTTATTTGTCCCCATAGATAGAACTAATGTAGAACTTTCTGACGATTTTCAAATTATGAATCCATGAATTTTTAAAAGATTACTACGTTTTTTATCATTATATCAGTTTTTGTTGTTTATCTTGAAAACAATGCAAAGGTGCATATTGAACATGAGTCAGGTAAGACTGTGTTTTTTACATAAGAGTGCTGCTGACAGGAATGTGTCTTCAAGTTCTGTTAAATTTGGCGTTAAAAGTGGACAAATTCATTCAACTATTCTATCACACTGAGGTTGTAAGAAGGTTGTGCGGGTAAAAAAATAGACAGTCATCACAAATTCTTGACATAAAGAGTTGGAGTCCTGATAAGAGTGTGTTCCATTACAATATGTTTAAGATGATTTTTTAAATTAGTTAATGTTCAACCACTCATGTTGGTCTTATTTATTTCGAAAGAGAAGGTCTAACAATTATGGCTTTATCCCAATAAATCTCTAAATATCGGATGTTTTCAAACAAAGCAAAATTGCTGTTTAAATAAAACAAAGTGTGGGCGCCAATAAAGAGATTTATAATGAAGGAAAGCAATAACTGGATATATAATGTAATATCGATTTCTATTTTGTAGCCAGAATAATCTAATGACAAATTAATGTTTTAAAAATAATAACTAATCCTCAACCTACCTATCCTCAACCTACCAATGTCTTTAAAGCTATATTAAGTTAATTTATTCTAACTTATGCTAAATGACATTTTTTACATGTAGGACTTATTCTTAAAATTATTATTTATAAAAGTTTACGGCATATATTATGTTTAATTTTTAAATCTTTCTTAACTGTCCTCTTTTTCTATTTGTGTTTATGTCCTAATTAATTCTCGCTGACGAAGACAATAAGCAGAAACGCGTGTTAAATGCGAAGTTAATAAATCATCATTGGGATCTTGATAAACAAAACTTCATTACTGATATTTTTTTCTGGTGTTAACACTTTTAGCGTTAAATTTAACAGCCATAATATGTCTATTTAACTAAGTAACAAAAAAATACATAATTTATCATAAAATTGATCTGTAATCTTGTACCATATCACACGCTCACACGAAAGATTCATTATCAGATACCCAAAAAAAATCACATTTTCGAAATATTTTTACATTCCTCCCTCATAAACATAAATACCGGGCATTTTATTTGCGCGTCATTCCCAAGCCTTACCATGCATTACTTATCATCCCGAGAATGTTCCCGGTGACATCCCTCTTTTAAATCACACTTCATTAAGTCATTAAGTACCACGCAGTAGCGCATTAAAAATAAAAAAAACGCATAGTAAAAGAGCACGGCTCTTCCAAAAATACCACAGGGGCACCCCATTTATGTATGTACCTGAAGGAAAAATAATAGATGACTGTTTAAATCGAGGCCGTATTTTCCTTAAATAGCTTGCCGAAGAAATTTAACGATGTTTCATAATTTAATCCTTATATATTTTTTTATTGATGAGTATGATTATTAGATTATTTCAAGCATGGAGGTAATTTAAGGTTAGATGTTAAGGCTAATAGTAGCCTAAATATAGTTATTATATATAGGGTTTTCCTGACATGACATAAATAAAAGTTAAACCTTAACATATTTCTTGTTATTTAGCGGTTTATTTCCATGAGCCGAGGATCATATTTTGGCCTGTTAGACTTTTTTAATATGCTTTCTTTAAAACACATCTCCGTAAAGATAAGAACTATACAGTTTGCAATTTTAGTTTATAAAGTAGTAAATTTTTATTGGAAGAACTATGGATGTAAATGTTGCCATTACTATAAATAATATATAATATTAGCCTAATAGTTTAATGAATAATATACAGGTTGGCGAATAGAAGACTACACATTTACAGGCATTATAAATAGCAACACCGCTTTTCACTTAAATTCTGGTTGATAGGCAGCGCGGCGGATTCCAATCGCCTGATTTGCTATTTTCGGCACAGTACAATCAGCAGACCTCTTCCGAAAAAGTTCAGTTGATTAAATGGTTTTATGGAGGCAATTCGGCATTACAATGCAGAGATTTATCCTCAGTAACTTTTGGAAATAGACCGATTCCTCGTGTTAAAACTATTTTAGATGTCGATGTCGTGTCAAATTTTGATAATGTAGAAGTTGTCACATCAAAGCTCAAGAACTACCTATTGAAAGGGTCCAGGAGATAGAACGGCGGGAAAAAATGGCTGGTAGTGCTTTAGTTTTGGATTCAACATGATCGAGCAGAAACGTTGGAGAGGAACTGGATATGTACCATAAAACTGTGACGAGTATTTAAAAGAAACATGGATACAAATATTCCAAAATTGAGGAGGCATTTTCTCGAGATCAGTGGCGAAGAATGGAATTTTGTAAAACCATGATGAAAAAGGCAAATAGAAATTAAAACTTCTTAGAAAATATTTTGTTTTCATATGAGTCCTCTTTTTCAGTACATGGTAAATACAATCCATACATTGTTCGTTACTGGTCTCAGGAAAACAAGCACAGAAGTTTTCAGTTTCGTACTCAGTACCTTCAAAAAATGAATGTTTGGGCTCGTATTTTGGGCGACCATATTATTGAGCCATTTTTCATTGATGGTACTTAGAACGCCAAAAAATACTTTGAGTTGCTACAAAACCAAGTTCTTCCTGCCGTTCAAACTCCTCCCTGATATAGATCCGGGATCAGTCTATTTTCAATAAGATGGCTGTCAGAGTTAAAGTTAACGTGTTAGAGTAAAATAATTTTTAACAAATACTTTTCCTAACCGCCTCATTAGTGGGACTGGCAATATTAAATGACCTCGAAGATCTACCAATTTGTCATCAAATGACATTTATTTGTGGGGTTATCTTAAGGAGACTATTTATATACATCATAATAGTAAGTCAACGAATTTAGAGGAGTTAAGAAATAAAATTGTTGAACTCTTTTGGAAGAGACAGCTTTTGCGATAATAGGCTAACCTTTTATTTATCTAACGAACGAGGTCTTTTCGAGCCTTTTGTTTAAATAATTATTTGCAAGGTTTATTATTTAGAGTTTTATTTTCTATTTTTTTTAATAATGTTTACATTCTATGTTTATTAGAGTTTATATTTTATTTTAATAAGAACAACGCTTTATTTTTAAGTTTGCAAAGCACAACATAAAAAAATTGTAATTACGAATGTATGCGGGTTTTACACATGCAATTCCTGCATTAGAAAAAATTTTAACTAATGCCGCGTAATATTCTTTAAAATCTTGCCGGATTTAAATTAAATCGGGCCCGAACCTCGAATACTAGCGTACTGTCGCGACGGCGGCATTACATCTCGCCTGTTAGGAATTTTATATGTGTAGTGATCCATTCGCCAATCTGTATAATTATAAATATGTAATAATAATTATAGTAAATGCAGCTCGATCTTTAAATAAAATTAACGAACTTAAACATGATAGATGAAACATTGAACTATTCCTCCTGCATCATCAACACTAGGAGAAAAGTCACTGTCGAATATATGGGTTTTTCTGATGCCATATGCGTGAAAAGAACGAGTTGGTATTCAAGAAGGAAGAATTTGATATTCTTTCTTATAAAACCAGTAAGATTCGTTAAAAATGGTAGTATATTAATGTTCAAATGTTGTCAGGATATACACTGCATTCATGATGAAAGAAAAAAATTCATTTAAACTTCAGATGTTTTCTTTTTTCTTTTATTTATCGAACACGTCGATTAGCATAGTCACTTGCGCTTTTTTTGCAACAAAAATTTTCTATACAGGTGCCTTAAGTTAAAACTATGGCGTCAACATCCATTTTCTTAAATGGAATACCTTTGTATAGCATACCATATGCCTAAAGTCAGTGGTTTGTAATAGACTAATAAATCATACGACATTAAAAACTAAACATTTATACGTTATTTATTGCAACTGATGTTCAATTTGCTTTTGCAATTGTCCATTTACATTACATTTTATTGCATTTTTCCAATTGCACCTTGTCAATCACTTGAGGATCGATTAGTCTAATTTTTTGTCCAATTTTTTGCTTCAACAGTATTAAATCATCAACATTATTTGGTATATTTACATAAACTTTTAACTTTAAATAGCCTCATAGGAAAAAGTCCAATGGGGTTATATCCGGTGACCTTATAGTGGCCACTTAGGTGGCTATCGGTCCTCTTCGTTCAATCCATTTGTTAGGAAAAGTTGCATTTTTGCAGAAATTGTCAAACGGCCTATGGCAAAGTGAGGAAGTGCTCTATCTTGTTGAAACCCAGTCTCGATACTCGGTATGTTAGCCTCTTGTGGACTGTGGAATAAGTTCAAACTGTAGTAAGTCCAAGAAGCGCTCTTGTTGTGTACGCACCAGGTGCATAAAACCAATCATATTTCAAGATAAATACATTTTATTAAAAAAATATGCGTGAAATGACAACTAATATAATAATTATTCTCACAAATGCATAACAAATCGTTATTAAGTATGTTCTAAAATTAGAAAGTGTTCGAAAATAACAAGGTCTAATTACGATCTAAGAAATCATATAAAAAATTAATGTTGGAGTCATTTTTACTTGAAACACCATGTAACCAAAATTTTTATTGCAAAGAACGCACTCAATCAAATTGACAATAAATTCATTGCAATAAATGTAGAGTAAATTTTAATGTTTTGATTTCATATGTTTTGTTAGTTTGTTACGTCATATTTGACAAACCATTTACTTTGGGCATATGGTTAGCTAAACAAAAGGTATTCAGAATATACCATAGACTTGTAAAATGACATAATATACAGAGTGTTCTATTAAAAAAATTAATGTTTATGACATAGTTTTTTACTTGAGGCAAGATAGATAAATGGATAGGGCGAAGGGGGCCTATAGAATGGCCTGCTAGATCTCCTGATATAACGCCGTTAGACTTTTTTCTATGGAGTCATTTAAAATCTAATGTGTTTACTCCCCAACCTTAAAATTTTTAAGGGGATGACCCTGCGGGGCAGAGGATGAAAGGGGGTGAAGTAATTTTAGTTTAGAAGGTTGTCCCCCCCCTTTGACAAACCTTTTGACGTATTTCGGCGTTTTTTTTTAAACAGTGGTTTAAAAAAAAACGCCGAAGTTTAAGTTTTCAAATGAACACTCTGTATAATGTTTTGGTGAGACTTTATCATAAATTTTAAATCTGATATAAATATATACCTTTATATTTTACATATTATAACACTTATGAACTAAAGACACTATTCAGGAAAACTCAAAGATTTTTTAATAAATAATACTTCGCTCTACTTAAAGGACATAGTTTATATATAAATTACAAATAATGTTAACAATATATTATATTTTTTTATTGAAACAATAGCTTTTTTTAATTTAATATATTTTTAAGAAAATTAAGATCAGTTCCTTACCTTATTAATTTTTTCAACTACTTCACGTAAGATATTTTAAAATAAAAAAAAAATGTTTTGTTTTATGCATAGACATATTTGTTTATCTAGGTAGTAGTGTTATTCACAATAAAAAGTAAAAAAATATATTTTAGTTCAAGAGATAGTTTAGTCATGTACAACAAAATTCAACCGATAGGTACTTAAAACAGTTTAATTTTTTTTAAAAGTCAGTTTTTTTGTTAGAATAGAATAACTAATACAAAAATATTTTCTGTATGATGTTATAATCTTAAAATAAGCCATCATGAGAATGGCACGTTTAAAATAGAAATGTAATTACCTTATCATTTTCCTAGTCAGCTTGGGCATAAATGCTATCGTTTTACCCGCATTTAAAAGACATATATTATACAACCTTAAATCTGTTATCAGCCCTAATTCTCAATTTATACCTTCTAAAAATGTAACGATTTCCGAAAATTCATTTTTATCTCTCAGATATTCGCTTGAAAAAACATATAAATTTTAAATTAACATTAGGCAAAGAGTTATTTTATTTATATCCATATATTTTATGCGTTTAATTGTTTTCTTTTTTAAAATTCAAATTATTAATATTTCCTGAAATTCTTCTATGCCATAATCGTTAAAGTTACTATTACCACTTTCCAAGGAAAACTATATTTGCATCATATTTTATAAAGAAATGGACAGTGCGATAATATGTATGCACGAAGTGTTCCATTAATCATAGTATCCGAGAGAATGAAAAATTTTTAGTCGAAGTTTTGCGATAAAAAGTATATAGTTATTAAAAGGATAGGTTAGTCGGAATATTCCATAAGTTGCAAGGAATTAAAAAAAAGGAGGGACTTGCCAAAAACGTGTTTCGGCATACTGCCTTCTTCACGGAAAGAAGACCAAAAAAAAGGAAAAATGTAGTCAGCTCTAGTACCTCCGGTTTTTCTTTACAACAAGAAAAAATGGTTTTTAAATATACATATAATAAAATACAGTTTTATTAATATCGTTTTTCGTTATCGTTACTTTATCGCTTTAATGTAGTTTGTTCGAAACTTTTTCTTCGGCAGATAAATACCACTTAATTAGGCCTTTAATTTAAGGTACAACAAAGATCTTGGTGCCAATTGAAATTTGACAGTTGAGGTAAAGATCACTTAAAGGTAAATTATTTCATGGTAAAAATCTGTTATACTTACTGACAACGATAATCTATGAATATTGGAGCAGTTCCTCCAACCTTAATAAGAGTTATGCCAAATCACGTTTTTCGAACTGCTTACTCTATTTTGTTACATATATACATTCAAATCTAAATCTTCTAGAGTCCACCAAACGTCATAGTGAGCTAATTAAAGGTCATGGTATAACCAAATTCATATTCGATATTTTCATGCGCACTAATTAATGCCGGTTTATTTTAAATAATTTTTATATTTTTCAGATCATGTTTCTTAGACCTGGCCTCACAATCATATTGTTAATAAAGTTATTGAATTGCAAAACTATAATCTTGAAAAACTATTAGCTTTACCTAAAATGGAGTATAAATTTTCTTATTGTTTCAAGGAAAGCAAATGATTTTCTAGAGCATATTTGGGGTGAACTTAAGGCGGGAGGGGAATGATTTTAATACGTAATTTATATCAACCTCCTAGAGGGTCTTAACTTAAACTTATTTAAGAAATTTAAATCGCATCAACAATAATCGATTTCAGATCGATATTGGGTCCATTCCTTGGCATTTAATGTATAATATGGAAGATGTAAATAGCAAGGTAGATTTTTTTGTTAAATATGTATTTCGGGTTATGAACTGGCACGCACCTTTGAAGACCGTCATTGATAAAAATAAACCTTATAGCCCTAACTAACTCGAAAGAACAAGCAGACTAGAATTTGAGTAGTCAGTTATAAGCCATAATACCATAATCTTACTACTAGTGCAATTAGACCAGAAAAAAGCCAGCTATTTGATATTTATCTGACCTACAGATTCGAAAATTGTACTAATATGGAAAGAGCTGAAAAAATATTTCTTACAAAAAGGATAAACAATATTCTATATATTTACAAAATGTGAATGAGGCAAATATATTTTTTAAGGGCATAGATAATAATAACGCAATTAATGAAAAGAATAAATCAATGGAAATAAGTCAATGTTATACATTTCCCTAAAATAAAAAAATTAACGGAAATTAAGCAAATGCGTTCTATATCGATTCTTCCAGTATTCTCAAAGGTACTAGAAAAGGTGATGGAAAACTTAATATTGGCATATTTAAACAAAAGCGATCTATAGCCCGAGCATCAATCTGGATTCAGTAGAGGTTATAGTCAGTTGTGCCACTGCTTGATATATTTAAGGCCTGGCTTTGGTAATTTAGCTTTTGCATTCGTCACGTTATTCTATACCCTTCATATATCACAAATAACTAATAATCTAGCATAATGTACATATATCATTGCTACGCAGATAACACGCTGCTTTACTTTTCGTTTAAAAGTTCTGTGAGAAATTATTGCTAATCAATGTATTAACGAAGATTTAAATACATTATATGTTTAGCCCCAAAAGCTGCTTTTATAAGAAAAACCTACTAAATCAATTGCAATTTTTAGTGATAACTACCGGGCATATATCTTGGAGAATTTAAATTGTTGTGTAAACAATAATGCTATATTGTTTAAAACATCTGCTAAAAATTTAGGGCTGACACGTTTATTACTGAAAATAAACATGTGACTCTTAAGTTAGTAAACAGATATTCTGCTTAACAATCTAAAATTTTTAATTTTAGGGCTTTTCTGTGATTCGTTGCTTTTATCACCATTAAGCTTTTGTCACACGATCTACGGCCTCTGTCTTGATTATTTTAATGCAGCCAAAATTCAAAAAGTTCAAAACTGTTGTCTAAGGCTTATTTATGGGCTAAGGAGGAGAGATCACATATCTCATAAGTTAACTGAAGTAAACTGGTTGAGTAAGCACTGCCGACCAGACTTTTTTTAATTCCTAAATTCAAAACACCTCCATATTTATTTAGACAAATTTAATTTCGTATGAATGTGTATAACCTTAATATTAAGTGAAGGAATCTTCTCATCGCATTGCACAATAAAGAATTATTTAAGAGATATTTTTCATTTTCGATTTCTGATTATATAAATAAATTTAAAATTAGCCGGTTTGATTCTTCCGACCTATATGTTTTCGTTTTCGTTTTCTAACCAGATACAACTATAATATCGAATTAGGTATATAGTTTTTTTTGTGAAATAATCTTCAATACCAACCTAAATAAATTGATTTGGGGTCTTTTTATGGGTATAGCGCGGAATCATAAGTGTAGGAAAAATCCTCTCTCTATTCTTTTAGTATTGATGCTTTTTTTTGCTTTAGGTTCTTTCGTACAAGTAAGTGTTGATTATGTGATGTAATTTAATATTAACTGTATTCAATCTCTAGTATTTTTCTAAGCAATACCTGGGCTTAAACAGAATTCAGGCACTATTTCGTTAAATGGTGCTGGAAGGTATGTATAATAAATACAATTTATACTTACTACTTTGCTATAGCCGATCCACAAGACCCGTTTGAATACAAGATTGTATGGAGTAGCCCTCCTCTCTAGACACAGTTCAAATATAAAATATAAGTGAGTTATATAGGGTGTTTCAGAACTATGGGATCAAACTTCCAGGGGTTGTTCAGTGCAACAGTAGAATCTATTTGAGTATAGGAACCAATGTCCGGAAATGTGTCACTACGCCACTACGGCCCTAAGACGCCTTAAAATTTAGAAAAAAGATAAATTACCTAAATAGAATCTGATGCTTTTATTTTTACCTTTTGTATATGATACCATCACAACAGTTGTTCACAATGTCTTCCTCCAACCTCAATACACCGATTTAAACGCCGCACATGATTTCGGCGGACTACACTAAAAATTTGATCCTCGTTTTGAATTATTTCAAATGCTGCTGTTATTCATCCAATTAAGTCTAGCTCTGATTCTACTGGAGTTTCGTAGACTAAAGAGTTTACATGTCCCCACAAGAAAAAATCGAGCGACGTTAAATCGGGTGACCTAGGAGGCCAAGAAACTGCTCCACCTCTGGCAATCCAAGGTGCCCAAACCGCTGAGCCAAATAGTCGCGTACTTGTACAGCAAAGTGAGCCGGCGCTCCATCATGCTGAAACCACATTTGCTGTCTAACGTTTAGTGGAACATTTTCAAGGAGTTCTGGAGAACTTCCTCCATGAAACGCAGATAAATAGGTCCTGTTAACCGTTCCGATAGAAGGTATGGCCCAATTAAATAATCATCAACAATGCCTGCCCATACGTTGACAGACCAACGATTCTGATGTTTTCTTGGAAAAATTGCATAAGGATTTTCTTCGTCCCAAACATGGCTATTCCTACTATTAAAAATACCATCTCTTGTGAAAGAGGCTTCATCGGTCCACAAAAAAATATCGTAACAAAATCGGTTGTGCAATGATGTGATCCAGAAGCCATCGACAAAATTGAACTCTAGGATGATAATCGGCTGCAGTCATACCTTGAACATTCTGGAAGTGGTAAGGATGGAGTTGTTACTCGTGTAGTACCCGCCAGACAGAAGCGTTACTCGTATTAATATTCTTAGCGAAGTCACGTGTGCTATTTGATGGTTCATCGGCAACTCGCTGAAGCACCTCTTCTTCAAATTCGACCGTTCTTACGGTTCGAGCAACACCAGTATTAGCATCTTGGTCTTAAACATGCCTGTCTCAGCGAGCCGCCGATGAACCGCAATAAACTTTTTGTATCCAGGATGCTATCGTTCGGGTTAACGTTCATGATACAACCGCGATGCTGCTCGTGCATTGCAGTTTATTGCTTCCTATGCCAAATGCATATCCGCCAATTCTTGATTGGTAAAGTTTTCCATTAGCAATAAATGTTTAAAAATTGTAAGCTATAAAATTTTTAAACATGACATTGAGAATTGACATTGATAAGCGTTGATTTTAAACATTTGTTGTTATGGTATCATGTACAAAAGGTAAAAATAAATTCAGCAGATCCTATTTAGGTAATTAATATTTTTTATAAATTTTAACGCGTCTTAGGGCCGTAGTGGCGTAGTGACGCATTTCCGGCGTGATTTCCGGATATGAGTTCCTATACTCAAATGGATTCTTCTGTTGTACTGAACAACCCCCAGAAGTTTGATCCCATAGTTCTGAAACACCCTGTATAAGAGATATATAAGAAGTTTTGCAGGTTGTCCAGAAAAGCCTTTCTTTAAACAGAATAAATTCAAATATGAATTTTTTTCTATAATAAATGCCTAAATCTATGTTCTCATAGATTGAGTTTTTAAGATATTTCTATTTTTAAATTTTCATAATATCAAATGCTTAAGCTTTTAAATTTAAAAGCTTATTTTAATGAAATATATGTTGCTTAACTTTAAAAATTCTATATTTTAGTATGTTTTATAAATGGTTGAAATCTATTCTATACATCGATTAGTTAATTTCTTAAAACCTTACGTAAATTTGATTGAAATTACTTTTTATAGATATTCTCACAGATACAATACAAAAAAATGTCTTATTATATCTGTAATATTTTCTGCTATTGATAAGTATACCAGTCATTTTTTCTCGCTACTTTATATCAACACCATAATATTACTTGGTCATCTTAATATTTCATATTTGAAATACTCACGAGCCCATCTGCTATTGCAATCCGAACTTTAATTAGAAAATAATTTGGCAATTCCCTTGAGACCAGCAAGAAATTATTACTTGTTTGCAGCATCGTTTGTAATTAGTTAAGCAATTTTCCAATTATGTCGAATCTGTTAGAACAAGAGTAGAAAATATTTGAAATTTGTGAGTAGACTGGAATACCGTTATTATTTTTTATTACAATAAACTAATAATAAATATTTAGTTTATTTTATATATTATTTATTTATAACTTCTTTTCCATTTTAGTATTTTAAAGGGTAGACCTTTTTTGCGCTATTTGAAGGCACAGTTGTCACTCTCGTTAATATTTTTGAGCTTGCAAAAATATTATAAAGAGCAGGTTTTTAGTTAATTATTAATTAGTCGGAAAAGTTAGGTTCGCTAAGCTTAAAGGAAGATATAGTGAGGGTCAACAAGCCCTTAAAGTGAATCGTTTTATCGAAATCTTAACTAATTGGCCTATCAAAGCCGTCGTATTTAAAAAATATATCTGACAACAAAAAGATCTAGTTCTATGTAGATCATTTTTATAAATTTACAAACAATGATTTGTCCCTTACCCCTCCCCCCTAATCATAGTTTTACATGTTACATGTTTATACAAACTTCATAAACTAAGTTCCGAAAAAAAAATCCAGATTAATTTTAATTATTTTCATTATTAACGATAATTAACTTTCGTACTTGACAATTCGTATTCGTTCGTACTTGACAATTGCTAATACTTGGTCGAATATGTAGTATTAAAACGACTGATATTACACAGAGTTTTGAATGGTTCGTTATATTTCCTGGCAACAATATTGTGATACAGTACCGTATTTAAAACATGTGAATCGCGCTGAGTCAGTGATTTAATTTTAAAAGGAGCGCGTGCTTTGTATCATATCACAACATTTCAATTTATCGACCGCAGCGCTACCACTTTGCTCCATGCCTTCAAAACAGAGCGTCTTATCTTTTAAGTGGAGCTCAGAAGCTAAGGCTGTAAAACCAATATCAACAAAATTGGACGAAGCATCTTAGCGCTGGAAAACTTAAGGATTATGGTCGCTGAAAAAACTGATACCAGACAACATGCAGCGTTAGTTATCAATGAAATTCTCTTATGATTTGATAGAGTTTAGAAACGGTTACAAGAAAAGGGAATCAGTTTCACTTATGTACTGTGACAATTTTAAGTATTGACAGAGAAACTGAATGATTAAAGAATTGACTTGTGCGACCGCTCTTTTTGCAAAGCTATAGAAAAATGTAACGAGTAGGGAGTGAGTACCGTCATGAGAATTTAAAGAAAGCGAAATATGCCAAGAGAAACATCTGAAGATGCTGAATTAAAATTAGAAGAAGAAACGTGACACTTGCAGCAGAAGTTCGAAGAACGTTTTGGTTCTCTTCGTGACTGAAAAATAAACTAATTATATTAACTTCCTAGCGATTCATATAAAAATACATTTATATAAGCAATTTCTTAAAATAGAAGAACAATGTCAGATTCTTGCCGAATTTTTTCCAGATAACTCGAACAAGGAAGACTTGTTCAACGATATTCAAGACGTCCTAGTTTTATTTAAAACAAAAACGAAGAAAAAAAAGTGCAATTTGTATTTTTGCCTGACCAGCTTTTCTTATATATTTTGTCGATGGGACCCGAAGCTTATAAAACATTAGCGACAGCTTTGCAAATATTACTAACTCTACCTATTTGAGTTGCTTTCTGTGAAAGATCATTCAGCAAACTCAAATTAATTAAATCTTATTTGAGATCAAGCTAGGTTAACAAACCTTGCAATTCTCTCAATCGAAAATGAAACTGCCGGAATGTTGGCTTACGAGTATATAATATGTACGTTTGCGGCGATTAAAGCGAGAAAAGTTACCATTTATGCCACTGCCTGTTGTAACTTTTGTCTGTATTCTTAAGCCTTTATATTTAATGTATTTTTCATTGCACCTGTTTCACAAATTTTTATGTGTGTGATATTCAAGATCGATTAATTAATTGTTTGCCTATAAGTCTTGTCTACTAAAATAGTTATATAGTCAATGTTGGTCAGTTAAGGTAATACATCTCTATACTATTCTATTTCTTATATAATAAGGGACTTTGGCAAATATTGTTGTGGAACTGAAATATATTTTTTTTACATTTTCCAAATCTAAATCTATTCATAAAAATAAATAGTTATTTATATTAGAGCTGTTCTGGTATCAATGATTGACCTCATATGATATGAACCACCCTTCTTTATGGTCTTTGTAATTGTATCGGCGCCAACTGATTGAATAATTAAAACTGCAAATAAATTTAGGTTTCAAAAATACCTTGTGATGTCATTTTAATAATTTAAAATTATTGAAAAGGTAGTTGAACGATTTTTTACATTGGCTATTGTTTAGCCCCCCTTTTAATTTAAAATCTTAAGGTTCTTAAAAAATTTAATATTATAAACCAGCAGATCAACATTTCCTTAAAAATAAACTTGACGTATTATCGCATATTTTTAGTTTTCCTTTCCTAGGTACCAAAAAAGCCGAAGACTATCCTCCACTTTAGATTACTTGATCAATATACTTTTTTATAGGCACTTTTGTTTTATGCTTATTGGTCAAATATGCTCATTAATATTTCAGCCCAAACATAAGATTCTTGTTAGCTGATGGAGGTTGTTTCAATAATATAAAATTAATATAAAATAGGAGCGAAATTATGAATGGAATACAGTTAATATTGTAAAATATTTTACGTGATGAAGAAACACCGGTAATAAAACGAATTGGGCATATTTAAATTTTTAGCACAAGAATAGACTGACTTGAAAAAAAAGGGTTAACTTGCAAAAGAAGGTTTTAAATTATCAATAAAGGTTTTTGCACAAGTATATTTAATGCTAATTTGCATACTAAAAAACATTTTTTTTCCGCACAGTCTAATCAATATTTCAATAATATAGACCATGTTTCCCCACGAGATTATACCGTGAGAAAAAAGTAAATGAATATTAGGTCACATATGCAATCCAATATGGATTTTGATTAGAAGTAGGTTCATCCGTAATCAGTGCTAAAATATTTATTTCCGCCTTTGTTTCAAAATGAACTTAGGCGTCATCTAATAGCCGTGTTTCAAATCATATTCAGCTTACTGGATCTAAAAATAAAATATATACCTGCAAATAATTTGTCTCGTTTTCACTTATTACTATGACGCTTTAAAACATGAATTAAAGTATCTGAAGCCGAGAAAGTAAACCACTCATACAGCTATGAATTAAAAAAATGTGCACAAAAATTTAATCCATAACTTGTGCATAATTCAAAATTCAGCACTTCACCTAACAGCTCGTTGACACTAGTTATAAACACCCCTGTTCGTGTACAATTTTGCTTATTCCGTAGTTATAATATTAACAATAATAATCAAGGGCCATAGTCAGTTGACAGATCGTTATGTACACTATTGTCCCAAAACAGAACTCTGCGAAAAAAAATTCAGCTTGATTAGATTGTGCCCCATTTACAAAAACTATTTGAAATCTGTTGCTCAAATAAGATTTAATAAGTTGACATGAAGATAATGAATGAACTTTGTCACTAGCAAACTTTGATTAATAATACCAAATACCTTAGAAAGGTTTGGAACAACTAATATATTGATTATTTTTTTAGAATTTTGTAGATTCTTTTGTCCCATGAAAACCAACAATTTTAAGAGAATACTGACAGTCAAAATAAGCAAGGATACAAATTCTAGAAAATATAAGATAGAGAGATTTACAAGAATATAACCTAAATAACCTAAATTGGGGCCCTCAAACAATCTGAGCTAGAATAATATATTACAATATTTTTGTAATATATTAATACATTTGGCCATATAAAACTTTTTCGCAAATTTTGGATAATGCAGGCGAAATACTTACTATTGGGAGGTCATTAAATGATACAGAATTAGCGACATTTAAAAGCGGCTTTCCGATGGAAATTTTCCATTGATTAGGGAAATAATGAGTTTCAATACAGCAATTTATGAAGCGACATATATATTTGTCAATAAATGGGCTGCAATATGTAACTATTATAGGAGATATTTTATCTGATCCCGTTATTTCTGTCTTAATATTGCAATTGTAAAAGAATCTCTTCTATTTTTTCTACAGTTGTAAGCTGAAAGAAAAAATTCAAAATTCCTTTAAGTATATTTTGTATATAGTAATTAACCCTGTCAACATAACATAACTTCCTAAAAAAAAATTGAAATAAAGATATTAATGTCATTGGGATTTGACAGGTGACCGCCGTAGATGAATGCCGTTGTTCTAATTTTTGCATATATTAAATTCTTTTAAATTAATCCACATGTTTTGAGGATTATTCTGTCTAAAAATAGAATCTAAATGAACGTTTTTTTACTTTTCTAATAGCTGACAACGTGTGATTACGCAGTCTCTTCAAATTGAGCCAGTTCTCATTGACTTTTTAAAATTTTTTGACAATTAGTTCTCAAGAAATATGAATAAATGTCAATAAAAAAAGACCTTTTTATGAATTAAAAAATAAAAAGTCGAACATCTATTTTAATAAATGTTAAAAGTGATCTTCGTTGACCTCTATACAAAAATACAATTGTTGTTCAGAACATCTGCGCACATTAGCGAACATTTTGGGTTTTATTAACTGACATTCGTTAACAATTCTATTTTGAAGATCTTTAAGAAAGTTAGGTTTTGTGGCAAAGACTTTGGTTTTTAGATGACTTAAAAAAAAATAAACGTGCAAGAACCGGGAGATCTAGCAGGCCATTCTATGGTACCTTTCCGGCCAATCCATCGTCCCGGAAATTCGTTGTTCAAAAAAAGGCAAATAATGTGGTGACGCCCATCTTATTAAAGCATCAGTTACTTTTCTAAAAGGTTATTATCTTGTTTAAGTAACTTAAGTTATTCTGGGATTGATGGCATCCGGCAAAAGTTTTAAGTAATTTTCAGCATTAAGATTTTTAATAATAAAAAAACGTCCAACAATATGATGTCCCAGGATAGTCCATACATTGAGTTTTTAAGGTCACTGCGTTTGTGTTTCTCGAAATAAATGAGGATAAGTATCGGTCCAGTATCGAAAGTTGTGTCTGGTGACTTCTCCATATCTAGTATCCATCTCCATATCTCCATCACTAGAGTACTCACAAAATTGTATGCGACGATCAAAATCATCTTAATTAGGCTCATGTACTAGATTAATTTTGTAGCCATAATATTTTTCTCATTTTGAAATTTTGTGAACGGCACTTTTAGATACGCCAGATGCAATAGCAAATTTTAGAACAGATGTGTTAGGGTCTATCTCAACATAACACTATTATTTCTGCTATTTAATTTTTTCTGTTTTGAACTGCCTCTATTTCTTAAAAGTTCCTCATCAAATCCATTACATAAGGATGATTTACCCTTTTATCCAAATGACTACCATTAAAAGCACGTGCTGCTGCTCGTATTTTGTTGATAATAAAGACGCATCAACTCAACTTCTTTCTTGCAGAGTACAAACCATTGTTATCAATATCGTCAGGGTTAGACTAAACAAATACTTTGTGTTACTGTTGTTAATACTTACTTTAATAAAGTCTCGATATTAAAATAAGAATAAATAAACCAACAAATGTGTCGAAATATTGCATATTTTGACGTTTTATCAAAATAACTTGATTTTTCGGAATTATATTTTTTTTATCGATGGATACCCGGATGACCCGAATAACTAAAAGAGAAACAAAATTTATGCAAGCAACAAAATTGCTAGATTTAAACTTTTAAATAATGTCATTAGCCATGTTTATTCATGATTCTTGAAAACGAATTGATAAAATAAAAAAAAATAAAAACAAGGCTAAGTACAGAATAAAATTACCTTTAATTCAAGGTATTACTTGACCTCTGTTCCTATTTAAAAAAATTGACATGTGTGCGTTGGAGGGTAAGGATATGACGTCAGAGAAATGCATTTTCTATGAATAAATATCCCCCTCAATATTAAATTTAGCGTGTTCGGTTTTTTTTGGCTAAACAATTTATTTTTGAAGATTTCTGGACTGTTTTGTCTCTTTTTTTTGACATTCTGTATAATTGGAGCAAAACATAAGTTATAATTGAAGTTAAAGTGTAACTATATTTCATATTTCCATTTTATTAAGAGTAATCATTGATTGCATTTTGTGGATTTTACCTCTATAAATCAGAGATTTGGTTTTTAAACTGTGCAAATACCGTGAGTTGTTGGAAATGGTTGCCTTTTATTACGATAGCATAGTCTAAATTGTCTTTACAGGAATTAAAATAATCGAGTTAGTAATTTTCAGACTATGGCTTATATTAATTCTAGTATCTCCAGTTTCGACATTCCTAACCTTTCGCAAACACCCTGTATAAAAACAATTTAAACTATAGTTGCTCATCAAAAAAATTTAAAAAAAAAGTAATTTTTTCGATAAAAATGTATTAAACCGCATTATGCACCGTGACTAAGGAAGGACCTGAAAAGCACATCAGATAAAGACATGGTTTAAAACTATCAAATGTCAATAGGGTAGTAAATGCCTCTTAAAAGGTAATAGGTAAAGTCTACTTTAAATACTAATTATTGATAATACTCAAAAACTAAAATGCAATTCTCCAAAATAAATGCATTTTTCGTGAAGGTTGCGATGATAACCTGTAGCCATTAAACAAAACAAGATAAGACTGGTGGTGGTTGTTTGCATATCTACAAAAAGAAAGTAATTGTTAATTGCGCCGTGGTTTTGTAAAACAGGAACTGGTTGGGTCCGTCGCATCCCGTATCGCACCCGGCAGAAATCAGAAATCAGAAGACTTCGGGACTCCGGCGAGTGTGCCAGAGGGAACACTCCATTCGGTAGCGCAAGTCGGGATCGAGAGGCGCTCCGGCTCGGGAAATTATACGCGCGTATTTTTGTAATGTGTGACAATTATTTACGGTGATTCGAATAATGTTTATGTCGGTGTGTCTTTTAGTTTTTTGTGTTTTTAATATCGTCAAAACTGGAAGTGGTGGTGATGTGGTGCCGGATATTCCTATGATGCCATTACCAACTATTTTCCCTTCTGTTAAACCAAATAGTGTACCAGGGTTTCCAAAACTTCCTAAATCTCCTGACCTTTTTGGTAAGGTAATTTACTTTAAGGCATGGCTATTATATTTATATGAAAATTACTATAGGTCTTCGAAATATTAAAAAAATAGAATTTTTCGAAGCATTTTTATTTCTGCGTCACAAAAAACTGTCACTATATTTTTAGCAGGAAATTATTCGAAATCGGAATATTAATTATTGTAAAAAAAATTATTCAGACCGTTTTCATACTGATCCGTAGCTTTATCCCGCCGGGGTCATTAATTCTGGATTGAGATAATATTATATTTATAATTGCAAATGGTTTTATAATAGACAATTTATTTTTTTCTTAAATTTTAACAGATCAGATATTAGTTTTATATTTTATAGAAGCTTATGCTATTTAAAATTAATTTTTGTTAATAAATTTTCACTGTCTGGGAGGGATCTTTAAAACATCAAGCCAAATTTTTCAACAAAAGACGTAGAGAAGTTAGAACAGCAGTTTCTATTAGCATTGATTTCTTGATAATATATCTTTTTGATATCAAACATTTTTCAAAAAGACTAAATTTCATAAATTAAAATGTGAAGGGATGAATTAGGAAATTATGAAACCATGAATTAGGACAAAATTATCAAAAAATTAAAAAAACAGGAATATGATAAAACAATTTAGAAAAACAAGATCTAGAAAATAAAATTTCAATGCAATCTATTTTAAAGTACTTTCTTATATTATATGTGCTTTTGAGAAAATCGCTAATTGCTGTCGAAATAATTTCAGTAAATACAACCAAGAAAATACGAAAAAAACACAACAGTTATTTGACAAAAAACTCAATTCTGATCGTAATTTTCTGTCTGATACTAATTTTATTCATTTCCCTTCTGATTAAGGGAACGCAAATTGGACCGTTTCTATAGTTAAAATGATTGGTTTGTAATTTTAAAATATTTGCGGCTGTAAGAGACGTTTTAGTGGAAAACGACTAGAATATTTTCAATTTTGCCTAGTCGATGTTGAATGCTGATTTGATTTTATGAATTTACGAGTTATAATTGTTGTTTATTATTAGGCATTTTGACTAACTGCATTTATAATATTTTTACTCTTTAGATTTGAATAATATTAAATATTGGTTGTTTATTAAATGATTCAGTTTCGCCGTTCGCTGGGCAACGGTTAACAAATAAATGACGATGTGTTTTCTATAAAAGGACAAATGAGCTTATAGTATATTATTTTTATCTATAAAAAAAAATAAATGCATTTCGTACTATACAGTGCATCCGTAAAGTAGCAAATAAATTCAATAAAAAAGAAATTTTGAACGAAAAATCATGATAAAATGTAAAATTAAAGAAATACCTATCTAAATTAAATGTTCGAATTGAGCACCGTTAACAAGCTGAAAATAACCAAGAGAATTTGAGAATTGTTTTTGAATGTTGTCTAGAATAATATTTCCAATTTCCTGGAGTATTTGTTCTTTTAAATCTTCTAAACTCGCTGGTTTAGTGACATACACTTTACTTTTTAAGTATTCCCATAAAAATTAATCGACGGAAGTTAAATCTGGCGATCTGGATGGTCATTCAATGAACCCTCGTCTACCGATCCAACGATTTAGAAAAACTTCATCTAGATAATTGCGAACGGGTAAAGCATAGTGTGGCGAGGCTCCATCTTGCTGAAAAAAAGATCCCGTTGGTGCATGTGGGTTTTTCCAAATCCCAATACAAAGTTATCAGAGCGGGGATAAGATCATTAAAAAAAAAGTCCAAATACCTCTCACCAGTGAGAGTGTCATCAAAAAAGAAAGATCCTAAAAATCTTCCTTCCACTATACTGCACCACACATTGATTTTTTAACGGTGTTGTGTATTATATTCTGTGTATCAGCAATTCTGGCTGTTTAGAATAAGCGTTGCTTCGTCAAAAAATATCCGTCTTACAAAATTATCGTTATCATTACACAATTGTTGCATTCCGATAGCTCTTGCAGTAAGAATATTTTATAAGGGTGGAACTTTGCTTTTTTCAATACTATATGCACAGTAGATCTTGATAAATTAATATTAGAAGCCGTGTCTGTGATTGTGGCTTTGGGATTATCTTGGACCATTATTAGCTCATTTTAACTCATCTTCTTCAGTTATTGAAGCTCGACCAACTTTTTGAGTATTCCGAACAAGCCCGAATTCACAAAACTTTGCTTTAACTCTGCTTACTATGCTTTGGCTAATAGGCGACCGATCAGGATGAGTTGCATTAAACAACTGAACCACCTCCTTTTGAGTACGCGATATATCTCCGAAACCAATCATGTACAAGATATCGATTCTTTCACGTTCGGTTAATTTTCTTATATTTCATACAATAACAGCAGGTAATAAAGTGTAGTTACTAATAAAACGCAGAATGACACTGCTTTCGCCTCTTAAAAAGAATAAACATCACTTGCAAATGCATGAAAATACATTCACTTTTTGATAATGACAACAACATTTAAAAAGATACCAATATCTAATTTATCATCATTTTGCGTTTAAAATTGCTTATGTAACCACTATTCATTTGTACCATATCCTTTGTAAAAAAAATGCGTTTTTTCTGATTCAAATTTTCATTCGTTCTGTTTCCACTTAAAAAACATATTGATGACGTCATATCTTCTTTTTGAGTTACCCTGTATATTTAATCTCCACGTAGAAAAATTCTAAACCCAATATTAAAATTGACGGGTTCGGGCATTTTTTTTAGAAACGGTCCATTTCATTTTTATTGAATTTATTCGTTACTTTACGGATGTATATGTACCTAGTTAACTTCTACTTTAAATTTGCAATATTCTTTTGTTTGTAATATTAATTTATGTATTAAAGTTTAATAATTTTCTGATTTATAGATTTTTTGTAAAAAGTGATGAATGACAATGTGACAATGAAATTTCATTGGTTTATGACACTATAATTAAAAATAACATATAAAAAAAATCAAGATTAATGGCCAAATTAAAAGAAAGCTAAATAAAAGTAGCAATTGAAAGTAAGTAAATATTTTCTGCGTTCCACTTATTTTTAGCTATTAAATAATTGGTGTATATGTGTGTGTGTCTGTGAATATATTTTATGGCTTTGGTAAATCACTTGCCCATCATCTTTAATTAATTGATTTTTGTTTAATACATACAGTAGTGGCCAAAAGTAGATAGACAATGTAATATTTTCATATAATTTTTTAAAGATTTACCCACAGGTCCCCTACATTTTAAATTATTGTTATTGGTAAGACGCTCTATAAAAAGATACCAATAAATTTCAGTTAAATATTATGCTTGCTATCAGATAAAGCAATAATTTAAATATAGCTGGTCAAAAGTAGATAGACAAAAACAATTTTGGAATTATTTTTTGTCTAGATATTTATAAAATAAAATTAGTATAGTATTGCTTCTCTTTAACTCAAGGTGCAACATGCCATGCGGAATTAGATTCTCTCTTGATTTAAAACAACGCATTATTAATGCATATCGCGCGGGTGATCGTCAAATTGATATTGCTCGTAGATTTGATGTTAAAAGAAAAGCAGTTTGGGCAATTATCAAAAGATATGAAAGGACAGGATCATTAGAGCCAAAAAATAAATCTGGTCGACCAAAAAAAATGGACATTAGAGCTGTACGCAAATTAAAACAAATTAGCCAGAATAACCCTTTCATGACTTCTCGTCAAATTCAGATAGAATTACAGGCTCTAGGGATTTGTAATGTGTCCTCAAGGAGTGTAAGACGAAGGTTGGTAGAAAGAATCTATTTGCACGTAGGCCAGCAAAAAAACCATTGCTTTCAAAAAAATCGCTTAGCCCGATTGGAATTTGCCCAACATATACACTGGACAAAGTATGAATGGAAACGTGTTTGCTGGAGCGGCAAATCGAAGTTTAATTTGTTTAATTCCGATGGAATTTAATATGTTAGACGTCCTTCTGACCAGCGTTTGAATCCCAAGTACACAAAACCCACAGTTAAGCATGGAGGTGGATCAGTGATGGTTTGGGGTTGCTTTTCAGGTTATGGAATGGGCCAGTTACATCGCATAGCGGGCATAATGGACAGGTATATGTACAGGGATATTCTCAGAGATGTTATGTTGCCCTATGTCGAAGACAATTTACCATTGAGATTCCAGCAAGATAATAACCCGAAGCATTCCTCCAAAATTATGAAGCAATTTTCGAAGAAGAAAAAATACCAGTTTTAAAATGGCCATCCCAGTCACCCGATCTTAATCCCACCGAAAATTTATGGGAAATTGTAGATCCTGATATTAGGGATACAAACTATTCAAATAAAGGTGAATTATTCGAACGGTTGCAACAGAAATGGAAAAATATTGGTTTTAAACTCATAGACAATCTTATTGAATCAATGCCACGTAGATGTTAGGCTGTAATAGACAATAATGGGTATTTTACAAAATAGTAATATTGTAGATGGTTTAGTTTGTAATTTAAAAAAAATATTTCGAAAAAAAAGAGTATTGGTTATTTTTTAAATTTGTCTATCTACTTTTGGCCATTACTGTATGTTCGAAGTTCCATAGATTCTTAATTGGATTCAGATACGGCGACAGAGAAGGAAACTTGTTATTTTGGGTTAAGGGACTGCGAGAAATCTACAAGGTGCCCTTCGATTTTAAAGGTTTCGTTACTGCAACCCTAAATTCTAATTCAAAAGTCATATTCTAAATGAACCCTGAAAAAAAAAATTCGAATCAGTAGGAGAAATCCTTTTCATAATATTTTGTACTCTTTTAGTGAGTTTTTTGATCCCTGATTTTGGTTCAGCAACGAGACGACCTCTTACTATAAAATTTTTAATCATTTTTGAAATATTACTTATTACGCTTGGACAACAAATCTCCCTACTTGTGTAGACTTTAGCTTATTCCTAAACAAAAAAATCATACGCACTATGGATTGAAGAAAGAACGTTGTTACGGATAATAAAATGATAACAGGATAAGCTCTTTAAAATACTTCATAAGTAAGGAAGCAGAACAATCAGATTAATACTTATCAACGCAAGTTCCTGCTAAATGATTTTGTCAGGGACAGACTACCAGGAAAATATTAAATGTCTCTTTTGTTCTTTTGTTAAGTTTTTTATTGATTACTGTTGCATCAAAATGAAAACTGAGCTAAAGTGACCTTACCAGTAATAATAATAATAAACAAAATTTATTATTTTTCATGATAAATTTAGAATAATATGTACAGAAGCTAGTAAAATGTTCTTAGAAAAATCACATATTTCGTTAGCCGAGTAATGGAGAACTGGAAATGCTGAATGTCTTTGTTGTGCTTATCTGTTTTTATAAGCCTAACCATATGAGTGTTATATCGACCATTAATGGTTCTCTTGTAATTGACAATTATTTCATTATGGAAGCGTAATTTATTTTCTGTGGCATGGATACACAGCTATAGAGGCTAAGTTGTAACCCAGTTCTAGGGCTACTGAGAAATTAATGGTAAACATTCCTTGATAATGGAATTAGGTTAACTCTAGCCACCATTTTAAGATCGTTCCATATGGTCAACAGTGGTAATTGGCTAAAGACTATCTTACAGGATTTAGGTACCTGTTTAATTAAATATTATGTGACTGTAAAGAATTATTTAAAAAAAAATCAGGTATGAGTAAACAAATATCATGAACACTTATTAAATGTTCCAATGGAATGGTCTTGAATCTGGATTTTTTCATATTTTTTAGTTCTTATAAAATTTCTAAAAATACAGAAACAATTCAGAATTTTTTGTTAAAAAACTCGTTTATTTCATAGAAAGTACAAATTTGTTTTACAGTAATTAAGTATTAAAAGTAAATATATATTACGCGTGCAACTAATAAAATCAATTGAATAATGTATTCGCGTAATAAAATCTGATTTAATATCCAATCCACACGAATTATATTTAATTAAATAATTTATTTATTTATTATCAGCATACAAGTATGAATGAGCCAACAAGGGACCTCACATGTCTAATATTCTTGTATTTATCATAATTTATTGACGATTAATTAATCCTATATAAACATTGAATTAAAAACTTTTCAGTTTATACCACTTGTATACCATAACTAATTAATCAAAAACATTTAGAAAAATTACCACTTGTTTACTTACCATTTATATCGAGTTTCGGAACTAATATTACATGTACAGTGCTTTTCTTTTCTGATTAAATTAAATTGAAATTATTGAAACTAACCTCAATGAATCCAATATGGAAATAGTGCTCTACTGCATTAAGCGAGATATACAGATCGTATTATCGTGAGCTACGTATTACCCAAAATAATGGCAACACCGCTTGGTTGCGGTTGCAGGCGGCGGAATTTATCGTTTTTATTTTTTGAACCGGGAGTCAGCAGACCTCACTTTGCTGTGTGCACGTTGCATTAATAATTTTTGAGCGTTATTATCGTGTTTTTTTCACTATGGATGTGTATACCCCTTCCGAAAGAGTTCAATTAATTAAATGGTTTTATGGAGGCAATTCGGCAGTACAATGTAGAGATTTGTTTTCAGTGACATTTGAGAATAGACCGATTCCTTGTGCAAAAACGGTTTTAAATGTGGTTACAAATTTTGAGACATCTTTTTGTCTTCAAGATTATAAAAAATGCCACAGAAAACGTCAAGAACCACCTGTTGAAGTGGTCCAGGATATAGAACGGCGGGAAGAAATGGTTTGCAGTACCCTAGAACTTGATTCGACACCGTCCACTAGAAGTGTTGGAGAGGAACTGGGAATGAACAATAAAACTGTTGCTCGTATCTGGAAAAAATATGGGTACAAATGTTTCAAGTATTCAATAAACTCAGGAAATATTTCCTGAAAACCAGTGGTGAAGAATGGAATTTTGTGAAACCATGATGGAAAAGGCAAACGAAAACAAATATTTTTTTAAAAATATTTTGTTTTTTGATGAATTTTCTTTTCCATTACATGGCAAACACAATCCTTCAGTTTCCGTTTTCAGTTTCGTTCCCAGTATCCTCAGAAATTTAATGTTTGGGCAGGTATTTTGGGCGACAATGTTATAGGGCCATTTTTTATTGATGGCACTTTAAACGCCCAAAGTACCTTGAGTTGCTGCAAAAACAAGTAGACCTGGGATCGGTTTATTTTCAGCAAGATGGCTGTCCTGCTCATAACGCGGCTAGGGTAAAAGAATTTTTAACGTATACTTTTCCTAACCACCTTATTAGTGGGACTGGCGATATTAAATGGCCTCCCAGATCTCCAGATTTGTCTCCAAATGACTTTTATCTGTGGGGTTACCTTAAGCAGACCATTTACAAGCATGAATTTAGTAGGCCAACAAATTTAGAGGAGTTGCGAAATAAAATTGTCAAAGGTGCCAATTCCATTTTACCTGAAACTCTTTTGGAGGTGCGAAATAGCTTTTACGATAGATTAAGTTTTTGTTTAGCGAAAGAAGGCGGTTTATTTGAGCCTTTTATTTAAAAAATGATATGTTGTTAAGTTTGTTTATTAGAGTTTTATTTCTGATTTTTTATTATATTTTTATCAGAGTTGATATTTTATTTTTTATTAGAATAACGCTTTAATTTTCATTATGCAAAACACAGCATAATAAACATTTTAAGATTACAATTCTATGCGGGTTTTACACATTGTCATGTCTGTAAAACCCGCATTAGAATAAATATTTTAAAAATGCCTGGATTTCCGCCTGGGATCCAGTTATATTTTGGGACATATTGTCGCCGAACGACGCAGCTCCCACGAAAGTCAGATGTTTACTAATCCCGTCCTCGGGCCGGCCGGGGCGGTGCTCTGTCGCAGGCACTCGTACACGCGCGACTTTCGAAAATTTCGCCTCTATGCGGTTTCCTATATGTAACGAACGAAAACACTATCTGTATTTTAAACTATTTACATCGTAATTCTATGGGTCGCTGAATTAACTTTCGCCTTGCGGAATGGCCAACTCGATCTCCGGACTTAATATTATTAGATTTTTGCTTAGCTCGAGCGACTCAAATTTTATAAAACTAAATCTGCATCTATTTTAGAAGAACGCAAGAGAACAATAGAAATCTAATAAATTGATGTTGTGTATGATGGTATTTGACGAGAAGTGTTCAATGAATAATTTATAGACAGGGTTTAGTAGTTAAAGATCATAACCTAAGAATCCAAAATATTTTTTTTTCAAAAACTGAGTTATTGATCGAACCACTGATACATTCGCGTAAAGAAAAGCGAAAGAATTTACCAAAATAATTACATACTACAATTAGAGATTAATGATAATTACTAAGGAATTTAAAGTTATGCTCACCATTATGAATAAAACAATAGTTTCTCTAGACCAAAATATATATAAACATACCATAAACTACCTCCCTTAATTTTCAGAGATCTTGCAGCAAATCCGCAAATCTTTGAAAAAAACAGATGTAGATTGAAAATAGATTACTGATTATCAATTTTTTCCTCCAACGGTCAACGGCTAAAGAAGTTCTCTACCCCGAAACGACTTATATTCATCATTC
This sequence comes from Anthonomus grandis grandis, assembly GCF_022605725.1. Taxonomy (NCBI): domain Eukaryota; kingdom Metazoa; phylum Arthropoda; class Insecta; order Coleoptera; family Curculionidae; genus Anthonomus; species Anthonomus grandis. The sequence continues at coordinate 14,754,554 of NC_065567.1, forward strand.
ACCAGCATGTGGTTATTAAAGTAAACTATAGAAGATATATTCTTCATAAAAATATATATACAGGTAGTGAAAGTAAAAAAAAAAGAAAAAATAAATAGGAGCTAACAGGCAGCATGAAGAGAAAAAAACATAGCACCAACATTAGCGAAGCACATGCTATGTAATACCTTACCCTATTAGCATGGAAAGTTAAGTGACAAAAAATTTGGTTTTTTCACGTACACTAAAAAAATGCAAATTTATTTCTTTTGTCATTTCTGCATTGTCACAACCTGTTTTTATTAACTACTATTTCTTTAGTATTATTTTCGTGTTTCTGTTTTATTTTTTTTACAAAAATAATTGTTGACCTGTTTTTTTCCGACTTCTCCTTGCTTTTCGTGAAATAATTTTTGGAAATATTGTTGTTGTCTTCAGTTTGCTCTTTGAGTTTTAAAATTGATTTTTGTTACATTCATTTTGTATTTAGTGTATGTCCTATTCCTTAAGTTATCATTATTTTTTCTTTCTATCTAATCTTTTACTTTCAGTTAGAATATCTGTTTATTCCCCAAAACTGCAAAAATCCTTTGCATTTAGTGTTTTATTTACAGTTAGTTTTATTCAGACAATACTTCTTAATTTTTGTTAAGCAATATATGTTTAATTAGTAAATGATTAATTTTATTTCGTAAATTGCTTTTGTTTATATATAGGTTACAAATTAGGTTTTTCTTATCCTCGATCAATATAAAATGATTTTCGATAAGTACTTGTAAATTAGCTTCGTTGATTGTTTTCACTAACTTGTTTTGTTTTTATCAAGTTTTTATATTTTATAGTTTATATTTTCACGGACGCATGGTTATTGTTTGTTTTATATAATTCTTGCACATCATATTCATTAATCTATCTTCTTAGTGTTTTGAAATTTAGTGCTTTTATTGTTTCACGTTCTTGTCCACTTTTTTACTTTAAAGAGGTTTAAGTCTTGAGAAAACTTTTTTATGAAAGAGTTTTCATTTGCCTTCATCAATTTTTTCCTTCTAACTTTTTACGACGTATTTTGCAAAAAGCACATGGTTTTATTTCTTTATAACTTTTGCTTATACAGATAGTGTTTTCGTTCGTTACTTATAGGAAACCGCATAGAGGCGAAATTTTGCAACGTCGCGCGTGTACGAGTGCCTGCGACAGAGCACCGCCCCGGCCGGCCCGAGGACGGGATTAAACATCTGACTTTCGTGGGAGATGCGTCGTTTGGCGACAAAATTTCCCAAAATATTACGCGAAAATCCAAGCATTTTTAAAATATTTATTCTAATGCGGGTTTTACAGACATGACAATGTGTAAAACCCGCATAGAATTGTAATCTTAAAATGTTTAATATGCTGTGTTTTGCATAATGAAAATTAAAGCGTTATTCTAATAAAAAATAAAATATCAACTCTGTTAAAAATATAATAAAAAATCAGAAATAAAACTGTAATAAATAAACTTAACAATGTATCATTTTTTAAATAAAAGACTCAAATAAACCGCCTTCTTTCGCTAAACAAAAACTTGACCTATCGTAAAAGCTATTTCGCACCTCCAAAAGAGTTTCAGGTAAAACTCCTCTAAATTTGTTGGTCTACTAAATTCATGCTTGTAAAAGGTCTGCTTAAGGTAACCACACAGATAAAAGTCATTTGGAGACAAATCTCGAGATCTAGGAGGCCATTTAATATCGCCAGTCCCACTAATAAGGCGGTAAGGAAAAGTATTTGTTAAAAACTCTTTTACCCTAGCCGCCTTATGAGCAGGACAGCCATCTTGCTGAAAATAAACCGATCCCAGGTCTACATCAGGTAGGATTTGAATGGCAGGAAGAACTTGGTTTTGCAGCAACCCAAGGTACTTTTGGGCGTTTAAAATGCCATCTATAAAAAATGGCCCTATAACATTGTCGCCCAAAATACCTGCCCAAACATTCAATTTCTGAGGATACTGGGTACGAAACTGAAAACTTCTGTGCTCGTTTTCCTGAGACCAATAACGAACAATGGAAAGATTGTGTTTGACATGTAATGGAAAAGAAGATTCATCAGAAAATAAAATATTTTTTTTAGAATATTCGTTTTCATTTGCCTTTTCCATCATGGTTTTACAAAATTCCATTCTTCGCCACTGGTCTTCAGAAAATATTTCCTGAGTTTCTGAATACTTGAAACATTTATACCCATATTTTTTCCAGATACGAGCAACAGTTTTATTGCTCATTCCTCCAGTTCCTCTCCAACACTTCTAGTGGACCGTGTCGAATCAAGTTCTAGGGTACTGCAAACCATTTCTTCCCACCGTTCTATATCCTGGACCACTTCAACAGGTGGTTCTTGACGTTTTGTGTGGCATTTTTTACAATCTTGAAGACAAAAAGATGTCTCAAAATTTGTAACCACATTTAAAACCGTTTTTGCACAAGGAATCGGTCTATTCTCAAATGTCGCTGAAAACAAATCTCTATACATTGTACTGCCGAATTGCCTCCATAAAACCATTTAATTAGTTGAACTCTTTCGGAAGGGGTATAAACAGCCATAGTGAAAAAAACACGAAAATAACGCTCAAAAATTATTAATGCAACGTTCAGTAACACAGCAAAGTGAGGTCTGCTGACTCGTTGACCGGTTCAAAAATAAAAACGAAAAATTCCGCCGCCTGCAAGCCGTAACTAAGCGGTGTTGCCATTATTTTGGGAAATACGTAGCCCACGATAACACGATCTGTATATTACAACTGGGATTACAACTATACTTGTAAATATCTTCTCATTTTTTTGTCTACTTTTTCAGTCGCTGGCAACCGATTGAAGGCTAGCTCTGTTTTTAAAGAAGATTTCTAATAATAAATAAGTATGTCTAATATAATAGTATAGATGTCTAATATAAAATAAAGCGTAATAAGGATTTAATAGTTTTATATTTTAAGGCATGACAAATCTTACACATTATATTAAATTTAGTTTTTGTATGATTTTTTAAAATTCTCTTCGCTTAGCTATTCTCTCTGCTTGACCTAAATTACTTCATGGCTTGCGTTTGTAAATATAAGGATCTTCGGGTTCCTTCCCTACCCCGAAATACAAGCTAAGCAGAAATTTATAAAACGACATTTTCTTTTTGCCTCATCTAAGGTTAAAAATAAATAAATTTAATTTATTGAGCGGATTTAAACCCGGAACCTTTTACATGCAAATTGGATTCCTAACAACTACGCTAGGGAAACTGAAAAATAAATTTTTAAAACTATTTGAATTATATTGTGATTTCTTGTTTGTCGTTGGTATTTTTTTTAATACAATGATTCAAGCAAAATATTTAAGCGCTTGATTTAATGGTATTCCTTATATTCATTAAAATGATATTAAAATTTTGACAAATTATGAATGAAAGTATTAACTAAATATTATATTTAAACTAACTAAAAACTATGCCTTATGACCCGGATCTTTTGAAATTTATACTTTTAGGTAACGTAATTTTTACGGGTTTCCGTTAATTTTCAGAAATCAAAGCCATCAATATTTAAAATACACATATATAAAAACGTAGTTTATAAGTGTTATAAGCGGAATAAAAAGTACACTGCAAAATTGCAAAACTCATCACCGTCCAATCTTGTTAACATGCACAGTCTCGGCAAAAAAGCGGGATTGCTTAAAACAATGCAAGTTTAAATAAGGCATATAAGGCATTAAAAAACATCTATTACATTTTCTTTTAGCCCTACGCTTTTGATATACTGTTTTGCATAATGTATGCACTTTAATATGGACTGGGTGTTTATGGTATGTAGACAATTTTAATAGCCATTTATCCCGCTATGTTCCAAGGCGGTAAAGATGTTAATTTTAAGCTTAAATCAAAAAGTTATATCGTTAAAGTTTTCTATTTGGTTTCAATTTTTATGTTTTCTTCGGATAAACATATATAATTAACGTATTAATTCGTTTTTAAAAATGTATAGTATATTCAGTGTACTTAAAATGATATTCATATGAACGTAGTAAATACGCTCATATAATCGGTCAGCAATGTATATTAATATGTAACAGCTTTTAGCTAACCAACCTTGAAAAATATTTATTTCGGTTGTCTTTAATACCGTAGTCCCCACTTTATGAGTAAAACCGACAAATATATGTTTTACGAAGGAGAATTAAAGGGTCGTCTGATGGCTTTTAAATACGATATTTTAGTACCTAAAAGATCCCACTTATGGCGGTTTTAGCTGACCATCAGGGACGCTTTTAACAAAAATGTGATGAAAATTTGGAAACTTGGGAAAGATAATTAAATCTGCTTTTTTATTAAGCACTTCTTAAAGACAATCTGCATATTTTTTTAAATACTTTTTCGTGTTAATGTTTTAGGCACCCAATTTACAAATAACAACGCAACGTTGTATTGTTACGTTGTCCTAAACGTAGAGACAACCCCGTTTTACACAAATTTGAAAGAGATTTTTTTGGTTGTCTCAACGTTACGCAGTGACTACCCGTTAACGTTCTAAACGCTTCTGCAACGTTTTTAGAGTTAGTGATTTTTGAACGGATGGACGCCATAACGACAGAAAAATTAATTAGTTTTTTAACTATAAACTAATAGATAACTCCAGTAGGCAGCACTTCCATTGATTTTACATAATCCATATCAACTTCAGATAAGCTAGTTATAGGCATTTTTGCTTCCATTGCAAGTTTTTTTTGCGTCTGTAATAAGTTGCAGAATATGTAAAGTCCTTATATCTCTTAATTTTTTAAAGCAAAACAAAAATAATAAATCCCAATAATTCCAAGCAAAAAATTAATTATAAAAATATAGATTAAGTAGGTTATGTCGAATTGAATATTTTTTCTTTCTCTCATTCTCTTTACCTTTGTCTTTCATCTTCTTCCTAAAACTTTTAACATGTCAAAAAACTCCCTCTACAGCAAAAAATGCTTAACACAGACGATCAGACAATGTAATGCCCATTCGCTAACGATGAGGTAACGTTGTTCTTACTGAGTTTTTGATTCTAAAAATTATACACGTCTGCACGTCGTTGTTTTAAGTGTAAATTACTACTGCTACCATCTATAGTAAAAAAATACGTTGTAAAAACAGCAGAGTTTTACTACAGTTGCGATACAGGTGCAATACGTCGAAGTTTGGTCGAAAATAAACGTCGTTGCAAAACTAACTAAATTTTGCACTGAAAACAACGTTGCAACTAGTGAAAATAGGAGTAATCTCAACTGCAAATTGTTACTTGGGTACTGGATTAATGTAAAACCAAAAATGGTTTCTTCCAAATACTTATAGTATAATTCTACACTCTCAATCAGGCTTTCGTGAAGATTTTAGTCAAATTTTGAGTAGGCAAAGGGAATGTAAAAGAAAAAGCCTTCTTCTTCTTTGAAATAGGGTAACATAAAAGTTGATTAAGTTTGACATAAAACAATACGTGTTATTAAACGCAATAAATATGAAAGTCAATAATGGGAAGGTATGAGAGAGATGGTTAGCAATACAACTAAAACATTTAAATTATTAACCTGAAAAATTATAGCTCTGAATGCAAGAAGTATAAACTACTTTATAAAACAACGTCGGAAGCTTTTAAAAATATGACAACTTTCCGACTATGTTTAACTAGGCCATAAATAAGGCACAGTTTTTCATAATTTAAACATCATCGTCATCAGAAAGTTGTCATATTTCCAGGTATTATCAGCGGTATTTAATAATACAGGTGCATCTTCCATATTTTTATCTGTTAAAAAGTAAATATATTATGTCTTATGCTAACCATCTCTTTCATACATTTCCATTTTGCGTTTGTTGCGCTTTACGAGAAGGATAATTGTATTTGCATAGTAACCTTTCCTTTTGCCTTCTTTTAAATAAGAGGTCAAAGATATAACCTGTTCGTAGTACGTACAAACGAATTTCGGTTTTATGGGATGTAAACAATTTTTTTTAAGTTCCAAATATCTTTTTAAGTCACGTTTTAAGTAATTAAAATTGTATTATTAATATAATAAGTTAATATAAGTAATTATAATTTATACATATATATTAAATTTGAAATGTACTGCATAGCTAGCTGCTCCTAATTCGATGGTATGAATTAAAGCGACTCCATAATTCTATTATAATTAAAAGAAAGCAAGACAACCCTTAAAAGATTTTTAACAACTATTTTTGGTAATTATTTCGACAATTTGAATTGGGATACATAAGTTGTATCATTATCCTATCCAGGTCCTCATATACATTATATTAAGTTATTCTTGTTGATTCTTTGTGTCTTGTCTTTGGCAAACTGACAAATGTATTCAGTACATTTTTTGCTTTCAGTGTAGTGAGAATTTGTTTAAGATATGCGTGACGCAACAGAAAGAGGAAGACGTACTGGTAAAATACAAGCAACCAAACTTATACATTAAAAGTTTATTCAATTTCACGAATTTCGAAACCTTAATACCACCAATTAGCTAAGCAAGCGAGCTTCAAAAAGTTTATAGCGATATTGTCACTGCTCAAACAATACGGAATAGTTGACATGAAAACAATATTCATGTCCGTTAGAGATTTCGCATGTAAATCGCAAGAAGACTAAGATGGGCCAAAGAACATCAGAATTACCAAGACCATGAAAAAGACTTTTTACGGATTTGGTTCGGCGACTAGTTTTACGTTTTAATTTAAGAATGCTGAGGAAGTAACGAATATCTGACAACGCATCTCGCTTGCATACCATTTAAGAAGTTAATGGGTACCAAGGCGAAACTTTGATGGTTTAAGCTGAAGTTTCAATAGTCTAATCTAGTCCATTGTAGGCTAATAACAAGCGAATATCGAGATAAAATGTTGAAATCCATTATTTATTGACCCGTTACAGAATTTGGTAAAAATTTGTACTTAGGCGCGACAATGCACATTCACATATTGTAATAATTGCTAGAAACCGTTTGGAGCATTAAACCTTAAATCCTATCAAGCATGCTAGAGAAATGTTGAAAAGTGGTGATTTAAATCAAGGAATGGTTTTTGAAATAAGGAAAGAATTGACTAACTATAAGCAAGAACCATGACTGCAAATTGAGCAAAACGGCATTTGAAAATTTAACTCGGAGTATTCCATATAGGTGTCGAGCTATTATTAACAATATTGTTGGTCATATTATTTATTTATTATTTAAATTGTATTATCCAAATTTCCAATATTTTACTTCTTTAAATTGTTATAAATTATGAATCCCCCGGTACACTAAGATGTTTCAAAATTGATTCAAATGTATTTAATTTCAATATTTCATTTTAATACCTTTGTTAGCCAATTGCGGAACAACATTATTCTGGTTGGCTGTGGAAGTAGTCACGAGCATTCTTGAATGTTTAGGGCTTTGGGAAATCATCTAGATATGTTAGAACTTGTAATAAACTCTTTATCAAATATAATCATTTTCAACCTTATTAAGGTTATTTTTAAAAAACAAAGGCTTAAATTAAAATTTACTACGCATATTTTAGATCCTCTAAATTACTTTTTAGGGAAGATTTTATGTATAATTTTGTTATTGGATAGGCAACGTTACGGCAATAAGCTCGGAAAATTAAAAAGGTGTAACCAATATAAATATCAATCCTCCATTATAAACACTTTAACAAAATAAACTTGTTTAATACTAGTTCATTTATAATCTGACTGGTGATACCTATCAGTTCAAATATTAAGATATTCTTTTATATTATATATTTCATCTTATAATAGGATGTAAACATCCCTCTTCAAGAAAACACTAAAAATATAGGTCTTTAATCACTGCTTCTGAAATGCAGGATCAAAAAAATTTGATTAACAATTCTATAGCCGACATACTTTTATATCTCCATTATTTTCAACAGAAATTACATTGGGTTTAATTTTATTTTTTGGAAAATGTTTGAGTATTTAATGCTATGATAAAAGTTAAAATCTATATTATTTGATAAATTATAAATAAGTTTGTTTTAAATATATATCTTAAAGAAATAGCATAGGATTTGTTTTAATTAAAAATGATACGCAGTCTAGTTTTCGTCCACATCACAACCATTCTTTTAGAAATTACTGGTCTTTTGTCAGCTGGGAATTGAGGTAAAGCAATTGGTACTCATTGAGCAAGGCCTTGAATTCCTCTGTTTCGGCCAAACAGCGTTAACGTTTTTTTCAAAATTAATTTAAACTCTCGCTGATCAAAGATTTGTCCTTTGTGATGGTAAGTCTGATCTTTACATGTTAGATCTTCTTTATATCTTCTTGTTAGGCCTGTGTACTTTTTATCACAATCATTATAATTAATTTTATAGATCACCTATTTTTCATTGGTTAAAATTATTTCTTTCGAAGTCCTTAAAAACCCTATCAAAGCCTTTTGTTAAAATAGGATGATGTGGTATTGCTTATTTTCATTTCAACGAAAGTTTGCTTATTTTCAACTTTTTTAAACTATAGTAGAGTTTTTAAGATTAATTTTAAACTTTGTTCTTCGAACTCTTCTTCTCTAGCCTGTATCTATCCACTCTTGAATGTAGGCCTCTTCAAGTGCTTTCCATGTTTGTCTATCTAAGGCAGTTTGGAGCCAGTTTCTCCCTGCTATTCGTTGGATGTCGTCCCGCCACCGCGTTGGTGGTCTTCCCGCATTTCTTTTTGTGGCTCTTGGGCGCCATTGCATGATTTTCTTAGTCCATCTAGATGGGTCTTGCCTTGCAACGTGACCTGCCCATCTCCATTTTAGTTCGGCTACTCTTCTCATAACATCCGTTACCTTTGTCCTTTTTCGAATCTCATCGTTTCTAATGTGGTCTCTTAAGCTAGTTCCCAGCATGGCGCACTCCATGGCTCTCTGGGTTGTTCTGAGTCTTTCTGCGCTCCTCTTTGTCAGTGTCATCGTCTCGAGTCCATACGTTGTAACGGGTAATATGCAAGCCTCGTAGACTTTCCGCTTAAGATTAATTGGGATTTTAAAATGTATCCTAGTCTTCCGAATGCTGCCCAGCTAAGTCTTGTTCTCCGGGATATTTCGGCTGTTTGGTTTTGTTTTCCCAGTCTGACAGCGTGGCCCAGGTATATGTATTCCTCGACGTTTTCGAGAGCGTGGCCTTCTATAGTTATTACTGTTTGTTCGTTGGTCATTATTTTGGTTTTGTTTAGATTCATCTCGAGTCCGATTTGTTTTGATGTTTCTTGCAGTTCTTCCAACATATCTTTTAGCTCGTTGATGTCATCACTAATGACAACAATATCATCAGCAAATCGAAGGTGACTTAGTCGAGCTCCATCTACGTTGATACCTTTATTTCCCCATGGCAGCTTTTTAAACGAGCTTTCCAGTGCCATCGTGAAGAGCTTATGGGATATGGTATCTCCTTGGCGGACCCCCTTTTCTATCTTGATCTTATTTGTTGATGCTTCTTGGTCACTTGTAGTGTAGCGTTGTCGTAGATGTGTTTTATAAGTTTGGAGTATCTTGTGTCAATTCTTGCCTCGTCCATTGCGTTCAGGACAGCCCAGGTCTCGACAGAATCGAACGCCTTCTCGTAATCGACGAACGCCATGTGCAGAGTTATGTTATACTCGGAGCATTTCTCTATTAGAGTACGGACGGTTTGTAGATGGTCATTTGTACTAAATTCCTTCCTGAATCCTGCTTGCTCGACTGGTTGATAGAAGTCAAGTTTATTTGTCAGCCGGTTGGTCAAAACTTTTGTGAGAAGCTTGTACAAGTGTGAAAGAAGACTGATCAGTCGATAGTTTGCAATATTGGTGTTGTCCCCTTTTTTGAAGATTAAAACAACCTCAGCATTTTGCCAAGATTCCGGTATTTTCTCTTCGCTAATACATTTGTTTAAAAGGAGACAAAGGGCATGCTCAAGCGCTGCTCCTCCCATTTTTAGCATCTCAGCGGTAACGCGGTCTTCTCCAGGTGCTTTCCTATTTTTCATTTGTTTCAGGGCCTTTCTTAGTTCGCTTCTATTTAATTCTGGTATATCTTCGGATCCAACGTTCCGAATTTCTTGCCAGGCGATGTTTGGTTTAGGCAGGGTTGATGTACACAAGTCCTTGTAGAAGTCTTGAATGACATTTATTACACCTTGTCTATCTGTAACCGTTTCCCCATTTTTATTTTTTATTTTAAAAAGTGTTTTCCTTCCTCCAGACATATTTGACCTGAGTACTTTCATGTTTGAGTTTTTTTCAATAGCTCTTTCTATTAGCTGATTATTATGAGATCTTAGGTCTTTTCAACATTCTCTGTTTATTGTCCTACATATCTCCCTGTATTCATTTGAGCCTCTGGCAGTTCTTTTCCTTTGGTTTATTAGCTTCAGTGTGTTTGGGCTTAGTTTGGATGGTTTTTTTACTTTGTACTTACAGCAAATTTTCTTTGTTGCTACCTGGATACTGCTCGTTATGGTTGTTGATAGCTCGTCCAGTTCCATTTTCTTCAGGTAATTTAAGTTTTGCAGTTTGGCTTCTAGAATAGTTTAGTATTCGTCTACCTTTGACATCAATGTTTCAGTGGTTGGATAGTTTCCTTTTTGAACCATCTTTTTCCTTTCAGCTTTAGTGTTGATTAGCAATCTTGTTCGGACCAATCGGTGGTCGCTGCCTATATCAAAATAGTTTAAGACAGACGCATCTTGGCATATGTCTCGTCTGGTGGAAAATATATAGTCTATTTCGTTTTTTATTTGTCCATCCGGGCTTCTCCAAGTCCACTTTCTCTGGGGGGTTTTTTGTAAAAGGTGTTCAAACAGTATAGATTCTGGTGTTGGAACTAGCCTATCAATAATCCTATTGTCATAACCATGTACCCTAGCAATTGTTTTCATGTCTTTTTTTCTTTATCTAATAAACGGATTCTCAGGCCGACATTTACTAAGAATACTTTTTTTACAAGAAAAGATTGGATAATTATAATTTTTTACTAGAACTTTATTATACAGGGGTACAAAAAAGTTTTGGCATTTTTAACACATGCAATATACCACAGGTGGCGCTCTCTGCGAGGTATCGCAAATCGTGAACGGATTTCAATTTCTCGTTTCAAAAAACCCCCTCACACCAAATTTTAATTAAATATCTTATGAAACACTCGACTTATTAAAAAAATTTTGATAAGGTCGCATACCAGGGGACTCAAGCCATTTTCGGTGGGTCCACTTGCCCAGCAAATCCTTCATTGATGCGACCACTACGCATTTGGCGATACCAATTGATACCATTGGGGCCCATAGCACGCAGGTGGTCTTCTTGATTTTGGCATCTGCGTGATCGTATCAGGAAAGTTTGGAATCTAACTTGATTCCCAGAAATTGATTTGTCCTGAAGTATTGTAGCTGCACGCAACCTAGAGACTTAATAGACAATACGATTTGGGATCTGTAAAATTATTTTCTCCAGGTTTCGGAATGAAGACGAATTTTACTTCACGCCATAACTTTGGGACGTAGCCCTGAGCAAGGGAGGTCCTGAATAGTCTGACGATTTGGGGGGTTAGTACTTCTCACCCGTTTTGCTAAAGGCATGGTTTTAATCCATCTATGCCCGGAGATTTGACGAAAGGGCAATGACTTATATGCCCATTTCACCTTTCTCGTAGGTAATTATTCTTCTAGCAGTCTCGTACTCTAAACGAATCGAAGTCCGAGAACAGCTAGGAGGATCGCGAGATGAGTTAAAGTCTGGAAAGTCAGTGCGCAGAATGACCTCTAAGGACTAATCAATAATAACAGTTATTAAGTTGTTCTGTAAATCTATAGTGCATTTGCTTTTGTCAAACATGTTAACCAAACTTAAATTTAAAAAGTATTGGAATCTATTTTTTCATTTAACTCAAAACGGTTCATGCAGAGCTCAGCTGGAAAAAAAAGACAGGCAATTATCTATAGCTGTAGCCTCAAGTTGTTCAGAATATGAATTATTGTATTAAAAAATATTTTGTAACAAGCAAAGTTTTATTATTTGAATTGTTTTTTGGATATTATTGAAACCGTTTTATCAAAAGTTTATTCAGATATTCCGATGTTTATGAAAGTATTATGAACAACTTGAGGGTACAGACACGGGTAATTGCCTTTTCCCCTACCTAGCGGAGCTCTTCATGAACTTTCTCGATACATCGTTTGGTCTAATTTTTTCTAAGTAGAAACAGATTTAATAAAGAAAAAAAAAATTAAAGCAAACTTTATCGCATTTCAAAAAGAGGAAAATAAGCTAAATTTCATTGTACTATTATATAATCTTATCTTGACAAAAGGTTTTGATAGTGTTTTTAATGACTTAGGTCTAAGAGTGACCTTTTAGCAAGCGCAAAAAATTACATAAACAGCAATGAAGAGTTCGAGATCTATGCGATTAATTATGACGACTATGATAAGAAATACATAGGGCAAACAAGAAGGTTGTAAATATATTACTTAAAATTGTTGATATATTACTTAAAAGGTTGTAAATGTCAAGTAATGTGAGATTTAAAGAATATATGCCTCATGTGAAATATGGAAGAGTTGGAAAGTCAAGTTTTGATTGAACATGTTTTAAATACTGGCCACTTAGGATTCGACAACCAAAAATTACTTAAGCTAGTGAACAAAATTCGAAACTTAGATACGTACGAAAGTTTAGCAATATTAAAAAATAGAAAAGCTATTCTTAATAGGAACTAAAAGCTATTCTTAATCCCACTAGACCATATAGTCAATTTTATAGCTTAGTTAGTGTTTAAACTTTGTTCAGGCCTGTTTGGGTTTTTGGCTTTGTTAGATACATCTTTAGTATATAAGACCACTTGTAAGTAACTGCGACTGGAGTACTAGGCTGCTACAATTTTTTTACTATAATTGCACACGTTTGTGAATATTAAATATGTTTCCAAATATTTTTTAAGAAAAGAAAATTAGGAGTTGTTCTAGGTGATAAAATAACATTTTGAGTACAAAAAGAAAAGCAAAATTAGCGATGTAGTAATATATCTTCGCTTGTTTTATGAAATAATAGAAAAAATTATGAAATAAAATATTTTAATAGTTATTAATTTATTAAATCAATGATTTTCGTACATGTATAATAAAAACTATTAAAATAAAAAATTATTTGCTGGCTCCTTAATTTTGGCAAGAGTTCATAAGTTAAGAAGATATTATCTAACAATATTTTTATCGACATATACCACTTAGATTGGATGGATAGCTAGTATTGGCTATTTTGACTTCTGAATTATGTTTTAAAAGCTATCTGAAGCAACTTTTTTTTAAATACACATCAGTTAAGTACCTCACGTTAGTACACATTTTTATTCGGAAAAAGTGTTGTGAAAAAGTTTTATAATTAACATATTTCCACGAGCATGACAAAGAAAAAAAACATTAAAGCAGAACATCTATCCCTCTATTAGAAAACATTTATTATATAAAAAAAGAGGACGCGATGGTACACACCTCGGTCTTTTTAATATTATAACGAGAGTGTATTTAAGTTGGTTAAGGAGTGCCTCGTATCAAACTACTCCAGATGACGCCGGACGAAATCTTGGAAAGATAATTACGGCAGAAACCATATTTGCTTTATACCTCTTTAGGTCTCCTGGAAACTTTGGGGAATAAGGAAAGGGGTGCAACTAGCAAGTGGGTATATAGCAGAACATTTTTACGACCTGGTTTTCTTGATCTAGTTAATATATCCTATATTAGAATCATACGTAATGATACAAAATGAGTAAATTAAAAAATTTGTAGGCATAATAATGTTGCATCTAGTAAGTGGAGTTATAATTGTTTGGTCATTATCTATTGTCAATATTTTGGTGATTTCATAACATGTTTCTTCTTACTTTGTTAAACGGTTTAATAGACGGCTCGATATTTATTTCGGCTTCTTTTGTTCACTAGGGGATTAATTAGATAAATGTTCACATTCGAATAAAAATAAAAAAAACATGGATAACGGATTAGACGAGAAAATCTAGCAAAAATTTAAAATATTTACACCGACGACGGCGTGTGATCTCAGAATTGGAGACTACGTATAGAAGTGAAAGTGCCAGGCATAAATTATTAATTAATCATAATAAAAAACAATTTTATCACCATAAAATAACAAACTGCGAAAATTCTAGTAAGACAATGTAGTCTATCGTGTCTGAGCTAAATAACAATAAAAAAATATATATTTTTTTGAATGTAATATAGAGAATAACGGCTTATTAATTATAAATCCTATAGAAGTAGCTAAGTATTCTTGCCATCATCAGACTTGAGTTACTTAACACATACACAAATTCTAAACAATAACCCTATTGTAACTTTCTTTTCAAAATATATTTCATCTAATATCCAGAATATTTCTATTGTATGGTTTTTATAAATGTTATAAAAAATAAAATGAAAAATAAAAAGTCTGGAGGACCTGATGAAATTCTGTTATCTGTATTTAAAAATACCGCGGAGGCTTGCATCAGACCATTAACATATCTCATTAATATGTCATTCGAAAAGGGAATATTTCCAAACTCATTAAAAAATTGTAAGGTTATTTCTGGAGGATCATCTGATTTGAGAATTTTAGGCCAGTTGTTTTAACTTCCTGTTTTTCCAAAATACTGAAATATGCAATGCTTGATATGCTTGATAGCTTATCTAATAAAAAACAAAATATTTTCGGAAAGACAACCTGGTTTTCTGTTGGATAGATACTTCGTCTGCCATTTTGTCGTTTTTATCTAAGGTTATCAATGCACTTGAGGAAGGTGAGCGCCCTGTGGGGAACTTTTGCGACATAAAGAGGGCGTTTGACTGTGTCAGCCATGATGCTTTGTTGTGCAAGATGAAATCATACGGCATTAGAGGTGTCGTCTTAAATTAATTCGCCTTATTTTTAGTATATCGGACACAATACGTGGAAATAAGGAAGAAATGAATTCATATTATTCAAACATATTCACACTAATTTGAGAATACTTCAAAATTCGGTGCTC
This sequence comes from Anthonomus grandis grandis, assembly GCF_022605725.1. Lineage (NCBI taxonomy): Eukaryota > Metazoa > Arthropoda > Insecta > Coleoptera > Curculionidae > Anthonomus > Anthonomus grandis. Next base: position 14,769,583 of record NC_065567.1, read on the forward strand.
GGGTCTGTGTTTTTTTTTGTTTTTTTTTTTTTATTCATTAAACGGGAAACCCCCATTATAAAAAAAATAAATTATAAAATACAGTTATGTCAATAATTAATAATCCTTACTTAAACTATTAAGAGTTTAAGTACTTAACTAAAAAAAAAGACTCTAAAGTAAATAAACAAAAAAAAAATATCTTTGTATTAACTAATAGATTAGGAACATAAATTCTCACTTGGTTTACCCATCAAACAACATATTAATTAAAAATATTAATTGAACAATACTAAGTATTCAAAATTTTCATTAAACTACCCTTAATAGACCCATATAAATTGCCAAAAACATCTAGCCTCTCCTCCCTATCCAAAAAATCTAGAGATCTCACCAAAAAAGAGTTTTTACTATAATTGGTTTTATGGAACCCAATATGAAATAAATTATTTTGTCTAAGTGTTCTCTGAGGAATAGAAAATTTAACCTGGGAAAGTAAATCCGGACAGGATATAATACCATTCAACAACTTATAGATAAAACAGATGTCAAACATTGTTCTTCTTTTATCCAAAGACAAAACTTTAACATAATTCAATATTTGGAAATAATCATGATTAGCAATAAGATCCAAATTAAACATGTAGTTATAATATCTTAAAAATTTGTTTTACACACTCTCCAGTAATAACTTATAGACATTATACTGGGGAGTCCAGATATACTCAAGCTGTGATCGTACCAATCCCACATATACAAATTTGACAGCCTGCAATGATAACCCATCACAATTTCTAAGCGTAAAACCCAACATTCTATTAGCTTTTACTACTATTTGGTCTATATGATTGCAGAAGTTTAATTTCGTGTCAAACAGTATTCCTAAATCCTTAGCAACATCCTTTAATTGAAGTTTCTGGCCGTTAATTGTGTAAAATGATGGTATCCTACTTTTTTTCCTATGAAATGAAATTTGGAAGCATTTATTAATATTCAAATAGAACAAATTATTTTGGCACCACAGAGAAAGGCCATCAAGATCCCTCTGTAAGAGGCTGATATCAAGTTCATTCATAATAACCAAGAAAAGTTTGAGGTCATCAGCAAACATTAAAAATTCACAATACTCCAAGACATCCCTAAGGTCATTAACAAACAAACTAAATAGCAAAGGAGAGCAGTGTCCGCCTTGTGGCACTCCAGAACAAACTTCAATCACCCTAGATATAAAATTACCAAGTTTAATCACTTGCTTTCTATCACTAAGAAAGCTAAGCAACCATTTTAGCAATCTATCAGAAAAACCTACATTTCTCAATTTTTCAATTAATAACAAATGATTTGCCTTGGAGAAGTATATACAGCATCAATTTGATACCCCCTCTCCAAGGCATCTGACAACTTGTTGTGGTATATGAGTAAATTTGTAAGAGTGGACCGACCACCTCTAAAACCATGCTGTTCCTCAACAATAATTTCTCTACATTGCCAATTTAAATGGGCAAACATAAGGCTGTCAAAAACCTTGGGGATGGACGACACTATGGACACACTACGATAATTACTGACATCATCCTTCGACCCTGATTTAAAAATAGGAGAAATATAACCTTCCTTCCATATGTCTGGAAATGTTCCAGAAATAAGAGACAAGTTAAAAAGTTTACATAGTGGCTGTGATAGTGCATATCGACAGTTTTTTAAAAGAATATTGGGGATTCCATCTGGACCAATCATTAACTTATTAGGCAAAGCCCCCAGCCTATCAAACACCTCAGCCAGACTTATGACAGGACAGACATATTAATCTGGCTAAAAGACTTTTCAGGTGGGGTTGTGTTTGCATTTGAATAGACCGCAGAAAAGTGAGTAGCGAATAAATCAACAATCTGCTGACCATCAGTTGCAACACTATTATCTAAAAACATTTCCCTTGGTACAATGTTAGATGCTCTTTTCTTATTAACGAACTTGAATTTTTCGGTATACTAGTCAAGTTCTCATTCAAAGTAGCAAGATAATTTCTGTAGCACTCTTGACTTAACCTTTTACACTGAGCTCTCAGAACGGTTAATTCAAGATAATCTCTTTCATCATGGGATAGTTGGTATTTTTTATGCTTACTTTTTTTGAGAAATACCAATATTCTTAATTCGGTAAAAAAATATGGAGGAAAGCTAGATGTCTTATTTTTTTTTTGAGGCACAAAACATTGTATACCAAAATTTAAAATGTTATAGAACTCTGACACCATAATGTTAATATCGCTATCATTAAAAATAGTATCCCAATTTATAGAAAAAAAATAATCATTTAAACCCTGATAGTTCCCATTTTTAAAATCAAAATAAAATTCCTCAACTTTAAGTGAATCCAACATTACATTGTTGTCTACTCTAAAATTACAGGTATAAGAAATATGATGAATTGAGTCATAAAAAAGTGGATCTGGAGACTTAAAACATTTCATGGCGCTATCGTTGGTAAACAGAAGATCCAGGAACACATCCCTGCTATTTGGCATATCAATCATTTGGTACATATTAAAAAAACCATATATTTGTGCTAGAAACACGGCTGGTGAATTTGTTGGACAGTCTACTTGGACCCCATTATGAGCATTTGACCAATGGACCCCTGGCAAATTGAAGTCACCCGTCATGTAAAACTTAGTGCTAGGATACAAAGAACAGATTTCTTCAATTGTGATGCAGTGATCACTATAGATATCATCAGAGGACCCTGGGGGAATATATACACCGCCAACACCAAAACTTGATTCTGAACATTTACATAATAAAAACAGCTATTCAAAGTGAGATTCTGTCTTTTTAATGATTGAAGCTTGTATGTGATTTTTTACCAGTATTAGCACTCCACCACCTCTACTTTTTGATGTAATCTGTACATATCTATTAGCACGAAATATACTGTAATTACAGCAACTAAGTTCTCCCGAAAGAATGTCCTCATTCAACCAACTATCCCTAATAACAATAATATCATAACTTGAACAATCCAACATTAAGTTCAACTCAGCAATTTTGGTACGAAGCCTTCCCACATTCTGGTAATACATTTGTAATGGGGTATTGGCTAGTTTTTTCTCGTGTTACGTGTGTTATCTCTCAGGCTGTCTTTCCTTACAACCTTGGGACATCTATTAATGTACCTAATGATGTAACTATCATTTTCTTCGGCATTCCTCTCTTGCAGCTCAGTTTTTACCTTCCTAAACTGGTCTCTTTGCATCATTGTCTGATCTAGATTAATGCTGTACTTAGTCCCCGACAATTTTTTCCTAACTTTTAATACCTCTTTAACAAAAGCCTGTTCAGTACAGACCACTTTTAATGGCCTGCATGAGCCTGTCTTTTTAGTACCAATTTTAAGAACTTTTTCAACTTTATCGAGTCCTCGATCCACCTTCATCAGCTTAAAGACATCTTGTAATGTTTTCCTGTCATCTTCGATTCTATCAGTTAAATCGGTTCGATTAGACTCATTTGCACCATAAATTAATAAATTTCTAGATCTAGTTGATCTTTCCTGCATCTCGTTGAATAACTGCTCGGTAACCAACTCAGCAGATTCATGCTTACACTTCTGATTTTTTACTGATTCCAGCTTCCTTTTTATAACTTCAATTTCTTTCTTTAGCTCTCCCACTTGTCTTAAAAGGACGGGGGCTCTTTTAAATGCTTCTCTGCATGGTTTACAGAAATACATCATAGTTCGTTTCTGAATGACAACAGCCCTTAGCTCTGATGCATTTAACCCTGTGCACCCTTCCGTGTTGTGCATAGCTATGTGGCAGCTGTCACAAACCACTATTTTAGATCCATCTGGTATGGATTCATTGCAAGTGTTGCATAAATTGACCATATTTCCTATATTTGTAAATTTATTGCCTACAGATTTACTGTATAGTCGTTACTATATACGCGGATAATACATCAGCCCTCGTTCGACAACAAAGTACAGAAAATATGCACATTACTGCGGGAAAAGCATTGCACGAGCTAAATAACTGGTTTACTCTAAATGAACTTTTTCTTAATACCAAGAAAAGAAATCATATGTTTTTTTGCACTCATCAGGGTCTATTAAATCTTGATTTTGACATGCATTTAAGCAATAATAGTAGTTTCTTGCAACGTCAACAAACAATAAAGTTTCTTGGCTTGGAAATTTCTTGGGAGGCACATTGCAATGATTTGGCATTAAAATTTGGTAGCCTTTGTTATGCCATAAGAAATGTTAGGTCTTTATGGATAAAAACCAGTTAGTTTGTGTATACTATGCGATAATCCACTCTAGGGTTCTATACGGGATCTAGTTTTAGGGTTTTTCAGCGTATGCGTGTGATGTATTTATTGGTTAAAAACAAGTTATTAGATGTAAGGCGGGAGGACCCCCTAAAACTTCCTGTCGATCGCTTTTTAATCACTTTGAGATTTCAACTGTTCCGTGTATGTATATATTTCAAGAGTGTTGATTTGTTTTTAAAAATCTTAATTTATTTTTGACAAATGGTTTTTTTCATAAGTATCCAACTAGACTAAGAAATGATTTATCTTTGTTGCGTACTAGATTAACTGCTTGGAAAAACTTTATTCTGAAAATATGCCCAAAAGTATTTAATAAATTGTCAAATGACATAAAAAATTTCAATAGTTTGTCCACATTTAAAAAGAAATTGAAAGCTTTTTTAGTTTGGAAGTGTTACTATGATATTAAGATTTACCTTTCGGAGTAATAACTAGCTGTAACGTATACACGTTCGGCGGTTGAAAAATTTCGAATATGATTTTTGCGTAATGTGTAAGAAGGAGACGGAGTAGAGCGAGAACAAACTTGGCTCCACCCTGGGCGGCTATCGCGTCATCGTTGCGCTTATCAGTCCGGTTAAAGTTCGGTTGCAATTCCTCCCATACCTATGTACGTGTTAGCCGATCATGTTTACAATTTATTTCAACCTTTGGTACGATGACGGATACAGTAATAAAATAAAAATGGTTTTCACTGTTGATCAAAAGATTAATATCATTAAAAAATGGTATTGTCATGCGGATAGTGCAGAAGAAGTTGTCGGCCGTTTTATATTTGCATATCCTGATCAGCAAGTACCTACTGCTAAATCAATTTATAATATCTGGTATAAGTTTGAGCAGTCGGGATGTGTAAATCGGTGTGCAAAATGTTCTAGTGGCGATCAGGAACCTCGTCGAACATCTGACGCTAGGATTGAAAAGGAGGTCAAGGTGTGTGCTTTTGTGGAAGTAAGTTAACCTTGTTCTAGCTCCCAAATTTCTGAAGAATTTGATATTCCAAGTCGTACAGTACGTGATATTTTGAAAAGAAATAAGTACAAAACCTATAAAATTAAAAATACTCAAGAAATTTTTCCAGAAGACCAAATAAAACGCTTGGAGTTTTGTGAAACCTTAAGAGAAAAAATTGATCAAAATGACGACTTCACAAGTAATATTTTATTTACAGACGAGTCATCTTTTTCTCTTCTAGGTCGACATAATTCTTCAGTCGTGAGATATTGGTCTCGGGAAAATCTACATTTGAGTGTACCATTACGAACTCAATACCCGCAAAAGGTAAATGTTTGGGCTGGTATTTTAGCCAATCACATTGTAGGGCCTTTTTTATTAATGGTACCTTAAACTCTGAGAGATATTTATTTTTATTGCAACAAAATATTATACCCGCTGTACGAAAGATGGATGTTAATTTTGAGGAAATTTGGTTTCAACAAGACGGATGTCCCGCTCACAACGCTAGACAAGTGCAGGACTATTTAACAAACACTTTTCCTGAACGGCTTATTTCCACAAGAGGTACCATACCGACATGAAAGAGCCGTTAATTTGGACGAATTGCGACTTAGAATTATTAATATTTCTAGGTCCATTACACCTGAAATGTTAGCCAATGTACGTAGAGAATTTTACGACAGGTTGGGATACTGTGAAGCCCAACAAGGAGGTGTATTTGAACACCTTATTAAATAATCCATTTAATTAGAATTATTATTTTGTTTAAGAGTTATTTTTTATTTCATTTTAGAATATTGTATTTAGTTTTCACCAAAGGTTTTTAGGATTTGAGCATATTAAAGTTGTTTTTTTGACTTGGGATTATGAGCACGTTAAAAAACAACATAAATTTTTATCTTTCGTGTGCACGTAAAATTCCAATACTTGATTCGAGGCTAACCTACCCATCTCCAAGCGCTTGCTAAACATCACCGCGAGCAAGAAGTCGAAATTAAATTCACATTGCGAGCGGTACGGAGAATCGGCATCGCTATCGGTGGGAGGTTACCGATGCAGTCGTTTTCTGTCTACTCTCTATCTATTAGGTCTAAAGCCAGCCCCAGACGATGTGTGTATTCGGCGAATGTACCTTCGTACTGCGGCTTCGGCTACCCTCCCACACGCTGCGGCATTCGGGATATATTCCACATCGCATCTTTATTGGCAAACGTTCGCCACAGGGCCTCTGAATGAAAACAAAATAGGCAAATAAGTGTGCGTAGCTAAGCACACCGTCTGGGAGCTAACGCGAATGAGCGCGACCTCCTTTGATACGTGCCCTAAAACCGACAGCAGTTCGGATAGCGGCCGAATGCCGAATGATACACGCACTTGACTTCCCACACGCTCCGCGAAATACCGCGTATGCCGAACGTTCGCCACATACACACATCGTCTGGGGTCGGCTTAATACATTAAAACTCAATCCGTAAGATTCAACTTGCCAAACGTGTATATTTATTTCTGTTACTGTTTTATATGCTTAATGTTTTTGAGTATGTAAACTAGGTTTGGTGATTATGGTGATTAGATAATAGTGTAAATTTAGTTATATAATGTTTGAAATTTTGGCTTCTTTGAACATGGAGGAATTCCATACACTGTATTGTGTCAATTTTGGATAACTTAGATTTAAATTTGAATAGATGCAAAAAATACATTTCAATACTTTCCATGAGTTTGATGAATGATGTGTTTGCCGTGTTCGACAAAAGCAAATTCATTAAGCATATTGATAATTTTGTTAAACAACTCAATAACTGTTTGCCATCTATTAAATTTACCTTTGAAAAACAAATAATCAACTTCAATTCTTAGATATTCTTGCCATCAAAAATAATAATCAGTTACCATTTGATATTTCTGGAAAAGAAACGATTACTTTTGTATGCATAACTGGTGACTCTAAACATTGTTTTCAACATAAAATGGCTAGCATGCATTTCTTGGTACATCGTTTGGTCTCATTTCCTCTAAGCAATAACAGATTTAATAAAGAAAAAGCAACAATAAAAACAATTGCTAGGATCAATGGTAAAGACGATAAGATTATTAAGCTGATTGGAAAACATAGGTTTAAAGTTAATCTTAAAAACTCTACCACATTTCAAAAAGATCAAAATAAATAAACTTTCGTTGCATGACTATATGATCCATGACGAGAGGCTTTAATAGGGATTTAAAAGATTTAGGTCTAGAATCGTCTATAAAAGTTCGGCCAAGTTACGAAATCTTCTAGGAAACTCAAGAGATAAAACAAAAACCAATGAAAAGTCTGGGATCTATGAGATTAATTGCAACGATTGTGATAAAAAGTACATAGGACAAACCAGAAGATCAATTAATCTCAGATTTAAAGAGCATGTGAAATATGGAAGAATTGAAAAGTCAAGTTTGGCTGAACATGTTTTAAATGCTGGTCACTTTGTAGGGATGTATAACTTAAAATTACTTAAACCAGTTATTAATAATAGAAAATTAGATGCATACTAAAGTTTAACAATAGTCAAAAAGCAAAAGAACATTTTTAATAGGGATAAAGGTCCAATCCCTTATAATCAATTATATAGATTAATTAGTATTTATGATTTGTTCGGTCATGCTAGAACATTTTCCGCTCTATTAGTCACATCATTAGTATAAAATGCCATTTGTAAGTAGTTTTAATCTTCTCCCGAAGATGCTCACATTGTTAATGAAACACCTATCAAGAGTAAAAAAAGAGTTTTGGTTAGTGGGAAAACTGTCTTTGGAAATTTTATATATTAACCTGTTTAGAACCTTTTGTCTAATGGTTTTCTAAATTTTTTATTTCTCGGTCATACTATTTTCTTCCAATTTCATTTTTACCTTCAGATCCAAATTATTTTATCTATAGACCTATTTAATAATAGAATTAATTAATTTTTAGTTAAATTATTAAAGAGAAATAGTTAGATATTGACAAATGATATTAATTAAACTCTTATTGAATTATATGCAAAGACTTTCTGTGTCAAAAGCTTTTAATATGCTTTGAGATATTTAGGGATCTATTATGTTGCTTATGATATCATTTTATACAGGTACTTGTTACCTTAGGGCCCTGATGAAGCAATAAAATTATTGCGAAACGTTGGCCAGTACATAAAGTGACGTTTATTTTTATTCCTTCGATCCCATCCCACAACTAAACTCAAGATTTCAAACCTATAGGATCGCAACTAGAATTTATTATTATACAGGTACTGTCCTTAATTAGGCATATTATTATAATTAAATGAATTTTGGAAAGAGCTGAGAACCAAAACGCTAATTAAATGGGTTGGTTCGAATTTACCTAAATAAGTATATATCTCATTGTTAATACTATCGCATATGGATAATGATAACACACTACTTAAAAAAAAATCCTTTATCCGCAAAAGTAGGAAGATATTTAAATTTATCGTTTTTTTGTAAAACATTTTTTATTTTTATTATTTATTTAAAAAAATCACTATTTTACTTAAAGGCGTCATGCATATCAAGCTCATATTGAATGAAAGTTTAAGTCCTACTTGCTCACAAAATATTGATAATAAGACCCTGATGGTTGCCAATATACACATCCAATACATTTCTTTTCTCCTGGCTCCTACTCTTTCTCTAAAAAAAATTTTAACGTTTCTTTACAGGGAGTTTTGTTTGCTAAACTAATATAGTATAATGATAGGCGATGCCTATGAAATGACCATAATAGTAACTAAAGTTTTTTTTGGATTTTTCTAACTTGAAAGTCCTAAGATATTGAAACATAATTTATACTTTTATATGATTTGGATTAATTATTAGAGGTGGTCTTTTTAAATCACAACATTTTTTTATAACTCTGGCGACTTTGTTAGAGCTATATAAAGCTGCACTTTGTGGCCGCTAGCTTTCTTTATACCAAACAATAAAAGAAATAGTGGGAAATAGACAACAGAGATTTTACTTCTTAAGCCTTTTTCATTAAACGTTCCTTTTAAGCTAAGAAAGGTGGAAATATAAAATTAAAATTGCTACATAAAATCTAAATTAATATCTTAAAAAATATTAATTAACGGCATTTATATAATAATGAAAAACTGTATTTTTTCCTCCTGTCGCTATGATTGCCAATTTTATCATATCTAAAATAACATATCATGTTTGAGCTACAAAACTACATCATCATAGTAATAACATCAGTATTTTAAGACCTATCAATATTTTTTGCCCTTTTCTAATGATTTTTTGTGCAGACTGTAAATATTGATATCAATTTTAATCGGTACACTCGATTTTTTAATAAAATTTTGTATTTGAATTATTATGCATGTACCGAATTGTGGGTGAAACAGTTATTTCGCTTTTAAAAATGAACCAAGGCATATTCTGACATAAAGCAAAATAATGTTTTATCTGAAGATGTCTACTTTCGATGTAAGTAGAAACAAGTAAATTAACATGATATATTTTACTTATTGTAACCAAATTTGTTTCATTAATCTAATTTCTGCCTTAATTACTCGGTTAAGAGTTAAGTTTTGAACTTGAGGTAATTTTTAGACGGAACAATATTTCTTAAAACGTAATTGTGTATTGTTTGCCTAAAAAGTTCCTTAGGAGATTGAGAAAGTTGTTTAATTAATGATTCATCACTTAGTATAATCTTTGGTAGGTTGTTTCCTCATTAAAAGCCGGTACAAAAATTATAACTTTCTTGGCAAAGAAATATCATTAAATAATTGAGAAATATTACAATGAACGGTAAAAATATGGAAAAAATTTAATAAAAAAAAACGAAAAAACGCTTGCACATGTCGATTAACATTTTTGGTTGCGCATTCTTTTGAACAAATAGGATTTTACATATAGGGTGTCTCATGTAGCCGTGGTTGATATCAACTTTCTTACTTTTAATGAAATTCCCTATATGTGATTAAATTTTTGGATTGCACAAAATTATAAATATTTGGATGATCACATGCCATACTTTTATTTAAGTGTTTCTAAGATACGCCATTTTGAAAATTGCTGTTTTTATGAATTTGAAAGTCTCTAAAACTTATTCTACTAAATATAGAAAAAAACGGATTTCACTTTTCTGTTCTTACTTTTTAATTCCTTTTTTTTTTAAAACAAATAACCTAAAGTATATGTCAAAAAATATGGAACACTTAAAATTGTTTAAGTATCTAATAAAAAATAAGCAGTACTTGAGTTATAAAAGGTATATTGTCATAGTAAGTATATTGTCAAATATGAGTTGTATCACTGCGTATTTAAAGTAAATATGGTTCTTTTAAATGAGACTCAACGAATTGAAATTTCAATTTTTATTGGATATGGAGGTAAACAAAGAACGCAAGAAGAAGTTTGTAATTTGTTTAACGCAAAATATCCGGAAAGAACCATTGCAAGTAGTACAGTAAGTAAAATTAAAAGAAAATTTAGAGAAATAGTGACAGTGAAAAGTCGTATACGGCCAGGTCGTCCGAAAATTAATGAAAATGCAAGAATTAATATTTTCTTAAAAGTGGAAGATTTCGTCTTCTGAAGTAGCCTCAAGTGATGCTGTTAGCCAACGAACAACATTGCGTATATTGAAGACAGAAAAATATCATCAATACAAACTTAGATTACTTCATGAGTTAATTGATGATGAACCTAATCGCAGACTAGAATTTTCTAAAAATTTGATGGAATATTGCAACATAAATCCAATAATCTTCTTTAAATCCAAATCAGCTTAATATGCCAAATCTATTTGGTTTTAACAGGATGGTGCCCTACCTCAGACACGCAAATATTTGAATGATGTATTTCCCGGATAGTGAATTGGTAGGAGGGGTCCTACGTATTGGTCTGCAAGATCTCCAGATCTCACCCCTGGTTTTTTTTCTTTGAAAGTATTTAAAATCAAAAGTTTATAAAGAGAAACCGCGTGATTTAGATGATCTACAATTTAAAATTAGATATGAAATTAGTCACATTAACAAAAATACTCTTAGCAATGTTTTGGATGAGAAGCGTTTTTCTAAGAAGTTAATGGCGGGCATTTTAAACACTTAATAATTAACACAAAATAATTAAAATATTTAATTCGTTGGGTTACATTTATAAATTTATGTACATTGATTTTTTTGACATATATTATATTTTTTATGTATTCAGAAAAAAGGAAATAAAAAGTATGAATAGAAAAATGAAATTCGTTTTCTTCTATTGTTGTAAGTTTGAGTTCATAAAAACAGCAATTTTCAAAACTGCGTATCTTAGAAACAGTTGAACAAAAGTATGGCATGTAATCAGAATGTTTATAATTTTGTGTAGAATCCAGAAATGAATCCATTATATACATGGTGTTCTATTAAAAAGTTGGTATTGACCGCGGCTACATGAGACGCCTTACAAATAGTATACAATATACAACCAGTATACAAACCAAAATTATTAATCGACGTGCGCGAGCGTTTTTTCGAACATGCCCTCGATTTCTGTATATTTTTTAATTAGTGTTTTAAGTTACAATATTTCTTTGAAAGTCAGTATTTTGCTTTAAAGAATTGTTAAGCCATTTCAATTATTTTCTAGTAAATTCCTGCTGAATATTTTATTTGATATAAACCTTTAAACCATGAATAATGGAGTTTTTTTAATTAAATAAAGGGTTTATACTGTAAGTGTAAAAATTATGTTTGAAGCTAATGAACACAAGGTTCATTTAACAGCAAAAAATTATTATTAATTTATTTGTTTTATTAAAATAATATCTAATACTAGTGGCCAATTGGCATCTAATAACTTAAGTTTTTAGTTAACTTAGGTTAAGGTGTAAATAGTACGACTATTATCTGAATATAATGTCAGTTAAGTGACAGTAATATAAAATTTAACAGTAATCTTTAACAGTATTATCAAAAAAAATATCAGAGTGGTATCTATAATGTCCAAAATTTAGACTAGCTCGTTGACCAAAATAATTCAGCAAATCAACAGACTGGAAGTTTAATACATAACAAGGATGATCTCTTTAGCCAGTAGTCGTCGACATTTAGATAAAACCTGTATAGGTATTAAATAAGGACCGAATTTCATGACATTTTAATAACTTAGTATTAGGGCTATCACCATCTCCCTCTGCTCACCAGCAGGACAAAAAACGACATTTTGATATTATGGTTTCAATCATTTACTTATTTTCATATTTTTATTCAATTTAACCATTTTATATATGTAAGCGGATTTCTTAAAAAACATCTCCATATCGCCAGAGAGCTGATCCAGCAGAATTGCCGAGCACGGCAAGAGGCGGGAAATGCGAGGCGGTACTTCTCAGTCCCCGGCCTGACGCGCTCGGGAGAATCAAATAAGTTAAATTGTCAAATTAAAAGTTGGTTTTGTGAATTTAATGACTTTTATTTAAAGGTATCAACCCCAAAATATTACTACTGTTTACGTCAGAAGGGGGATAAAAGAACGGATTAATTACTGTGTACAGTTTAGTGTTAAATCGAACATTATAAAAGTCAATAAAAACTAAGTTGTGGTGCGAAGTGTGAAATGGCGGAAGGCAGCGAATCTGTGTCCTTTCGGCAAAATGAATGTGATAGTTCTGAGGAGGAGTCATCTGCAGGTTCCTCTGCACCCTCAAGAAAACTTTTAGTTTTAATTAGTTTAATTGCTGCCCAATAGCAACAGCTTGCTGAGTTGGCGCGTCAATCTAAGTTGGCAACGTCGACACAGCCAACGCCCAGTGTTTCGGACAGACGCATCAACACGCACGCTCCTGCCGTCGATACGTCATTTCGGGTTTCAAACTTTAACCCAAATGAGTTGTATGATAAACAAACATTACAGGAATTCCAACGACGCCGTTTTGCCAAGAAGTGCTTAGTAACCCAAATACCGATCCAGTCTATAAAGTCGTTGACAATATGATTGTAACCAAAACAAATCCTCCTAAGTGCTTCGTGCCCATGGCCGCGCGTTTGCTTACGATGCGTTTATACCATGACCTATCCTCTCATATTGGTTGGGACAAGTTTAAGTTTAAAGAACAAGTTTAAAGAAAATACGAGAACATTTGTTTTGGCCTAGTATGGGCAAGTGTTTAAAAAAATATATTAGGAATTGTAGAGCATGCGTACTGGGGAAATCACACACTGGCCCCCGACATGAACTTTGGCAGCATGGGGAAAAACCAAATGATATACTAGAATCATGGCATATTGATCATGCTGGCCCGTTAGTTAATTCAAATGGTTGCACACAAATCCTAGTAATAATACATGCATTTTCAAAGTTATGTCGATTACAACCAATTCCTAAGAAAACATCAGAGTATTCAACACGTGCCTTACTGCCAGTTTTTGAAGAATTAGGAAAACCTCAACGCATTATTGCTGCCAGAGCTGCTGCTTTTACTTCAACAATTTTCAAAAATTTCTTAAATGACCAAAAAATTGAACTCTACCACATTGCAACCGGCGTACCTAGAGGAAATGACCAAGTCGAGCGTGTTATGAGAATAGTGTTTAATTTATTAAGAGCCAGTCTTACCAATAAAAATTATAACACTTGGACTACCGCAATAGCAGCAATAGAGGATAATTTAAATGCAACAGTCCATATAGTGACAGGCTGCGCTCCTTGCGTTCTTCATTTTGGTCAAAATCCTCGATTAAGGTCAACACAGCAACTTTTAAAAGATATTTCATGTAATGATTTTGTCGACGCAGACAAGGCTGTTTCCGACGCCAGGCTTCGGATGCGAGAAAATGCACGTAAACAAGCCCTGCATTTTAATGCGTCTCGATACTCTGCCAAATTGTTTACTGTGGGAGATGTAGTGGCTATTGAAGACTCACAGCTGGCTGGCGGAGGAAAGTTAAAACCAAAATTTAGAGGTCCTTTTGCAGTCAAAAAGGTACTACCCAATGAAAGATATGTCTTGCAGAGAAATGGTTAGCGGACCACTGTAGCTGCGCATGATCAACTAAGACCATGGCCTTCAGAGGATTAAAATTAAATGTGAGTATTTCAGAAAAATTATTTTTTTAAATGTTTCAACAACTAAATTGTTTTTGTGGATCTACCAATAAAAAAAAGAAAAAAAGGGAATCTGGAGGTAGTGGCAACTCCACTATGCTCGAAAGGTAGCAACTCCGCCTGTGGTAAAAACAAAATTGAGGTAGTGGCAACTCCACTATGCTTGAAAGGTGGCAACTCCGCCTGTGCTAAAAAAAAATAAAAGAAAAAGAAAGAATCTAGAGGTAGTGAGTGGCAACTTCACTACGCTCGAAGGGTGGCAACTCCGCCCTGGTAAAAAAAAAAAAAAAAAAAAAAACTCATCTAAATCTAAATGGGCAATGATTAATGACATTTTTACAAAAATATTATTGTTTAAAAGAAAATTCATAACAAGAGATCTGTTGGTTGTTTTCTTTATTTCAGTTATTGTTTGACGGCGCGAGAACAGGATGGCCGTGTAAGCGGATTTCTTAAAAAACATCTCCAGATCGCCAGAGAGCTGATCCAGCAGAATTGCCGAGCACGGCAAGAGGCGGGAAATGCGAGGCGGTACTTTTCAGTCCCCGGCCTGACGCGCTCGCGAGAATTAAATAAGTTGAATTGTCAAGTTGGCAAATTAAAAGTTGGTTTTGTGAATTTAATGACCTTTATTTAAGGGTATCAACCCCAAAATATTGCTAGTGTTTACATATATAAAAATTGCAGTACACATAACAGTGTTGTATAAAGAAAAAACTCAGAATTGGTCCTTAAAATTAAGAATTTAAAATTCCTTAGAACATTGAAAGGCCAGAATAAGCATTGCCGTGGAACTATGGGCAGCTTGTTTGCTTGTAACATCTCTGATGCAATGATGTCAAATGC
Source organism: Anthonomus grandis grandis (assembly GCF_022605725.1). NCBI lineage: Eukaryota > Metazoa > Arthropoda > Insecta > Coleoptera > Curculionidae > Anthonomus > Anthonomus grandis. The sequence goes on from NC_065567.1 coordinate 14,784,774, forward strand.
TTATGTAGAAATGGCAAAAAAATATACTTTATAATATCATAAAAATTTGTCACTTATTTTGACAGAAGCAAAACAATACTATTCCTCTTTAGTATAAAATGAAGCATTTTTCGCCATAAAATATTATAAAATACTCTATAAGGAATTCGATATTCAAAGTAAAATGAGTTCAGGTTACGTATATTAGAGAAAAAGGCAACAACATCGCAACGCCGCTCGATTGTATTGTTAATTCCATCGACACAACTAATCCTTACGAGTGACGTCGTCAAAAAATGTTACTTGATAAATATATATTATCATTAGATTGGCTTTAAATTGTAAATAATATTACCGTTTATGAACTCTCTATGCGTTTTTTTAACGTACTTTATTAGAGTTAAGGTACTTATCCAATAAAACGCATTTTTATGGAAATTAAATATTTAATAAATTATATAGATTTCTCAATAAATTTTTATTATTCTACGTTTATGACGACGATTGGCCCTTGATATGATGTTATGACAATATCGGTATTTACTTGTAAAAAGATAGGCTTAAATCGCCTTTTTCCTATAGTGCGACACAAGTTTTCACTATCGTAACAGTTCACAAAAACCCCCAAATGCATCTTTTTTCATTCAATAACTAAAGAAAAAACACTGAACTTCACAAATGCCAAATGTAAATTCTAATTTTAGCTTTTCAATGTTTTAAGGAAAATTCCGTATTTTATAAAATTACTTTATTTATGGGTAAACAGCACACTAAGAAGGAAGTTCTCTTCGACTATTTTAAATTTATATAGATAACTAAATCCTATCGAATGCTTGGGAAAAGTCTGCATTGATCTATTTCTAGATCCTAGATTATTTTCTAGTGCTTCATCAACGGTTTTCTCCTACGCAAGAATATGAGTTTTCTTGAGGTAATGACTTAACTTTTCGTCTTCTTAAGGCACAGTTAGCATTTTTAAAAGTAATGATCTCAGGTGCTAGTAAAAAGATCTATTTTTCTTTTTCGAAATATTCGGTAAACCTTTTTAGTACATCATTATGTTCATTAAAGCGACTATTGTGGTGGAAAATATGATTTTATTACACAACGTGACGATTTTATAATGTTCTTAAAACCTCATGAGGAAAAGCGCGGTCTCGATTTCAGAAAAAGCGTTTTCAATAATTATCACAGCATTAATATTTCATGGGACTAAAACCGAGAGAAAACTTGCTAAAATTCTGAGCATGAAATAATGAAGTCTGGACTGTAATGAGAAAATCTATAAGTTCGTGATAAAAGTTTTAGAGTTAGCTAATGGCGTCAAAGATTATAGTAGTGTAGATAGTAAATTTAATGCGTTCATACTTCACCCTAATGGATACCCGGTTACAATTTTAGATGCCTTACTAACAAACTCAATCATTTGAATTTTAGAAAATGCCTGTTAGATATTTGGTTTAATATAAAAAATAATTTTATTTTTTTATGCTAAACCTACTAGAAATAATATTAGTAAAAAATAACAGGATTGTTTTAATTGATTAATATCACAAAATTTATGTTTTTTAAAAAGGATATATTTTTTTTCTGACTATAAAAATAGACCATAAGGCCTTAGGAAATATTAACTTTGTAAAGGAAACCCGGTCACACTATATTATATTTAATGCCGCCTCGCCGAAGCTTCCCTATTGTTAAAATTATCTAGAATATAATAAATTTACCGACATATCAATGTTGAAATTCATAATAGGATTTTTCCTTTAATAGAGTCTAGTTTATCTGACGACCCCAATTTTAAAGGAGTTACCATATTTTTTAAACTAATTTATAATGTATAAATATGATTTTAATTTTAATGTCACTAAACAAAATATACAAAGAAATTTAACTGTTAAATTGCAAGTTTCTTAATAGGCTCTTAAAAATACGAGCTTAATGTGGAAACTCTTAGCGGTGTAATTTAGGCCAACAGTTGTCAGAAACCTCTGTAATAGTGCCTCTAGTTACTTATGGGTTTCTAAATTACCCCTGTGAGCTCCTAATATCCTGAATTTTATATCAGAAAAGTTAGAAGTAAGGCGCTGATAGGGTGAAGTAATTTTAAAGACTTGGACATTAATTGATTAAATTGTTCAGAGGAATGTTTATATTGAAATAATTAAATTAAGCAGGTAATAAAAATTTAGAAATTATATGGTTTAAGAACGACGTGGCCCATCAAACTTAACTAATTAATATTTTGAGAAACTTTTTCATTTGAGGACTTATGAGTCGCATAAGATAGACTAAAACCTATTGAAACCCAATATCTTACTCGCCCTATTAGATATAGCTTTTACCTGATCCACAAAGCTTAATTTATCAATAAAACGTATATCCAAATCGAAAATAGATGTACAACGTTGCAGCTTAGTACAAATAGGGTAATCGAACTTGTAGTCGTATGTAGTGTGCAAGTCATCCTGTAAAGCAATATACATAATCAATAATATTTTTCTATTGAAAAGTATATTTTTAAATCTTTTCTTTTCTGGTGAAATAATGAATCAATTCATTAGTAATTATGTAAGGCATGGTCCCTTCGAAATACGACTACATACAGGGTGGCCCATCGAAAACGTACCGTAAGGCATTACAGGAAGTGAAAAAACTTTTCGGCAAAATCCAAAAATACAAGTATGTTTGTCAGGGGGACAACTTTTGACATAAAAACCATTTAAAAAAAATCAACCCCCTAAGCGGTGACATTATTTAATTTTTTTCAGATAGGACGGGGGGTCAAATGGTACCTTTTTAAAAGGGCCTTGTCATCCCCTATACAACGCTGCTTAGTTTTTAAAAATCGAGTCACTCGTTCAAGAAATATGGGCTCTTGAAAGTTAAATAATAATGTGTGACGAAAAATGCAGAAAGCGATTTAATGCTTACCATGTTAATCAAGTAAATTCTCGAAGTGCTATCCGCCAACGTTCCTAAAGTGATACAAATTATCTTCAAACCGTTGCTGAACGTTTAGAAGCATTTACGGTGTCACTTCGCGACATACGTTAATAATTCTTCTTCGCAACTCTTCTAATGTAGCAGGTGGGGTTTTATAAACTACGGATTTTATGTGTCTCGACAAGAAAAAATCTAAAGGTCTTAAGTCGGGTGACCGAGGTGGCCACTCAATTGCGCCACGTCCTATCGAGCGTCCTGGAAATCTGTCATTTAAATTGTTGCGTACATTTAAAGATAAGGATTATTGGAAAATCAAATCCTGTTCATTGTATGTGCGGTCCTCTTCTATGATATTTGTAAGAGCTGGGTCGATGGCATTTTGTAACAAATCTAAGAACATATCGCCTGTTAAATTTCCAGGGAGGAAAAAAGGGCCCACAATGGAATTTCCAAAAATACCAGCCCATACATTTAACTTCTGTATGTGTGTGTTTCGTGGAAAATCCTTGGATTGCTCTCAGCCCAATAACGACAGTTGCGCTCACTAAACCATTTAGGAAGAAAGAACACTCGTCCGAAAAACACCACATTAAATATGAAATTATCATTGTTTAACGCTCGCTCCCTCATAACTTCCTAAAAATGCAAGCGACGATCAAAGTTGCCTTCATTCAATTCTTGCACTAAGCAAATTTTAGAGGGATGGAACTTCAATTTCTTCAATACCCTTTGGACACTTATTCGAGACACACTCGTTTCAATGGCCAATTGTCTTGTATTTAGCGTACTATCCATTGCAACAACCCCTCATACTACAATCTCCAGAGCTTCATGAAACCCTGCATTTTCAATATTCCTCTTTCTGTTATGAAGTGAACCTGTTTCGCGAAACTTTGCAACCAATTTCCGAATAATTTTCGCAGAAAGATGTTTTTTAGGATGCCGTTGATTAAATAAATCCGCGACCCGATTTCCACACTCTTTAAATAAATTTCAAGATTTAACAATTTTTAAACACTTTAACCAAAAACCAGCTATTTAGCAAAACTACTTGACCTAATTTAATTGTGAAGAAAGAAACCGGATATTTTTATTCACTAAATATGCCTAAAAAATTTGCCGCAAAATTGACAAGTTCATTTAAAAGGCAAAAAATTGGTTCTCCTATTCTTACTCCTGAAATGATTAAATTAGTGTTTTTACTTAAAAATGTGTTCTATGTGTTCTACTGAACTTAAGAGTGCTGACTGTGAGAGTTCAGTCTCACTCTCTCAATATATTTTAATGATATTTTCACACATTATTGTTCAACTTTCAAGGGCCCATATTTCTTGAACGAGTGACTCGGTTTTTAAAAAGTAAGCAGCGTTGTATAGGAAATAGCAAGACCTTTTTCAGGAAGTATCATTTGACCCCCGTCCCATTTGACAAAAATTAGGGGATGTCACCCCCGCTTAGGGGGTTGAGTTTTTTGAAATGGTTTTTATGTCAAAAGTTGTCCCCCTGACAAACATACTTGACGTATTATTGGATTTTGCCGAAAAGTTTTTTCCCATCCTGTAATGCGTTGGGGTACGTTTTCGATGGGCCACCCTGTATATTGCCTGGCTACAAAATAGGTTAAAAAATCGTAGTTTGGTTTTTTAAGATTAAAGTGTTATTGAGCCCATCAAAGCCCTTTGAAAAATCTAAATAATTATATTTAGATGATTCTGCTATTCTGTCTTTTCTATAATTTAAGTTATTAAAGTTAAATTCATAAAAGTAGACCTGCCTTTTAGAAAGCTGTGTTCATATATTGATAAAAGCAAATCATGTTCTCTAAGCCTTTATTAAATAACAGAAAATTGATATTGGTTTACCGGTATGAAAATGACACCGTCGACCATAGGAAATACATGTATTCAATTCCTTCTACCGATTTGTACGTATTTTTAGTATTATTTGCTCAATCCCAAGCAAACAACTTTGGAAAAGAAATTATTCCATACATATCTATCATATCATAATTCCGTATATTTCTTTCCAAACAAGCGGTACAGTACCCGCGTTCTGTGAATGGTTCCGAAAAAAGAAAACTTGTTACTATCTACTCCTGGTATTTTAGATCTTCTCCTTCTATTATTAGGAAAGTTAAAAAAATTGCCAGAATCTGATATAAATTTGAAAAGCTTCCGATTGGCTGAATCCGACCCTGGAACATTTTCTTTACTTTCTAAACATTAAAAATTGTAGATGCCAAAAAGGTATTTATATAAGAAAACTTTTTAAAAATCGGCTAAGCCGTTTAGGAACTACAGGGTGAACAAGTTCTTACCAAAATACGAAAAACACCCTGTACGTTGGTAATAAAGCCGAATTGATCAATTTAAATATTCATTTCGTTATACCCCAGGCGTGGATTTTGGCCACTATTAGCTTGTACCTCAACCGATTTATTAATTTTTTGTTCAGTTAAATAGACATTTTAATACTGCTTAGAATAATATGTAATACGATGGAGGTTCCTATTTGACATATCAAAGTGAGGTGAGGAGGTGATTGACAGAACTTTATGATATAAAATTAAATGTCCTTCTGTATATCGAGATTGATGAATTTTTTTTTAGTTATTAGAAGGGTTCGTTTTGAAATGAAAGCGCTGTATGTAGAGAACAACAATTTTTTTAAACTTTTTGGATGCATCATTGACTGTACTATCAATTAAAGATTAACATATTCATAAAAAATGTAAGCACTCTACATATATTATGTACAGGTAAGTAAATATTATATGGTATATATACATCTGGTAGAAACACAAAGGCTGTAAGTAATTTTCGTGTTAGCGGATTTTCTTCCACATATAATTTCTCGTCATTTAATTGTCCAATCTTGTTGAGGGTACGCACATGCCTGCAAGTTTGACTTAACAGGACCGCAATGCGTTCATTAAAGTCTCGTAACAGCCGTATACCGCTTTTCACACCACATAAGAGAATGTTTTATGGTCCGTTTTGGAGTAACAAAGCCCAAAAATACATCTTGGCAGGCAGTATAATTTCTTCGTCGCTTTGACAATAAAAATATTGAAAAATACCTTTGGAATTTTAATTATGACACTGACTGATATATTTATCCCTGGAATATGCAACTTTGCGTATTATTCTTCATTTATTTTTTATTATGTAAAAGTAAAATATTTTGCATGATTTATAGAAAGAAACAGTTTGAGCCAATTAAAATTGAAAGGAAAGAATAGCTTAGCTCTAAAGCAAATTAATGATCTTAAGACGGAAATCTTCTGAAAAAAGTGGAAATGATTTTTTGGTATCAAAGGCCTTAAAACACCATTTAGGTTGCTCATGGTTTTTGCCCTTTTTCTTTGCTTGCCACTTTAGAGTTAATCAATTTTTTATAATATTCGATAGTAAGACTAGAGTGTATTTATAGATTTAAGTGATATTAAATTCAAGTTCTGGAACATTATTTACAATACTTGCTTTAATGATGAACATTATACATTCTAATTCGTTTAGAGCATATATTAAAACTTCAATTTAGTTTGATAGTTTAGTCGGTTTGAACTCGATTTCGATTTCTTTCCTTGGCCTGCCTTCGAAAATTCCTTTAAATATTAGGTTTTAACGATCAATTATTTACGCGTTTTATGAATAGGGTGTTAAAAATAAAATAAGACCAAGACGAATTTCGACATTTAAGGCAGTCACACATAGATATGTACACTATTAATTTATATTTAAGAGTCAAAAATTGTAAATTAAAAAAAACTAAATTTAAAATTAAACAGACTAATGCAATAAAAAATATTACATAAATTGATACACTTTTTTTAAAACTTTGGTTGATCTTTGCTGTAAAACCTTAGAAACCGAAGGTGGAAGCCGTCACCAGTATACTTGAGTGTGGTCTATTAATAACAACTTTTCTGTAATAATTGAAATCTGCTTTTATTAAGAAAAAAGCGGATTTGCAACTCTGAAGAGTTACAATATTGATTACTTCTTCGTTCGTTGTTGTAGTTTGTTTGCCTTTTCAGTCACGCTATTCAGATTATGATCCATATCCCCTAATTTAAACTTGGCAATTTATAAGGAATAATGCGGCATGACACCTTTCATATACTACATCATATGCTCTCGAAGGAAGCCTGTAAACATTAATTTCACCTATTATAATAGAGTATTGTTCTCACTAAAAACAACATTTAGAAATTTGTTAATTTCTTCTTACAAATTACTAAAAGATTGAAAGCGGTTTACATTTAACCATACCAGTAATATTCTTAATTAATTCTAGTATTTTAGTTTTTTTAATTTAAATCTAATAAGAAACATACATAAATGGGTCTTATAAGTGCTTTACAAGTATTTAAAATGTTTAGAAGTGGTTTTAAAGCATTTGATTTTATGGTTTTAATGATACTGTTAGCGCTTTCTTCATCAAGAAGACTTTTGAAGGACATACCAACATCAGCATCCGATTGGCACTTGCATCAGAGGGACTTCCTGGTGACGTGGATTCTTTGCGGAGGCTCTACTTTCGGTACCATGATGCAATAAATGCCTTCAAAAAATCAGAGAGAGTCATAGCAATTATTATTCTGGTGGATCTCCTGCCAGGAATAAGAATTTTTAAATCACTTGACGCGCACAGAGGATCAAGCACCCTCTGAAATAGTGGACAATGGCAAGCTTAGTATTTTCTCTCTAAATATTCAGTCCTTAAGACATAAAACTAATGATTTATTTCTTTTACTAGAAGAGCTTTATTTTCCAGAAATCGTTGCCATAACTGAACATTGGTTGCATGTTCGTGAGCCTGTGATGGTGGATAATTACACTACAGTTGCCAGATTTGATAGAACAAATCTAACTCATGGAGGTACTGTCATATTATCTATTAGCAACGACTTTTCAATGGTAACCAGTTCGATAATTTAGTTTCTGAAAAAATATTTGAATTTTCCACTGTCTATAATAATAATTTTGACCTTTACGTTGTTTGTATTTACAGAACACCTGATGCTAACCTTAATGTTTTTTCCAAAAATTACTAAGCTTGCTTCAGTCTCTGCCGTTAAAAAGCAAACTCATTTTATGTGGCGACCTAAACACTGATTTTTCCAGTGTGTGTGCTGCTCAAGAATCTCTCCAGTCCATTTTCGACTCTTTTGACTTAATAATGCACATTAAATCACCTACCAGAATAACTAAAACCAGCTCTAGTACAATAGATTATGTCGTACCTTCCTTTGAGCCAGATTTCGTCGATTATACTGTCTTAAGCTCAGGTTTCTCAGACCATGAAGCAGTGTTAACAAAGTTTTCCATAACTAAATCTAAAAGTAAAAGTGTTCCACGCAAATTAGACCGTATTTTCTCGGATAAAATTTTTTTACATTTTAGGCACCTTTGTCAATCAACTGACTGGAATATTCTCCCTGACGACGTTGATTCAGAATTCTCTAGATTTGTAAAAACGCTATCTAGTCTTTCTCACAAATCCTTTCCTTTGAGACCTCTTAATAAGAAGCAACATAACCCCTGGTCTACCCAAGGCTTGCGTACATCTGCTAAGAACATGCGCTTATTATCTGATCTTAAGAAATTTTCAGACAGCGCTTTTTTTCATGAATACGTAAGACTTTACAAAAAGATTTATCAGAGAACTTTAAAAGCCGCCAAGGATATTTACTATAATAGGAGACTGGCTAAATCTAAAAATGTGGCTAAGGAAACATGGTCGATTGTTAATGCTTTGAGAAATAAGCCTTCCTTGTCGAATACTATCTCCACTTCATCTGAGAACCTTAATGATTATTTTGTAAATAATTTAGTGAGTACCATAACTCCTTCCCATGATCCATTTTCATATCTTCCCATTGCAAATGAGAATTTCCACAGTTTTTTCTTTACGCATTTACGTAGTGTTACCAGAGCTTTGCAGTTCAATTAGGGAAATCAAAAACAAAGGCTCTTCTGGAATTGATGGACTTACTCTCAAGTATATGTTTTCAAATCTGCCCGAATGTACATTATGTCATCTTATTACTCTAATTAATCAGTATTTTCAAAAAGGTGTTTTTCCTAACTGCCTTAAGTTGGCGATAATAATTCCACTACATAAAGGAGGAGACAAAGATCAGTCTTCCAACTATCGCCCTATCGCTTTTCTTTTTACACTTTCAAAAATTATTGAAAGATTGGTTAAAGAAAGCTAAAATATAAAATACTTACTTCCCATCAATTTGGATTTTTAAATAACAAATGCACAAATGATGCTGTTTTCTCTTTTTAATAATGTATACTCTAGCTTAAACAACCAACACCCCACAGCAACAATTTTCTGTGATTTTTCTAAAGCCTTTGATTGTGCTAATCATGATATTTTATTAAAAAAGTTGCAATATTACGGGTTCAGAGGAGCGCCTTTTGAATGGTTTAAGTCATATCTCACTAACAGAAGTCAAGCTGTGAGAATTGATTCGACTTGATGTCTTCTTGCAAGCCAATACAAAGTGGAGTGCCTCAAGGTTCCGTACTTGGCCTTATCTTCATCAATAACATTGCTAATCTAAATATTAACGGTAAAGTCTGTCTATTTGCTGATGATACTAGTTTTACCTGAAGTAATCCGGATATTTCTACACTTCATAGAACCGTATCAAGTGATTTAACTACTATCAAGTCATGGTCTAATCTCCTTTGTCTCAACATTTTTAAAACTAAAATGTTGTCCTATAAAAATACCTTGCAATCTTTTGTACTTGGTAACGCAACAATTGACGAAGTTGATTCTGTAAAGTTTTTAGGGCTAACCGTTGACAACTCGTTAAATGGGACACACATATTGACTCTTTATCAAGAAAATTAAGTTCCGCTTGTTTTGCGTTAAGATCAATTTCTAAGGAGCTTAGCCTGTCTACTTACTACTACTACTACCGTTTATTTTGCCCTTTTTGAATCTCACCTCCTTTACGCCCTTCCATTCTGGGGTACATGTAGTGCAACTCAATTTGACCATATTTTTAGACTACAAAAGAGAGGTTTACGTTATACACTGAGACTGAAATACAGAAGTGATTGCCAGCATTTCTTAAAAAAATTTCAAATATTAACTCTTCCATCTTTATTCATATTTGAGTCCGTTTGTCTAATACGCAAACACGGTTCAGCATCTGATAGGCCTTCCCATAGTTATCCACTTAGAAATACGGAACATGATCTATACCTGCCTACCCCACATTCGGAGTTGGTCAAAAGTTCCATATTATATAATGAAAAAAAAAATGCACAATCATCTGCCATTGGAAATTAAATCCATCACATCTTTTTTTTGCATTTCGTAAAGCATTAAAAGCATTCTTACTGGAGAGAGCTTTTTACACAGTTAACGATTTTTTTTTTGTAATCATTGATTTGAAATTTGGCACTAGCTGATTATGTATTTTTACTATCTGTACATGTTGAGGTATACTGCTTTGTGTAGCTATTTTAGGATTTTTTATAATTTTATACTTTTTTAAACATTTTTAACATTTTTTTTTAACATAGAGAGATTTTTTAATGATTTTATTTTTTGACATACATTAAATTGTATATTTTATAATAATATTTTTGACTACTTACAATTTTTAAAATGTATTAATCTGTTTATATTGTAGATATTCTATTCTATTTATTTATTTATTTTTTTTTTAATTTTGTTTTGTTTTTCACTTCTTTAATTGTGTTTTGTTTGTATTTTTGTTTTTTTTTTGTTTTGCAGCTTTGTCTACAAATTGTAACAATTTCTTGACAATAAAGCATTGATTGATTGATTGATTGATTGACTTAAATTTAATTCTTGATTGCCATTATTCCATTTATTTTCATTGTAAAAATTTAATTTGGTTTGTGATATATTATTGTTAATTTGGTTAACGCATTGAGAAAAATAATTATTTAGGGCTTTCGGTATTGTTTGATTTAGATGTAGTTTATTAGCATTTTTCCAAAAATCACGATTTTTTTTGCAGAAAATGTGTTAAAATATGATATTTTTTCCCGCTGAATAGCATGTAGCATGTTTTGTATAGTTTCTCAATTGCCTATAATAGTGTAGTGCTTTATCTCGGAGTCTCATGAGCAATTTAATATTGTCAGTTATCCAGGGAGAAAATGGTTTATTTTTAATTGTTTTAGTCTTAATTGGCGCATGTTTGTCAACTAAACAAATTATATTGTTGTTAAAAGCCACAAGTTTATAGTTAACAAAATTTAGGTAATAGATACTATCCCAATTAAGTCTTAAACCGTCATGCTCAAACAAATCCGTATTAATAATACTATAATTCCTACATTTCATTTTAAAATGTCCCTGTTTACTTTTAGGAAACTCAAGACAACAAAATACTAAGTTGTGATCACTAATGGTTTGAGGTAAAGACAACGAACCGACCCCATTAATTGGGAAATGTTTAGGAACACCTATTTATCTTATTAGAGTCTCCTATATATTTTTTAAATTTCTTAAATATACTACTTATCCCTAAGTATTTTATTATGACCCATGTATATTCAAACATCAATTTTTTTAGAACTTAAAAGTAACCTCTGTTCACGATTCGAACTCGTGGCATTATATTTACGGTACAATACGGTGCTCAGAAAACCTACAAAATTATGCATTATAGCGTGGCATTCTGACGAACTTGCCTTTTTCTATTACTTAATATTAATTTTTTATAAACATCTTACTGTTTGGGTTTTAGTTGAGCTATATTATATTGCAATATCTTTAGCAGAGTGCATTTGACTTAACGCCAGTTATTACAGCCATCGACAATTTCTTGATACAATTATTCCAGTAATACAAAAAGAAAATGATCATTCGCATCACTAAAATACTTCATAAATGCTAATTAAAATATTTGGTGCGAAATGGTCCCAATTTTTTTTCAGAACCTCAGTCATTGCAATAACCTATAAAACTATTAAGAAAATTTAATATGTTAATTTCTTCTTAAGTTAAGGAGAGACGTTAAGGAGTTAAGGAGAAGACATCATGAAAATTTTTGGTTTTTAAGTAAGGTCCTGTCGTCATTTTTCTCCCTGACAATTACTAAATTGAGCGATGAGACCATACTGGGATTTTTTGTCTCAATTTTTAAGAAAAAATGCCCTAAAAATAAAAAGGGTTCTTTAATTGTTAACATTTTTAATATGATTATATTAGATAAACCTATAAAAGGACTTGAATTAAGACTTATAAATTAAAAATTGATATAATATTATTTTGCTATATTACAATTATTAAAAAGCATAATAGGGTTATAAAAGTCAAGATACCAATCTTTTTTTAGTAATTACTTGTAGTAGATTTCTATGTATTAAAGTTTTATACCTAATTTTAATTTGTCTTTTAATTTTTTTTCTAAAGATGCCTAATCATTAAAGTGGAGTTGATCAGTTTTTAACGAATTTAAAAACTTCTGTTAACTTTTTGCTTAGAAATTAAATTTTTCTTGCTAAAATTTCATATTTAAAATATATCGACTATTTTCACTTTAAAGCGTCATGATGAAACTGCTCTATTTAGGAAACAAAGAGAAATTTGACACAGATATCTCATTTTATACAAAACTTTTAATGAGAAATATAGAATTACTTATTATTTTATAGTAATATAGTAAGAACCGGAAAAGGTTAAATAGGTCTTTTAAAGTTTACTGTTATCCTTTTATTAAAACTTCTGTGTTGCTAACAGCCGCTAAGTTAAAGATAATATTAAACTATTTGATTGCTTCACAGCTTTTAAGAAGAAACCACAAAAAGTTTTAAAGCATTGTTAGCTTTATTTTAAATATTTATTTTTTTATAAAGTTGTAAATTTTATTAATATAAAATCCTATTATAATCATAAGCTGATTACATAAGCGAATTTTAGCTCCTATGTTGTAACATAAACTATAGTTAAAACGATTAATGCTATAATATTTTTGGAATGTTTGGAGCAAAGTCATAAAAATAACAGGTCAAACTTTTAAGATATATAAATTCATTTATTTTCTTTAAAAGAAGTTCTAAATTATAAAAAAATAGTTCCTAATGACCCGGTAGGAACATGGTTAATTTTTCTAGAAAGTAGATAGTAAATACAATATTTTTACTCCGAAATAAATATAAAATAAAGATAAACGAGATATTTTGCAAAAAATAATCATAAAAATATATGTTTAACTGTACTTAACAATATCAATAAAAAATTACGTTAATAGACGTAAAAGCAGGGTATAAAAAGATATAAAAAGGTATATTCAGTTGCGAGTATTACCGTTGATATCCGGTTTTTGGCGAATATATCAAACAACTATAATTATCGTCATTAATCTTTAAAAAATCTCATTTCCTAGTACACGGCCGATGGCGGTAATGTAACAAATTTTTGTAAATAATTTACAGTTAACGTTCTACTTAAAGTTAACCTATCCCGTCGATCAATTTAAACAAGATAAATTAACTCTCCGTACTCTAAAGAACCCTAGAGATATATCCCTGCTATTTTCATTGTAGTTACGGGAATTAAATGCGCTAAATAACGAATTTATTTTTATGCATAGTTCATCGATTATTTGGTAGTTTTATGTTTATAAATATAAGACAGTTCATTTTCAATTTCGTGTTTGTGACCCAATATCTTCAATATTGCGGAGGGTTGTTGGGTGGGGTCAGAACTATTTTTTACTAGGTATTTCTGACCCCACCCAACAACCCTCCTCAATAAAGACAGTTTATTTTTAATTTTAAGGACATCGATGAATAAACATGTTTATCATATATTTATAAATATGTTATATTAAGGAGAATATTGCGCTGCCACGAAAGAAATTTCGCTTTGCACTGAATTTCGTATAACTTCTATTTATTTACATTCCAGTAACTAAGGAAAAACCTTATTCAAAGCTTTATATATTTAACAAAATTGGCAAAGAGATAAATAAGAGACAGCAAATATCTAATTGAGTTTTATTCTGAGGTAGATTCTAGATTTTCGAAGTAAACAAGAAAATATCCAAGGCTTTTAATTAATCAAGTAATATAATTTAAGTTCCCCTCGGATTCTATTCTGCTACGTTAAACAATATAAAGTTACTGTAAAATTACTTACTTTATGATGTACTTTATAGGTTAGCCAGAATTTGAGGCTTTAAAGTTGGGTAATTTTTTATAAATGCAAATTTTGTCGATAAACACCTTTAAATTCGTCATAGAAATACCTCTCAATGTATATAATTCTCCATATGTTTTTCGCTGGCAAAAATCTTCAGAAACAGCTAAAAACTATATGTATTGAAATTTATACATTATTAGGTCTAAAACTCACATTATTCAGCTTTCAGGTTTATCAACTTTTCGTACTAAGTATTCGGTGATTAACTTTTATTTACTGGTATCAATGTTATATAATAAATTTAACTAATATTTACCGTGAAATGGATCATTTTGAACAAAAAACTGCTTCTAAGAATAGATATTAATTTAAACAAAAATTGTGTTAAAAACATCAACTTTGGTTCTCTCCAACCATTTTTCAGAATTTGTTCAAACTTATCAGTACCGTACTCGGTGAAAGAATGTACTAATGTAACTGCGTGTACCATTTAATTTTATTTAATATATTTGATGAAAATAGCAAAGCGTTTAGCATTAAAATATTTAAAAAGGGAATCCAAAAGATTGCCTATACAGCCTGAAACATCCTGTATAAAGTTGGCTATTAACTCGAAATTTTTTACAACATATAAACTTTTTGGTAATGATACAGAAAATGTTAATAAGAATTCAACTGCATAAAACATGTATCTACACTTTCAGAATATTGTTACAGCAGTGCATTTTCCAAGAGTCGTTTCACAGAGATATTTTTTGGAATATTGAATTTTAACCCTGCTGCTATACGGCTGGACACAAATTTCTGCCGCTTCAAAATATTCGACAAGGCCGTTTGTTTACGACAAAAAACAAATTTTAAATGCCTTCGTTGCAATGTTTCGCTATTTGTAGTTTGACTTTTTTTGGGTACTGGCAGCTCTGTCAGCCACGTGGCTCTTTTTTCTAAGTCTCAATAATAAAAAAATACTTTTTTATACAGCATAGACATTAGACTACATTAATACTTTTTAGGGAAAGATATTGCTCGTAAGTAAGAGAAATAAAATCCCTCTTAATAATGCTTTTTTTATGCATGTACGGTTCTTAATACTTTTTAAGAAGTTTTATGAAAAAAAAAAACAGTATCTAAGCAGTTTGTTTCAGTTTTTTTAACTATATAAAAGATTACCAATACCAATTTTTTAAATTACATAGAAAATTATGTTTAATTAGTCATAAATTTCCTCTATAAGTTATTCACACAGATAATTTCATAAATTAAAAACAAGACCATTAAACAGGAAAATAATTCTTAATATTTTCTTGCCTTCAACCTTTGTAATGTATTACATAAGTTATATAAGTTGTAGAAGTCCTTAATTCAAAGAATTGCATAGTTAGAGAGTTACTTCACATTATTAAAAATTATTTATAAAAAAATGTTTATTAAGTTTTACAAAATGTTGTTTTTACAAAAAAATTTCGTTTTTACAAAAATTGTTCAGAATTGTTCCCATAGGCGGATCTGCGACTCTTCCCAAGCTTCAAAAATTAAATCCTGATGTCCACGAATTAAATCACAACAATTTTCAATGCGCTTCTCAAGTTCTTCCGCAGTATTTACTGCTTCATCATGATACACTAACACTTTCAATTAGCCTGACAGAAAAAAATCCCAAGGCGAGAATTCCACTCTATCTATGTCCTATTCGGAAACTCATTTTTAAGTTGTTTATGAATTTCTCGTCTAAGTGAAGCCCCATTATGTATGAACCACATATTCTGTTTCAAATATGAAGGAACATCCTCTTGTGGCAGATTGTGTCGAAGAAAATCTAAGTAAATTTCACCGGAGAAGATGGAAAAAAGTACACTACAATAAGCACACCATTCACCACGCCAGTCCAAACATTTAATGAAAACCTATGTGAAAAATTAGATAAATTTACATCATACGGATTTTTTTCTGGCCAAACATAATTGTAGAAATTTTGCACTCCATCTCGTATACAGTGACCGCCTAAAGTTCCGCATAAATTCGATAAAAATTAGAGACATGATTTTTTGAGAAAACGCTCGGACCCGTCGATTTTTATTTTAACTTGCGCATTATTTCACATAAATTTTTGTATACAGGGTGGAACAAGAAAAAAGATATGACATCATCGGTAATTTTTTTTAATAGAATGCTATATTTTTTATTGTATTTATGAAGTATAGGCGAAATTCCAAGCAAGTTTCGTATAACACACCTTATCTCAAATGTTTCAGAAATATTTACATTTAACCAACAAGAAAACAAATAAGTACGTCTATTTACAAATTAATATAAAATCGAGGATAAAAATAATGTTATAAACACTGCCAATTATTTCTATTGCCATGGTTGCACTTATAAAGAATCATCAGAATAAATTATGGCTAATTTAACGGAAACCCAAAGAATTGAAATTTTGATGATGCTAGGGTACGGGGATCGAGTGCGCACGCAAAAAGAAGTAAGTGAACTGTTTAAAGAAGTAAGTCCCCCGGGTAATGAATTGTGAGAAAATCTATGCACTCTTCAGACTCTCCGGATATGAGAATTAAGTTATTCGACGGTATTCTTATAAGAGCTCAAATGTTATAATGTAATCTTCAATTTTATCTCGGTAGAATATGGACGTACATACTAAAGTTCCTAAATTGCAATCTATTTTCTTTACGAGACATCTAGGAAAGATAGGGTGGAATCTTTCACGGGTTCCATCCAAATTAGATTTGTTTTTATATTTATATTTGTTATTGAGGTGTTCTTAAACTTACTGTATACAGTGCTTTTATTTTAAAACGAACCACCTTTAATAACTTCTTTAAAAAAAATACGTCAATTTTGATATCTAGTGGGATGTTTAATTTATACTTGACTTGATATACCCACCTCCAGCTAACCTCACTTTAATATGTCAGATCGGCACACTCATCGCGTGATACATCAGGATAAGCAACATTATAATGTCTATTCAACAGTGCCAAAAAACTGAAATCGGTGAATGTAGCAGCAAATAGTGAGCTAAAATGTCTGGTAATAATGAATATTTTATCGACGTCATACTTTGGTATGTCTAATGGCTATCCTATAGCTTGATCATCATTTAAAAGAGTATACAATCTACCACCCAACGGTATACAAAAAGTGTAACTATTATGAATTTTGCTTTTTAAATACCCGCAAAGGAAAAAATCTAGTGGTGTTAAGTCTGGCGAGTGCAGGCTATTCAATCCCACCACGTTTGCTTATCGACATCCCTCAAAACTGTTTATTAAGCCACTCTCGAACTGTCAAAGGGTAATGCCGGGGAGCTCTATCTTGTTGGAAATACAAATTATTTTCATTTCATATTTATCCACTATTTCCATTCACTTGATTTTCCAAAGATTGGACGATTAAAGGATATATTGTATTTTCGAGGAGGTCTAAACAAATTTTTCCAGTTAAATTTTCTTTAAAAAAATGACTCGATTATTTCGTTACCATAAATTGCTGCCTTTACATAAATTTTATCAGGATACTGAGTATGATCACGTCGAAAAAGGCGTGGATTTTCATTATCCCAGTATTCCAGTATCCCAGGTTTATCAGTCTATTTTGAAAAAAATAGTTAACAATAAGGTCCTCGTCAATTCGCTGGCTCATCAGTTTGGAGAAATCAATTCTCCTATTAAAATGTCTTCTCCTAGTTATTAGCTAAAAGGATTTGAATGTTGTAGGGGAAAAAACCTATTTTTTCAAATTTTTGTGTAGAGAACTTTTGTTAACCTATTTGTAGTTTAAATCTAAGTAATTGAAAGACTTACAAATGAAAGACTTTAAAATTACGAAAGAGAAAGAAAATTATATATGAAAACTAGTCAGCTACTATAGTAGAACATGCTGTTATTTTAATTAAAAAATTAATTTAAATAGAAGATTTTACAAAGTAAGTCTTTTTACACATTACATTGATTTGCAATGCAAACAATTAGTAAGCGACAATAGCAAGTAAGTGACAACCACCAATATCTATAAATAAACTAGAAGCATAATATATATTAATAATCCAATTAGGATCAAAAAGCTACAAGCTGATCTCACTTTCCTACTTTCTATAGCAGTAGTCCTATAATTTAGCAGCGAACAATGGCGTCTGTAATGAATCATTTGTCGACTGTGCTATAGCCAAGACGGCACATTTCACGTTGGAAATTTATTTAGAAGAGGAACAGAAGACCCGATTCGACGACCAGTGACTCTAGAGCAGGACAACGATTTATAATATTAAGTCTTGAATTTTTTTATTTCTTTGAATATGCAAGCCAAGTGCCTAAATTTTGTCATCTTTATTATACCTGAAGTATTGGGTTACTAAATATGCTATTGCTTTATTTTCAAGAAAATTAATTAATAGTTATACCGAATAACAGGGTAATTGAAAAGGTCAGTAAATTAAATTGAAAATACCATCGGCTTTAGAGCGTCGCTCGAAAATTACTTAGGTTTACCTAGCAGTAAAAGGTGACAAATAGCATGAAATAAGAGTAAAAGGCATAAAACACGCTGAGGGTTGACTAATTACTTTTAAACAACTAAAGGTCAGGATGAAACAAGCATTTGCATAAATAACTTATTTGCAGACAAGATTAAAAAGCGCTGTTCTGAGATAATGCTTTAATAGAATAGCGAAATCTTCTTTAAATCTGCAAATAAAAATAATGATATTACGAGTAATTTCTTAGAAAAAGGTTTTAAGACTAATAAACTGTAATGTAAAAAAGCTTAACCAGTTTATCCACTTAGTCTATTCTAAAATAGTCGGGTGTATTAGTAAAAAGTAAAAAAAAATTATCATTATATAAACGTTAATTTATTTTAATTTTTGATTTAAAGTTACACACACACTATACATATATGTATATATAGTGTGTCTGAAATAGTGTATCTGACTCGTCGTCTGAAATATATTTCCAGCAAGACGGCGCTCCTCCTCACTATGTTCTTCCCGTTCGGCAATGGCTAGACGGCGAGTTTCCAGATAAATGGATAGGGCGAAGGAGGCCTATAGAATGGCCTGCTAGATCTCCTGATATAACGCCATTCGACTTTTTTCTATAGGGTCATTTCAACTCTATTATGTTTACTCCCCAACCTGAAAGTTTGGATGAACTTTGTCATCGCATCATCGATAGCTGCCATGATATCCCACAACATGTTTTTGAAAATGTCCATTAGGAACATCGCCTATATCATTGTTTGGCCAAAAACGGGCAACATTTTGAACACTTATTGAAATAAAAACTGATATTTTCATGTTTTTGTTTTCGATCTGAACAAATTAAGATAGACAAAGATTTTTCTAATTTTCTCGAAAACGAATCGACCGATTTAAAAAAATCAAACGTCAAAATAAAAAACTTCGAAAGACCTTTTAAACAAGCTATTACTCGATACCCCTTGCCATTTAAAATTTTTAAGGGGATGACCCTGGTGGGCAGAGGGTGAAAGGGGGCGAAGTAATTTTAGGTTAGAAAGTTGTCCCCCTTGACAAATCTTTTGAGGTATTTCGGCGTTTTTTTTTAAACAGTGGTTTTAACGATAAATCCGTGATGGGAAGTTTTCAGATGAACACCCTGTATATTAATATTATTTATTAAAAAATATTAAGATGTTAAATTATTGATATATATATGATATATTTAGAAATACTGTAACGTAACTCAAGATTACACTCCTTTGAAACACACTTTCTCCATAAATATCAGGAATACACTTTTATTTATTGACATCATCAAATTCTAAAACTTCCATCTCGCGACTTGCCTTGACTGTCATCTAATGCGTTGACTGTTGACTGCGAACGTAAACAACAAATCTGATTAAAATTATAGGCAATAATAAACAATCAAGGAAATCGTCTATACCACGTTTAGAAAATTTAAACTACTAGGTTTAGCAATAAAATAACTTAAATTAGGGTGCCCTCAAACAAGATAACTACTACAAACTAGACCCTATAGGTGAAAATAACAAGCTAAACATACGTAGAAACTTAAGTTATCAACTATGAGAATTAAAAACGTATACGAACTACATTTTTATAATTATTATAATTAATATATATTAATTCTTCCTGATGCAATACTGTGGTTGAAAGTCGTCCCTGTTTCTCAACAAGACCTTCACTTTAATTAATAAAATAAAACATAGAGTTAAATCTACGCCTTAAAGAAAGTTATCATTAAAACTTAAAATCAATAGACACACTTTTGCGTATCTTGTAGTTATGTTATATTAATTTTTCTTGAGATTTCGCGTTTTTTTCGAAAAGGCGACTAAAAAGTAAATTAAAGCTGAATACTCTCTCAATTACTTAAATTGTATTTGGATCCATTGCTACAGCAAATATGTTGCTAATTGCTTTTTTTAGTACATATTTACATCGACAAGCTAACTCTAATCAGAACATTTTTGTTTTAGCTGAGAATTTTGTTTTTTCTGCTTGATGTACAAGTTTTCAATGAACTTTAGGATATATGAACAAATGTCATTACTTTAACTGTACAAGGATATCATGTATTTGTCTCACACATTTGACGGGCTCAAAAAAAAATACGGCTTTTGGTTATGGTCAATGAGTCAGAAGTACTGTCAAAATAGTGAAGTCGCCACCGATTTTAACATGATATACTGCATTACATTCATGCGAAATTTATGTACTTTTTATCGGTAGATTTTCTAATTAAATTCTTGATATATTCTGTTAAGAATAAGAATAAATTGACGGATTAAAGTTCACTACTCACTAATGTAGCTCACCTGGAGTCTATTCGGTTGACTGAACAGGTGATATCGGGGAAACGTTGTTTCATATTTTTTGTTTGAGCAGTGCTCCCTACTTCTTACCAGGGCTAAACAATCGCAATGGATATCTATCATTGTATTCTCGTTCTTTATGCATAATCTGGCAAACCAAACGTAAGCTCCATTCTTGGTTGACGCTCATAAACGTCAGCAATGGGTCAATCTAATAGCGTTAAGATTCACGTTAGTGTCTACTTTTTCGAGCAAGTTATATTCCCATATTTCCCAATCTAGGGTTTGATCAATATATGAATGATGAAGTACTATGGTTGTACATTTGGTCTAGCGGCTATGTTGATTCCAGTTTGAGTTCCAGCCAAGTTGCTATTTGATGCAGAATATCGCCTAAATAATTTAAGACTTAAGATCTCAACTTATAAAAGCAAAGAAAATATGCAAGGATGCATAGGTGATAGCACTTCCATAGCAACTGACGTCTGTGCAGATTTAGATCTATGCAATTTTAGATACTGATGAAAGCATTTGCTGCAAATTTCTGTTTTGGATTATTAATAAATAATTCTTTACTAATACTTACATACTTTTAAATTTTACTCCTAGACTACGATAAATATTTATGAAAAAAGGAAGTATTGTAATAAAATTTTGGAAAAGTTAGGCTACACAACAAGCAGGTATTGTTTGAACAATAACTTATTAAGGAATGTTTATATTAACTGATATGAAAATAAATGTCTCTTATTATTTATAAATAGAAAATATTAATAAATAAGTACTTAAAAAAATAAAGCTTCTTTATTAATATTTAAAGTTTAAATAGAATTAAAACACACACAAAACACAACATTAAAAAAATATGATGAAGGATGTAAATGTGATTTCTGTGGTCAGGTGTTAGCCTTTTAAAAATTCATAAATATATTTCTTGTAATGCCTTTAATAAATTAATTTAATAATGTATATATATATAATAATTCTATGCCTTTTAGGCAAAGAATAATAAATATGCTTTAAGTAATAGAATAACATTTTCAAAAATCATATTAAGTATATACTGATAAAAAAATGTTGCTTTGAAGCCTGGTAATTATTTTATAACATACGTATACCATGAAAGATTCAAATGCACATTTATAAAATGAATGTTTATTAAAAAAATTGAAAACATAACTTTAATAAATATTTATTATTCTGCGCTAAATAAGTATGCAAAAATGAATCATATTTAAAAAAAGAGCCGGAGGTTATGATTTTTACAGGAACCAAACTTTGGGAAAGTAAAAACACTCAAGCTGTATTTTAAAATGATGTTGACTACTGTTTATGAGATACAAATCATAAGATTGTATATTTAAAATAAAATATCTTGTAGAGCACAAAAACTGACAATAACCTGTAATTTACTATTAATTTATTTGTTTCCAATAATGATAGAAAAAACATCAAAATCAGTTTTATTTATCGAGAGTAGTCGGAATATTTTGAATTTCAAAGGAGTCTTTAAATTGAGCTTTAAATTACTTAAGTTTACCATAATTTAACCAATCTTATATCCCTTACGCTTCGGAAAGCATCGAATCCTAATGATGAGCCTCGAATTTGAGCTATATTAAACATTATTACTATGCTTGTGTAGTTTGTGTACTTATCTATATACTCCTACTGGGCATAATTATACGTACAACTAATGAAATCGCAGTAGAACAGAGATATTTATAGATTGCTTAAATTACAATTTGAAAACCTCTATGCAGTAATTCAAGATTTTGAACGTTTATATTTATTAAAAAATATAAAATTTTGCCCCTGTTATATGCAACCTATTTTTTAGGCTTAGTAAAACCGACTCTAGATTCATGTTTAAAAAGAGATTTACTTCCATTTCGCTTGCTTCACTTCTGGCGGCTATATTTGTTTTAATCAGGCTTCATTAAAAAATTCAATGAACAACCTTTCAATTTTAAAATAAATATTTCTTTAAAATTATGCACCGAACTTCGTTATTCTTTCAATATTCAATAGGGAAGGAAAAAAGCTGCAGCGATTTTAAAGCTTTTTATTTTTTACTTTTAAGGTTAATAATTTTTATTTAGTAAATGCTTTTTATTGAAAAAACCAGGATTTCTTTCGAAAGTTTTTAATAATTCGTAATTTTTACCTCCTAGTCCAGTTATTGAGGTTTTAGTGTAAATTCATCAATAAAACTTAAGCTGCCGTCAAAATTGTTCACATTTAGATCTACTGATGTATTAAATTCGTTTATATTACACTAATTAAAGGGCGGTCATATTGGCTCTTATTTTTTGATGTCATTGACTGCCAAATTCAACATATTTAAATAAACTTGTACAGTTAGATTACCATAAATAAATAGCTGACCCATAACAGTATGCCCTAAAATTTCAGTCTAAACATTTATTTATTCTTTAAATTGAGCCTTTATTAGATCTAGTTCCTAAAAATAAATAAGCAACTTTTCGATTAAAAGAATGTAGCGTTTTTATTTTTTTGGTTGCTTTTATAATGTAATAATTTAATATTGTATGAATAGTACTGAACGCGACATCTAGTGTCTAGTTAATGGCATTGTAAAATAAGAAATTCTAGATGGCGCTAGCTGTTCTTCCGGTTGTGATTTTTCTCTCTGCCACGTACGCCATGCTCAACTTTTACGTCTTGGCATTTTCGATATCGGGCTGTTGTTGCCATTGTTTTTCCTGTTATTTCAATACTTTGACTTTTGGGATTAGATTGATTTCCGTTCTTGCTGCAACCTAAAGCTAAGCAAAGCAACGTTAAATTGTCAATTCTTATAAAACTGCGCCTGAGCGGGCACATCCATCGAAATCTGGGTACCTCCCAGAAATTACGTTTTGGCTTTCTTTCCAAATAGTGTGGTCTTCAGGTTAGCAATTTCAACTTCTCGAGGTTGAGATTCGACCTCATGCTTCCCTCATGGCAACACTAACCATGTAATGTGAAAGATTACTTTAATACACTTTATAAAATACCCTCCAATATCTTAAGGTAAGCTTGGTTTCTTCGTTAAACGTTTTCTTATGGTTTTTAAGGCCACCATTTTTAAGGTATTTCACATGGTAATTTAAGGGTCTTATGCCGGGTCATAAACTAGATCTTATACCGAGTCATAAACCAGATCGTATTCCGGGTCCTATACCAGATCTTAAGTGAGATCTTAGGTAAAGATGGCTCGGGATGGCCATTGCAAGACCATCCCGAGCCATCTTTAGTGCTGTTTCCATTTCCCATCATAAATTAGAGCTTTCTCAGGATTTATTGCTTCATCATAACTTTATTGATTGGGCCTTAGTCAGCTGCTTTCCTTAAATCTGCACAATGGGTTAGCAGGTCAAGGAAGATAAAAGAATCGTGTAAGCAATATCATGATTACTGATTTGTTATTTTGATTTTCGGACTAGTCATATTGGCTAATTATTAATTATTCTCTAAGTTCTTTCTTGATAATTTACATTGCAATGTAGCTTACATATCTACGTAAATAATAATTTATTCAATACCATTTAATCTCACTATCCGGATTTTCATAGAGTATTATTATATGTAAGCAACCGCACTGGAAGGTATATTTATTTTTTAATTTGATTTAGTACATGTTGTACAGTGTATAGTGCGGTAGGTTACTGACTTTGGCCAAAGGCGTAGTTACATACTAGCGTTGATTGAATATTTGGGGCCAAATATTCAATCAACGATACTAGCAAGATATTAATTTTTTTAATGTTTTAGAACTTTGGTGTATAAAGTTTTAATTTCAGGGCTTGGCCTTTTAACAAGAAAGATCATTTCCTTCATCTTCTTCAACGTTTTAATCCCCTTTATTTGTATTGTTAGTAACAAACCAATCATGATATCAGAATCATGATATTTCTAGAAGCCTTGTTGATGAAAGTTGTAAGAATAATGATGAGTATGCAAGTTATTAACTAAAAAATTATGCTTATTAATCATACTGTTAAAAATGTATTTACACAGTTAAAATATTTTTAGGAATTAGGAACGCTTTCTGAAATTCTAGAATTCTCTCATCAATACAATAATAATATCCCTAAAATCGTTCTTTGAAAGTTTAAAGGAAACTTTAATGATTTAATAATTGGAAACTCGTCAAGATGCTTTATAATTATTTTATTCCGGTTCCGGTTAATTTTGTATTGAATTTTAATTAAAGTATTTTCACCTTTAAATAAAGGTAAATTTATTTAAAAGTAAATTCTACTAATTAGCTTTATTGACTACTTTTTTCTCTGTTTTTCTGTTCGTCGATGCGTGTTTAGCTTCAGGTTTATTTTCGTAAATCAAAGACAGACAATCGCGCGTCACATAATAATTAGTTCTCGTTCAGTCAACAAGAATCAGCTTACTTAAAAACAAAATGGTAATAATATCAGTTTTTAACTATTACTCTTAGGAAAAATGGATGACTATTATCAAAATATTAGCTTGCATTGAGTTTTCGAAATACAGCTTTCTTTAAAAAATGTATTTTGGTATATTGAAAATAAAAGGCGGTAATTTCTCCCATGTTTTTGTTGTCACTGCTATATCGGTCATCATCTTGCCGGTTTTTCAAAAGTGTAAAATTGAAGAGCTCGATGAAAGGCTTGACCTTAACCTAACTGATATGGTAATGTTACTTACTTGCCATCAGATAAATTTCGCCTTTAGATTAGACTTGAACACCTCCTTATTTGGAGTCGCTGGATGGTCCTGAAATGGCTTGGGCAAATGTTGATCTAGGTGGGGAGAGTAGGTATTGGACCATCGTAGGTATTATAGAAGTATTAAGCTTAGGTGGACTGGATGGCTGTAGCTTGCCTTGCCAGTTCTGAAGTGCCAAAAGTACTTCGCATAAAAATGCTAATGCTAATTTCCATATGGCAGAACCAATACTAGATCTTAGACTAGCTCAAGTTATTGACACCTTTAACAATCTCACAATATCCATTTTATTTTCTGTTAATTTCTTGCATTCTTCTATATGTCTCTCATATATACCAGCGAACTCAGTAATGATTTTTGCCTTTTAGTTGTGCCTTTTTAGTCAATGAAATGGATTAACCTAACATCTATTGTAAATAATTTCAACTTATACAGGTCCGAAAAATAGCAGATATTAACGTATACTATGTCCCAAAAAGTGTGGAAAATCTCTCGGATTGAACTTTGCTATAAAAAAAATTCCTATAGGCCCTCTCTATGAAGATATGGCCCCTTAAAGGCTCTGGAAACGGTTTTTCTTGAATAACTTTTGAAGTACTTGGCATAATTGAATGAAAATTTTACGCGATCAACACTATTAGGGACCGATATGATAAAGACTCTGAAATAATAGATTGAACATATATTGAATAAATTGAAAAAATATGGATAGAATGAACCTTAAGTTTTGGAGAAAAAAAAAAAGGAATCACTATTTTATTTTAATTAAAAAAAAAAAACGTTTTTTTTTCAGCGATGTGGTAGTTATTCAAACAACAGAGAAGTTCCATCTTAAGTGGTTTAATCTAAAAAAATACATGTTTTTGAAAATACAGTGTGTTTCTTAAAAAAAAACAACCTGAAAAAGAATGCAAACGAAAATGTTTTGCATCTTTTTATCTGCATTTTTTTTCTAAATGAACCATTCTTGCAAACGTTTCACAATAAACACAATAAACAAATACCTATCTTTCAAAAGTTGCCATTTTTCTCATTGATTTTTGGATTTTTGGTGAATTTTATTTGAATTAAGTCGAAATATGCAATTCACGTTTATTAAATATGTAGATTATGATGCAAAAGCAAAAAGGTTGTAGGAAGAAAGATTTTCTAATCGCACTATTCCAAATCAAAAGACATTTCAGCGAACTGACCAACGCCTAAGGGAAATTAGTAGGAAATTCCATTTACAAAGGTTATATTTATGATTTTCTTTATTGTAATTTTAGGTTAATAATAAGTTTTGGAACAAGCGCTGAGGCTCGTCAGAGAAAAACGGTACGTATGGTACAATTGGAAGAAAATATCTTGGATACTGTAGCTGAGACTCCTTCAACGAGCACTCGAAAATTAACCGCTAAGCTTAATATACCAAAAATAATAATACATAAAGTTCTTCAAGAACTGCTGTTATAACTATATCACCTACAAAAACCTCATGAAAAATCACCTGAAAAATCCTCATGAGAAGCCTCATGCGTGTTTCTCATCATTGGTAATTTTTTGGAATGGAGAACTTTATTTGGCGTTTCCTTTTGGCGAGAGATTTCCTATGTTGTTCGGGATACCCTGTATATCAATTCTATAATAGTTAAAATAGTACCCCTAGTTAAAGTAAAAAATCATAATATTTCAAACAAGCAAAACATTTGAAACGACAATAAAGTAATTAAAATTAAACATGTTTTTATGGTATTGTCAGGTAACAATAGACTTCTGCGTTTGACGCGGTAAATAATTACTGAAAATTAATGATCTGCAGAGAAATATATTATTGAAAAATAATAAACTGTTAAGATATTTTTCTTTTACAAACTGAACTGGCTAGTCATTAACAGTAAGGAATAATAAAACTGAATTATTTAAAGCATTAAAGTTGTAGTGGTATAATGGTAATTGTAGTTGAAATACTTCCTTTGTCCTTTGAAAACTTTTATAAAAGATTTCCTCTTTAAATGAAAAAGTAAAATTAAAATTTGAGCATTAAAACTGAATCAAATTAAAATGCATTTAAGTATGATTTATGGTTTAAATAGGGAAAATGCTGTTTTAGGAAATATATTCAAATTAAATATTTATCTTTTGATTTACTAGATACTGCAATACACAAGGATATAATTAATAAATAGCTAGATTGGTTGCTTTTCGAAATAGTAAAATCAAGAATTTAATTAATTTAATATTTCCACTAAATCAATAAAGGCCAATCAATCATCATTCAATCAAGCCATTTTCTGCTTTCGACAGAATTGAAGAAAAATATAAAGTTTAAACGATTTATTATGGATTTTATACAACTCTCACTGAATAATGTATCATTATTACACGAAGCACCCATTCCAGACTATTAGTTTAAAAAAAATTAGTAATTTAAAACAATTTATCATGAACAATAGAGCATCGAATGTGGTTTTTATTCGCGAGTCGATCTGCTAAATTATTCAGGGAATCTGTCTATACTCATTTGAATTTATTCCTAAAATTGACAGATAACATTAATCATCACCGTTGTAAAACATTAATCAAGAGGCAACGAGTATGTCATCGCTCTTCTGCGTGTATAAGGGAGTTAGTAAAAAATACTGGTTTGTTATATATAGCATATTGACAAAATATCTTTGTAATGAACACAACATAATAGTGATGGCCCCGAGCTTTATACTTGACGCGTTTAATGATATATGCTTTAGTCAGTGATTTTTCTTTGTCCTGCCAGTTATGATATAAGGTGTAGTCTTCCGTGGAATAAATATTGGTCTAGAAGATTTTGAACGTTTTTATGTATTGTCTGTTTATTTGCTAAAAGAGGTTTTATAGTTGGATAGTGTTAACGTACAAAGAACCAAGCGCCAAATTTTAAAGTCTTATCAAATTTTAAAGTTTAAATTTTCCTAAAAGTAGAGTGTCTGCGTATATAATGTAAACTATCTATAGTCAAATAAAGCTATAATTGTAAAAAAATGTTGAAAACTTAGATATTTTACGGATGGTACACTACTATTATTATTATAATGCGATAATAAAAAGGGAACCAAACGCCTGGTTTCTTTGCAAAAACTTTCTTTTCTGAAAAATTTGGTTTTTAAATCGCATGTTATTTAAAGGCCGTAAATGTTTGGTTCTTTATTATTAATCTTAAATAGGCTATTTCTGGATTTCTTTGATCTCAATGTACATGAAACATAGGATGGTTCTTTTTTTAAAAACGAGAAAATAAATAAAAAGCATTTTTGAAAAATGGTAAAATGCAAATAATTCAAACCCTCAAATTTCTCTTAAGCGGGAAAAATTGTTAAAAAAATAACAGCTTGCTTTTTATGAGTATAATTTATACAAAAATATTTAATTGGTGTAACAAAGTTAATTAACTTGAAACGTAAACATTTATTTGGCATTTTCTTCGGCCTGATATGTAAAAAAAACATTATTGCGTTAAAAAAAAATAGTCAAATCCAATATATCCATCAATATCGTCAATAATTTCTTCGCCAGTGATAAGCGACGTATAAAAACTCTGATCTGCCTCGGGAATAAGATGCATAACGGATCTTATATCATTAAGTTTAGGCGTTGAAATTGGTTTGCTTTATAAAGTATTGGCAATAGTAAACTAAATACTTCTGTCTGTTTACCCTTATGTTTTGGTTTAATATCAACCTCTACAAAAGAATCTTGATCATGTCTGAATTTAAAAAATATACTATAAGGGGAGCTTTTATTAAGTTTTATTTCCCTGACGTCAAGCCAGTTAATTTTTTCCCCAATAGTATCTTTTTTTCTATTAATAATATGTTTTTCTAATACTTCGGAAGAGATAAAATCATTCTTAGTCATTGTATGTATTTATGAATGGACTCTTTTTTCTTGAATTCTTCATGACATTGACGTAATCCTGTGGCGTATATAACCTTTGCTGATATTTTAATGCATTTTCAATGTCCCCAACATCCGAATCGTTGGGTAAGAAACTATGGCCTGGTACCAGAAATTTCCTGCTTATATTTTGCAAAGTTGAAGAGTTATTTAAAATATGTTTTAGTATTAGACAAAGTTTAATATTACGGTTCTGTCCACCACAGGAATCTGACCATAAATCTGTTATGTTTTTTTCCAAAAAATATTCGCAGTAGTTTTTTATGCAAAATCCCACTTCTTGCGCACCGCGACCAGCAGTACCTTCTGTCCAGAGAAAACAGTAAGATTTTCCTTCTTTTGCCGATCAAATACCCAAATTATAAAGCCATAACTGGCGTTTATAAAACATGATGTTTGTGGGGATTCTGGGTAATGGCAAACTTTTCTCTAGGTCAAAAGAAATCGCCTGTACATGAAAATTTTCTCTTGCCTCTTTAAAATTGGTATTCATTTTTTCTGTAGCCAGTTCGGCAGCTTTTAAATGACACTCAAGTTCTAGTTTTTTATCTGTATTGCCTGAAGCCGATTGAGCAACTAGAGTGTCGCACTTGTTGCATGTATTTTTCTTTAACTTCTTCCTGGTAATGTTAAGCTATGTGTAAAATATTTTTTTATAGGTGGATAGGCTTACCGGATTATTAACCTCTACTTTGTATAAGTTATACATTGTTTTTATAATCATATCAATAGGAAGATATTCTCGGTCAGTTTGTTCACGCCTATAACGGGACTTATACTTAGGAATATTTTTTATGTGGCCTACTACTGTTTCTCTTTGCACTTCAGAAATTTTATAATGGTTTTCGTGCTTACCACGATTATCTTTCAGTTCCAATTTTCTAGACTTTTTAAGAACTGTGTTCATCCTTTTGGTTGAAATATTTAGGGTTCGAACAAAAAAAACTCTGCATACCGAAAAAAAGTAATATGTCCTAGTAAAATTTCTATTTGTATTTCCTTCAATGCGTCTTCTCTTTATTTGGTGTTCCTTCACTGAAGAACATATTATTGAATTTTGAAGAGAATACAAGCCAGTTTTCCAGAATTTCTCGAAAATAACTTTTCGCTCTTCCTGACTAATTTTATCGTAACACTTATCCAAACAATTGCAACGATGATTGACAAATTCTTTTTTTTCTACGCGTGACCCTCTTCTTGAAATATGTGGTAAGTTTAAATTTTTTTAAAACTTACGACTTTTATCTGTTTGTCCAGGGTGTTTTTCTTTGCGACCCTTTCTTGGTCTACCTTGTTTGTCTGGAAGATTATTATGATTTTCTTGCTCTTCTTCTGAAGAGTTTGAGGTCGAACAAACAAAGTCATCAAAGGATCTCGATCATCTTCGACGTCATCCTCAAAATTTGCATACTCTTCCTCATCGACTACATATTTAAGTTGCGATGCTGAAGTGGAAGGTTTATCTTGAAGAATCCTAAAGGATCTTAAAGAATCTTATTGTGGAAGGACGCCTTGGCATCTTCGTTATCATCCTCAATATTTTCGTGTTCTTTCTCATCGACTACGTATCTAAGTAGTTTTGCTGACGTAAAAGGATACTAAAATAATAAAAATATATATCAAAAATTCCTTGGCTTGGTATTTTTTCGGTCATACATAATGTTATTTATACTTACCTTAATATTATTATCAGAAATAGGCAATTCATTGCTATTAGGTTCTTGATCACTTTTTGGCAAAAAAGGTTCTATTATGGCACAAACATCCTAAAAGACAGAGAAAAATAAAGTATTCTAAATATTTTTATTTGTATTTTTCAGTAATGCCTGAACTCCTTTATTATTTACCTGAGTGGTATCTAAGTAACATAAGCGAAGATCCTAAACAGCTAATCATTCTGGTCGTTATTTTCATTTTTTAATTCATTTAATGTAGTAGATAGAGATTTTAATAACATGTTTTAAATATATTTGATGGCCGCATCATATACTTACCTGATTATTACAAGAAATTATTTGTGTGACTTCTTCTTCTATAGGTTCGATACGTTGTCCAGCTGAGATCTTAAATAAAAAACATCTTATTATTAAGGAATGAAGATAATGTTATTATAAATTTTAAAAACAACATTTTTGTAAAAAGATCCAAAACACACCTAAACGGAACCAACAGCCATATATATCAAATTCTCGGTTTTAAAGAAGGAACCACAGATATACACAGATTTAGGTTATAAAGATAGAATAATGTTAAATCCTTTACTTACCTCCAAATTTTCTTGAGCTTCTAGCATTTCCAGCACTGCAACATCTTTTTACCCCGAGACATAACTAGTTTTTTGATATTTCCTTAAAAAATTAACTAAAAAATATCATTAACCGGCACTGCAGTAAACAATACTTGGTTCTTTCTTTTAAAATGGAATTTTAATGATGGCTGTCATTGTAAACGGAACTTTTGTCACTAGATGGCCGCAGTTTTGTTTTCGAGAGTGTTTAGTAATTAAACCTGTAGACATAGTATTTGTTCACCCAATTATCCAGAAAACTCGATTTCTGCCAAATGGCGCTTGGTTCCTTGTTCGTTAACACTATCCAGTTGTTGTTTGGGATCAATTACTACTTACCATTCAATTATTAGCCATTTTATAGTACTAAAGATAAAAAGGTAACGCATGAAATTCATTGTATATAAATTGAAATTGTATAGAAATATGAAATTCATTGTTATTAAAAAAAATTACTTAACTTATGCGAAAGATTTGATTTTTAAGTATACAGTTATATAAGTATTAGATTTTCATTACTTCCTCATTTGGTTTTTCTTGTGAAAGCTTTTTAAATGCTTTTGAAGAAAATGTCTTAATATCCGATTTTTCACCTATCAAGGCAATTCCACGAATCAAATTTTGTAGCTAAACATTAAAACTTTTAAGGTTTTCATTCTTTGATATAAACATATTGTCGGTTTTAAAAAACTAAAAAATAAATGAGTAAAATTCGGTTTCGTAGTTTTAAAGTTTTAGGCAAGCGTAAAAGTAAACAAAAAATTACAGGATCTTGTAAAGTCATTCCATTAATGACCCTTGATTTTTCACTCCGAACTTAAGGTTATTTCGTGCAGCAGCAAAAAAAAACTTTTATTTAGCGGAGTAATAGTCAGACCGGAAACTTTAACGATAAACTCCATACCTGCTTAGATCTAGTGTTGGCTGCCTGGATTCAATTTAATAACAATTTAATGTCTCCTGGTATTTATATTCTCTGTAATTTTTTTAAACTATTAAAAAAACCTTTTTTTAACTATCTCATTACAAGTCTTAAAGGTATTAAAACCGAATTTCTTTCTTAATTGCTCTTTAATTTCCTTGATATAATATATTTCATACAAATTACACAATCATAAAATTAGTTTTATTTTTTATTGAAAATAAAATTTTAATTAATTGCAATGCATTTTGATAAGCAAAAAAATAATGCTTATCAAATACTAAATAATATTTTGTCGATATATTCACAAAGTATGTTTAAGTCCGTCAATGTAGTAGTCGTGCACTTGAGCACAAATGTTTTCTACTTCCGAAACAAAACATACTTTAGTCTACCCTTAACTGCAGCTTCCTGCTCCTAATCTCAGAGTTTAGCTGTAGCGGCTAAACATTTCCGGATGGTATTGTATAAAAGGCATTATTTATTCTCTTAAATTGTAGCGTTTTAACTTTACAGATAAAATCCTGGTTTATATCTAGGCCGTCGTTTGAGTTTCAACTTTAAATTGTAATATTAAGATCAAGCTTTCAGGGTGAATCTTTTTGCTAATGCTATAAGCCAAACTTTATAGCTCAAATAGTCAAATGTCAAAATATTTATGGGCTATGGTATGGTATGCATCAATTGAAGGGGCCATTTTTTAACCAATTATAGGTCGTTTATTTAAATACGTCAATTTGAATAGTAATGAGACAAATTTCTAAGGTGCACAGGTAAAACATTGTAAAAATTAATACTCTGTTATGCCAGCTTCGTGTATATACCTGCTTAGTAGCAGGAAGTTCATGACTTGGCATAATCATTTGCGAGTGTCCGATTTAGTTAAAAGGATTGATTGCTGACAAAGAGAAAAGATAACTTGCAAATTGCCTATATAACAGAAGCAAGGTGTTTCTATCTCTAGTGAAATAACCATAAATGTCTCCGTTTTTTAAACAATTTTGGATGTTTTGGTTTACGTGCATTAAACCCTGATAAATAAATATATACCTTAGTGTAATCAACAACATGTAGCATATTCGTTCTCTTTAAAGATTAACTGAAGAAATATTGTTTTGACATCTATTGTTCAATAAGCAATAATTGCATACTCGCTATATGAATGAAGCAGTACAAAATATGATGTATGGAGTACTTCAACTGGTACACTCTTGAAGATATTACCGAGGACATTAAGATGGTTTTCCATATTTCTTGGCAAGGGCACTAATGTGCAAAAACTCTAATGAGAAATTTGACCTCAACTTCACCTTAAATACTTCTAAAAATATCATTTACTTAGCTTTTGTGGCATTAAGTAATAGCTTATTGGAGGCAAATTATTGCTGGGCTTGTACTTGTATTTTACACAGTAGCATAACTTCAGTTGAAGAATCAGATGAAGTCAAGATGGTAGGCAGTGTAACTCTATCCGCTGATGCCTATTTTGTAGGTAAGATTCTTTATTATAAATACTGCCAGGAGAATGTAAGTTTTATTATGTTTGTATAAGCAGTTAAAAATAATATCAAACATTAATGTCATAATGTTTACAACAATAAGACAACAATCGCTGAAAACATCGAACAATGTTCTCACAAGCGGTAAGTTTTTTCGAAAATGTTTTATTTAATTTTTTTTTGTAAAATCGTATACAATTAGTTATTAGAAAAATTTAAATATATATGTGAAAAAATATTTGCCTATAATTTAATATCCTATGCCAAAATACATTTTAATATGTTTAAATTTCAATAAAAAAATTATTATAAACTAATATTTAAGAGTAATAAAGTTTTTTACGAGCATTTTAGTTGTTTTCTTAATTAAAACTAATCATAGTATTTTTGCCAATAAAAAAACTTTCAAAAATTTATGATGATGCAAATCATTTAAATCTACGTATAATATAAAACATCATAAAAAATGTCTTACTGCAACTGAAAAAAATATATAAATAAAAAAAAGCTATTCTAGCTTCTATATAAGTATCCAACGTACAATGCGAAGAGCCTAAAAAGTTTTTTAGACTTCCAAATTAAACTCCATGCGTATGTCCACTCTAAGAGCTGAATTCATTTACATACATTTTATATTTTTGTGGAGGAGAGCCCTTTTAAAAATTTATAGGTCTATCGCGAACTAGAAAACTAAAGAACAGTAATTTAAATTAATTATTAATAATATTTTATTTATAAATTTAATTAAAATAAAATTTTTTTGAGTAGTAAATATGACTCAATTTATTTATTTAAAATGAAAAAAAAAACTTATGAAAATGGATATAGGTATTTATATAGTTAATTTTATTTAAAATTTGTAATATATTTTTCGAAGAAATTGTAATTTTTTAAAATATTTATTAATGAAATATATAAATAATAAGTTTATTGCTTAACAAAAACCTTTTTTTTATTTATCAAATATGTTCACTATTTGACTATGTAAACAATCGAAGCAAAGTTAACCTAAACCTAATCTCTATGTTAATTTAAATAATCCGTTAAATAAGCAAGCGGCACTTTTTCAGGAGTTTTCATGACATAGATTAGCGATTTTTTACAGAGAATATTCCTAGGAATTTTAACATATCAGGCAATACTATGCTTAACTGATCAAAAGTAAAGAAAGGAGGTTGCGTAATATTTTATTGTTCTTAGATTGATCGAGTCGATCCTATTATAATATAATTTCAAAATCCAATAGAAGAACATGGTTCATATTCAGATAATAAGTATCAAAGTATAGATGTGTCTTCAATTTTAAAGAATATAAATTTTAAGAATCTTCGTTGTTCCTTTTCAATGACAGTTATACTGTAATATGTTCCTCATATATGCGATGCCACATAAGAAATGCAGACTTGAGTTTAGATCTTACTATTGAAGAGTATAAAAGTTTTAGTATTTCTTCTTTAGAAAATGAGGTGCCACATCTAGTAAAAACTTCAAGCATCTTTAATGATGAAATCATCATTACTATGATCAACGAAAGATAATTGCCTATCCATTAGTTTTGTATCAAATCTTTGTATCATTTACGGTAATCACCAGCAAACATCACCAAGTGATTGATGATTGAAACTTTGGCACTTAGTAAAATCTTAGCACAATAAAAGGCTAGAATTAGCATTGCCGTTGAATTATGGGCAGTTTGTTTGCTTGTAACATCTCTAATGCAATGATGCCAAATGCTTATTAGAAATGGCAAAAAAATACTTTATAATATAATGAAAACTTGTCATTTATTTTGACAGTCCCAAAATAATACTACTCTTCTCCTTTAATAAATTATAAAGCATTTTTTAAATAAAATTTGAAAAGTTAAATGAATGTATATAACGTATATTAACGAAAAAAGCAACAATATCGCAACGCCGCTCGATCGAATTGTTGATAACACAAGGAATCTTTACCAGTGACGTCATCAGAAAGTATTTGCATGAGAAATATTAAATTTATTAATAATAGAATATGCTTTAAATATAAACAATATTACCGTTTATGAACTCTTTATACGTTTTTTTACCATTAAAGTAATATTTTACAATTACTTTAGATTTCTTAAAAATTCATGTTTTAAGATACACATTTTTCTTCCAAGATAATAAAAAAAAATCCCATTAATAAAACCATGGATAAAACTCTTTTTTATTCATTATAGCACTAAGTATTTTCAAAAAAATATTTGAATTTAAAAATATAAAGATCTTTGTATTTAGCAAAGACATCACTTTCAAGTTGTTATTTAGGCTTATTTATATGAACCCCTATTCTACATTTATGATGACGGTTCTCCCTTGGCATGATGTCATGGCAGTATCAGTATTTACTTAAAAATTGGATTAAATGATTCTTTTCCCCTGGTGCGGCGCCAACTACACACATTTTTACCGTGGTAATAGTGCACAAAACACTAAAATAAGACTTTTTCCTTTTTTATCAAAAAATTAAAGAAAAAATACAGAAATTTACAATTGCCACATGTAAACACAAAGCCATTTGACAAGATGACGTTTCGCGCATCACTGAGCTCTTGTTTGCAATGTTGCCAGTCCAAGTTTTTTAGAAGCGGCTTTAGGAATAAAAATGTTAGTAATTTATTTTGAAGGGGTTATTTTTGCGCCTACGATGGGATATATCTATTTTTACTTTTTATATTTAATCCAAAATCCAACAAAAATTATTTAAATTAATATTACTATATGAATGTGTATTAATATATAGCCGAAAATCCTCTTTTGAAAATGTGTGTAAACTTAAATAACAGGAAGTTGGTGAATATTTTTGTAAACAAAACAATGCCCTATACCTAAGCACATGTTAAACTCATTTAATTACATTTAATTTACTTACTCCAGTTCTGGAAAGAATTAAGTTAATATTAAAGCATAGCTGAATCTTTAGTAGCTTTTTATAATGGAATTTAATTTTAAATCATCTATAAACAACCTGATAAATTAAGTTAATAATAAACCAATATCATTAAAGAAAACAGAACATAACAAAGAATCTAAATTCGAGTACTCCAAAAGTAGTCAAAAATATCCTTAAGAGTAATCACTATATACATACTGTTTCCTTTCTTTAAGTGGACGACTCAAGTAATCGTACCATTAAGATATTAAATCCCATCTTTAGTATTTTAGAAAGAAGTATCCTCTATCAAAAGCTTTTAACTTTTGTACATTTTTCTAAAGACTTAGATATAATATGTGAAGTTTCAGCCAAATTAGAGATTGTAACTGTTACTCTCTCTAACGGACGTTACTTTTTTCGCAACAAGTGTCGTAGTTATCTCTAACTATCAATATTATATTTATTCTTTTTAAATACTACGCCATTGGCTTACGCAAAAATAAATAATCATAATCACCATTTTTCACTTTTGTCAATTTTTTTTTTATTTAAATAACATACATGCCAAAAAATTGTTAAAATAAATCTATTTCGCTTTACTCGTCACCAGAGAATGTATTATTATTATTTTAAACATGACAACATTGATGTTTATTAATATTGTTTTAGTTTATTAACATTGATGTTATGAGTCCAGGAAAGTTCTTTTGAAAACCTAATGGCATACCATTAAAAACTCCCTAAAAAAATTAGAATCTAGCGAAAATAACAGTAAATAAAAAAAGAAAAAGAAGCTAATAAACAAAAGAAAGTGTATACTCTGATGATCCTGTTTGATATAGATTAATCATCGTTTGTCCATGCCAGCAGCATTGTCGTATATTTGCCTCGCAAAAAACTGTCATATTCCTCAAGAACAAATTTATAAAATTTGAGACATATGTAACACACGAAAGGGCAATGTAAAATTTTCCTAATTTACGATCTCAGGGGCTTTTTTGAGGTGATTTGAATGATTTACAGCGGCTCTAGCTTTAAATGTAGTATATGCTATTTTAAACTAAAACTGTAGGTGTTTCGATTAATAATGTCAATATTTTGTCTGAGTTGCATTGATCGAAATAAGTGATAGTCAGGAGGATCCAAGTCTGTAGATTACGGCGGGTGGAGAAGGACATTCCATTTGATGTTTTCCAAATTTTTTAACACATTTTGCAGCATTTTCATGTTGAAATATAAGTTTATTGTCTCTTTTGGCATATTCTGGACGTTTTTCCTTTAATGTTTCACTAGGTTTTAGCAATTCATAATAGCAACACCCTTACTATCCCACCAAATATAAAGCATGATCTTTATGCCGTGCTTTGGATAATCAAAATAGATCAACATTTTATCACCTATCGAGGCTAAAAAGATTTTCTTTTTTGTCTGGCAAGTATAATTTCTTAAATGGTTTTGAGCGTTTCAATTTCTTTCTTCTTTTATTCATAAGGAACTGAACTGCTTTAATGATTTAGTTGCTTCTTCATCCAGTAATGCTACCAAATTTACATCAAATTTTTTTAGCTGACCTGGGCCATTTTTGACTTTCATATCGAAATTGCCACTTTTGAAGCTTTGAGACCATTGTTCATAAGTTTCATGGGTTGGAGCACATCTTATGTAAGTTTCAGCTATCAGATAACTTTTAGTAGCTGTTTTATTCATATGAAAAAATGTATTAAGGCTTCAGCGCCAAACGTCATTTATTTGTATAAATTTCGACATTTTTGATGCAAAAAACATCTATGTTGTTGCAACATGGACAAACCAAAACAAAACGGCTTTGAATCCCATCTGTTTACCCTTCAAAACGTAGTAGATATCACTTGTGTTGATCTGCTAATATATCTGTAACGCCGTCTCTAACTAAAGTCGGCATTATTAACCGAAACACCAATTATATAATAATATTGTAATTATTTTTTAGTTTAATTTTTTTTTTAATTCTACTTTTGATTTTATTTTAAATTTCAATTGACTAAAAAAACAACTAGTGGCAATTTATGTATTAAAGATACCATTAACACAATTGACTGAAGGTGTTGCGCGTCAATGATGTTAGGGTGCACCACTAGCCACGTTTCAATAGCGAATATTACGGTTAAACTCGAAAATATGTTTATATACGGATATTGAAAAATTAATTTAATAATTTTTTGTTTCTCATATGCTTTATATTTTCAAATAAGTAAACATGAATTTTTGACGTTTAATTTTTTTTAAATATTTTCTTAATCATAACTATTACTTTTCAGACGTAGATTTTTTACCAAATATTTTGGAGTAAAATCTATTAGAGTCCATTAATAAATAAAATCTATTAGAGTAATTAATAAATACCCAGAAATTAAATTACTAAATCATATTATTATCAACATAATTTTAGGGTGACATATAAAGGCGGGAACAGACTAAGCAAACATTGTTGAGCAACAGTTGATCAACTCGTGAGTTGGCTCAATTTATACGTGTTGCTCAACAGTTGCGCAACTGTTGACAAACTGTTGCATGATGTTCGCTCCCGAGGCGGTACATCAAAGGAAATATTGACCAACAGTGCGTCAACAGTTTCGCCAGTGTATACGTGCGCAAACTTGTCAACATGCGTTTAGTTAAATGTAGGCATTCGAGAGCGGTACATCGGCCAAGTAACGTTCAATTCATTTGAAAATGTCGCACGATTGGTCAGAAGACCAAGTTCTAAATTTGATAGAGCTTATAAGGGAACATTCAAATATATGGAATCCCGAAAATGAAGCTTATAAAAACAAAAATAAACGAACTGACGCATTCAATATTATAGCGACCGTTCTAGAACTATCCCGAGAAGAAATTGAGAGGAAATGGAAAGTTCTGCAAACCCAGTTTAGACGGGAATGTGCAAAAAGCGTCACAAAATCTGGCCAAGGAACAAATGAATTATACGTGTCTCGTTGACATACAAGAGATACTTAAGAACAAGTAAGTAAATTTTTTTATTTCTTTATAATGAAAAATATTATTTTATTCCATTC
Organism: Anthonomus grandis grandis; assembly: GCF_022605725.1. Lineage (NCBI taxonomy): Eukaryota > Metazoa > Arthropoda > Insecta > Coleoptera > Curculionidae > Anthonomus > Anthonomus grandis. The sequence goes on from NC_065567.1 coordinate 14,824,947, forward strand.
TATCTTGCCAAGGCACTCTTCCATGGCCTGAAAAATAATGTGCAAATTGTTCTCGAACTTCCTGTGCTACTCTGGTTGATTTTCTACCAATTCTATTTAACTTCATAAATGTAGATGAAGGTTCTGGTTCGTTTCGCCAAGATCCATGAACCAAAATGCCCGTTGAAACATCTTCATTGTCATAGGTTCCAGGGGGAGCATAACAGCCCATGATTGTTTTAGTATTTTGTAAAAAAATTATGTTAGTAGAAACATGTAAGAACAATTATTTCAGCAGTAGTAGGTTGCAGTAGTGCTTTCGCAAAACTCGAAATACAGACGACATAACGCCAAAAGCATTTTCCACTACTCGTCTTGCTCGCGATAATCTGTAATTAAATGAGCGTTGGAACGTCCCCTTCAAATGTTCGCCGGGAAATGGTTTCATCAGGTTCTCCTGTAGAGGAAACGCATCATCGCAAACAAATACAAAAGGTGTTGTTCCGTCCTGTTGTCCTGGCAGGAGTTTTTCAGCTGGTAAATTTAAAGTCCCATCATTTAGTTTCTTCGCGAAAAGTGTATTTTTAAAAACACCACCATCTGAAATTCGTCCTTGACATCCCACGTTTACGTATAAAAATCGATACTTTGCATCTACTACTGCCATAAGGACAATACTAAAAGTGCCCTTGTAATTATAATATTCGCTTCCACTTCTAAAGGGGCATTATAGTACGACGTGTTTACCGTCAATGGCTCCTAAGCATTGAGGAAAATTCCATAAGTTTTCATAGTCATCGGAAATTTTGAGCTACTCTTCAGGTGAATCTGGTAACTGAAAAAAAAATCATTATTTAAAAAAAGGATATCCAACTAAGGCCGCAATTGTTCATTAAGTGCCCTATGACCTCCCAACATCTAAATATGTACTCTACATATTATTATTATACCCATACTATAGGCATGTATACTTTGTTTCAGGACTTGGAAAACACGCAATACGAGGATTCATCAGAAACTATCCTTACTGAAGGTTCCTCAAGCATTCTTCAATTACAGCAAGCAGAAACACCTCATGAGACAGTGAAGCAGTTGGCAACAATAAGAAAGAACAGTTCTGGAAAGCAGTTAAACCTTTCGGATCCTCATAATATTGGAATAGAATCAGAACCGTCACAACGAGATACCGTAAGGCAGTTGGTTCCAGTAGAAAAAAAACCTCGGGAAAGCGCCCAAATTTGTCCCAAATTTATCCTCAAATGGATGAAGCTTTTAAATCAATAAAAACACTTACAGAAAATCGAAGAGTAAGGGATACCTTTGAAGTATATGGAAAATACGTGGCAAATAAATTAAGAACGTATGATACATTTGTTCGAGCTGATGTAGAACATAAAATTAATTGCGTTCTCCATGATGCTGATATGCGAATACTTTATGATTCTCACGGGCAGTTTACTCCAAGAACAACGAATTTGCCACTACCAACTGTATCTCCTGTCTCAAGTTCGCTCTCTTACGCACCAGCTCCATCTCCTTATTATACATCAACAAGCATTCGACATCCTTCTGATCAAGATAGTCCAAATGAACATAGCTTTATTGACGCCCTAATTGGATCCCAAGCGGATAACTCTACGGACATTTCCTAAAAACTATGTTACGTTTTTATATGTTTTTATTTAATTAAATAAGGAAAAAAGAATATATCTGCCAATGCTTCTATAAGGGCTTTGCAAGTTTCAAGAACAATAGTACCAATTAGCCAGTTTAGAAATTTGAAATAGGTACATTAGACTGACATATGAATCTCCAGTGGCTAAAAACCTTAAAGTTATCATTAATCTTGTTTTCACGCATATGGCTTGCCGAAAGTTGTGTATTTTTTTTGCAATTTTAGGTCCAATCATGACGATGAGACTTTCAAATGCGGTTGCATGAACTCGAGTAAAGTTTTTGAATAGCATTTGGTCTTCCATTCTTAGTTCTGGTAAAAACTTCCGTTTTCTGTTTGCGAATATACTTCTTTGCCACCACCGTCGCTTTCTGCAGTTACGCGATTTTTTAATTTTCATTAATAAAGACGTGCACCATGCGAGTAAAGCATCATCTTCGTCGCACATTTTGGCTCGACTGAACGAACTTTTCAGCAACAAGGTTCGCCGATGTTTTCCAACAATCATCGACGTTTGTTTGCCAACAGTTGATCAACTCTTGCTCAACAGTTGTTCAGCTGTTGCTCAACAATGTTTGCTTAGTCTGTTCCCGCCCTAAGAAAAATGGTTAAAAGCCAAAAATACAACTTATTATTAAAAATCATTAAAATGATTTCTCTTTCCTAAGAAATAATAAAAGTGGGGCGTCATTAAATTTAGAATACTATTTTCTATCGATAAATCGACATTATGACATTTTTCTGATGATATACTTTAAAAATTATAAATCGATGGTAAGGGAATACGTCAAAAAATTAACAGTCATTTAAACTACTTACAAAGTTATTTAGTCTGCCCATTATCCTGGTCCATCATAAATACCATGAGTCTTAATAGGATAAAGATACCTATTCACCAGGCAATTAAAAAGTAAAGTTTTAATTTTATATTTTTTCTTTTTGAACCAATAACATCCGCCAAATGACGAGTGTTATCTATATATTTTCTCGATTTAAATCTATAGAACAAATGCTTTAAGATGAAAAATAAATTATTTTAGATTAAAATAGAAACGGTTAGTCACTTGTCATTCCATTAAAAATGTAGTTTTACTTAATATTCAATCAGAGTTTAATATTTATTTTCAGATTCGCCATAAAAGATTACATAAGGTTATGCTTCAGCTTTTTTTCCTGTAAACATTTTAATTTAAATTTTAATTTTCTTTAATTTGAATTTTTGTTGTCGTGTAGTAATCTTTTATTATATACCTCAGATATTTTAATTAAAAACTTTAATCAGTTCTTTAGAACCTACATTTTTTTAAATCGCGTTATGATTTATATTTTTATATTTCCTTCAAATTCTAGAGATCTATAAGTATGTAGATGTATGAGAATTAAAATTGGGTTATATACGTTGGGTTATAATAGGCTTACTGACTACTTGCATGTGCAAATGGATGGACTGGAAAATTTGCTAGCTATACTCGTATTATAAATACGTTTATCAGAGCTATTGTATTGGTTGGCAGCTTTGCATTAATGTAATGATGTATGCTACAGGTCAGAAAATAGATGCCAGGCATCAGGTTTCTAAACTGACCCAATTGGACACAATGGCAACGTATATCAAAAAATTATACTTAAAAGCAATTTACCTTTCTACATTCCCGTATTTGAATCTGTAGTATTTCTGAGTAAGCTGGCCTGTATAACTTTCAACATAAATCGTTTAAATTAGTTTCCTCGTTGTTTAATAGATGTCTACTAATAATTCCTTTTTTATTCTTCATTGTTTGAATTTTTCTTTAATGTGTTTTTTTTTTTTAATTGGAAAAAAATATTCCTATTATATAAACGCGTAAATACATTGTTCACTACTCATTCCTTTATGATAATTTTTAGTTTTTTGTGCCTGGAAAGGAGATAATTAGACTATCTACAATATAGTTTAAATAAAGCAGTAGTTATTCGCTATTGCTTTTAAACTAGTAATTTGGATCTCTAAAACTTGGATTATATTTAAATTTCTGTGAACTCAAATTTCATTTGTATAAACTATATTGCTCCCTTAACACCATACGCTAATAATTATTTCAAAAGAGAATATCGTAGGCACTACTTATACGTAAACGATTTATTAGCAGCTTCGCTCACTTCCCTAATATGCTGATTAATTTTAGAATTAAATTCTACTTCCAGTTCCATGAAAACATGTATTTTCTACAGCTATCATATGAAATAATGAAACAAATGAATATAGGAAATATTAATTATAAGCAATATATTATTTTGCAAATTTAAGTTATAAAACAAACATTATGACATTGCTATTATAACTATTACTTTCTCATAAATCACAAGAAGTTCTTCAATTTAATTTTTAAAACTTTTAACAAACGTTATCAAATTTCATAATACGAACACGAATATGCATAGAAAAATTCTTTAAAACTAAAACTTTTATTATAATTTTAATAATAAGAAATTTAATTTTTCAAAACTTTTTAAAATATTTTACTGCAAAGGAATGTAAACACACATTTTCCTGATGATTTTTACGCATGATCAAACGTTTTAATAAGAATTATAATCCAGAATATAAGTATAGAAATGGAGAGATTTAAAGAATAACTGTACAGGTCTTACTAGCCATGATCTTATAACTATCTTTACTTTTTTTAAATGCTTACCAGTTAGTCAAGTAAATAATATTTAGTATTGTCTCTATCTAAAACGTTTTCGAACATTTTAAATCTGTGGAGTGATTTAGTCTTCCAGTAATATTGCTTCTGTGAAAAATTGAGGGTTTCTTCTAATCTAGAAACGCTTGATTCAAATACTGATAAACAGTTATATAAAATAGGCTAGCGCACCGCCAAGTGCATATAATGTAATATGCACAACAACTGAAATGATTTACTGTGCCATTTAGGAAAAAGGTGCACTCATCAGAAAATACACATTGAAAACAAAGTGACGATAATTTATTATCTGTTCAGTCACACAATAATCGCCTGTTAAAATCGTCTTCGGTACGTTCTTGTATCACATGTATTTTGTATTTTTTTCACTATATTTTGAATGCTGAATACTTCTAATCCCCAACATTCTTATCCTCACTGTGGGTTCTTGATGACATGCCCTGAAATTACCACTTCTATTACTTCATTTATTACAGTATTACATATTTTACGTTTTCTATTAGCTACTGTCCCCGTTTTTAGAAATTTTTGGACCAGTTGGAAAATATACTTCCGATATACTTTCACCAATTTCGATATTGATTTTTAAAATAGTTGGGCAGTTTTATTTTATTCATTGTTCGCAAAAAAAAAGTAAAATAATTCGCCCCCTCAGTTATTGAAACCATTGTCATTGATATGCCACTATCTATAATGAAATCAATCAAACCTCCTTTATCGAGACCAAATAATATGATTTGAAAATAATACTTAAAAGATTCAGGAATGAAACTGGAATTGCTAAACAAATTCCTTTTTTTAATCTAAAATATGGTATCACTCGATGCCTCGTTTTGTTAAGGATTTTAGAAGTGAGTCTTATTCTATGAGCATTTTGTAAATAATTTAGATTGCCCAATTTTGCTTTGCATTTTCAAACTGAACCCTGCATCATTTTAATTACATTATATTATCCTGTTTTTGATAAAAGTTTAACTGAACTGGTGGCAAAGTTCTTTTCCCTATCTAATGCACTTTTACTGCGTCAAACCGCGTATATATACTAGGCTTCATTTATTTCAATATTAAACTTTAGATGCTACTTTGACTGAAAAGGGCTTTTTGGTTACAAGTACGTAAGCCTTTACCTTTAGCTATGTATATATAAGTGTACATGCATCAGTGAGTTTATACATGGCTAATGAATATAAACTTGAAATATATTTTTTTTAAGTTTTGTTATTCGCTTTAAGAATTTATTATTCTGAAAAGATTCTTGGCGTTAATTTTCTGTTTTTAAATGAAAACAATCGTTTTTTTTCTTATTTATATATAAGAGGGATAGAAATTGACTTTGAACTTACATTTTTACATTAGGTTCTTTTTTGTAATTAAGTAAAGTAGCATGAACCAAGCAAGGGGTAATAAAGGAGATTTTAAAATATCAGTAGAAACATCTCTCAATTGAAAAAAATATTTAAAAAAATTACATTCTACAAGTTGCCTTGCTGGATAAAGTCTTTTGACTTGATAAAATTGTGAAATCATTAAAATATACTGTTCTAAGAAACTGCTAATATAAATATATCAGAGCCGACGAGATAATACTAGTAAACCATTCCCAATCCTTAAATGTTTAGTTATCAAAATAATTGAGGGGGGAAATAGTTTTTTAAGTCATTGTCATTTTGGAATGTAAATTTTAGGGATATTTACCATTCCGCATAACGCATCGTTATGTTTCTCAATATGTTAACAGATTGACTTGTCCATTATGCCCTTAATTCTGTAAATAGGACCGATTTCATAGGCTGAAAATTAGCCCCACACAATGATACTGCTGCTACCATGTTTTACAGTAGTAGCGACGTACTCTGGGTCAAGCCTTTTCTCTGCAGGACGTCTTACAAATCGTCTTTTATCATTTGAAAATATAAGATTGAGATTTATCAGAAAAAGGTACCTTTTTTCATATGTGGGTGGTCCACTTTTGATAAAACCTAGCAAATATATATTCTTGCGTCCCTATGTTGTTTAAGGTGCCTGTCTAAGTTTTCGTGGCTTTTCTTGGTCGACCACCAGCTTGAAGGTCGTAACCCTACATTAGATTCGGTAATTTTTAATAGTTTTTGATACAACGCCTTTTCAAATTCCAAATGTAGGTGATATCCATACTTGCTTTTTCCCAGATAAATAGGCATCTATAATTTTTTTGTTTTAGGTCTAGTGCATAATGCACACCATGCAGTATATTTTAAATAAATCCTCATAACTGTAAATAAATAACATTTTGGCCTGGCAAACAAACATATTTTTATAAAACATAATGTAGGGAATTCAATATAAACAACTTATAAAAATATTTTAGAAGTAGCTTTAATTTTATCCGATACTGTATATGAAAATATGCTACTATAGAAAGGCAAATTAACAAATTTCCTTAAAAGAGCTAAGTAATTTACAAAAAGCAAGCAAACCATATGAATTATCAGTCAAGATAATTCCCTAATAGAACTTCAGCAAATACTTTTCTGTAAAAGTCACAGATATCAAGGACTAGGAGGGTAGCCCTCCAATACAAACAGAACTTACCTGGTGTACGACCAATCAAGGGTCAGGGCCGGACATTTCTAATGACAAGCCATGGACAAATACTGCCAATGGATTGGGAATTAGGAATTATTGAAGTTGCACCCATTCTATGCTATATCATATATATCCAAAAAAGGAATACTCCACCTAAAAACAAACTTATATAATCATCTCATCAAGCGATCATAAAGGTAGGATCATCAATAAAATCAAATCTAGACTAGAAAAAGATTAAATACCCAAGAGAATGTAACATAAAATAACCCTAGAATCGGTACTGGGTATGAAGGTCATAATGAAAATGCAAATAAACCAGCCATGAAAATTGTCTAGCCATTGCCGAACTGGAAGAACATAGTGAGGAGAAGCGCCGCTCCATCTTGCTGGAAATATATTTCAGACGACGAGTTTCCAGATAAATGGATAGGGCGAAGGGGGCCTATAGAATGGCCTGCTAGATCTCCTGATATAACGCCGTTGGACTTTTTTCTATGGGGTCATTTGAAATCTATTGGGTTTACTCCCCAGCCTGAAAGTTTGGATGAACTTCGTCAACGCATCATCGACAGCTGCCATGATATCCCACAACATGTTTTTGAAAATGTCCATCAGGAATTTGAACATCGCCTATATCATTGTTTGGCCAAAAACGGGCAACATTTTGAACACTTGTTGAAATAAAAACTGATATTTTCATGTTTTTATTTTCTATTTGAACAAATTAAGATAAACAAAGATTTTTCTAATTTTCTCGAAAAATCGACCGATTAAAAAAAATTAAACGTCAAAATAAAAGACTTTGAAAGATCTTTTAAACAAGCTATTACTCGATACCCCTTGCCATTTAAAATTTTTAAGGGAATAACCCTGGGGGGCAGAGGGTGAAAGGAGGTGAAATAATTTTAGGTTAGAAAGTTGTCCCCCTTGATAAACCTTTTGACGTATTTCCGCGTTCAAATCCGTGTGGGGAAGTTTTCAAATGAACACCCTGTATATATATGAGTACGCGGCCAAACTCCATGCGGTAATTCTGGGATTAATTTCAAGATGAAAAGTTCACATAATTATAGAAAGAAATTAATGAAATGAAAATCCAGAAATACTTCATTTTCAAGATACAGGGTGTCAAACTTTTTTCTAAAATTGATTTTTCCTAAATATCCTAATAAGCTTTCAGTCCATTTTGATCAAATTAAAAAAAAAAACTATTTTCAGATCTACCCTTTAACTTTTATTTCAATGAACTAAATTTAACAATAAATAACACCAGACCTATAATAGTTGTTGAAAATGCCCTTCTTCAACCTCAATGCAAACATTAGCTCATCTTAACATTGATTGCCGAACTCGTTGAAACATTCCCGGCGTATGTCTTATTTGATCACATAAATCCTGTATTCATTGGGTTAATTTTTCTTCAGTATTAACTGCAGTTTTTTAAAAGGGACTTTCAATGCCCGCAAAGAAAAAAATCTAACGGATTTAAATCCGGTGACTTGGGTGGCCATGACTGTGAACTGCGCGCCCGATCCAGTTTTCTCCAAAAGTTGCATCCAAAAATTGGCGAGATATTATGCTGGTGAGGTGAAGCCCCATCATGCATGAGCCATTTTCTAATAGTCCAGGTAAAATAAATTCCAAAAAGTTACAATATTCTTGACCATTTAATCTCGGGGCTACAAACTGATGCTGAAAATTAACTTCTGTAACCGCATGGGGATTTTCTTCAGCCCAGATATGATTATTGTGAAAGTTCATAATTGAATTTCGGGAAAAACACGCTTCATCGGTAAATAAAATACGGGATAGCAATCTTAGAGACGCTACCTGTTGCTGCAAAAGCCAAGTACAATAAACAACTCGTTGAGAAAAATCGGCAGGTAATAAGGCTTAAACACGCTGTATGTGGTAAGGATACAGTTGATATTCTCTTAAAATCTGTCATAGAGTAAAGTGAGAAATATTTAATTGTTCTGCAATTTTGCGTGTACTTGTATCCCGGGCTACGCTCACCTTCTCTTCGCTATTTTTACTGTGGCAGGTCTCCTAATTACAGCAGCCGACCATTGAAATGTGCCTGATTTGCACAGCCTTTGATGTATTCTCACAAATGTCTGTCTATTTGGTATAATGCGATGAAGGCATCTTTCTTGATTAATGCGCCTAGCCGCTCTAGAATTGCCTTCAGCCATTCCATAAACAAAATGCCTATCGGCCATTTCTGTGTTTGTAAATTGAACCATTTTCCAATATTAGATTAATACTCTTGGAAACACTTCAAATAATTGCAATCGTTAAGTACGCATGGTTTTAAGTAAGTTATGTCAAAGTAAGATTTGTTTGAACAGCAATTGTTTTTCCGTCCATGGCAGTCTTATTTTTTGTTACTTTTAAAACATTGCTGTTATAAATTATATATTTATAGCGGTTATTTTATGGTGATTTGTCTTATCAAATATAGTTTTAATCTGTGCGAAAACATTCAAGCGACGACTTTCGTCTAATTTTCATTGCTTAATTAATTTGGTGGTTCTAATATTTTAATATGTTATTTTCCCGGAGACATGCAATAAAATGCTTTTAATTTTTGTATTTCGCAAATGAAAAAAGATATGTAAGAAACTCAGGAGACAATAAAAAATATTTTAGCTGCTTAATTCGAAACAAATAAAAGAATTTAAAAAAAGTCTTTGGCGCATAATTTTTTTATCAAAAATATTGGTTAGGGTGTCTTCCGGGACGCCCCTGGACACAATAATTTTAATCTAATTGGGGCTAAATTAGCCTTTTACTGCCCTTAATATCACTGTTAAATTTGAACAAAATCGACTGAAAGCTTATTAAGATATTTCGAGACATATGTTTATGTGAACTTTTCAATCAATCAATAGATAAATAGATGAATGACAATAATGGATGAATAGATAATATTACCACATATTAAATTAAGTATTAAATGAAGAATCAAAAACATAAAAGTATACTTTTTGTTCGTTTTTATTTTTTGATAAAAAATTTATTAAATTTATTTAGAGCGATCAACGATAAAACTTAAAGATTTCAAAACTATATTTTGCTTTTGGGCTCCGGATTTAAGTATTAAAAAGCATAAAAAGGTCCGCTGTGGACCGTTTATAAATAAATTCAAAATTCTGCTGGACGGCCCAGCATACGTATAAAGCGTTGCGTATTGTTTTATCATTAATATTTACACTTTTAATTTCATACTCTGTTTATTGTTTTAGCATTGATCGTTCTTATATTGTACTATTTAATACGTTTTGAAATATTGCACTTTGATTTTTTTTACTTTTGAATTGAATTGATTTTTTACATTAAACGATTTTTAGTATCTGAAGACAAAAATGATTTTTAAGAATTACCCTGATATGTGTAAGGAATAACAGAAATTGAGGAAAGTATTTTTTATATCTCTGTATTTTATCTGGGAGCATTACATTTTAAATCTCGTATATTATTCAAGTTATCATAACTTATTTTTGAAATAACCTTCCACAATTAACGTTACGGCTCTAGCGATTTCAACTTCATTTAGGTATACTCTACGGCATATTCTTTTACCTAGCACATTATTCATGTTTTCACTGTAAAATTTTAACTAGGACTGATAAAAACAGGGGCAAAGTTAATATGTATTAAAGTTTATACAGTGTGGTGACTTTACCTGGAATAAATTCAGTTAAAACTAATCAAAATTTATCTCGCAAAATTCCTGAAACCCGTCGATTTTTGTTTATTTTTTTTTCACATTTCAAGATAGTTTTTGTATTTTTTCACCTACAGGTCCAAATTAACCCCAACTTTTTTTTTTCAAATGGAAAGCTACTTTTTTTAAACTCTCATTGAAAAGAGCCCTTTTTCTTGATTAAATTGCCCTATTTACTTTTGTGATTATCTAAAGGAGAAATACGAAAAAAAACATTAAATTATTAAAAGTTGCGTTTAATGTATAAGATGCTCCATTACTTTTACAACCATTTACTTGTTGGCAAAGCCCAAGACGATAATAAAATTCGTTTCTGACATTTTCTAACACTTCAGGAGATATTTATCGGATTTCTTGCCTTATACGTTCTATGAGTTCGTCTAGGTGTCCTGGTGTGCTCATATAAATTTAACTTTTTAAATGTCCCCACAGAAAAAAATCAAGTGGGTGAGATCGGGAGAACGTGCCGGCCACTCGAATGCACCCCTTCTATCAATCCATCTGTTTGGAAAATTGTCATCTAAATACTGGCGTACATTAAGGGCATAATGTGGGGGAGCACCATCTTGTTGCATCCAGATTCTTTCATTATACAAATCTGGATCGAACTGACTCGGATATAAGGCACGTAAGACTGAAACTAGTTCATGTTCAAGAAATTCTAGATATCTTTCCCCAGTTAAAGTATCATTGAAGAATATGGGCTCTATAACTTGCCTGCCAATTATGCCAGCCCAAACATTAGTTTTCTGGGGATATTGTGTATTAGTTTCCACCTTACAAAGTGTGGGTTCTCGTCAGACCAGTAGCGACAGTTCTGCTTATTAACATGGCCATTTAGGGTGTAGCCCCATCAGAAAAAAGAATCCACTCCGAAGATATGCGATTTTCGTCAATGGCGTTCATCATTAATTCACAGAACTGAACTCTGCGATCTGGATCATCTTCCAATAACTCTTGAAAGGGTTGCATTTTATAAGGTCGTTTGTTTGCACTTTTTAACATTTTTAGCACAGATTTATGATGAATAGAGTTTTCGCGAGCTACTCTTCTGGCTGCAGGTACCGGATTTTCTTCCATCGCTAACAATACATTTAATTGGGTGTTTTCATCATTTTAGAAGGCCTTTGTCTTGAAACATCCCTCACGTGCCCAACTTCTCGAAATCTGCTTTCGATTTTACTAACCGTACCTTGGTTAATCGGTGGCAAATCTGGATATTTCTGCCTGAATAAGTGGACAACCTCTAGCTGAGTACGACTTCTGTCCCCATAACCAATCATCATTAAGATTTCGATCTTGTGGGATTCGGATAAATAAGGCATTTTTTCAAATTAAGTTAACTCATTTAACAACTGGTTGAAATTCGCTTTGACAGTGACACTACAACAATGTCAGGAAATGTCTCGATACCAATAAAATGAACAAACACGTCAAAAATTTACCAACACAAAATATTTCGAGACTTTTAATAATTTAATGGTTTTTTTTTTTCGTATTTCTCCTTTAGATTATCACAAAAGTAAATAGGGCAATTTAATCAGGAAAAAGGGCTCTTTTCAATGAAAGTTTAAAAAAAATGGCTTTCCATTTGAAAAAAAAAGTATGGGTTAATTTGGACCCCCCCTGTAGGTGAAAAAATACAAAAACTATCTTGAAATGTGAAAAAAAATAAACAAAAATCGACGGGTCTCAGGAATTTTGCGAGATAAAATTTGATTAGTTTTATCTGAATTTATTCCAGTTAAAGTCACCATACTGTATAGTAATAAGTATTATAATATAAAATACGTGGAATATAAGCTTATTGAGTAGGGGCTCCTTTTTCGTTTTAAGTGCTTTACATTAATAAAACAGCAAATTAAAATGAAATATCAAACCTCTGCTGTTAATCAAAGCAATAACGCATCTCTAGCTAGACTCATGCGGGATATTTATCAATAACAGCTACAATAAGTTCAGCTGCAACTTCTTGGTGTATATTTCAATTGAAAACGGCTCTGGATCCATGCTCTATGGGATTCATATCTGGTGGCAGTGTGATGTGGTTCAACATTTGAGATGAGAAAAGTCCAACAGCATGTAGTCACTATCCAAAGGTATGATTTATAACAATTTTAAGTGAATTATTGGAGTTCTTCCACCAAACATTATGTATTGCTAGAGTTTACATCTTAGTTCTACCGCAGAAAGAGGCAACTTGAATAATTATTTCAAATTTTTATCTCCTGTCCAAAGTCCCTTCAAACTCTTAAGCGATCATCGCTGATTAATCACATACACTCAAATGATGTGATGGTCGCCGGTGACAAGATGAACTAAACACTTTTAGATTCATTCCTTAATAAGTCCAAAATAATTCCAGAAATGATTTATAAGTCCTCTCAGGGAATTCAAAGGAATTATTTTATATTTCCTGCTTTCAGAAAGAAAATTATGTAATTAGAATGAGTAAAATTAGGTTTGTTGGATGCTAAATAGTCGATATATCTAGTCTTACTTGGTTGTACAGTCCTAATACCTAGTTTTACACAGTAGTTTTAATTCTTAGTTTAATTGTCCTGAATTGTTGGCTCAGATGTTGCAGTCTTTTATTTTAAAATAAAATAATTCTAAAATCAAGGAATATACTTGCTTGAAACTATAATATTTATATATTATATATTTTTTATAGTAATTAGATTGTGCTTAAATATAATAAAATCGCATAGTTTGTCGGCAAATGTTAATGATGTGAAGCCACAGATGCTTTCTATGAATTAATTGGCAATATATCTTCTAAAACATAAGAAAGATTACATCAAAAGCTACTTTCTATTATACCAACTCTTTTATAGCGACAAATCGGCATAGCTCGGAATAATGTTCAGCTTATTGGCTAACTGGTATCGAGATAGAACTCGTCCTTAGGCATATTATACTTTTATTGAACAGCATAAAAGCGTATATTTATTTTGGAATAAATTAATATGGTTATAAATAAGTTTGTTCTCTTATCAATAATCATATTCTATATATCAATTTTTTAAAGAATGAAATAGTAAGGACATATACTTTTGGGGATGATGATCCCCATTTGTTCTTTAAATACCAAAGTAATTGAAATAAACAATCAATACAAGTGCAAACAAGTATTATAGGTTACAATCATATAATAACAGATATAACATTAAACTTACAAAGCATAATAGTTCATGTTAATATTAGTTGGTAACACGCTGAGGCAAATTAATTTGATAGCAGCATACGCCTTAATGAATTGGGCCACATGCCGATAAAATTAGTAACATTTAGCTTCTAGGCATACATCTATTATTTTGTAGCATGAAAATGATTTAGTTTCATGTATTTTGAAATTACACCATTATAGTTACACATCCTCACATTTGTTCGCAATATACTCGTATTAGTGCATTGAAAGTTAAGCACTAAAATTATTGATAAAAATAAAATAAAATATAAAATTTTTCCTTTTGCAGCTTTCTGCTACAGTAATTGCAAAAATAAAATAATTTTATTCAGCTCTATATTTTTATGAAAACTGTTCGCAACATCAATATGTATTTTGAACCTAGCTGTTTTTAATTAAAAAATTAAATAAAAATATTACATTGTGCCAAAAATAAAATTTTCTTTAAAATTTATATTTATTTGAAAAACTTCGTGTTTTGCTAATTATACTTGCAGAGCCCACTCATAAGGCAAACCTATAATGCTTACAATTCTATTTATTCCACTATTAACTTGCTATAAAGGAATAAAAGAAATATATTTTCCACTTCCCGGCAATTGGAAAAAATATAATATTCCTTTCCGAAATGCTGCATTTATACATTTGTATGTAAGTATTACCATATGTCAATCGCAAGCATAAGCTCAGAATGCAATTTCTTTTGAGGAATATGCCGGTAAAATGATATTTCTTTAAACTTATTGCACCTCACTGCAGTTTTAATTTCGTAGCAGTTTATACAAATAATATAATAACAAGAACACTATACAGGGTGTTTCAGAACTATAGGATCAAACTTCTAGGGGTTGTTCAGTACAACAGTAGAATCCATTTGAGTATAGGAACCCAATTATGTCCGGAAATATGTCACTACGCCACTACGGCCCTAAGACGCGTTTAAATTTAGAAAAAATATTAATAACCTAAATAGGATCTGATGCATTTATTTTTACCTTTTGTATATGATCCTGTTAATCGTAGGTATGGCCCAATTAAATAATCATCAACAATGCCTGCCCATACGTTGACAGACCAACGATTCTAATGTTTTTTTGGAAAAAATGCATAAGGATTTGATTCGTCCCAAACATCGCTATTCCTACTATTAAAAATACCGTCTCTTGTGAAAGAGACTTTATCGGTTCACAAAACATATCGTAAAAAATTTGGTTGTGCAATGATGTGATCCAGAAGCCATCGACAAAATTGAACTCTAGGATGATAATCGGCTGCAGTCATATTTTGAACTTTCTGGAAGTGGTAAGGATGGAGTTGTTGTTCGTTTAGTACCCGCCAGACAGAAGCGTTACTCGTATTCATATTCTTAGCGGCGTCACGTGTGCTATTTGATGGTTCATCGGCAACTTGCTGAAGCACCTCTTCTTCAAATTCGACCGTTCTTACGGTTTGAGCAACACCAGTATCATGCGTCTTGGTATTAAACATGCCTGTCTCAGCGAGCCGCCGATGAACCGCTTGAACGAAACGAATGAATGAAACTTTTTGTATCCAGGATGCTGTCGTTTGGGATAACGTTCATGATACAACCACGATGCTGCTCGTGCATTGCAGTTTGTTGCTCTGTATGCCAAATGCATATCTGCCAATTCTTGATTGGTAAAGTTTTCCATTAGCAATAAATGTTTAAAAATTGTAAGCTATAAAATTTTTAAACATGACATTGAGAATGGACATTGATAAGCGTTGATTTTAAACAATTGTTGTTATGGTATCATGTACAAAAGGTAAAAATAAATGCAGCAGATCCTATTTAAGTAATTAATGTTTTTTATAAATTTTAACGCGTCTTAGGGCCGTAGTGGCGTAGTGACGCATTTCCGAACATGGGTTCCTATATTCAAATGGATTCTTCTGTTGCACTGAACAACCCCCAGAAGTTTGATCCCATAGTTCTCAAACACCCTGTATACCAAACTCACATTCTACTATATGTAAAGGACGATGGTTCCATACGTCATACTTGGCTACTAAATTGAAAACAATTATGATGGGATATAGATCAAATTTATATTTATCATTTATTAGCAAAGATCAACCACATAATAAAATCACTTACAAGGAAGTAAAAAGCTCTCGAGGAACAAAAATCCTTTAGAACAATCACCAACTCAATATTTAATAATCCAAGAAGAAATAATACCAAACTGGAAGAAACATCAGCTAAAAAGCATAAATACATCCATAACATAATAATGATAGCAACAAGAACGATCATATAAACAACACACTCATAAAATAATATGCACATTAGAGAAATATATAACAGAACAATCCAAAGTATAGATGCTCAGAAGCCAGAGAATGACAAAGAATATTATTGAACAAATTAAACTTACATAACATCCAATATTTTTCACCGGCAACAGATTAAACAAACTGCTTAAGAAAATACAGCATCTGATCAAAAACAATATTGAGAATCCAGAAGTAACTTAATATACAATTAAATATAATATCGCGGTATATATTACCAGATCTAAAAGAAATAAAGTCTAAAGAAAGAAACCGACTATATTCTATAGAAACTTAGAAGAATTTGTAGCCTTTAGTTAAGAACCTAATAAAACAGATATAAAATCACCAAGTAAAGACGAAATAACAATAGAAATAGAATATACTGTTTAATAATACAGCAATCAGTCACCAAGAAGTGAAATTAAATTAGAATATGATAATTCCAACAGACAGAACAGTCGCGTACAACAGATCAGACATATTATTCATTAATTCTAGATAAAAACAGAAGTACTTATCGATATCATAAAATCAGTAGTAGGGAAACTATAACAAAAAACTATAGAAATATACAACGCTGCTGATTGAAATGAAGAAACTGTGGAAATATGATAAGTGGAAAATAAACCTTTAGTTTCTCGTAAAATCTATATGGTTGGAACATAACTAGTTGCTGATTTTGGAGGGTACTACCTCACTAATAAATATATATAATATATATAATTTTAATAAAAATAATACTAGCTCTAATGCTCAATTATTTAAAAAAATAGAAGAAACTAGATTTATTTACGTATTTAGACAAAATATAAACCTAAATCTCATTAGATTTAATTCAATCTCAAAATTCTTATTTCTAATAATTTATTTGAGGTATAATAGTTTTTTTTATATACGTACAAGTCTGACTTTAAAATTAACATTTATGACTTTTATTTATGGCTTGAATAACAATTTCACAAAGTAACAAAAAACAAATAAAAATTACCTCTTTTAATGTTAAAGGGCATAATCCGAATTTAATTCGATAATAGAAACGACATTAATACAATATAATCCCGTTGTTTAATTAATTTTAATAATGCCTCTTTTTTTAGCAAGAGATTCCATGTCTTATTAAAATCTACCAAATACGTAATTTTCCTTTAGTTAACGTAATTTTGAAATGAAGATGAAATGAAATGAAATGAAGTTTCTTTTTTTTTTCGAGAAAGCAGACCAGTTTGTTATATTGATTTTTGAAAGTCATTGTGCGTAATGTAAGTTTTATGTTCATTTATTGTTTTTGGTAATGGTCTTCAGGTAAAATTTATTATAAGGAATTTTTTTATAAAATTGTGCTTATTGAAATTATGTTAAATTTTTATCAGATTTTTTATTTCTACCTTTTTTTTGGATACTTATTTTAATTTTATTTAACATGAAAACGGTAATAGATTTAACTACCGAAACATTGGTTCAAGTTTTAAGTTTCTTATTAGAAAGGATAGACAAAACCTTAGCTAATCGGTATATCCAAAATTCTCCCTAATAATGTTCTAAAAGTAAATATTATTAGGGCAGATGTATAATATATCACTAAATGAATTATAAAGAAGGAATATTTATAAACAATGCTTTTTTGGGCAAAAGAACCATTACAAAATACCTACGCGCTTGACTTGTTTAGAATTTTGAAGAAACATGTCAGTATACCGGAAGCCATCATCTTGAAAATATTTATTAAATAATGATTTTTTAAAACTTTTTTTTTAACGATTTTTAAAACTGTGTTTTCATTTATTGTTTTTCTTGATAAGCAGAGAAGCATGTGGTTATCAAATGCCAATGTGGCTTTGTATAGTATCATTGGAAAGAATATCTTAAGAGCTTCAAAATAATGTATTACTTGACCCATCTTTCTATTTAAAATTTTAAGAGAATTTTTTTCATCTAAATATAGCATTTTGAGTGTTTACATTCTGACCAAGTATATGAGCCCTATGAGAAAATAAACGTAATAAAAGGATACATTTCGATTTTTATTAATAAAATTACTCTAAAAGCCTGGAAGAAAAGCTCAAATTTATTTAAAATTTCTAAAAGAGTGAAAATATTTAAAATGCCAATAATAAAATTATAAATTTTTCTAAAGATCTTGAAGTATTAAAAAATTCTTTAAAAACCTACCAAACAAAAAAACTGAATCCAAAGCCTAGAAGAATAAAATTACGTCTCTTAAAAAGTAATACTTATTTCAGATGTATTGAAGGAAGTCAAAATTATAAAAAGTAAATAATTTAGCCGATTTATAAAATAACTTTTTGTAAGCATGTTGTTAAAGATATAAACTTTTAACTGGTAGAATATATCTTCATTAAAGGACTAAAAATTAATATTTAGGACAGTTTAATGAATCTGTGATAAGATAAAATGACGCCAAAATACAGATCTATTCTTGTAGGCAAATATAAAACAAAATTAGGAACAAAATGACGAGACATATTCCAGTAATTTGTGTAGTCGAATAGTTGCGTAACAAAAAAGTTGTCAGTTTTCGGGCGCCCTTAAACAGAACTACATAGACGTTGACCTATTTATAACAAAGGGCCTCCAGCAGCGCTTCTGTAATGAATCATCCACCCCAATACTCTTATTCTCCAAAACGACGACATATTACCGATTCAAATTTGTTCTGAAGAGAAAAGCGAGCTAAAGAGAGCAGTCGAGAAAAAATTGGCACCATGATTAATGTGCCATCATGGGACTTAATTGTATTTTTGGCTTAAATAGATTTTTTTAATAAAAAAACTGATCCCTGCATTTTGTCCAATATCTAACAAGCTTATAGCAATAGCTAACAAGCAACAACGTCAAAATGCTTCCTAATAATAAAGTGGATGACACGTAAATGGCTTCTTTTCATTATAACATTTTTTGACTTTAACTTGTTGAGCTTTGTTTAATTTAAAAGTTTTAATAGAAAATACTGTATTTTATATATTCTATTTCTTTTTGCAAATTTTAATAGAGTATACAAAAAGAGTATAGTAATCATATACAAGGTAACACTTTTAATATGCCTATATTTGGGACAAAGATATATCGTATTTTAACGGATTTTCGTAACGAAGGTAACAGGTCTTAACATTTTTTAAATCTTTTCCACTAAAAATTTCCAAATGGTCATTTTTTTATTTTGTTATAGTCTCTTTCTATAAATTAAGTAGAATAAAAACATTTAATATTTTAATATGCTATAAGATGTATATTTATTCTTTCTAAAGTGATACCATTTATTCATTAATCATACTTTTTCAGCTTATATGTATATAATTACTGTTAAAAATTATTATGTATATATATTATTATATTACTCTTAGAAATGACTTTATTAGCTAGTTTATAATTTTTCATATTAATAATTAATAGATGTCGGTCAACAATATGAACAAAGTAAGAATTATGTCGAAAGTGCCTCTTGACTCTTCGACTTGAGACTTATGTATTATAAATATTATTAACATAAACTTTTTTCGATTTACTTGCTACGTTAAAAACCATAGTTACAGAAAATCACACAAGATACAGTATACAGGTTGGGGAATAGATCATTACGCAAAGAGAGGTGCTTAAGGACGAAATATAGAAAGGTGGACGCTTCCATTTCGTGCGCTCTATAACTAGCCTGCTAAGCCGTTGTTTTTTAGTGCGGCATTAGTAAGTGGCTCACTTTCAAGGTAAGTATATATATAGCAACTGTATTACTTGCAATAGAATTTAGCAAAATATTACGCGAAAGTTCAGGCTGTTCCAAAATATTTTTCTAAAGCAGGCAGGGTGCAACCACTCATAGAATTGTAACCGTTTATTATGCTTGATAATAAAAACCTTATTTTCATAAAAATAAAATTAAACCTCTTAGAAATAAACCTAACAAAAATTAATGCTTTAAATAAAAGACGTAAACAGACTTGATTATAATTATTAAACCGCATTATGTTAGCAAAACAGCTATTTTCTTGAAAATAGACCAATCTGAAAGCTAAATCAGAAAGGATTTGAATTACAAAAAGTTGCTTTTGCAGCAGCTTAAGATATTTTGGGACTCAAGTTCCATCAATAAGAAATGGCCCTATAATATGATCGCCCAAAATACCAGCACAAACATTTAATTTTTGAGGATACTGAGTACGTACTTGAATAGATCTGAACTTATTTTGCTGAGAATAATATCGAACAATGGATGCATTAATTTCGAACGTAATGAAGAAGAAGATTAATAAATCATCATTTTCCAGATGTAAAAATTAAATATTTCGAAAAAAAAACTAAATGCATTTTAAATCTTTGATGGTATCTAAAAAGTTTCGTATGGTAAAAATAAAAGAAAACCTTAACAGCTCAATAATAATAATAAATGCTTTATATTAAGTAAAAAATTCATATACAAATCCATATCAACGTACAGCGAGATCTAGCCCAAGGTTACTCTATGTAATCGTACTAACAAAAGAAATAACAAAAAACAATTCACTCGAAATAATGAACATCCAATAGCAATCCAAAAATAAGAAGCACAATTAATACAAAAGAATACTTTTAAATTATAAAAACTTGCAGTTTTCTTGGAGGTTTGTGTTCTGGTGAACATGAAGTTGAGAGTGGCATAATTAACTTGCACTTGCATCCTGATTTTCAACATCATCATCACTTGTAACAGTTTTATGATCCATACCCAGTGCGTTTTCTATATTTTTACTTAATAGTGTTGCTTTTACTTCTAGGGCACTAAGACACTATTTCTTCCAGTCGTTTTGGACTTTTCAATAAAAGGTTCTTGCGCTTTAGTTTAAAACAAATGCCTTCATCTATAAAATCTGTGAAATTATTTAGAAATTTGACCTCATTCGGAGGGAGTGAGTGCAGCATGCAGTCATATATAAAAATAAGGCATTCCGATAATTTTATTGTTTCTCTGTAAAAACTAAATACAGCAAATATCTATCAGACGACCGTTAGAGGCGGCTTATAGACAAAAGAAAGCGATATTGGCATTATCTAATTTTCCAACTTGTATAAATGAAAATGTTGATATATAAGTCGAAAAGCTCAATCTTTATCTTATATCATCATCTCAGTAAAAGGTATCATAAAGAATGCTAATAAAATGAATTATTTTTTTTATAATTATATACAACAAAAATATTATTTCCAGAATATCCAGATAGTAGTATAGAAATGCAAATGTGATCTACCCCTTGTGTTATTCAATGTACAGTGTAAAAACTTAATACTTTTTTTAGATGATATAAAATAAAATTTGTTTTTCTTGAACCATTATTTATCTAATACAGTCATGGACAAGAGTATGGAAATATTTTTAATTCAACAATTTTTTTAGCACACTCATTTGTCAAAAGAGTTGAGACTTAGAATTGTTGATTTAAAAAGACAAGATGGAAAGCAGTGCTTTAGAGCAAAAAATTTGGGTCTAAGTGAAGGGATTGTTTCAAAAATTTTGAAGTAAATTGGTAATATAGATAATCAGCCAAAATCAGGTAAACTACCCCGTTTGGCAAAAAATGCATTAAAAAGATTTAAATCGCTAACGCGCATAAGTTATCATCCCAAATTTGTGCAGAATTTTCCGAAAACTTCAACACAATTATAACAGATCCAAATGTGAGAAGGCACCTTTGTGAAGTCGGATTGTTTGGAAGAGGCATTTAAATTGGACACCTCAAAACTGGGGTACAGTGCTTTGGAGTGATGAAAGTAAATTTAAAATATCAGGTCATTTATTCGAAGGCCTGTAGGAGAAAAACATTGACATTAAGTACCAAAACTCTACTGTAAAGCATGAGGATGGTAGTATTATAGTCTGGGGATGCTTTTCAAGGTCTGGAACGGGTCCGGCGGTAAAAATAACTGGAAAAATGGTTTGATTTATATACCGCGACATATTACAGGATCATCTTATGCTGAAGAAGAAATGCCTCCTTTTTGAAGATATCAATAAGATAATAATACCAAATACTCATTCCGAAAAGCGTT
This sequence comes from Anthonomus grandis grandis, assembly GCF_022605725.1. NCBI lineage: Eukaryota > Metazoa > Arthropoda > Insecta > Coleoptera > Curculionidae > Anthonomus > Anthonomus grandis. The sequence continues at coordinate 14,847,110 of NC_065567.1, forward strand.
GAATACCTAGAGTGGCCTTGGCAATCGCCAGAACTAAATTCGACTGAACATCTTTGGGAGCATTTGGAGTGGAAATTTAAGGAAAGAATACATAATAAATATCATTTATGGGAGGTTCTACAAGATGAGTGGAAGAATATTCAAGTTGAATTGTGTCAGAATCTTGTAGATTTAATGTCAAGAAGATGTAGGGAAATTATTAGGGCAAAGGGTGTTTCGACAAAATATTGAATTTTGCTCTTTTAATTTGTGTTAATTTAAACATTTTTGTAGTCTTTTTATACAGGGTGTCCCGTAATTAATTGGCCATAGGTTAATGTAGGATACCTGACATGAAAATAAACCGTTTGAGCTCAATATCGCTTAGCAAAATGTTATCGGTTTTCGTTCTACAGGGTGTTCAAACTAATTTTTTACCAAACATTTATTGAAATATTTTGGAATCCACTGGACAGATTACCCTCAAATTTAGCGTACTCTTATTATTTGGGATGAGGAACACGAATATGATATCTATTTTCCCATTACCACTAGATGGCGCTACATACAACAACATTGAGTGATTAAAATGGTCATAACTTTTTTGACCTACCTGTATGCACATTTGCGAATAAAAATAATAAAACAGCATTCAATTCTAGTCAAAAAAGGTATACTTTTTTGATCTCTAAAAAGTAGACCGTATGAACAAATTACTATCGGAGTTTTACAAAGTAGGCTTTGCCTAGGATGAACACATCATAACTACGATCTGTCAAGGTGAAGTATTAATAAGTAAGTCTTTAATTTGGCTAAAGCTCGTGTTCTTGTTGTGTTATTTTCGCTTAAAAATGCCGCGTCACAATGATTTTTCTAATGCTCAGATGCGGGATATGGTATGTGTATATGCTCAAGAAAATTTTCGTAGTCGAAGAGCAGTGCAGCGTTATTTAGATCTGTATCCGGATAGAAGGCAGCCAAATCATCAAACATTTAAAGCGTTGTACGATAGATTAGGCGAAACGGGCTCATTTCGTTCAAAAAACGTAAATGCGGGAAGACCAAGGATAATTGGAGCAGATATGGAAGATGAAATTTTGGTTCGTGTTATCGAAAATTCTGAAACCAGCATAAGACGTATTGAGGCAGCCACCGGTGTAAGGAAATCTTCGGTGTCCAAAATTATACGCCAAGAAAAACTGTATCCGTATCATTTCACTCCAGTTCAAAATCTTCTTCCTCAAGACTTTCCTGCAAGACTCAATTCAGTCAATTAAGAGAGCGCCAATTGAATGATCCATTTTTTTGTAATAAAATTTTATTTATGGATGAAGCCACGTTCACAAGGAGTGGTGTTTTTAATTGGCGTAACAATCATATCTATTCGATAGAAAATCCTCATGCTTTCCAAGAACACCATTTTCAACATGAGTTTTCAATAAATATTTGGTGTGGTATCTTTGGGGATTGTATTGTGAGACCGTTTGAATTGCCAGCTAAGCTTAATGGAGAACGTTATTTAAATTTCTTGAGGAATGATCTACCCATTATTCTAGAAGATGTGCCCCTAAATTTAAGACGTGATAGTTGGTATATGCACGATGGTGCACCGGCACATTATTCACTGCAAGTCAGAAATTACTTGGACGAAATTTATCCTCATAAATGGATTGGTAGAAGTAGAGGTAGTGAATATCCGTGGCCTGCGCGTAGTCCCGATCTTAATCCCTTAGATTTTTATTTCTGGGGCTACTTAAAATCACTTGTGTATAAAAATATTTCGAAAACGGTCTACTTTTTGGAGATCAAAGAAGTATACCTTTTTTGACTAGAATTAAATGCTGTTTTATTATTTTCACTCGCAAATGTACGTACAGGGAGGTCAAAAAAGTTATGACCTTTTTAATCACTCAATGTTGTTGTATGTAATGCCATCTAGTGGCAATGGCAAAATAGATATCATATTCGTATTCCTCATCCCAAATAATCAGAGTACGCCAAATTTTAGGTTAATCTGTCCAGTGGATTCCAAAATATTGCAATAAGTATTTGGTAAAAAATTAGTTTTAACACCCTGTAGATCGAAAACCAATAACATTTTGCTAAGCGATATTGAGCTCAAACGGTTTATTTTCTTTTCAGGTATCCTACATTAACCTATGTCTAAATAATTACGGGACACCCTGTATATTTGTTTAAAGAGTTTTTTTATGTTTCACAAGGTCCCATAGTTTTAATTTGTTTTAATAATTTTCATTTCTAGAATAAAAGTTAATTTCTTTAGTAGTCTTGGTTTATATTTTGATATAAAATCGGTTATTGTTAACCAATAATTAAAGATATAGACGAAAAGAAAATCTTTCCAAACTTTTGTCCATGACTGTATAGGTTCTTGAAAATCATCTAAACAAATGATTATTACAAAATTAAAAGGATTTTTTTTTAAATTTTGTTTAACTAAAAAAATATGTTAAGATTTATTATAGAAGGCAACCGTTAAATAACATGTATTCTTAAAATAAATAAAATCCTGTATATAATTTTTTATTGTTAAATTCTAACCGTACATGTTGACATTTTTTTCGGGTAGACTCTAAAACCATAAACATTAGGTTAATGGGTCTGTTTCGGTGAATTAAATGCACAAGGGTCCCAAATACAAAATAGGCCATTCAGCCCTACTCGTAACTAACGATTGTAAAATTTAAAAGGCTTTTAGTTATGGGAGTTGAGGCCAGAATTATTATTCGAAAACAAACTAAATATAATTACTGCTGAACGATCCCTCAGGATTTGTTGTTGTTTTCAAGTACCTTTAGCGATATGGATTTAAAATTATATGAATGTAATTATTTCTATTATCAAAAAAACGTATCGCTATTTATACATATATTACTATATTATTAAACATGTATTAATTACTACATAATATTATTATGAAAATGTAAATACGTTAATTATTCTCCTAGTTTTTGTACAATTTTATTAGTATTCTGTAGTTAAAGTTGATTCGTAGGGTTTCTTTAGGGTTCTACTTACGTTTGGTTTATTATTTTTATCTATAGTGTTTAGTTTTTAAGTAGTTCATCTTGTTCGAGAGCCCCATTTTGGCCCCAATTTAGGTTATTTAGGTTATATTATTGTAAATCCCTGTAGTTCTAATTTTCTAGAATTTGTATACTTGCTTGCTTTGACTGTCAGTATTCTCCTAAAATTATTGGTCTCTTTGAGCAAAAACAATGAAGATAATTCTAAATATTTCGGGAACTGTTCCATCGGGTTTTAAAAAGGACGCGCTTCGTGACAATTCATTCAGTTTTAATTGTTTAGTCAGTTTTTACCTTGGAAACAATTAAACGACAGTCAAGGCGAGTTAGGTTAGTGTTTTTGACGTTGACAATAAAAGTGTGTTCCCGAATTTCGTTACAATTGGTGTCAGAAGTAAAGGATATTTGGAAGCTCATTTTAGTGGATGCCTTTAACAAGAAGTCAGGCCAAGATGGGGACCGAAAAATTGATGGAGCTGTTATTAAGGAAGTTTGACGAGCAAAAAGTAGAACAAGAAGAACGAGACCGCAAACAAGAAGAACGACCGTAAACAAGAAGAACGAGACCGTAAACAGAGGGAAGAACAAGAAGAGCGAGACAAGAAACAGGAAGATCTACTTAAGACAATTAAATCTGACCTGAAGAAAGAAAATGAAGACCTGATTCGAACCATGAACTTTCATGAATTTAAAAGATAATCTTAAAAAGGAGCAGGAGGAACGAGACAGAAAACAAGAGGAACGAGTTTTACAACTCAAAGAAGATCTGGAGAAGAATCAGAAACAATTAATGACTAACTTTGAAGCAACAGTAGAAGAAGAATTGGGACAAGTACAAAAAAAGATCCAAGAACTAGAGATGAAAGTAAAACGGACTCCTCTTTATCCCGATCCTGGAATGCAAACAATGATGAAAGTAAAGCCACCAAAATTCGACGGCAAAGAAGCATGGAGTACCTATTTAAATCAATTTGAGGCCGCTGCTAGGGGAAATCGCTGGGATAACGAAGAAAAGGCAATTAATCTTAAGCTAAGCCTTAGAGGAGAAGCTACAGAAATATTAAGAATGGTGCCATCTGAGGATCAGCTCAATTTCGACGTACTGGTGCGTACCTTGGAGATGAGATACGGTGAAGCCCATCTACAACAAGTGTACCAGGCTCAATTGAAATCTAGAAGACAACAACCCGAGGAAGGACTCCAACAGTTTGAGGCCGACGGTGCTCGATTAGTAAATCTGGCTTACCCTTCAGCCCCAACAGAGTTCCGAGAACAAATTTCTATAAATTGTTTTATTGACGGAGTTCGAGATCCAGATACTAACCACGCTCTAAGGATGGCTCATCATAAAAGTATTTCAGAAGCTTTGGCCCATGGACTAGAGTATGAGGCAGCTTTTCAAGCAACTAGAAAGCAGACACGAATAAGACAAATCAGAACTCAGGAAAGTGATCTCGAAGATCGCCTAAAGAAGATTGAATCATTATTAGCAAGGAAACCTAAAAGACCATTGCAATGCTGGAATTGCAATGAGGAGGGGCACCTTAAACGTCAATGCCCAAAGCCTTTAAGAGATCCAAGGAACCAGGAAAACTTCAACTAGTTAGCTTTATGGGGCGCAAGCTGGCTGGGTGCTACCAAGCCCCACGTATAAGACTAAACCGGCTGCCACATCCTGAAGAGAGCTTGGTAGTACCGGGAAAAATATGCGGCCGTGAATGTGAGATGGCAGTGGATACAGGATCAAGTCATACTATCGTGAAGCCGAACATCGTAGCACACTGTAGGCTTTCAGCACCACCCAATTTAATTCTGAAGTCTGCAAATGGAAAAAGGATCCCGATTCTTGGATTGCATGAAGCTACAGTCGCCATTGGCTTAACAACATTCCAACAGCCAGTACTAGTGGCAGAAATCATGGATGATGTCATATTAGGATTAGATGTTATGAATGCTCAGCAGTTTAAAATGAATGTATATAACCGGATATTGACGACGAGAAATGAAGAGATTTTTATGCATCACCTATATGAAGATAAAGTAAATACCAGAGTCGTTAAGTTATTCAAGGATATTACCATACCAGCAAATTCAGAGGTGGTGATTAATGCTACAACTGGAGAAAAAGAGGCAGAAACTGTTTTGATTGAGCCCATGGAAAACTGCAAACTATATGTTAAAGGAATTTTTCCAGCCAAGACGTTATCTACGCAGAAGAAATCTACTGTTTTGGTTCGAATGGTTAATTTAAAAGGATATGATCAACACCTGAAACAAGGAGAGAACATTGGGGTATGTTCTGAAGTAGTGGCAGTCATGAAAAATGCTGATAGAAGTCGTTATTCAAACAGACCTTTTCCTGTATGTTTACAAAACCTATTTGAAGAATCATCTGCTAATTTAACCATGGACCAGTGTAGTAAATTACGACGTCTTCTTGAAGAAAATCAAGATGTGTCTTCCTTGCACGATAATGACCTGGGAAGACCTGATTTGGTGCAGCATCGAATTAACACTGGAGATAACAAGCACCTCGAAGAATTCCGATAGCTAAACAAGGAGAAGTTTCCTCAATGCTTCAAGAAATAAGGACACTATCACCAAAACTCCAGTTTTTACCTTGGAAACAATTAAACGACAGTCAAGGCGAGTTAGGTTAGTGTTTTTGACGTTGACAATAAAAGTGTGTTCCCGAATTTCGTTACAATATGCTAGATTGAGCTCAAATATCTCTTAATATGGACAAACACCGCAGTTTTAGAGAAGTCCTAGAGTATGTCGATTATTGTATATTATTTTTTATGATAGTAATATTTTTATAACAATGCCCAAATTTCTCGCACAATGAACCTTAGTAGCATCATCGAATTTAGATGGTATTTAAATTAGCTTTTTTTATGGAAAAATATCATGTAATTCAAGTTCAAGTGACTGGAAAGGGTTTAGTTTAAGACTGTGTGTAGCATAAAGTTGTTAAGAAATGATCTTAAATTATTAAATAAAATGCGTTTAAGTATTCTCGACTTTTAAGTTAGAAAAGATGTAATTCGCAAATATAGGCTCGGATGTCAATAATAAAAAGTGATACAACAGGCAAAATCTGCATTTCCTCAGAAATACTGTTAATTCATTATCTTTTAACATCCGCTGTCAAAGTAACTTCATTAATTCCACAGACTTGTTTAAAAAGCTAGATAGTTGAACTTTTCTAACACGTAACGTATCTTTAACATTTTCGTATTATTTGCTAGTAAAATCTAATTTAATTTCTCTTAGTTCAACATCTTTTAACATTTATCGATCTCGGTTACTAGCAGAGGCTCATAGGAATATTAATTATTATTTATATTTAAGAATAAATGTAACTTGATTCATAAAGCTGTTATTTTGTTTCTTTACTAAGTTTCCCAATTATATTCTTTTAGAAAATATTGGATTATATTAAAATTTTAAAGCTTTGTGTATCACATCAAAAAATACTTTTAAACTTTACGATGAATAAGTTCTACGAAATTGAGTGGAAGCATGTTTCTAGACTAACAAAATACGAAACAAGTTTTCAAAGAAGCTCGGAATAAAAATGAAAGCAAAGTTTTTCCGCATGCATGCTTAGTTTGCCTAAATTAAGGTTTTATGCCGTAACGCCAATGTTGTTTTGGAAAACATAGCAAGAGACATTATGAGATAACTGGCTAGCAATGCTTTTCTCAATATCACGGGGCAGTGAAAATTACCGTTTATAATTTCCGCTCTGTAATAAAAAATACAAAAGTTACGTATATTACGAAAACACCGGAGTTGCTGATATTATCTCGAGATGAGTAATAATTTAAAAATTTAAATTAAAAACCCCAAGTCTCAGAGATAAAATTTATCTGGCAATTTTATGGTATAGTCTGGTAAAATAAGAACCTTTTAGCCATTAAATTTAGTTCATTTTATCAATTTTAGAAATCTTTAATTAATATTCAAGGTGAATTATATTTTATAAGAGTTCTTAAAAACTCAAATGTTGAAAGTATGATTTTGATTTTCTAATTAATTTATTATTAATTTTCTTATCATTGCAAGTGAAGTATCTTGTTAATTCCCAATAAAAGCCCTCCTAAATTGATAAAAAATTTCGGTAGCATTTGAGGATAATTTTTTTCTTTTCTTGCGCAAAGGAGAGGCACCTTTAAGAAATTTGTTACTTATGAGAGTGTAGCTATAAAGCATTTGAAAGAATTAGGTTTTAAAAAAATGCGAACTAGTCAGGGTTAAATTTTTTTAGTAAAAAATTGTAGTTAAAAATTAACATACAGGAAAATAATGCATACAATAATAGACTAATACATGTAAAATACTTACTTGATTGCTTAACCAATTTAAATAACGATTTAAGATAATATATCTTATTCAAAAAAGTAGTCCATTTTTCTCAAAGAGACCTCTTGATAATAAAAATTCAGAGATTAGAGGGACACAAAAAGATTAGAGGACACCGAAATTAATGTGAACGTCAACATTATTTTTATTTTGTATGTATTTATTTTTGTTTTAACTTGAATGTTTGTGGTGTTAATCCAATAGCTTTACCGATCTGATGATGCCTTAGGGCGAAACACGTAATCATTTTTTAAAAAATAAACATCTTTTGAGACCATTGACGTTGTGTCCCTCTAATCTCTAATATATCTTATGTTTTAACCATTTTAATTTTAGAGAAAATTGGATAACGGTTTCTGTTTTAAATGCGATTGTGGTTTTAATTGAAACGTGATTTTTGAAAAAGGCTGACATATAGCAAACATATGAAATAAGACAAGAGAAATTTTTAACAGAATAATATTCATTTAGCTTATATTATAATTTTTTTCTATATTATAATTATATGCTTATAGGCATTTTTATCATTTTTATATTATAACTATATAATTTTTAAAATAAAAATATTAAACACCATTCCTAAATAGAAATTAACTATAATCATAATAAAGGCCTTAGAGAATTAATGACTCAGAGCTAAATTTAAAATAACAAATGTCTAAACCTGCCTTTAAGACAAATTTATTATTAATAAAATAATAATTTTTGGTAGTAGTGTTTTTCCAATATTTCGGTTCTTATAATTTCATGAAAATGAAAAGGAAAAGGAAACAAATACAACACGCTTAAGTAATTAGGCTCTAAACACCTAATTCTTACTAGGAAAAATAAACCCATGTAAGGTAGCATAAATTGATGTAAAATATATTTTAATAATGGTACAATAAAACTTAATTTATAATAATGAAAATAATTTTTCAAACAATGTCTTAATGAAAATATATTTGTATAATAAGGATTTTATATGCATTATGCTTTTTATATCTAATATGTTCTTTATTCATCTATCAAAAGTAAGTAAAATATTTCAAGCTCGAATACACCTTTTGCAAAACTGTTATTAGCATCATGATATTTTCTAAATTGTTTCCACCATTTATATACAAAGCATTACAGTTCTATTATCTGGGCTTGTATTTCTGTGAAAATGTTCACACTTTCAACTCCATTTCACCAAATAATAAAACAATTTGTTTGAGGTAAGTGCGCAAAATATGTGAACATTAAGGTCTATGTATCCCAGGAAATAACAGCAATAAATCATATTCTCTTATAAGGCATATTAGAATGAAAAGATGAGAAGCATACCAAGATGTCTAAATGTATTTAGTATATGTCTATATATCTTTGTTCTTATATATAAAAATACTACATTTCACAGTGTATTTTAAAATAAAGGGTGTTTTTTTTAGAGGAGAACTTTAAATTGAAATTAAACACAAAATATTTTATTGATATGAACGAATTTGCTTTTATATTAAACAATTTTTTTTGGCATTAATATTTAAAAATGATTTCGGGCATGTGACCCCCATGGCTGGCGCATACGTGGCGTAATCTAGAGGTCCAATTTTCACACACTGTCTTTCCAGTACTGCAGGCTGTATTTCGGCGAAGTGTTTCGGGTTTATCAGCGTAGACATGCGACTTAATATAGCCCCAAAGAAAATAATCTAATGGCGTCAAGTCGGACGAACGAGCTGGCCAGTTTACAAGTCCATTCCTTGAAATTATTCGTTGCTCGAATGTCTCTTATAGTAAATTAATTATTTAGCGCACTGTATGGCACGTGGCACCGTCCTGCTGAAACCACATGTCTGCAACGCCTGCAACGCCTGCAACGGCTTCCAATTGAGGCACAAAAAAGTTGGTTATCATGTTTCTGTATCGCTCACCGTTTACTGTAACGTTCTGACCATCAGCATTTCTGAAGACATAAAGACCAATGATTCCACCGGCCCATAAAGCGCACCAAACGGTTAGTTTTTCTGGATGCTATGGTTTTTCGCCAATAGCTCGTGGATTCTCATCCCCCGAAATTAGGAATTATTGATGACCATTTATTTCAAGTTCAGTGAGTTCGTTAGTTTATGCCAGTTCCCATGGAAGGCACAAAGCTTTAATTTTTTTCACTTTAAAATATTGATGCCAAATGTGTATATATTATGCCAGTGTAGATATTAGCACAACCGTTCCCTGTCTTTTTCGATTTGTTCGTTTAAAAGATGCTGATACCTTGGGTATTGAAATGATGCTTTCCACGGAAACCCGGCTACTGTCTAGTATATTATCTTCTTCTTCATTTGGAGTTATATGGAATGGTCCAGGTCTGTCCCTGTCGGGATTGTAATTCGGGATCATTTCATTCAGGGATGGCGGTTGTTAATGACGCAGCGAACATCCAGTCGGGAAAAACATTGGCGTTAAACGGATGGATTCCTGTTTTTTTGAACCCACTAACGGCATTTTCCATAGTTGCACTGCGTTCATAGGCTTCAGAAAATAGCTTTCCTACTTGAAAAGGAGATACAGTGCGACCTGGATTATTCTTGAGCCACTTTGTAATCGCTTAATTATAATAGGCAGATTGAGGACCAAAAAATGACATATCCAGGGGTTGTAATCGGTGTGTGCAGTGCGGAGGAAAGCAAATCATTAGGACACCATTTTCTTTAGCCAACATAATAACTTTCAATTGTTTGTGGCTAACGTGACCATCAAGCAGTAAGAGGGTTTTGTTATTTTGAGATGAATGTGTAAACTTTATAAAATGTTTCAGCCACTTACAAAACAGGTCACCTGTCATCCAGCCCGATTCTTGACACAAGCCCAATATCCCCAGCTGGTGCGTCATCAATTAACTCTGGCTTTCATTTTTTTCGAGAAAAAATCAGAGCCGGTGGCACAAAATTACCTATTGGATTCATAGCATAAACTATAGAAGTGTGTGCCCCCCGTTCTGCACTTGTAATGGCACCAACCTGCTTTCTTCCCTTTGTGGCCATAATTTTTTGCAGACGTTGAACCGTAGAAAGCGCAGACTCGTTCGTCAACATTGTAGATACGGTCAAAGGTTATGTTATGTTCCGCTACTGTATGTTCCAATAAATTGAAAAATTTTTCAACTTGCGGCTTATTGAAACCCTGCGCACGAGCTGCTGAAGTGGCTTCCGGTGTTCTGAGTGAAATGTCGGGATTGCGCCCCCTAAAGCCCACAAGCCAATCCCAGCCAGCCTTTTTCTTAATCCTGTTAAATCTGTGGGGTAACTTCTTCCTTTCAGCTAATTCAAATGCCAATTGCCTGACCTCTGTTGTGTTCAGGCCAAACATGCATCTTTCCAATTTCTTAATATGTTACACTATCTCGCGTTCAAGTTCTGCAAAAAATGTAGGTCCATAACGACCCAAGCCTTTTAGAGAACCTTTTATTCTTTTATTTTTATCCTCTTCCCTTCGTCTAAGTTCGTCGCCGTTTTGGACTGCTTTAATAGCTTCGCTCATGCTTGCCTCACCCCAATTTTGACGCGTCGATTTACGCGTATACTTTCCAAACATATTATCTGAAATCATAAAAACATAGGCATAGGTTTTAGCCTAATGCCTATGTCGTTTTACACCAACACTGTGTATGTCATTTTACCCAAAGAATAAGTGTTTTAGAGATGACCCAAATACTTATAAACACAAAAAAAACGGGGTTAAATCACATCAAAATAAAGAAAAAAGTCTATTTTTTTACCTGGACTATTCGTACTTAGGCTTATTGTACTTCATCAAGTGATATCGAGAAATTAGGAAACCACAGAACAATGTTTTCAGGCTCGGAAAAAGTTTTTTTCGGTATTTCTTAAAAACACGTGTATTCTGCCCCGCAGAGTAGACTCGACTGAGGTCACAGCTGCAAACCAGTTATATTTTGTCATTTACGACAGCGTTGCCACGTCTCAAACTAGAGAAGTGGCCGGTATGCCATTTTACCCTAGTATGTCATTTTAGGCCAGTTTCCCCTACATAGCCATTTAACCAAAAGTGTGCTTCATCACTGAACAAAATTTTCATATGAAATCTTCTTCAACAGCAATCTTCCCTTCCGCCCATTTAGCTAATGTACGGCGCAAAAGATGATCCTGGGGTTTCAACTCCTGGACAAGTTGAATTTTATATGCTCGCAATCCGAGATCTTTGCGCAAAATTTTCCATAAAGTGGATAGACATAAGTTCACTTGTTGAGAACGACGATGAATTTGGATCATATGGATCATTATCAACACTATGCTGCACAGCAGCTATCGCTTGTTGCGTGCGCACTGTACGGCGTCTTACGGGATGCGTATTGTCGACTAGAGTAAAAGTATTGCGAAAACGATCAACAGTTTCTCGAATGAATCTCTCTGAAGGACGATTATGAGCACCATAAAACTCACGTAATGCCCAATGTGTTTCTCGAATAGAACCAACCATGTCTTTCAAAATACAGTTGAACAATTTGAAAACGTTGCTCCGACGTTAGTCTGTTCATGATGAATTGCCAAACCAAACTAATCTAAACATTACTCAGAACTGTCAGGTCGGCTGTCATAAAAAACAGTGTTGCCAAATGAAAGTTCTCCGCCTCTAAAAAAACACCCTTTTGATCTATTATTTCTAGACTAAGACTACACATATTTTACAACTTTTGACAATTGGTTCATCTCTAATTCAACATTAATTCATCATTTAACACGAGCTTTCTTTAAGTTCTTACTCTATTCATTATTTATTTTTAAGAAATAAGTATATTTTTAATGTGTGTTAAAATTTCTAAATCTTTCAACTTTAAATTCACTCTACATAATTATAATATTAAAATTTTATATTAATAAACAACTCATGTTTTGCAAGACAGTTTTTTTATTAAAATTGCTCTTCTAGTGAATTGTTTTATAAATAAGAAGTATTGATACTACACCTGATACTAGGCAAAGGTTTATATCTAGAGACAGGGCAGATGCCCTGCCAATAACACCTGTGGTGTATACTGCTAATAACACCTAATTCAACAGGGTCGTTCTAGTCCGATACGGGGATGTATAAGGCAATTTCTTAACCTGTTCTTCTGGTATATATTCTTTTTTATTTTATAACTGAAGCAAAAAAGTACCCGAAAGTGGCCTGGAAACCTTAAAAAAATATTTTAGGAGTAAAGGATTCTAAGACACATTTAAACTAAAATATTAGTATAGAAGTTTCAAAAAAGTTTATTTTTAATTTTTTTTCTTTTCAATTTTTTTTATTATTATTTAAAATATTCCATGACTGATTTGACTAATTGTTTTAATTTATTTATTAAATTTTAATTAAATTACATTTTTTAAGTGTTATTTCTAGTAATAAAACCTCTATAATTAAATTTTCAATCTCAACAACTTATCGAAACTATATCGAAATAAATGTAAGCCACTTATCTTTTTTCTGCTGTATGAGTTGCCTATTTATTATTTCATGCACTTTAAGCTTTGGGTATGGGTAGTAACTAACAATAAAGGCAAATAAAAAATTAGGGGGTTTGGTGACTTTGGTGTACTAGATACAATATAGTAAATTTTCTTTTATGTAACAAGTGTGTAAAATGATCCTTGTTATTATGAATGGGAAATTTGTCAATTCCCATGAATATAAAAATGATTTTACATACGTGTTTAACAAATTTTTTTATACCTTCGAAGGAAAGAAAAAAAATCAAAAATACCAAATTACTTTACGCACTAGTGCATAAAAAGTGAACTTTTGAAAACCATGGGAAGTGTGTAAAGTGGCGTACGTTACGCACGGTAGTAGGAAAAATTTAATTTAATGTTTTAATTAAAAAAAAAATATATATACAGGGTGTTACTTAAAGGTATGTCATAATTTAAAAGGGAAATTCCTGGACCGATTTTAAGTCGAAAAGTTCAAATAAACATTGGTCCTAAAATGCTTAGTTTTTAAGATACAGGGTGTTAAAGTTTTATTTTTTTTTTCGTATTTAATAAATTTTTAAAAATACGGTTCAAAATATTGAACTGAATTTTGGCACAGGATATTATGGCATAAAAACACATTTTTTAGATGTTCACCTACTTTTTTTTAGCAACCAGTGGCGTAGCTATAATGAATTTTTAAAACAATTTTACAAAAAAAATACTACGCCATTGACTTACGAAAAAAATTATAATTTTATCTTAATTATCAATCAATTATAAACAAAAAATTCCTCCATGACTTTTGCCGTAAATCTTACCGTTTGGGTGTAATCGTTAATTAAAAAAACGTCTTTTATGCATAAAATGCATCTTTAAAACTTATGGAAATAAATCAAGTTAGCTTTGCTCGTTGCCAGAAATTGTTTTTTGTTGTTTTAAACATTATTATGTGAACATCTAAAAAATGTTTTTTTATGCCATAATATCCTGTGCCAAAATTCAATTCAATATTTTAAACCGTATTTGAAAAATTTATTAAAAACGAAAAAAAAAATAAAACTTTAACACCCTGTATCTTAAAAAACTAATCATTTTAGAACCCATGTTTATATGAACTTTTTGACTTAAAATCGGTCCAGGAATGTCCCTTTTAAATTATGACATACCTTTAAGTAACACCCTGTATATATATATAAAACACAAAAAAAAACAATTATCTCAATAATGATTTTCAGACAATTGATGATAAGACTAGGACGCTTTATTTATTGAGACTTTATAATTTAATTATAAGCCTGTTAATTCTGCAGTTTAGCGGCTTTTGTTAAAACTAACGAAAAACGCCACTAAGAGTGGCGGAAAGCCAAATTTTATCACGAAGAGGGTGTTATCACACACTAAATCACTCACTATGGGACATGAATAGAATAACGTCATTAGAATAACCCTGTATTCGATTAGTTTTGTCAACAAATAGGTTACAACTAAGGTGAGGTTAGGTGTGGTGTTGCCAGTTCTGTCGTCTACTGCGTTTTGTCACTCTGCAGCTTCAGCCTTGTCCCCAATGTGGCTGACTCATGAGTGCCTTCTCTAAAGTGGTGAATTCACTCTATATTTTTTTAGTCACATGAAATGTTAGGTATTATGCGTAAAATAAATTCACAAAAACTGTTTTTACCTTTTCTTGCAACTAAATCTGTTATTTTCGTGCAACAAACATACCGAAGACACCCATAATGTATTATTATTTTGGTAATTTTTAGATTTTGGTCCGAATTCAAAATAATATGATTCCGCAGTTTAGCGGCTTTTGTCAAATTTGGGGTATTTTCACCGGTTTTCTTTTTTAAATAGCTTAATTTTATCTGGAAAAAATTAATAAAGTGGCGAAAGGTGTATTTGCAAATAGTTTCTTGATAAACAATGTGAAGTACTCACAAATAGAGGTAAACTGATTTATTTAAATTTTTTGCTGTTTTTTTTGCATAAATTAAATGACAGTCGCTATCTGTCAAATGGGTTTTTGACTCTGGGAGTATGTGTGCAGTATTTTGGTTTGTTCCATTTTTCTATCACCGCGAGGGGAACATAAGGCGCCGCGCACAGACCATAGATATACCCAACCCAACCCAACCCAACCCAAAAGCAATTCTTAAATTGCTCAAGCACCGCTCATCAAATTTTGCGTAGTTTTACAATTTTTTTTTGAATGACCTAATTTTACCCAAAAAAAATTAAAAGTGGCGGAATGATACGATATAATTCGCCGCGAATATGTGAATTTTGATAGAACTTAAAAAAAAGAAATTTTAAAAATGATGTACTCCTAAAAATAAATTTTCAATTCAAACAAATTTGTGTTTATTACATGTAATTAAAATTTTAAGTGATTATATTTAAGTGAATTATATGTTATGATAATGAATGACTAAAAAAATACAGAGTGAATTCTCCACTTTAGAGAAAGCCAGACTGGAGACAAGGCTTCAGCTGCAGAGTGACAAAACTCAACAAAGCCGACAACAAAACTGGCATCACCACACCTAACCTCACCTCAGTTGTCACCTATTTGTTGACAAAACTAATGGTATACAAGGTTATTCTAATGATTAATCGCGTCCTATAGTGAGTGATTTAGTGCGTGATAACACCCTCTTCGTGATAAAATTTGGCTTTCCGCCACTTTTAGTGAAAAATATATATCGAAATCTACCCACTTTGCAAAAAACCCGACCATTTTTCGTTAGTTTTGACAAAAGCCGCTAAACTGCAGAATTACCATAAGCCTCACTTAGTATGCGTTTTATTAGAAATAATAGTGATCAATTTTAAGAAAATTGGCTACAGGGTATATAAAATAATAAAAAAAAAAACTTATTTTAGTTTTAATTTAAGTTACCAGCCTGTAATTTAGAAACTCCTTATTTTTGAATCAATCAATCAATCAATCATTACTGTTTTAAATCGACCAATAATCAATTTGTAAAACCACGATATATAAGTTTTACGTATAAAATGATGTATCTGTTTACATTTATTGGTTTTATATAACTAACTAAAAATAAAAGTTCAGAAATTTTCGCAATTAATTAAATTTTATTAAATACGTGAAAGTTCTATATTTCTGAACCTTTTTGATACCAAACTTTGGTTATTAAAGTTCACTGGAATACTTCAATTTATTACCTAAACGTGTTTCATTAACAATATATATAATCATTTTTAGAAGCAAAATAAATAATTGATGGTTAAAACTTTTTTCCGTAATTTAAATATCCATTATTTCTTGTCATAATAACAATTTAAATTAAAATATATTTAAGAATAGGTTAAAAACACAATAAGAAGTTCTATTAACAATATAACTCTCCTAGATGCAAACTCTGTCATTTTGCAGTTTGTTGCCATTTGTTTGTCGGTTTTCATTTATTGCAGTTGCTACAACCAATATTATTGAAGTCCATTACCAGACCATCACCAGTTTCTATTAGTAATTACCCCGGATGAAGTGCAATCTGATATAAGTTAAGCTAATTTGCATTCACTCGAAAGATCCATCCGGCCCTTTGATAACACTATCCAAGGGAATCTGCATCCATTGCGTGCCTGATTCCATTAGCACACAATGTCAAGTTCAAATAACACTCTATTTTGTTGTAAAATTCATTGTTTTTTCTCGTCTGTTTTGGGTAAAACAGAATTTTATTTTTTGCATAAATGAATAAAAACACATTTAGAAAGCGTATAAAAAGCACAAAGCTTAAAATATGATTACAAACCTTGGCATGGAAATGGCTAATATTACTTTTTAATTTTCAATTATCCGTTTTAAGGTTTTGTAACAGAATGGGATATTTTAAAATGAACCAGATTTCTTCATACAAGGAATTTTGTACTAAAAATAAGAGGTTTTTTTAGGAAAAAAATCGTTTTTATCATTTTAAGAGATTACGATTATTTATACTTTAACCTAGAAATACAGGTTTAAATATGATTAATAGTATTGTAACGAAATTCAGGAACACACTTTTAATGACAACGTCAAAAACTTTAACCTCACTCGCGTTGACTGTCGTTTAATTGTTTCCAAGGTAAAAACTAACTAACCAACAGTTGTGCGGGTCTTACTGATTATATATATATTTGTAACTCAAAGTTCGTTCCTAAGTCTAAATGTACAGTGGCTACTTCTTGGTTTGCTATAGGATAAATCTCAGGCCACATACTAAAGTCATCCATAGCAATTTAGAGCATATCAAGTTTCGGAGCTGCTATTATTAAAAGCTCCTGGTATCTCTATGGCAATTCGTTAAAAGGGTGCACTGATCTGGGTTCTTGGGCCCTTGCTTCACGAACATTGCTCATAAAAATTGAAAAATTGAATCCAAAATGTCGTCCGCCAATACCGCCATCAACAGCTTCAAGAACTTTGCGTCAGATATGCCTTTCTTTTTCGTCTATGCTCAGACTCTTTTTAACAATCAATCTTGTATAACCAGTGAATTCCATTAAGTCTAGGAACCTTTTAGTTCTGGAGATTTGTAAGGAATATCCTTCTATTCTGGCTTTGAAATTTCTTGAGACTTTCGTTCATAAATATGGTCAAATACTGTCATCACACGGATCCAAAACTAAACTAGCTGCGTTTCACTCTTCAGGATTGCTAATGCTAAGACGACGACAAGCAAATATCTCTGGATGTTATGTTAATCCCTTTGTAAGACAATGCTGATATGTTTCGATGTAGAAATTTCTGGAAAAACCAGCTGGATGAAGCGTTTTGGTGATATTTGCCTTTTCTATCTTCTATTTTCAAATGATATTTTTGTAATCGTTGAAGCCACGTTGCTATTTCTTCTCCAGGGTTTTTGAACTGAAACAGGTATTTCAGAGGAGCATAATCAGTTCTAAGGATGAATCGTTGACCATAAAAATATTTATAAAAATATTCAATAAGTTTTACTGCTGCTAATAGCTCTTATCTAGGCTTACAATAAATCATTTATTTTTTCCGGTTTTGAAAGCGTTTTACTGAAGCAATCATTTACTTGCCATCTTCATATTTTTATAAAAGAATGGCTTCAATTTCAACATTTCTTGTATCGCAAAATTTTTCCTTATCTTGTGAGTGCATTTTTACCTGCCAGTATCCACTCTTCAGATCGAGCAATAAGAACCATTATGAACCGATAGCGTATTCAAGGCATTATCACGTCTTGGCAGGGGATAACTGTGTTTAATGGTAATGTCACTCAGTCACCAATAGTCTACACAAAATCTGGCAGGTCCGTCCTTTTTCTCTACTAGTACAACCGAAGAAGTTCAAGGATTCTGGGATGGCTTTATCATTTCTGGTTCCTCATTTCTTGAAGTATTGAGGAAACTTTACCTTGTTTAACTAACTAATATTGAAGGTGCTTATTTTGTAGAAGCCAGAGAAACAGAAACAGATGAAGGCATATTTAACTTTCTTCAGGAAGACGCCGCAATGTACTACACTGGTCCATAGTTAAATTGTTAAAAGAGTCTTTAAACAGATTTTGTAAGCATACCGCAAAAAGTCCCGTGGAATGACAACTTAAATTAGCACTTTTTATTGCTGCCACTACTTCAGAGCATACGGCAAAGTTCTTTCCTTATTATAGTTGTTAATATTATCCTTTGAAATTTCCCATTCAAGCCAAAACAGTAGATTTCTTTTGAGTAGATAACTTCCTTGCTTTACATTTTTTTTTGACTATATACTTTACAGCTTTCCATGGGCTCAATCAAAACAGTTTCTCCCTCTTTTTCTCCAGTTTTGGCATTAACTACTACTTCTGGTACACTAATATCGTAACATCTTAGATGACTTAACGAATTTGGTATTTCCTTTATTTTCTTGTAGGTGGTGCATACAAATTTCGTCAGTTCTCGTCGTCAATATCCGGTTACATATATTCATTTTCAATTTCTGGGTATTCATAATATCCTTATATGACATTAATAATTAATTCTGCCACTAGTACTGGCTATTGGAATGTTATTAAGCTGATTATGACTTTAGCTTCATGTACTTCAACAATCAGGATTCTTTTTCCATCTGCTGATTCCAGGAGCAAATTTAGTGGAGGAATTTGGAAATCTTACAGTAAGCTATAATGTTGGATTCACAATGGTAAGACTTTATCCTGTATGCACCCCCATTTCACATTCACGGACTCATATTTTTCCCGGTACTACCAAGTTTATTCTTATACGTGGGGCTTGGTAGCACTCAGGCAGCTTGCACCTCAGAGAGCTGACTAGTTACAATTTTCCTGGTTTTTTGAGTCTGTAAAAGGGTTGGGATATTGACCTGTAATGTGTTTTTCACCAATCGCCAATGCCTAGTACAAGCCAACAGTGGAATGGTGTCTTAAGTTTCAAGCTAAAAATGACTCAAGCTTCTTCGGGCGGTTTTTTAGATCACTTTCCAAAGTTCTGATTTGTCTTATCCATGTCTGCCTTCTAGTTTCTTGAAAAACTGCCTCATACTCCATTCTATGGGCCAAAGCTTCCAAGATGCTTTTACAGTAAGCCATCCTTCGAGCATAGTTAATGTCTGGATCTCGAACCCCACGACTTATAGAAGTTTCTTTCCGAAACTATGATGAGGCTTAAGGGTAATCGAAGAATATCTGCCTCAAACTGTGGGCAACCTTCGTCGGGTTCTTGTCTCCAAGATTTCAATTGGACCTGAAACACCTGTTGTACCTGAGCTCTTACCGTATATCATCTCTAGGATACGCACCCGTACGTCGAAATTGAGCTGATTCTCAGATGGCTCTATTCTTAGTATTTGTGTAGCTTTTCTTTTAAGGCGTGGCTTAAGATTGATTGCCTTTTCTTCGTTATATCGGTGATTCCCCTAGTAGCAGCCTTAAACTGTTTCATGTAGGAACTCCAGGCTTTATTACTATCGAATTTTGTTATCTTCACCTTCATAATTGTTTGCATTCCAAGATCGGGATAAACACTGTACTGTATCTCTAGTTCTTAGATTTTTTTTTATATTTGCCCCAATTTTTTTTCAACTGTTACTTCGAAATTGATATATATTATTAATTGTTTCTGTTTTATCTCTAGATCTTCTCTAAATTTTAAATCTTGTTTTCTGTCTCGATCTTTATTTTCTTTCTTTAGGTCATACCTATTTAATGGTCCTAATTAGCTCTTTATTTTTATTTATCTTTAATAAATCTTTCTCTTTCTTGTCTCGTTCTTCTTAATTTTCTTTTTGTTTCTTATCTTGCCTTTCTTTTCTTTCTTTATGGTCTCGTTTAACTTGTTCTTTTCTCTGTTTACCATGTCCTTCTTCTTATTCTAATTTCTGCTCGTCAAACTTTTTTAGATACTTGGCCTGACTTCTCGTTAAGGGCATCCACTAAAATGGGCTTCCAAATATCCTTTAATTCTGATACCAATTGTAACGAAATTCAGGTAGCATTCAACATACTTTTTTATTGACTACGTCAAGAACTCTAACCTGTCTCGCGTTG
The DNA here is from genome assembly GCF_022605725.1 of Anthonomus grandis grandis. Taxonomy (NCBI): domain Eukaryota; kingdom Metazoa; phylum Arthropoda; class Insecta; order Coleoptera; family Curculionidae; genus Anthonomus; species Anthonomus grandis. The sequence goes on from NC_065567.1 coordinate 14,867,465, forward strand.
CGTGTCGTTTATTTGTTTCTAAAGTAAACAATAGACTTTTCAACACCCATGGAACAATTTAAAATTTTCTACATTGTTTTTGCCGATGGAAACCAATAATTTCAAGAAAATACTGACTATCAAAACAAGCAAATTCTAGAAAACTTAAACAACAGGAATTTAAATTACAATAATATAATCTAAATTGGGACTCAAATGGAGACCTCAAACAAGATGAAATACTAAAAAAAAACAGACACTATAGCTGAAAATAACAAACTAAACATACCTAGAACCCTAAATAAAATTGGCTAGTTAACTTAAATCACAAAATACCAGTATATCAGTACAAAAATTAATAATTAACGTATTTACATTTGCATAAAAGTATTATTAAATTATTTCTTTAATTATTACAATTGCTAGAAAAAACCGTAGGATATATAGTATTAAAGTTAACCGATGAGAAGTCAAAGGTTAAAAGTCTAACATCTTATTCTAGCAGAATCTTTCCTGTTTCTAACCTACCGTGACGAAAATCGAATCTGGGTCAGACCTTTTTAAAGCCCATCGGTTTTTTTTGGGCTTTTGTAAGTCTTCCCTCATAGGGAGTAAAGGTGTCGTAGCTAGCCGTTGTCTCTTCCGATGAAAGACACAATCAGTTTTCTGAGAGGTTCCCTACATAAAATTCACTTTAATTTATGAAGCCGAATTACATCTAATCCTTTTTATTGATTAGGTCTTTATTGCGTGATCCTTCTCTTGCCTTTTTAAAATATAAAATGGCATTATTTGCCCTAAATAAATTTTTTAAAGATTTTTATTTTAACAAGAATTTACAAAGAACTATATATTGGGTTGAACTTTTTCATTTGATATCCATATTTAAGGTATTTTATAAAATAAAGGCAGATAAAGAATTAATATTGGATTCCAAACTCTTCCGATACGATCACACATATACCAGAAAGACTAAAGTATGTTCTCTCGATCTTTCACTTGACCTACCCATGTATCGATAAACCTCTTTTTACACACGAAACTATCGTTTAGTGACCCTGTATGATGTAGAAAGTTAAAAAAAATATAATAATATAATAATAAATTCTGTGAAAGCATATGGACTTTGCGATACAAGTCGAGGAAATGAGAACTGCATATAGAGTATGTTCTTCTTAACCTATTTAAATATAGCTTTACTTTACGACCTGCATTCGTTAACAAGTGGACTATCTGGAAGACAGGCTGCCAGAAAATAAACAACAGAGCTGACGAAAGTTTCTATAGTTTGTACCGGCAGGACCTAATCACCAAGGAAGCACGCACTGGCTTCTAAGGTAAAAATATTAAAAAGCTATGGAACAGGATATTTTAAATCGGGGAGACTAGAATCTGTTCGGGTCAACGGTTAATTGAAAAAGTGAGCTCTGAGCTTCTATTGGACTGCATAAAGTCTTAGAGGTACTGATGATGAAGGGTCACTACCTTGCTAGATAGGGAACGGTGAAACTGCCAGTAGACCCCGAACCTGTAATAGGCATAGCTGTCTTTTTTTCAGCAAAACTTTTAGTTTACCCAGCGATATAAATTTCTCAGCCCAGAGTGCCTCATTGGATTTTCCAAAGCTATAGACTTTAAGTAAACTTCAGTGAGATATGACGAGTCCATCAATAGCTCTATATACAAAGACTTATTATTCAAACCCAATATTTATTAAATTCCACATATACTTAATTAGTTTTTTATTAATGTACATATGACGTAAAAGTTTAAAAAAAGTACTTGATTACAAATAATTTTTACATCTAAATAATTAGCAAAAAAACAGTACCTTTTTTGAACAGTTTTTTTTGTTGTAAAATTTTCCAAAAGGGGTTAATTTACAAAATGTAGTATCTGACAAGATTTATTTAAAAAGTAATTTAAAAATTCCAGGATCTATTTTAACTTTGGGAATTCTAAATGGCTTTTTCTCTAAAAGGTACAAAGCATTATTGAAAACGTCTCGTATCGCATGAAGTCCGACAAAATAGGAGTAGAGCACCTATAATATAGTTTTCTTAGGTAGCTGATATGTTTAACATATAATAGAAAAACATAAAATAATTGCTTTGAAATTAAATGTCAATAAATTTGAATCGAGGTTTTGCTTAAAGTGCATAACTTAATAGACTACGCATTACTTATAACAAACTATTATGACAAAACTAAAGAGATCAGTAAGGAACATTAAAAGTAAAATAAAATATATTATTTTTATCTGTGAGATGAAATAGTATATATGTATAATATGGGATTTATTAATAAAAAAGCAAGATACTGTGAAACCGGATTCCTTGAGTAAATATTAAAACAAAACTGCAACTGGACTACGAGTACAAGGCAGAGAACGAGTTGCTTTTAAAATGCAAAACTTTAAATTAATATTTTACTTTTATATTCGCTCCAAAAAATAAAAATGAACTTATGGAAATGAAGTACTACTTGGTAACTTTATAATGCTAGATATTTTATATTTTAGTTATAATTGTTTTTCTTCAAAACGCCACGTATGAAACATCGAAACTTATATTATAATAAAAACCGTTTCTCTACACTATTTATTCAAGAGAGCTCGCTTTTCTCGAGTTTTATTTACAAGGTTTATATCTTCAGATTAAGTTATAATTAATATAGTACATACCAAATAAAGTTAGAAACCAGGAAATTAGTTGAAAAGCTCTTTAAAACATTAAGGAAAAAATAAAGGAAATAGTTTATAGCCATATATTATTATGTTTTCCATACAAAAATGATAAAATATATGTTAGTTATAAATTGAAAATTAGTATGATTATAATATTAAATTTCATAGAGACCTACTATATTATTCTTATAGAAAACTTTTAAAAAAATGCAATACTAGGCTAATGCCTATATTACTTACTCAAGTAAATTGGAATTAAAATTTGACAGAAAAGAGAATTTAAAACTAGTTGTTCAGAAACAAAATGCAAATAAATTTGAAATAATTAAAAAACTTCACTGACTGCTTCAACGACAGCTTAATTTTTGAATTTTAAATAATTTTACAGCAAAACACTTTATTTCAGATTATAAAACAATTTTGAAATAATTTGCATTTATATTACTGATTTGTGTTTATTTTTTTTTTCAAAAATGCGAATTAAGCCAGTAAAGAAATATATTTCCATAGCATAAATTCAGAAACCAAAAAATAGCATTTTAATAATTATTTGTATTTATAATTTTCGGTATTTCCAGCCTGTAAGAAAATAAATGTTTAAGATGTACTTTTTACAATTTAAAAAGTAATTTAGAAATTCCCGACTTTTTTTAACGTTAGAATTCTAGTCTTTGTACTATTTTTTTTTATCAAGCGAACAAAGTGCCAAAGGAAAAGTCCCGGCCAGTAGAGTATCCGACAAAATTGGAAAAGTGGAAGTCGAATTTCTAAACGTTAGTCCTCAATGAAGTTGCTTTGTGGTAACGATTAAATTTTGCCTTTAATTGTCTTCATTGAAAGAAAATGCACTTTTTCTATTAAAGGAACATTTTAAAAAGTTAACCTAAATTAAAACTAAAGTTAATACGATACTAAAAATATATCGGTGTAATATTTTCATATATGAACGTACCAAAAATATTTACGCACTACTTATAATACTCGAATACCATAGGGTGCACCAGTGGCAGTATATTTAGTAAAAAAAAAAAAAAGTATCTGCATTTAACGCAGACGATTTTTAAATTTTTTTAGGACTTCTTTTTATTTTATTTATACAGTTAAATTTGTCTAATGCGTTATCAAATGCTCTTTAGTTTTATAATAAATATCTAAAAATGCATTTTCAATATATTTCGAATCACTTGCCTTTCCCCTAGGCTTGATATTTTATTTATATATGCTGAGCTTTTCTTTAAGCTTAAAAGAAAATGCTTCTCTCCGCTGCATTTGATCTAAACTGGAAAATATTGTACCTAAGTTTTTAAGTCCCTTTCATCATCTCCTAATGGAAGTAGGTTATAATTTTAACATAAGCTCGAGGATCTTGCGGTTTAGGAATAAGGCAACAAAAAGAGACGCTATTAGAGTTATTTCTCATATGCTCTTATGATGAATCTAAACAATATCGGTGTGTAATATATTTCGTCAATAATTCGTGAATAATTGTAGGGAACTAACAGAATCTGAAATCACGCTGATCAAAAAGAACAGAAGATCTTTTTAATTATTTTGTAACTTATTTCAAGAGCGTCTCCACTTATTGCTGTCTGTAAAAGGGTATCGCTACTCTGGAAGATCGTCTCGATGTTTGAAAAAATTTGATTTGATGAACACAAAAAAGTTGCCAGCATATTAAAATATCCAGAAAAAAACACTAATTCATTATCAGCCTCAAGTGACAACATAATGCAAGAGTTTATTGTTTTTTTACGTTGAAACTCAAAGACATTGAGCCCAAATGTCCACAAATATCTTCATTTCAAGCAAGCTATTAGGAGATCTGATTTATTAAAATATCCAGAAAAAAACACTAATTCATTATCAGCCTCAAGTGACAACATAATGCAAGAGTTTATTGTTTTTTTACGTTGAAACTCAAAGACATTGAGCCCAAATGTCCACAAATATCTTCATTTCAAGCAAGCTATTAGGAGATCTGATAGCAGTCAGTAGTATAACTAGAATTGGAATACTTAATCGTAACAAAGAGTATAGGTCATAAGCCTCTTAAGATTACTATATCCAACCAATATCATGTTCGGTCTAGATTTGCTTAATTACTTTAAAATGGGTACTTATTTATATTATCACGATATTGTAAATACCGAGAAATCAGCTGATTCTCCGTCATTCTGGAATGACAAGTAGTACACCGCATGACTTCTTGAAGGTGGGCAAGAATAATCCGGAACAGCGTTCAGTCGAATATATAAGAAGCTGCGTCGCCGAGAGTTGTGATTTCAGTAAAGTAAAATTCGAAATATTGGCACCAGATTTAAAAAAAAAATTATATAAACACATGAAAAATATATTTAGTAGTCGTGAGTGATCGTGTTTTCAAAGTTAACTTTGTAAATAAATTAGTTGACCATGTTCAATTATTTTAATTCACACCTGATGAATGAAAAAAATGCTACAATGTTAAAATGTGCGTTGTTAATGTATCAAGACTCAATGTCCCATTTATTAATATCATTATATTTAAATTGAAATTCGGTTATATTATCTATAATTATACATCTGAATTAATGATGGACGGCAAACATGGATTACTAAAAAATTGTATGAGCATATTAGATTTAGAGCATTCTCTGAGAGCAAACGGTATAAAATTTAGTAGGATGCCCCAGTTGTGCTAATCGTGATCGCGCAAAAAATGGCTAATTTTATTCTTTGATTATTTCGATATAAAATGGCTTCCGTACCGTTATTTGAATCGACGTTAATAATATTTTACATCGTTGCAAACTTAACACAAATATAAACAAATATGCAGCTATTGTAAATAATTTTTTTAGTCGCATATTCGACTAATAATTTAGTTTTACTAAGTAGGAATTAATTAAAATAGTAAAAATAGAATTATATCATGTAAGAACATTACACTCGTAAACTATAGAAATAGTCATTACGCAGTTATTTCTTATTTATTTCATTCAAGCACTTGTAACTTAAAATTAGTTATAAATGTTGGTACCTGACAACCTTGTTTTGGAAAATTTTAGGAACAAAACATTTTTTTAATAAAAAAAATTTTCGGTAAACCTTATAATAATAAATGACCAATACTTTTCGAGCTATTTATATAAATTATTTATAATTTTTTGTTGTCTGTTCTGACTAGAAAATAATTATCAAAATCATATTTAGCATCGCAAAAAACATTAAATAAGATGTTTTTTTAGCCATCCCGCTAAGTTTTGTACCTTTTGCTTTCAGAGAATGGGTCTCACTATAATATATGTGAACTTAGTCAAATTATTATTTTCAAAACAAATAAACGTTAGTTAGACCTAGTTTCTAAAAAGCTTAAGATTCTGTTATTTAGAGACACATTTACTATTCAAAGATACGCATCTATATAACGCTCTGGTATTATGAAAACTATACCACGCCGCTATGATTTTAAATTCAATATACCAATGTCACAGTCAAGTATTAGAGTCCGTTCAGAGGTGTTTCTTAAGTTAATAAGCTTTCGAAAGGATGGAGCGTAACCTATGATAGGTCTTAGGTTTTTATGTTCCTCGCATATATTACAGACTCTTTGAATTTTTTGTATAAATGTGTATATGTATAAATTATTTTTGGTAATCCATTAACCATATTTAATTTAGGCAGTGGTTTTTTTCTAAACCGTTGTTATTGCAAAATACTTTTTTTATTGTTACAGAATTATTTTGTATTTCTTATTCTTAACTGTATAGTTACTGCAAATAAACTGTTATTATACAGATTTCATGCCAAGCGGCATCATACTCCCATCTGGATTAGGAGGACCAATCACTTATCCCGAATGTTCTAGATTTTAGACGGATTAGGCTCTGTGGGGACCCTTTGCTTGTTGAGACTCCTTTCTAAGGTATTTATTTATTTAAACCGCTACACATGACAACCTACTTAAATACATAATACTTAATAACAAATTTAAAGCTAACATTTGATGTAACTCCATAAAAACTAGAATATGTCACAGTGCTCAATAAACTTTCGGATAAATGCTTTATCAGCTGTTGCTTTATGTTTTTGATCAGACTTTTTAAAATTGCCCATTTTTAATACAATAAGTAGAACAATGTGCACTTATTATCTTTGAATCTGTTCCAAATCCATCTTTCATAATCTTTTCGTTTTATTCCGCCGTTGTAAGTTCTTATTGACCGGGAAAGCAATATCAATAAAAGTCGTTTTTCTAGAAACTTCATTAAAAGTAAGTCAGATCTAATATAATTTACTTGCTGGTTCTTCTCAATTTCAAGCATCAGCTCCAGCATATATAACTACCTATAATATGCGTGCCATATTCTATCGCTTAATCTCGTTGAAATAACTTGATCTCGTATATTCAAAATCCTTTAGTTTTAGGAAAATGCTGCCTCGAGGTCAACTAGTATTTCGACACGTCGTCATACTTTTATCGAATTTTGTTGACTTGTTTCTCTTGTTAGTGATAGCTACTAACAATAACATAAGGTCATCCATATAAAATAGATAATTAAGCTTGTCTACTTATCTATTGTTATTTTTAATACATAGCTCCGATACTTCTAGTTTGAATTCTGCTTCTAGTGAGGAGCTTGAGATTAATACATGTCCAACAATTACTATAATGAAAGGAAATGCTGCACCGCATCTAACGCCATTATAATCGATATAGGTTCCTAAAATGTTCTTCTGGGGCCGTATTTTCAAAACCGTGCGAGAATCTTCGAATGCGAAAAAAGTGGAGCGGCAAAATTCGCACACGAATTAAAAAGTGCAATTTTTAATTCGTGTTTTTTTGAACAGCATTCGAAATTTCACGCATTTCACGCATTCAAAATTCGCATACGAACATGAAATGTACTGGCAACGCAGCAAAGTCGACTGCTATTGGAGGCCATGTCAAACGGGATGAAGACGATAAAGATTTTTTAACCTAACCTAAAATTTAAGTTTAAAAACATCAGGGAATTTTAGGTTTTTTCATGGCATTTCTTGGGTTTTTCGAATTGACTTTTTTTAAGATGGATTCAAAAAATAAAAAAATATTGCGGTTTTGTGTCGAAAAAAAAAGAACTAATTTAATTTATGGAAGGGCACCCGGAATTAAAGTCGGTAAATTCCCCAAGATGTTTCAGCTAAAAGTGCACAAGCCTTGTGGATAAACGTAGCGGACAGATTACACAGTCTCTGGAGCACATCAATTCCATCGTAATAGGCTTGCTTAATCTATATAATTTATTAAATTGAGCATCGGAATACATTTCAAATGGGTCAAGAAATGAAGAGTACATCCTATTCCTTCTATCTATATTTGATTATTGTTTTTTTTTAACAACTAAAAAACACTACGAAAATACTCACAAATTTAAAATCAAAACAAGACAAGTAGCAGAATCGCACACAAACTTTGAAATTCGAATGATATATACCCATTCGAGACACCGCATGCGAAAAAGTTTGCATAAGAAGCGGTCGAAAATACGAATATCGATTTTTCGTGCGAAATCCTCTAATTTCGTATGCGAATCAAAGATAAATGGTTTCAAAAATACTGGCCCCTATTTGTTCTGTTGTTCACAAAGTCAAAGTTCTTTGCAACAACATGTCAAAGTCATGCTCATTTTATCTCAAGCCGGACGTGTTGCCGGTCTTTGAGTACGTGTTCTATCACCGAATCCAACTATGCACAGAATTTCTATTTTTGCTCATCGACTTTAAGTATAGGACATGATGCATAGTTGAAAAAATGAAGTTGATGGATGAAATTAATTTTTGAGCAACCCTGTATTTACAAACTTCACCTACAAAAAAACGCACCTTGACATAATAATCGACGGATCCGAGCGTTTATGCAAAAAATGCCATCGCCTAACTTTAAATGAATTTTGACATTAGATTTGGGATGCACTGTATATGCGTTCTATAATGCAGGATGTAATTAGCTTATATATGTTGGGCGCAAAGCCCGAAAACGGCCAATGGCCGTTTTTTTTGCTCAATCCTAGGATTGGCTTAATTAAAACGACCAAAACCCGAATTTTATTCCAATTTCGGGCTTTGATCGTCTCCAACCAGCCAAACTTAGGATTATGCAATTACGAAACGACCAAAGCTTAATAAATTCGGTCCGACAACACTGTCGCAAAAGATTTTGCACAGCGTCGGCGTCGCAGACCGTCGCATTGAGTGTCAGTCTGAGCCAGTGCGTGAATCGCGTTAACACGTGTCTTAGTAGTGCATTTTGTCTGATATTTACGATGTCCGTTGTAAGTGAAGGAGAATTTAAATTGAAATTAAATGCCTATATCCAGGAAAGTAAACTAAATACATTCATGTTGACAACAGAAAAGTACAATGAATTATTATCCGATACAAAAGTTTCTTTAACTAAAAGAAGGCAGGGAGAGTTGCTTACATCATTAGATTATCGCAGAATTAAGAAGTACGATATTTTAACCATCGGGGATGTAGACAAACTTATAAAAAAGCGAACTTCTAGTGAAGAAGACATAAAATATTTTTGCCATATAGATAAAGTGTATGAAATTATTCATAAAGCCCACATTGATACGGGGCATAAAAGAACTCGGTGCATGGATAAGGAGCTTAAAAAAAAATACTGTAATATTACCCGTGATATAATTGATATTTATTTACGCTTATGTGGACAATGTCAGTTGAAGAAAAAACAGAAAGGAAAAGGGCTTGTGGTTAGACCAATTTTAAGCAACAACATGAACTCAAGAGGGCAAGTAGACCATATAGATATGCAAACAGAACCAGACGAAGACTACAAATTTATTTTAAATTATCAGGACCATCTGACAAAATTTGTGTTTCTAAAACCTTTGAAATCTAAAAGAGCTGCAGAGGTAGCTTACAATCTTTTAGACATTTTTTGTATAATAGGTGCTCTTTACATCCTCCAATGTGACAATGGAAGAGAGTTTACAGCAGCTGTCATTAATGAACTTGCTGATATGTTTGAAGCTAAAATAATTCACGGCAAACCGAGGCACTCTCAAAGCCAGGGAAGTCTAGAAAGGGCAAACCAGGATGTTAGGGATATTTTGGTATCTTGGATGGCAGATAACAAGAGTACTAATTGGGCTAACGGATTGCGATTTCTTCAACTAAAAAAAAACAGATCTTTTCGTCCGTATGAGGCTATGTTTGGGGTACCTATACGTAATGGCCTATTTGATTCAAATATACCTCGTGAGGTCCTTCAAAACATTACTGAAGAAGAAGAGTTGGAAAATATAGCAAATGAAAATTCTAACGCAGACATCTCTAGCGGCTCAGATGTAGAAGAAGAAAATAATGCAGTATCATACAAGACATCAAGCGATGAAACCAAGCAAAAAGAAGTAAGTGATATTTCATTTCTTTTCGTACAAAAAAAATAACAAAACTTCATATAAGTAAATTACTGTTTATACAAGGTGTTTGGAGGGTGAATCGCCAAACTTAAGGAGGGGGTAGAGCATCTGAAAAAAATGGAAAAACTCCTTATAAGGATTTGCCTGAAAATGCTTTATTATGGATATACAGGGTGTTAAAGTTTAAAAAAAGCTAAATTCCTGTAAATATATGCGTGGAATTACTTCGTTCTCGAAATAAGTACAGGGTATGAAAGTTAGCTTTTCGTTAAACTTTAACACCCTGTATCTTCATAATAATGCATTTAGAGGCAAATGCTTATAGGGAATTTTTTCATTTTTTTTGAAATGCTCTAAGTCCTCTTTAAGTGTGGCTACTCACCCTCCAAATCATGTATTATGTAGGCAGATTATTGACCAACATGTTTTTTTTAGTGTACGTGTACACCTGAGAGGTCATGTATGCTTTGCACTCGGCAAGAAAAAATTTCCGAAGCACGTAAAGCAGCCTCCGTTTCCCAGAAAAGGCAAGCCGACGAATTGCTGCAGAGATCCAACAAAAAATTTGCTCCTGTTAGTATTGGGCAAAATGTTTTGGTTAGAATACCAGATGTAGACAGAGGACGAGCTGCACCAAGAAACGTGATGGCTGTTGTTATGGAATGGAAAGAAGACAGTAACCTCTACAAGCTGGGAACATCATCAGGAGTACTTGAAAAATTATACGCAAGAAACGAGTTCCAAGTAGCTGATCATAGGTTCATAGACATGGTGAATGTTCCAGAAAAAAAATTAACGCTAAGAACTGTTGCTGCTGAAGATTCTCAATCAAAGCAAGGTTTTGTAAGATGTGGTTGTAAAAATAATTGCGCAAACAGAAGATGCAAGTGTCTAAAAAAAGGAGTGAAATGCAACTCAAAATGCCACTCATCATTAAATTGCAGAACTAAATAATTAAAAAGAAATAATAATAAAACAATACATGTATTTGTTTTTTTAAGTTCATATACATAATCATGTTCTTTTGATATAGAAGCTTATACAATTTATGTTTACTAATTATTTCTTTTTTTTTTAAGTAGCCATGTGTTATGTAGGTATCATGTTTATACGTACGAAAAAATAAATTGTGCCTTGCATGATGACCTCTCTATATAAATATTTTTATTGCCAAATTTATGCCAAAAAATTTCTTCGGACTTGCTATAGCCTTTGTAAAATTTTTCTTTTTTAATAAAATCAAAATTAAAACAAATATGCACGACTTTTTGCACTTAAAAAAGAGGGATTGGTTTTTAAAACGTTACATAAATTTATATTGATTCGCTAAAACAAGATGTACAAGTACGTCAAGCTTTGGTTATATCCTAATTATCCAATCTTAGGTTTGGCTGTTTAGAGACAGCCAAAGCCCGACATTAAAATGAAATTCGGGGTTTGGTCGTTTTAGATAATCCGATCCTAAGATTGAGCAAAAAAAACAGCCATGGGCCGTTTTTGGGCTTTGCGCCCAACATATACATTAAGTAGGCAAAGTATTACATAGTTAATGTTTTGAAGAATCTCGAGTATAAAGACTGTGTTTTGTGAATAAATAGGACCTACTTTCATGAGAACCTGTGGCATATTTTAAAGATCTAAACATCATTCAATAGGCTATTTGGTATGTGGTCTATTGGCCAGCTTTTTTTGTAATATTCGGTACCTGAAGAATGAAAATTCTTCAACGTCGAACGGTTCATACCCAAACCAAAATTTCTTAAGTAGCTACCTTCTATGAGAAACCTTAAGCCTTCGCTAGAACATTTTTTCTAAATGGTCAAAATCTTCATTGCTTAGGATTCTGTTACTAGACGTTTGTCTTCTTAACTGACCTATAAATAAAAGTTTTTCTCTAAGTGTATCGAGGCCTTAGACAGGACTACAATTTTGAGGTTACTGTTGCGCAATTGTTGTGTTCGATGCATTATATTTTTTACTTTTCTCTGCACGTTTCGGGATTGTACCCTTCCGATATATTCCTTTAGCTGACCTATGTATTTTTCTGAATATGATATTATTATTATTATTATTGTTAAAACAAAAGAAAATATATTTTAGCGAAGAGATGGTTTTGAAATTTTAAAACTATTAAATAATAAAATATAAGTTATTTGTGAATTATGCGACACGCGCATATTTTTTCTAGATTCAACTAAATCTAAAAGGTTTTAAATCCTGGACCCTATAGCAGCTTTTATTGAATAAAAATACAAAGAGATTTAGTTTAGGATTCCAGCCAACAGTTGGTGACGATTCAATATCGACTTTTTATGTTTTGCATATAATATTTTTATAGAAAAAAATGCAGAATTCTTATTTAAGAAGGAAGGTTTTTGGTGAAATACTTTTATATTACAAAATTCTATTCTCATACGTATATGAATGTGTTTTCCCCGTTTTTTAACTCCTTGTATATGTAAGTTACTGCCCTTATTAAAAAGATTAAAAGATTATGGTTTTTTTTATCATTTCTAAATGGGAATTTAAATTTTACATTATTTATATTAAGAGCCATGCCATTTTTAATTATTTATTCCCTTATTAAACAATACAGTTATAAATATGATGAGATTTTTTACGGTAAATTTGAAGAATTTAAAAAATTATTTGACGTAGGTGTAGGAAGTTACATGCATGGTGTCATTAAGAGTTATAAGGTATCATAGCTTAACAATGAATAATTCAGAAGCAAAACTTTTACGCCACGTGTATAATAAATGAAATGTTTATCTAAGATTAAATTCTTAACTATAGAAAAAAAGAAGTGCCATAACCAGTCCTCTCTACAAATATATACTATATATAACATTTATTAATATAATTTAAAAACTTATTAATAATATTTTTTAACTTGTCTTTTATTTAAATATTTTAAAGATATTCTGGAATACACTCCTACACTTTACTCTTATGTCAGGAACACACCTTTACTGACAACGTCAAAAACTCTAATCTGATTCGCGTTGACTGTCGTTTAATTGTTTCCAAAGTAAAAACTCACTAAACGATTAACACTGAATAATATATCTCGAAGCGCGATCTCCTTTAATGACCCATGGAACAATTTAGAAATGTTAAGAATTTTTTACATTGTTTTTGACACCATAGGTAAAAACATTAAACTAAATGTAAGTAGAACCCTAAATAAACGTAACTAATCAATTTAAACTATAAAATAACAGCAAAACAGTGGAAAAGCTAAGAGAATAATTAACGTAATGACATTTTTATAACACTGGTCCGTTCTCGAGTTTGATCGTCCCACACTTAATCAATCAACGCCTTCAGATAAGGCGCTAGCCGGCCGATGTTTATAATTTTCATTTTCGTCGTTGGATGTCGCTGAATCCGGTACACCACGTCGTTCATTTCTGTCACCACATGAAATAGACCTTCCCAATCCTTCTGGAGCTTTGGTGTCTTGACCTTTGTCCTCCGTGGATTGTATAATCTGTCTCTAGTATTAAAACCAGTAGAATTTGTCTTTATGTCATAAACTGATTTCATTCTGTTACTTTCTAGATGAAGTTTATCCCGTGCCTCCTTATGAACCATTTGTAAACACTGTTGTAGATTCTCGACGTACTCCTCGAGGGTTTTAGGCAAACGTACACGAAGTTCATCACCAAATATATTTTTTGTAGGGCTTTTTCCAGTAGACTTTTGGATAGAAGAACAGTATACCGATAGGAATGATTATATTTAAGTATTCCAGTTGGTTTGCTTTCAATTTACCATAATTCTCGAATAGGTTTCAAATGTTCGATTAAATTTTTCGACTATTCCACCAGACTAAGGGTGTAGAAAAGTTGTGCAAATCTTATTGATTTCCAGTAACTGGCACTTATTGGAATATTCGTGATTCAAAGTTTCTTCCTTGGTCTAAATGAATTTCTCTGGGAATATCAAATCGGAATATCCATTTCTGAAATAGCACTAAATAGTACAAAAACTATGAGAATAATTATCGTATTTACATGTTCATAACAATATCCTATATAATATAATTACTTTAAATATTATTTGGCGTTTAAATTAATAAGAAAAAAATTAATAAGTTGGCCTTATTCTTGCCAAACTGTCCTTTGGCTCTGTTTTGTTTTCATTTAGTGCTGACTTTTTTACATGAATGACGCTGGGAAATATTTTTAAAAGTTTCAAGACATTATCCACCTAAATCAAACATTTTAAAGCTTTGCTTACAGCATAGTGCCATAGGGAGACATATTCAAACGTGTCACCTGATAAATGTTACCATTGATATTTTTACGAAATTACCTGCAAAAGTTTGTTATCATATTTTATCCCAGGTACATATGAGTAATCGAAAAATAGGAGTTTTGCAGATTTATTACCGGGCATTTGGGGAAGTGACTAGCCCCTACATTTATCATTTGTTTTTGTCCTTTTAAGCATAAGTATATATATATGAAGTATTTATTAAACATACAATAAATATTCAAGGAGTTTTTTACCTAAGAAATTTCTAAAAACTTATTTTTTTACGATTTTTTAACTCTCGTTTTCCACAGTATGTTCGATATAAAGCGGATTTTTAAAAATTATCAATAATATTTGAATAAAATAAAAAAGTATATGCAGTGATTTTGTTATCTGTCTCCTTTATATTTTAATGCATGCAAATAAATCCGTGATTTAAAAAAGGGGTTTCTGATAATTTTAATTGTTATAGGCCCATAAACCTATTGCTGCTTTTTTAAAAATTTTCGAAACAACTATAGGCACAAGACTGATTAATTTCATTACTTCCAATAACCTGTTTAGTAAAAAAAAACAACACGGTTTCTTAAAAGGCAAACAACACAAACTGCTATTTTTGCATTAATTGAAAACATTGTAGAATACTGAGAAAATGGTGAACTTGCTCTTGGAATGCTTTTAGATCTAACCAAAGTGAATGAATCGTTTGAAGGTCAGTACTGTTAATAAAAAAGTTAGAGAAGTATGGCATAAGGGGTAATGTAATACAGTGGTTTAGGTTTACATTAGGTTTACATAACAGAAAAGAAATAGTAAAAATATCAAAGGATGGGAAACCAGGTTATTTAAACATTTATTTAATGATATAGGAAGGCATATACACAAGGCAGCATACTTGGTCCGGTTGTTTATAATATTTATTAATGATCTTGATCCCCTAATAAATTCTCTTAGCCAGAAAATTGTTAAATATGCTAATGACGCTAATATTATTATTACTGGTAAATCATTAAAAGAATTACTAAATAAAAGAAAAGAATTCTTTGACGAGATCACATACTGGTTTGATACAAATAGATTAATTTTAAACAAAGAAAAAACAAGTATTTTAATGTTTTGAAAAAAGCAATGTAAGATACAAAAGCCTTTGCAAATGGAATTTGACAATAATAGTCGGCCATGCACATACATTCTTTCGTTTCAAAAATCGTGGCGTGTTAAGATGTGACGGTTATCATGCATGAAAGAACGGCATGGTAAAAAGACCGTCAGTACCATACACTTGAAAAAGTATCCAAATGATTTAGCATGTGATTGCGCGTGGTACATCAGTGTCAAGGGAAAAATCGTATGTGTCTAGGCAAAAAGTGTCATTTATCGTGTCGTTTGAAACTGCATGTGATCATGCACAAATTTTCAACGTGAAATTTCGTTCCGCGACGAGTTACGCTATGCCTTCGAGTAGTTCGAGTTAATTTTCGATGTTTGTGGTTTGTTGACTGTGAAATGAATAAAAAGAGAAAAATTTGTATTGTTGCATATGCGGTTCTGGCCGTGGAAACCACGAAAAATAAAAAGAAAAAACGACGTATATGGCAGAAAAAATGGCTGGCTGAGCGAGAAAAATATAGTCACATGTCGCTTTTGCGAGAATTGGGAGATAATGATCCAGGCGACTTTAAAAAGGATGGAGAGCAATACATTTGATGAACTTCTGAGTTTAATGCGACCATATCTTAGTAAACAAGATATTGCAATGAGACAAAGTATACCTGCAGATCTATCGACTTATAACCACTCTTCGTTTTCTTGCTACTGGACGTAGTTATGAAGATCTTAAATTCACTACAAGAATATTTGCTCAAGCTTTAGGACGCATCATACCCGACACATGCAGAGCTCTATATGAGGTATTACATAAGGATTACTTGAAGGTACGTTTAGAATATTTTTTTTATTCAAGCTTATATCAGTTATTTTACATGTTAAAATACGTTGAAAAATCTGATACCAACTGTCCTGCATTTTGTGGCTGCTCCTGAGGTTCCAGACTTCCAGGTGATGGTGCTGGTGAAGATGTTATTGATGATAGCAAACTGGGCGAAGAAAAAGTATTTCGATTTTGAGACTGAAGGTCGAAAATACTAGTGTCTTTAGTTAATTGATTTAGAGCAGCTTTATGTAATATTTTTGTAATCAGGGTTTCAGCGTACATCTGTTGACTCTTATACAACTTTCTAGGTTTTGTGGCAACAAATTTGCCGAAAGCTGTACTTTCTGATTCTTTATCACAGTTTTTCAATGCGTCCTTCGTCTTTGCTCTTTTGACAGGTGTTTTAAAAATCTGTAAAATAAAAAAATCATTGTATGATAAAAAACATGCCGTATGAGAAGACTAACTAAAAGTTGAAGACGTTTTAGTCAGTTTTATAAAAGTTAATACAAGTTGGAACGTCAACAATTAAAAAAAAATTGATTGATTGGTTTTATTAATTCTAAATAAGCTATTTAGCCAAAAGGTTCAAAAATACTAGTAATAATAATAAGCCTTTATATAATAAGCCTTTATTTCCAACAGGCAACTTGCCCAATAACAGGAAACAGTTGCAAAACAATGAAAAATATAGTTAAAAAAAAAACACACACACAAACAAACCTAAAAGAATGAAAAGAAAAGAAAAAGAGTAAAGTAAAGTCACATTCTCAAAAGTTATCCAAAGAATTAGAACAAATAACTATTAATATGATATAAAAACCCAATTATAAAAGTTTAACAAGATAATCACATATTCAACAAAATACTAGTAATACCTACTTAACAACATTTTAATAATTTTGCTGTAACTTAATGAAAATAAATTTCGTATTGATTCTTTTATTTCAGATGCCGTCAAGTGAAGACGATTGAAGAATCGTTGCTGAAGGCTTTAACTCACAATGGCAGATACCAAACTGTGGAGGCGCCATCGATGGAAAACACATTCGCATATTTCCGCCACCAAATACAGGCACATTGTATTATAACTATAAGAACTTTTATAGTATTGTGTTAATGGCGATCGTAAACGCAGAATATGAGTTCTTGTATGTTGATGTTGGAAAAAATGGTCGACTATCGATGGTGGAGTACTAGGATACACAACGTTTTTCAGACATTTAATTTCAGATCGACTTAATTTGCCTCATATTACAGATACTACTGCAAATTTAAACTTCGTGTTTATAGGAGATGAAGCTTTTGCTTTACATGATCATATTTTAAAACCATTTCCACAATGGGATCTTACTCATGAAAGGCGATTATATAATTACAGATTATCAAGGGGAAGAAATGTTGTTGAGAATGTTTTCGGTTTGATTGCAGCCAGATTTCGAATTTTGCATACGCCTATAAACGTTGCCGTTAATAAATTTTGTTACTTTATAATGGCTATATGTGTACATAACTTTCTAAAGAGAAAAGCAAGATCATATGTTAGTGGGAATGCGTTGGATTCAGTAAATGCAACCTCTCACGAAATCAATTACAATGCCGAATGGCGAGTAAGTGAAGTACAACATTCATTGCTTTCACCTTTTTCCTTCTCCTTTCTAGAAGCAGCACGTGGTTGTTGTTCTTCAACTGAAGAAATTTGGCTATTTTGTGTAGCGTTTTCCTCAAGGTTATCACCGGTCTCAAAAGCAAAGGTCTCTTCGGAGGATGACGGACTGTTCGCCATAGTATCAACACTCTCTGTAGGTAACTCATGTTCTCGGGTAAACATTAATAAATCGAAATACCAGAGATTTGCACCTTGCGATAAAATTGCACTAGTGCATCATATCCCAAATTTTTTAAGTTTCTATTCACATACTCCTTCGATTTCACTTTCCACAATGCTGGATGAGACCTATAGATCTCTATGAATTCTGTTAAGAATTCTTTGGTGGCGTGACGCATATCAGTGATAATAAAAATCTAAAATAGCAACTACTTGAAATACGTAGTAACTTTAAAAGACCCTGACGTGGTGTGGAGTGTGGGTACAGAACTCGACGTAAGCAGTACTCCCCACACTCCAACGGAATGCACGTTTAAAATCTCCTCCCGATCTATCATTTTGCGTGCGCATAACGAGGCTCATGATTTTCCACGTATTTTTAGAGATGACACGATAAACCGTGCAAAATAACGTCTGTGTATGGCTGGCTAATGATTTAAATGTAAGCGAAAATGCCAAGATGTTAACCATCAATAAACACCTTAACTGGTCATATTGTATAAACCAGCTAATAAAAAAGTTAAATTCTATTTGTTATGGTATTAGAATAGTTGGAAAATACATGAATGAAAAATACTTAAGAACTCTGTACTTCGCTAACTTTGAATCTATTGTTAAATATAATATAATTTTTTGGGGAAAAGGTAGCATCTTACAATACGTTTTTATTGTTCAAAAAAGGTTGGTAAAAATTGCAAGAAAAATTGCAAGACAAATGGGTTTTCTTCAAAGTTGTAGGTCAGGCTTTAGAGATTTTGATATTATGACCGTAATTCCTTATATATATTTGAATGTTTAATGTTTTTTTTTTTAAACACCTTTTCCAATCAAAAACAGAGCATAATTATACCACAAGGACATTAAACTTTCAGTATCCACTTTATAAACTTTCACTAATAGAAAATATCCAAATTATGCATGTATAAAAGTATTAATCTAACATCAACTAATATATAATAATTAAATATATGTATAAACTCTCTCCAGAACACATAAAAAGAATTGTATCAGTTGGAAGGTTTAAGGTTGTAATTAAGGATTTGTTAGTAAAGCTGGAGCCTTTCTCTTTAAGACACTATTGTTCCCAATCCTAATGCATGTTTTGTTGACATTATTTCATTTCATGTAATTCTTATGTGATTTGAAATAAATGGAATATTATTATTATAATTTTATATGAAGTTTTAAAAGAAAATTCCTAATAAGGTAATTTAAATATCTTAATAAAATAAAATCTTAATTAATAGGGTCTTAATCAAAAGTTAGGATTCTCCAGATCCCATTTAAAGCGTAATTAATCCTGCAACAAATAGAGATGCAAGCCTTAACCCGATGAACTAATATAGTTTTCAATTAATCAAGTAGACTTAAAGATACAAAAAAAAGAAAAAGAAAAGAAGCAAAGACTATATAATATAAAGAAAGAAAGATTATTAAGAAAGCATATACAGGGCGGCTGTTAACCCTTCGCTACTCGCGCGGCGTCTAGTAGACGCCATTCATATTGTTAGCCTAAATTCTAAGTTTGGACTGATAGCGCTGTCAGCGGTCATGTACCTTCCACATGCATTACGATTATTTGCCGGCTTGCATGAGAATAGTCTATGTTGAAACGCAGTGAAGTTATTAGCGAATTTTTACATGTGGAGTCTGTCAGACGCCGCGCGAGTACTTTTGTTAAAATATTGTTCATCGATTTTTTCGCAAAATGGTAAGTTATAACTACATATTTGTATTGTTTTGTAGTGTTTAATAAAAATTTTTTATAGTCAAAGAGATTTTTTGATCCACTTGTTGAAAAAGATGCAGAAATTCTGCGGGAATTAGCTGAAGACGACAGCAATGTATTGTCGGATGCTGAGGATAGTGAAGGTGAAGAAGACGCCGTAGAAAATCAGTTGGAAAGCTCAGATACAGAACAAGAAATATCTAGTGAAGATGACGAAGAGGTGGAAGAACCAGTGGTTAAAATGATATTGGGAAAAGATAAAATAACAAGATGGAAACTACAGATGCCTGTTCAGAACGTAAGAACTCGTTTACATAATATTGTCAGCCATTTGCCTGGGGTCAAAGGTGCAGCTAGAAATGCAAGATCTGTTTTAGCTTGTTGGAGTGCTTTTTTTGACGACGATATATTAAACCTAATTGTCAGTAATACTAATAAGTATATTTTTAGTAAGAAGGATTCATATAGCAGAGAGAGAGACTACAAGATAACCAACTTGTCTGAAATTAAAGCATTTATTGGTTTGTTGTATATGGCAGAATTCCATAGGAATAGTCGACTAAACACAGCAGACCTTTGGGCTATTGATAATTCTGGCATTGAGCTTCTCCGAATAACAATGTCTCGAAATAGATTTCATTTCCCCATGCAAAATGTGCGGTTTGATGAAAAAGAAACGCGGAATGAACGGAAAATCTGTGACAAGCTGGCTCCTATAAGAGACCTTTTTAAAATGTTTGTTGAAAAGTGCCAACAAAATTATTCTGTTGGTGAGTATGTCACAGTCGACGAAATGTTGCTACCGTTCAGGGGCAAGTGTTCATTTCGACAATACATTCCGAGCAAGCCATCAAACTATGGTATAAAGATATTAGCCCTTGTTGATTCTAAAATGTTTTATACTACCAATTTGGGAATATATGTTAGGGTGCAACCTGTAGGACCTTACAAAGTTGACAATAGTGCTATATCTGTAGTAAAAAGACTATGTGCCCCACTGAGTGGTAGTGGAAGAAATATTACCGGCGACAACTCACTTGCTTCTATTCTCTAGCATGCACCATGATTCAGCCATTGATGTTACAACTGGTGAAAAGAAAAAACCTGATATCGTAACTTTCTACAATGAGACAAAAGTGTTGACGTTGTAGATAAACGTTGTGCCACTTATTCGGTGTCTAGAGACACTAACCGCTGGCCGATGACAGTTTTTTATTCAATGCGGAACCGAATGGAGGGGAAGGGACGAGTAAGAAGTCCAGAATGGAGGCTTCTGGTACCCGGAAAAGGTGTTATATTTGCGGTCGGAAAAAAAATCGTATGACTAAATATACCTGTATAAAGTGTGAAAATTATATTTGCCTAGAACATGCAAACTACACCTGCCACTCCTGCAATTAAAAAAATTATTGATTTTATTTTTTTAAATTTTATATTATTTTATTATGTTACTCATCGATTACTTTGCAGTTTAAATTATTATCTTGAGTTAAAAATGGTTATATTAATGTCTCTGTTATCTTGGCATTTTATATTATTTGATTTTGTGGACATTACATATTATTATCTGTTCAATATTGAAATACATTTATATAAATTAAACCCAGTTTAATTCGTGAATATTTCATTATATATCTTATTTAATATCTTTGTTTAATGTAAAATAAATATTTACAGTAATTTTGGACTTTTTTTCGATAATACAAGAGGCAATCACATATTAGTTACCTTGGCGTCTCTTAGACACCGCGCGAGTAACGGCGCGGCGTGAGGAACTATGACGCGGTTAATGGAGGGTTAATCTTCCCCCTTATTTTTTTAATATGTTTATATAAAAATTTGAATTTTTGCACACATCATTAGCAACCTACTACTTTTTGATCCCTAGCCCATTTTGCAAAACTTCAAAATGGCTTCCTGCCGCCATAAATAAAATTAAATAGAACGGGAGGTCAAGCAATACATCCAAAGCTCCTAGTGTATAGCTTATGGTCTTAGAATATTATTGTCATTACTTCTACCCACGGCAAAATGGCAGGCTATCAAAATATTCTTTTTGGCATTTTTCTTTTCTTTTCTGTTTAGGTGTAATTTGTTTGTAGGTGTGTTGTTATTTTGTCAATTATTTTGATAAAAGTTACTGTTCTACACAAAAACTTATTTGATTTACTAATACCTTTAAAAAAGAATTATACCGAGAGAAGAAAATATTTTTTCTATTTTATTCAGTACAATTTTATTTGTACCTTGATTTAAATTTCACTGTATAGACGAATAATACCGGGTGATGCGTCGCCGAGCGGAACATAGGAAATCCCATGTAAATTTTAAGGGGGTCCATTATTGGCTTCCTTGTACATTTTACAAAAAAAATGTAAGATAACTTTTTGAAGAGACCAATCTGGCAAACCCTCGTGCAAAGTTTCGAAAAATTTTAATAAGATAATCTTGAATTATTCAATTAAATGTAATTGAAAAATTACCAAATTTTTGGTTCAGGTAAATCCAAACGGGAACCAGTAAAATGAATATTGTCACTGACGTGAGGAACATATTTTTCTTTAAATCGTAGGCTTACAAAACATGACAAAATTTCGAAAAAACATTATCTGCTATAAATTTTGACCCTAAATCAAATGGTAATATTAAGAAATTATTTAGAAAATCGGAAAGCGTAGTTTTTGCGGGCTTAGGGGGTTATTTGGTGAATAGCTTTTTTGAAGTTTTTTTCATCGCAATGTGGATTTAATTTTTGAAAACTACATATTTTTACCAAAAAAAAAGTACTCCTGATCACATCACCTAGAGCGATAGTTCTCGAGAAAATTGGGGGTAATGAGTTTGGTCTGACGCATTGCTAACTGGTTAATCAAAATAAACTTCTGAAAGTTATGGCGTTTTTAAAAGTAATCAAATTAAAAAATTTAAATGTGGCAATTAAATAATTAATTCAAAAATTAAAATTTCATGATGTTTTAAAATATCTTGCTTTAAAAAATTAAATAAACCAAATTTTAAAATTCCTTATTCTATTACAATAGATAAAAATTAACAACTAAATTAAATCAAACCCAACTATTTTAGAAATATTTTATAAATTAACATTATACACTTTGGTTTTTAAGCTTTAGTTATCACGCTAATATGTGATGTCAATCAGATAACCGATTTACCGTAAACGTTTAATATTATGCACAATTTTTTTAAATATAATTGGCATTAATCCTCCAATTTAAATAATAAAAATCAACTGTGCAATTAGCAGACTAATTGGCCTCAGTTAGAAATTTTGAAGCGGTACGCGATAAGATCTTAAATTACTAGGGTTTCTCTGGTCCGTTTTATATTAAAACGCTCAACAAAAATAAGTTATAATGTTATATCCACAATGAAGCTTCTAGCCCGGAGCTTATCTCCGTTTCTTTTATACAGAGAGATTTATTTTGCATAAGTAGGTTTATTTCAACAATATTGCTACCCCAACTTAAGCGTCATCAAGGCCGAAAGGTAATATTTTATATTCAGAAGCTACGGCATCACTTTTATTATTTTAATGCTATTGCCTTTTGAGAAATGCGGGCGTTAAAGTACTGAGGCAGTGACGACATGATCTGAGCAATGAAAAGAGGTAAAGTCGAAAAGTTTCGGAGAGTGGAAGTTTAGTAGGTTTATTTATCACTACAACAAAACTCGTTCTCTCAAATTAAAGGCTAAACTTTAACTTGACGGAAATGTTAAGTGGGCATGCTTTTATTGAGTTTCGGCGAAAACTATTTAACAAGAACAAGCCTCGCTATGAAGTTTTTTGCAACGGTTGCGCTTTAATCCTTTTAAAGTATTAAACTTAATGCGTTCACAAAAATAAATTATATAATTTCAGGATATAGGTACATTTATGTACTATTTCATATTTTTGTTTATGTAAGCTGAACAAGGATTTGAAGTAAAAAATTTTGCATGCACGTACACATGCTGCATTTCAATTAAAGCCGGTCCTAAACACCAATCCCTTTTGAAACAACAAATGAATATTCGGTGCGGCGGATTTGAAAATCTGCTTAACCCGAACATTTCTCTTCTGCAGTATTTCTTGGCATTAAGCAAACCTCAGGGTGCAGTTGTATCTCCAGATTAAATCCTTAATAACATAATTTATTTGTTAAATTTCTATATCCTGATATAGATTACAATAATAAGTATAAATATGAACATGCTAACATATATTTGAGCTTATCACTATCTTGATGGAACGTAATTGCTTTTGAAATCGAAAATTGCATTTTTTGTGTTCGTGGTGAAAAGTACATTTGAGAATAATTACCAGAATAACAAATCGACAATTCACTAATACCTTATTGCATGAAATACCTGTAGAGGATCCTAAAGTCAAAACACAAATTAATTCTTATAATTTTATAAAAAATCTGACTAAATATCTATGGAAACAAAACCCCATCTACCATCTAGAAGTAAATAATGAAAGACTATTAATAAAGCATATATAGAAGAATATAAAATAGCATATGCAATATTATGCATAAGGAATGAGGCATGAGAAAACAACTACACAGGGTGTCATTGAAGTTAAACACAAGTTTAACAAAAATTATGTTAGGAGCTAACTATGCGCGTCAAAGCCCACCTATCTTTGATAAAAACTTTTTACACACGAATTTCAGTTGAAAAAATTGAAAACAGGAAACTTTTCAGTAGAGATTAGAGAGATAAAGTCTGTAATGGTGTAGTCTATAATAGCTCTAAACCACCCCATAAAATTTCAATTAAATACTCAATAAACCTTTCCCAAAGAAAATAAAATCCTTTGAATCCATAAGCCCATTATTGAGATTATATCTAAAAATAAAAAGAAGCCCACAAACAAATAAACAATGGAAAAGAGCAACAACAGTGCTGGAAGCGAGTCCGGAGGAAGAGAGTGCGAATAAGTCAAGTTAGTTTTAGATGACGTGATGCTCGAAAAGAATGTACATCTTTTCGAAAAACTATATAGTCATTTTAATCATAATTATGAAAACGAAAGATATATCGTTACGTTGTCTAAAATAAATGGCTTTATGAAAGCGTAATTAATAAATAATACCATAAATTACAAAAGTTTCGACCCAATAAATATTTCAATTTTCAGTGGTGCCTACACGATTATTATTAGGTACCAGACCATCCCAAATTAAAGCATCTTAAATGCTTTAACTTGCCTAGACCGCACTATTATGCTTTGATTTATATGCTGTTTTCTATTTTATTCAAAAGTTGGTTCAGATTGATTCGTTTAAGTTTATAGTAAATTAAGTTGTTTTATCATGACACTAATGATTATTTATTTTAAATCGAGACGATATTTAATGTTTATGCGGTTTGCCTGCAGCCACTGTTTTCAGGCCAGAATACTCGTGATTCAGGCGGTTTATGTCAGTTTACAGAAGTCGCTTTGTGTTTCTGCCGGACTTTCGTATCTGACTTAGTCTAATTTGTGCCAATATAAATATGCACAAGTTTGCTACAATTGTGCCTACTTAAAGTCATAATAAAAATTTAGTTAATTTTTCTTTATGAAACATTAATAAAAATAAAAATTATGTCTTTATACTGTAGTATTATATTGCACTTATATAATACTACAGTGATATTACAGTATAATATTAATAATATTGTTATTTATCATTTCATTACTTACTTAATAAGTCTATAAATACAGATATATTTTGAATAGAAAAGTGTAAAAATAATTTCATTATACCATTACATTATTATTGTTTATTACAAATTCTTTAACCTAATTTTTTAATAAAATGCTAAATATAATATAAAGAGTGTCAATTTTATTATTAGAATTCTGTATTGTGTTTTAATTGCTATTTTGAAATTTAATAAAATGTTTACAAATTTATTCTCTAACGAAGACATTCATTCGGTCCGTACTTAAGATGTTAATCTAAAAATATTTGCGCAGGGCACTGAGAAAGCGTCGGACTGCTAAAAATTGGTTCTTGTTTGAGTTTTCCCGAAGCGGCTCGAACATTTTTATTTAAATTTCTGGAAAACTTTTGTGGCTGATTTATGTTTCTTGAAGTTAAAGGTAAGAAGTTTAAAAGAAATAAGTTAGTTTTTGAAAAGGACTTTTTCAACTTATCCTTAAGGTTAGTTTATTTGTCAATTGTCTGTTTTATTAGATTAATTAATTATTATGTGATAATTCACCTAGCCTACTACTAGATTGAGGTTTCGTTACATAACTATACAGCGTGTTTCAGAACTATGGGATCAAACTTCTGGGGTTGTTCAGTGCAACAGAAGAATCCATTTGAGTATAGGAACCCATGTCCCGAAATGCGTCACTATGCCACTACGGCGCTAAGACGCGTAAAAATTTATAAAAAACAGTAATTACCTAAATAGGATCTGATGCATTTATTTTTACCTTTTGTACATGATACCATAACAACAATTGTTTAAAATCAACGCTTATCAATGTCAATTCTCAATGTCATGTTTAAACATTTTATAGCTTACAATTTTTAGACATTTATTGCTAATGGAAAACTTTACCAATCAAGAATTGGTGGATATGCATTTGGCATACGGAGCAACAAACTGCAATGCACGAGCAGCATCGCGGTTGTATCATGAACGTTATCCCGAACGACAGCATCCTGGAGTACAAAAAGTTTAATGCGGTTCATCGGCGGCTCGCTGAGACAGGCATGTTTAAGACCAAGATGCATGATACTGGTGTTGCTCGAACCGTAAGAACGGTCGAATTTGAAGAAGAGGTGTTTCATCGAGTTGCCGATGAACCATCAAATAGCACACGTGACGGCGCTAAGAATATAAATACGAGTAACGCTTCTGTCTGGCGGGTACTACACGAGCAACAACTCCATCCTTACCACTTCCAGAAGGTTCAAAGTATGACTGCAGCCGATTATCATCCTAGAGTTCAATTTTGTCGATGGCTTCTGGATTACATCATTGCACAACCAAATTTTTTACGATATGTTTTGTGGATCGATGAAGCCTCTTTCACAAGAGACGGTATTTTTAATAGTAGGAATAGCCATGTTTAGGACGAAGAAAATCCTTATGCAATTTTTCCAAGAAAACATCAGAATCGTTGGTCTGTCAACGTATGGGCAGGCATTGTTGATGATTATTTAATTGGGCCATACCTTCTACCGGAACGGTTAACAGGACCTATTTATCTGCGATTCTTGGATGAAGTTCTCCCAGGACTCCTTGAAAATGTTCCACTAAACGTTAGACAGCAAATGTGCTTTTAGCATGATGGAGCGCCGGCTCACTTTGCTGTACAAGTACGCGAGTATTTGGCTCCGCGGTTTGGGCACCGTTGGATTGCCAGAGGTGGAGCAGTTTCTTGGCTTTCTAGGTCATCCGATTTAACGTCACTTGATTTTTTCTTGTGGGGACATGTAAGGTCTTTAGTCTTCAAAACTCCAGTAGAATCAGAGCTAGACTTAATTGGACGAATAACAGCAGTTTTTGAAATCATTCAAAACGAGGATCAAATTTTTAGTGTAGTCCGCCGAAATCATGTGCGGCGTTTAAATCGGTGTATTGAGGTTGGAGGAAGACATTTTGAATAATTGTTGTGATGGTATCATATACAACAGGTAAAAATAAATGCATCAGATCTTATTTAGGTAATTAATATTTTTTCTAAATTTAAACGCGTCTTAGGGCCGTAGTGGCCTAGTGATACATTTCCGGACATGGGTTCTTATACTCAAATGCATTCTACTGTTGCACTGAACAACCCCTAGAAGTTTGATCCCATGGTTCTAAAACACCCTGTATTATTAAAATACTTTTTGATATTTCGTAAATTATTATGTTAATCAAATCTATTTACTACGATAAGGACGTCAATCTATAACAATAATTGCTACTACAGAATAGCTTACGCAGAGGGCTTTATTCTGGACATTATTCTGCAAAAGGATAAGTTCAAGCATTCGCTTTGCAAACGCATGCAAATGGTTTTTCAAATAATAGAGAAATAGTGTAAAATATGATATTTATACAGGGGATTATAGGGGAGGAATGATGGATATTTTGGTATGTTGTAGTATTTAAAATTCTGAACAAAATAGTTCATATAAAGATATATTCTAATCTCAATAGTGGCTCAAATACAGCTACTTGAATTTAATGCTAGTGTGAGAGCATGGCAATTTTTATTTATTAACTTTCAATACAAATAAATGAAAATTCACTGTTAATACTTCAGCAGACTTCTCAACTCTAGGAATAAAGAAACTTCAAGTGTAGTTCTTTGGTGGGCATCATGACATTCCTTAATGCGGGCAACACGATGCAAAATTAAGGATTAACTCGTCTCGAGTATTTACTTTTTCTTGATAAACTTTATTTTTCAGCCATCCTCACAATCCAAAATCTAGGGGCTAAGGTCAAGGCGACATTGATAGCCAAATGATGGGACCACCGCGGCCGATCTAACGTCTTGTGAAAGTTTTCATTATTCAAGTATTATGTCACTTGGCGGCTGTAATATAGAATGGCTGTAATACCCTCTATTGGTATATTGTCTTATAAAAAAATTAAATACAAGGCTTCTGTAAGACGTTGTGGTAATACAACGGGTCCAAGAAACATTCTGTCAATAATTCCGCACCTCATATTTATGGAAAATCGATATTGGAGTTATATTCAGTAGCGGCATGTGAATTTTCATCAGACCACCGATGCCAGTTATAGGTGTTCTTAATACCGTCGCGACTGAAGGTTGATTCATCAGTGAATAGTATTGATAAAATTGATTGAGATTAATGATTTACCCAATGACAAAATTCAAGTCTACTAACGAGATCATTGGGTTCCAGGTGTTGAACATGAAATAGATGCCAACCTTACTCATGTAATGTCCGCCATACCTTTACGTGAGGAGCACCAATGCGTACAACAATTCTTCGTGTACTCGTACCAGGACTACGTTCCAACGATTCAAGGATCTGTTTTAATTCATCCAAGTTTTGTTGATTTGCGTGTTCGAATTTAAATCTGCTGGGTACACTACCAGTCTCACGCAGATCAAGACACGATTAAGGAATCTTGGGCTCGGTAATCGAAAACCATATTCTCTACAAGATGCTTCGGCACTTCCGTTGCAGGCACCATATCGGTATATTTTGAGTGCGTAGAGACCTGTGGTCATCATTAACAATTAACATTGACAATTTATGATGACAATAGTGTAAATGCTAACTGATTAATGCAACTGTCATCCATGACGCTATTTGTCGTTCACCGCCCACTTAATCAAGAGCTAGACCAACTTCAAATAGCTGTATCTTATATAGCATTTATTGACATTAGGATACATGTTTATATGAACTTTTTTATTCAGAACTATGAATAGTAAAACATACCAAAATATCCACCATTCCTCCTGAAATACCCTATATATCCTATATTTTTAAGGTTTAAGATACATATAATAACCTATATTATATGTATCTTAAACCTTAAAAAGATATGCTATCCAGTAAAAAAAGAAAACTAACGTTTTTACCGGTTCCTAAACTGTCAAGTACATCACTAAGTTTTGCTTTGGAAAACAAGTACCCTAGAGTACTCCATGCCAAACTAAATTATAAACTCTCAAACAAAGAAAAAATAGTAAGCATATATTTAATCTGAGCAGGGTAAGCACACAATCGAAAGGACCTGATCCTCACCCCCAGGATAGGTTATATAGATCTATATGTGCAGCGCTATTGTCTGAGACTATAAAGTAAATCATATCACAATTTGTCGAAAACTAGACTATGTTTAAATAATCTCATACCTCAATATAACGGGAGTCATAAAAATCACCCCGACTAGAGGCTTGTAGGTAATGCTGTCTGGATATTTAAAGAATGTCTGCTTACTCGCAAAGCCGCCCTCGTTAACTTGTGCTACATAACGAAATTGGTTCTCTTTCGTTTCAACATCACCCTCTGCATGTTATGATACAGTCTACGACAATTCTAAAAAAAACTCAAATTTAGAATTAGCAATCAATTAACTCAGGAATAATTTGGGAGATAATAATTATCATGGTGAAAGATCGAATCAGCAAGAAAACCATAGACCAATAAGAAAAATAAAAAGTTGAAAGCTTGCAAACATTTACCCCAAAATCCCTGTTTAGTTTTACTTACTTTTACACTGATAAGTGTAAATTCAACCACCTTTTTAGATTTGATGGTGCCAATTTTGTATAAAAGAAATAAGAGGAATGTATGACTCCTCGTACTACGGTAAAATATGGGAGTAGAAATAGCCTAGTCTTGGGTTTTATGGCTGAAAACAGACTGAGAAATTCTCATTTCATTGAAAGTTTAATGGACAGATGTTGCTGTATATAAAAGCTGAGTATAAAAGCAGAAAAGTTTTTTTTTTTTTAAAGTTACACGAAAATTATTTTGAACAGAATAATGAAGTTTGAATAATGAATATTTAATTGTAGAGTAAAAATGATAACATAAAGCAATTTCAAAGAACTAATAATTTAAATATTTTAGCACATGTTCAAATAAGAAGATAACAAAGATATTTTTTTATTATAATTTTATATACCCATTTTTAGAAATAAATTTTGTCGAGCTTTTCCCAATTTATATCGTAAATAGTTTTTTTTAATCCTTTTATGGCTTTTTTTGTTTTAAAGTTAATCATTGGTTTAACCCTTATAAAGTTTGAAAATGTCATAAATTTATCCAGCCAATTTAAAAGTTGCTCACTTTTGTAAGTGTCGATCTGACCCCCCGTTATAATAGCTTTAAAATGTATTTTTAATTTTAATCGTAAACTTTTTTAATGTTTCTATTAGTTTATATCGATGTTAATGTATTGCTGACGTTAGTTTAAGTACAATTTTGTACTTATAGGCCATATCTATCAAAGACAGAAATTACTAAAATCGTAAGTTATAACTTATTTAAAAAATTATAAAATAAAGTGTAACCAGTTTAGGTTAAATCACCCTATAGCCGTAAACCTTTATGCAGATTTTTTTGAATAAATTTTATAATTACCATGAAAAAGGCATTATTCTTGTAAAGCTATTTCAAAGTAATTTATAAATCTAAACAGAACTTTTAAAAATCTGAAAGTAAAAGAATTCTGTCTTATTACACCAGAAAATGTATTTAACTGGATTTATCGTTGTAAAGATAATATCTTTGAGTTAAAAAGTTTTATAATTCAGTTAACTAAATCACTTAAGTCGTCTTTGAATGTAATTCCTTAAAATTATATTCCCTTAATTTTCCAGTTTATGAATCCACTTTTGCTGCGTTCTAAATTAATTATTATTTCAAAAAAGATATGTTTGCCCTTGTTTTTGGCGTACCACTAATAGAAACTGCTATGCTCTAGACAGAAACATAAATACAAGTTTGCGGCAAATTTTAATATAGGGTAAAAGTGAAATAATTGTTTATTGAAAAAAGGTGATTTTTTGGAACATTTTACTGCTCTCTTTTTTTTACAGAATTTCAAATTATTGTCTGTTTATCAGGTATTTATCAGTTAGGTTGAGACTAAGCTGTAATGCAGATTACTTTGGTAAGATGATTTTAATAAGCAATAATGAATATAAAGCCTAATTTGCCTAAAGTAAACTATAAGGAACCAAACCAAAGACAAAAAAAAATTCTTTTTTACAAAAGATTCTTTTACAATATTTTATAAACAAGTCCTATTGGATATACAAAACTCTAAACGAAATGTTAACACAAAACTCAACATCATTCAAGAAATATATCCATTGTGTGTGGGCTACAAGTTGAGTTAGGCCTCTAGGGAATACTGTAAGACACTTTAGATGGAATTTGTGGCAATCTTTTTTTTGTTTTTGACCTACAACAGATAATACAGCTGGGTTTTATAGAAAATAATAAGCTCAATAAAATTTGCGATGTAGAGTAATACAATTTCGAAGCACTTTAACATTTATTCTAGGAATATTTCTTTTTTATGAAAGGATATAATTACGTAATGACTGTTTTAAGTTAGTTTTTAATCAGTTTTATCAACAAGCAGGTAACAACTGAGATCAAATTGGGTTGGTTGGGGACAAGACATAAGCTGAAAAATGACAAAACGTAATCAACGATAGAACTTGCGATACCCCAGCGACTCCTAAACCAACCCAACAATACTGTAAAGAATATAAGTACCAATGTCTTCTTAGCAGCTCATTTGTTTCTTGGTCTCAAGCGTTTAACCTACGAACTTTTTAGTTGCAATTCTGTTATGTATCTGTTTTGATCTCAATAGCATATGTCATCATTTTTTTTAAGCAGGCTATACATATTAGCAGTTTCTCGGTTAATTATTTAGATACTATTGCAACTCCATTAACTTATCAATCCCATGTAAAAATTATATTTTGCTTAATGTTTTGGAGATAAACAGCTATTTTGCATTTTTAGGTCCTTTAAATATTAAGGTATAGATAGTTAATATATCTTGTTGATGGATATTGTGGCCATGTTAAGTTTTTGAATGTTAAAGTTTAGTAATCTCTATAGCAATCGTATGTAGATTATCAATATTCCCTGATAAGAGAACCACATCGCCATAGCCAATTTTAATCTCTTCACTTCGGAATGTTTTTTTCCTATTAGCTTGTCTGCAAGTCTTTTTCCTAAAAAAAGCTATTATATTAAATTCAATTGACTTGAGGCCATTTGGCGAAGATGAATATCACGTCAACCGATTATGATTAAAACCATTTCCAGCGACATCTTATTTTTCAACAATTGCACGACAGCGCTTCCACTATCTTTAATAACTTAAATAGATAATTTGATAGAAAACGTTCCTCTATTTATCCTTAAATATTATACAGAACGATGTGGATCATGAATTTTAAAATATCACATTTGTAAATGGATGAAAGCTACATCTATAAATCACTATAACTTTTAACTATATACGACTACTATCAACCATATCAAATAGTTTTTATTTTTGTATTCGATATGTACTATGTATTAGATATGTACTGTTAAGTTTTTAATCCTAGTTATATCTAACATTCATGCAAGGCATAAATTCATCTTGCGTGTCAAAACTTGTGCATGTAGTAGTGTGACCTAAAGCAAACGACACTAAGTAAAGCCATGCTAGCAAGCTGTATAGTTTCTTATGAAAGTTAATATTTATCTTCTTATGTATATCCAACGTTAACCTCCATATTCGAGCTATATTATATATTGAAATAGGATAATGAAGTAAGAGGTATGACATGGATAAAACATTTTACCCTTACATACGCTCGTATTATTACTTGTATTGAAAACTGAAGATGAATAGTTATTATTAAAGTAAATTATCAATAGTCAATTGCGTTTATTTTCGACTTTTGATGAATTTACAATTGCATGTACTCAGGATGTTTAAAGAATATTTCATTTAAAATAGTAAAGGAAGTATAGATGATTCAATACATGTATGAATCCAGTGCCTCGATTAATTCAAGTAGACAAAAAAATTGGTCGCCTAAATGTTGAGTTTAGCAATGAAATAGGATATTTTCTCATGAGTTTCGCCTACATACTGCTACACGAAATACAATATGAACTTGAAGCTTCCAAAAGTATTTTGTCGTTGATAAGTATTTGAAAAGTAATTTCGAGGTTCTGTCGGTCATATTGTTTATTTAGGAAACCATTTATAATGACCATGGCAAGCGTTTGGTCAATTTGGCCAGTGTTGGATCGGAAAAAAATAGTTAGGAGACTCGGCTTCCTTGATATAGTGTTTTAGATCCTTGAAGTGGTAATCATACCAAAGAAGCTCCGTATTAACTCTAAATCAAGTTGTTCCTTAACAGCCAACGCAATTACTCTAGGGACTAGTGAGTTTACAATTGACATTTTTTGCCTGAATAGTGATGCCATAATACATCAGGATATTGATCTCTTCGAGTATGTCTTCTGCACACTAACTTGAAAGTCCCAAAGTTAGGTCAGTTCTTCGGTTGGTAAGCATGTCTAAGTCATGGAAGCTATTATTTTGCCTCATAATTGACTTTTCCTACAATTTAATTTTTTTTATGGTAAATGTATCTGTAGCTTTCTTCTTTCCAATGTGTCCATAAAAGTTATAGCAGGAAAAAAAGAAATTTGCCCATAGAGTTCCACATATATTAAAAATATGACTTAGAAAGACTTTTTCGATTAGGCACTCTATACTTTTAGATACTTTCTTACTCCGAAGATATTTAATAGTATTCTAAGCATGTGCGATTTTGGAAGGGATGATAACTGATTGGCATTCTTCCGGAATAAATCCTTATGAAATTTAACAATATGAACCTAAAGATTTCACTTTTTTAAGAATCCTTGGTCTTTCGAAATTATTTTTTTTTATCCTGGCTTCGGACCTTTGTTTAAAGTTTTAATGTGTTGGTAAAAGAAAATCCTGGATAATTTCCGAAGAGCAAAGATAAATATGAGGTTAAATGCCAGCAACTGCAACTATAATCAGTAGCCTAAAACAGGATAAATCCAGAAATATTTTATTAAAAGCTGCAGTTGCATGTGATTGGTTTTTATCGAGGAAAAATGGTTAGTTTTAAACCTAAACCTTTCAAATGATTGTGCTCTTATTTAACTAACTGGTTTAACTAAATCCAAATCAACAAGAAAAAAGGAGTTGGGATTTAGTGAACCTTTTTCCATATGGAAATATACCACATCCAAAACTTTTTTAACAAAGGGCCGAATAAACTTGCCACTGAGTTTATATGCTTATCCCATGATGTAGATATTATTAGAAAACCTCCAAAAAGTCGAAGTATGGCAATATATTTATATCAGTTGTGCTTAAGAAAAGCTCACGAAAATAGAGAAAAGATGAATATAAATGGAATTTAGGCTCACCCGGTTTGTTTTATTGTTCGAGAGTCTATAAAAAAGAAATAAATATTCGGGAAAATATGATTGTATCGGTTCGCGGCCTTATTATACAAAGTTCAAGAAAAATGATGAATATACTTTTTTTTATAGGAAATCTGGAAAAGGGTTTCTTTTAGTTAGCTAAAGTAATAAATTTTTAATACTTTTAAGATTTTTATTATATTTATTTATCAGTTTTTAATGCAATAACAAATATATTATTTACTTATAATATTATATATTATATATATTTTTACTAATATACATATATTAAATGAGCTTAGTTAGAAATCTTATAGAAAAGTTAAAGACTTTTCTTTGGCTCACTTATAAAGTCTATTACTTAAAACTACTAGACCATTTATCAATGAGTTTTTTAGTATTACAAGTAAAATTTTTATCATTGGATTACCATACAAAGAATTGAAATTAGAAAAATGATACGTCTATATAAAATAAAATATTAACTAGCTAAATAATAATATATAATTAAATTACTAATATAACGGCACTAAGTTTTTAGAAGTAAGATGATGAATTATATTAAAATAGAAACCCTACCTTAATAATACAAAAGGATAATCATTTTAATATTATAATACTGTAGGATATTATATTTTTTAGATTCATAAGCAAATGTAGTTTAATACATTTGTAATTTATATTTTAATTTTCAGTACTAACCCATTGTAATTGTATAATATAAGTAATAATTAAAATCCATTAGATATATTTTTTTTATTATTTTTTTTTTAGGTAAGTGAAAAATGTACATACTGCATGTCGATGGAAAAATCTGTTGTATGCCAATGGAAAAATTTTATGGCCCATAATGGCTTGCAGCGCACAAGCTCATAAGGTAAATGTTGTAAATTTCCTAGTGTACTCTTTTTTTAAGATCTAGAAATATTAATAATTCACCAAAAAGAAACATTTTAATAATTTAAAATATAGAAACTTATTTCAATACAGTTCTAGATGGGTTTTTGCGTACTGTCTCTTCTCTGGAAATCATGTTACAAGCATGTTCTATGGACGGGTTCTATGTCTTGTGAATCCCAAGCAGTTCACAAGGTTTGTGAAACAGCTTGGATTTGAAATTCCATCCTTGATGAGAATGCAGCTCTAGGGGGACCCTAAAGCTAATGAAAACATTATTCACTAGTTGGGAAGGCTTCCGGCCATTTACATCCTGGGATGTATTTATTTCCCTTGCCCTTGGCTTTGGGAAATGGGAAATATATCTGTTATATCGAAAGATTCCTTTTTCGAATGGCAACACGACGTTATACTTCTTTGTCCTACCTCTAGATCCCGTACCAGGGCTTTGAGCTGCACAAGTCGGACATTTTTGGTACCATGATTTTATACTTTCACGGTAGTTAACCCAGTAGAACCTCTCCTGGATTTTATTCAGAGTGTAATTTACTCCAATGAGCTCCACTTGCTCTCCTCCAAAACCTGAATAACTTTCTTCCTTAAGAACATTAACGGTTTCTTAATAATTTTTCCATCAGAGCTTTCTCACACTCTCATTACCAACTCATCCTCGATGGCTAGTGAGTCTCACTGCATAGTGCCTTAAATGTCAACCCTTCATCTGAAACGTCACTCCACTTCGGTCTTGGTCTGCCGTCTTTCTTCTCCTAAAGAATTGGTGATATGTCTTGGATTTCGTGATCTTTTATTAACTTTGCCTTCGATGGTCAGGCTTTCGGCAGATTTTTTTCAGGCTTCTGATGGAGATAATTTTGAGACCTTTAGAAACCAATACCCGCCTCTTAGTGCTGACTGTATTTATTTTTTCTGATTTATTCAAGAGATTCTGTGATTTGGATGACGAACGAGATCGCATCTGGACTGGATATATATTTTTTAACCAAAAATATATATTTCAGTAAATCTTTGGATCATATGGCATAAAGTTTTAAGCCCGCATAAGTGTAAATTATATTTTAAATAAATTATATTTATTTAAAATTAAATAATAGGATTAAACTTTTTATTTAAATTAAACGATTCTACTATTATAAAGTGCTTTATTTCATATTTAAAGAAAAAGCTCATCTAATTTTATATTTCTAGATCTACATTTTATTGCAGAACCATTAATAATATATATTTTTAAAACTGTAGGGCTAGTTCATAATTATTAGGTATATTCCAGATATTTAACATTCTGATTCAGTATAAAGTTTAGTGTGCTTTGGTTAATATAATCGCTAATGTATTCTTGCAGGATAAAATTAGTTACAAAATATTAATTTCTAATTAACGATTTTTTTGTTCCATAACTGGTTTAAGCATTAAATAAAGGGTTAAAATACCGCTACGTTAGAAAATCTATAAAAAAGAAATCCCATAACAAATGAAGCTAGAAACGCGAAAATGAACTTGAAAAGTAAAACAGGCACCATCGTTCGTTTATTAAATTTTAAATAAGAAACATGATGTTAACTTTATCACGGTTGCGTGAAAATGAGTTAATTTATTTAACAATCGTGATTTTATCACCTAAAAATGACTCCCTTGTACTTATTGACGTAAAAAGGCACCCTTAGTTTACTTTAAACAATTTTAATATCAAGATTTGCATTTTGGTGTGTATTAAAATTCTTCTATTGACTGGTTTCCTAATTTGCTTCATATGATATAAAAAGATCAGAGAATGGGATAGGGCCTTTTAAAAAAGCAAGTTTATGTAAGTAAAGATTACGTAAATTGGTCAATTGTTTTATACTAAAAACAGTTTTTTTTCTTTAATTTTATTTTTGTAAACAAAACATACATACAATAAAAAGTATGAAACATTCTAGACAACTTAGTCTTTATTTAACTTGGCATATGTGTGTTGTATATTGGTGTTGATAAAATTTTATATAAATTCGAGCAATCTAGTAGCAATAAATTTGAGCTAACGAAACTTAATACTACAGAATAAATCTTGATTTTCGTAAACCTTTTACGGTTTATTTTTGGAAACATGTAACAATTAATTACATCTAGTTCGGTAAGTGGGTTAACCCAATTTATATGCACATCTTCTGAGGTTACTAAGCTCTTAGTAATAAATATATCTGTGTGTCTTAAGGTTACCTAAGGCTTGCGGCGTTAACTTAATTTCATTTTACTCCTTTATCTTTATTTGACTTCTTAAATAATTAATGTTTAGAAACAAATCTCGCAAGCCAGGTATGCCTATATTTTACACAGTAATATTAAATAACAGTAATAGTGTATAATATCAAGATATTTGTTATAATATTTTATATTTCTATAATGAAACATTTTCTCTTGAAAAAGTATTGTTTACTTAATGCTACTCTATAAAATGTCATATCAAAACTGACAACTTTTGACTTCTTTTCATTAATCCATCGCTTTAACTAGAAATGAGAACACTTTAGCTAGAATCAACATTAAAAATTAAAATATTTACCATTTCACTTTGTCTAGATAAGAAAAAATGGAAATTAACATTGTTCTAAAGAAGGCTTAAATATCAAATAGGTAATATGATATATTTCTTTAAACAAATATATCAAACTTTTTTTTTTATTAATTAGCAACTCAAGATTACTCATAATCCATCCAATAAAAAGCTATTTAAATTAGTTCGTTTCATGAAATTTTGCCCATAAATAGATATAATATTATTTATAAAAGAGGCGAGGGTGAAAATCTTTAAGTAACTCTAAAGAATCTTTGTAAACTCGAGTAGCGTGTAGAGAATCAGTTTTCGTATTACTTGGTCATATTTAGATATAAACTAGGTAGTAAATCTTTCATTCAAAGAGCTCAAGTGCACTCTGAAAAATAAATTATTTTTAAATTTTATTACACTTTTAACATAATGGTGGATTAAAATCGCTTTCCTTGTAATGTAATTTTACATAATTTTTGGTGATTTTTATTGCTTATTTTTATTTTCTCCTTCCACAAGGGCTAGATTTTAAATATCTTTTAATTAGAGTACAACGTAATAATTCTCTTATCATTATATGAAAACTTATTATCAAATAATAGTTGCCCACGTTTGGAAAAGTAATAGCAATGTCTATTAGCAAAACTGTTAGCTTTATTTGTTTGTTCGTCATTGCAATTTTGGTACATAAAGGAAGAACTAAATTCTAATTCATTAGTTCAAGTTCCAGACTTAGCATGGTCCTTTGTGAGTGCCCGATATAGTTTTTAGGTTAGATTTTGTTAATAATACATACATTTTGCTACTACATGGCTACACTGGACCCATGCCCAAAAAAAGCGTCGCATCTTTAATCTTACACAATATGTAGTATTTTTAGAGCCATCATTATAGCTCGACAAATAACTGCAGAGGCTCTAAGATGAAGATGAAAAGTCAGATTTTTTACCAAATATTACTAATAACTACTCTTTTTTTTTGCAGTTTTTAAATAAATGAATCTATTGAGAATAATAAAGAAAATGTATTTAATAATAAATGAAAGTTAGGAAAATCTCGAGATGAAGAAATACAATAAAGATGGAAGTAATGAGGAGAAAGCATTGGAAAATTAACAAAATTAAACAGATTTCAAAGAAAAATAGTTAAATTAGTGTAAAATTATAGTAGTGTATAATGTCAATGCAAAGTATTACTCCAGAAGCCGAAGTATTTTTCAAATCTGGAATTATATAATAATCACGTTTAAAAATTACCTTAAACTATGTTAACGATATTGGCAACACCGCCAATACCTGCTGTTCTTCGTTATTCCGGAATAACACAAGCGGACATAGCACATGACATCTCTTTAAAAATGCGTGGAAGGTCAGCAAATTTTTCGGAACCATGGTCTCCCGAGTATAAAAGGAGCAGCGCCGCTGGGAGGCCGTTGACAGGTCAGTTTAGTTCGGAGTATTGGCGCGATATTTAAATCGGACATAAATAGAAGTGAATAAATATAGTGTAAATAAATATTTCTAGTACCGTAAAACCCCATAACATTGAACACTTTTCGGCTTTTGAAGATTTTTAACAATATACAATAGAGAAATAGTATTGTAAGCATATTGGGGGGACCAACAATACCTTTAAATATATAGAACAAAATGTTTACATTTAGGCAAGTAACACCCTTTTTTTTTTAAAAATAGGGTGTTTAGTGTTATGGGTACAGAGACATAACTTTGAAGGAAGCTTTAAAATCACTTTAATGTTCAATTTATTGCGCCGTAATTGTTTCATTGAACAAAAAAAAGCATATATTATGGGTTAATATTTTGTGTATCTACATAAAAAAACTTGCAATGAAATTAAACACTCATAAAATTATTAATAGATATTTATTGAAATAAACAAATAATGAATTGTTTAACAAAACGCCTGTGAAAGTGAAAGGACCTGTATGATAGGACCCCTGTAAGAAAAATTATAGTAGTAATAAAATATTATATCCAAAAAGGTAATAAAAATAGTAATACCTATTAAATATTTCCTAAATCTTCATTGAAAGTAAAATGCCCCCTAAACTCTGTAGGATTTCTTAATGTGCATTTTATTTGGCTACAATCAATAGAAGATTGTCTTCCACTTGAGGGAAAATAAAATTTGAGGGTTTTTGCCCATATCGCCGAAGACAACTCACTTTAAAGCCGCTTTCATCCTTGGAAATGATTTTTGAGACGAACACTTTTTTTGCCTCCTTTTTTGTTCCTTCGTTGTATATATAATTGTAGGCAGGAAAATCAGAAACTGTTTGAAAAGAAGGGCTGGGTTGTAGGTTGAAGTCTCTAATGGAGTGCAAACCTTTGATGTCTGCCCAGGGGACTTCGGTAAAACAGAAGCTAAAGAAGCACTTTCTTCAGAGCTGCTTAAGTACAAGGTTTCTTGTTCCTTTTGGACAATTGTGAGAAGATCTTCTTCTTCCGACGAGTCCATATACACAATATTGTTAGAATCGCTGCTATCGCTTTCTTCTGACGAGACTGACGATCGTTTATGATTTTTTAAAGCTTGCTTTTTGTTTTCCAAAGTTTTTCTGGTAGCTCCTTTGCTGGTTGATGGGATGTTATTCTGTGGGGTGAGATCTTCAAAGGCGATACTTTTTCCAGGAGCTGCGTCTATTTTAGACCATTTTCTGGCAGGGGCATTGGTATTTCTTTTTCTGTATCTCATGTTCATTAACATATTTAAAACGACATTCGAAACCACCTGAGAACTACTAGGATCATTATTTTCATTGGACTCTTTCGGAAACCGACCTAATACTTCCTCAGGGTTCCATAAATAAATCCTGCATTTCTTGAATCCGGATACCAAGTTATCGGACTTGCAATCTGGTGCAACAGCATCACATAACGATTTCAATAATCGAGGAAATATTTCTTTTGGTAACACTTGCGACTTTTTTTTTAGCGACTGTTTCCATGTATCTAATATGGATCTCCACTTTCGCTTTAAAGGCCCATAAAAGGCAACATCTAGCGGTGAATGATGTGGGTAGAATTTTTGGAAAGATAACAAA
This sequence comes from Anthonomus grandis grandis, assembly GCF_022605725.1. Taxonomy (NCBI): domain Eukaryota; kingdom Metazoa; phylum Arthropoda; class Insecta; order Coleoptera; family Curculionidae; genus Anthonomus; species Anthonomus grandis. The sequence continues at coordinate 14,908,731 of NC_065567.1, forward strand.
ATGAAATATTGTTTTCTTGAACTGCTCGCATTACCTCTTCAGAGAAATGACTTGAGAGATTATCTCCTATAAGCACGACTCGCCCTTCAATGTTTTTTCGAAAAGGTATAAATGAATTTAGGAACCAATCGGCAAAAATAACGGCATCAAACCAACCGCTCTTACTGCGATTATATCGGGTATTTTTTGGTCCTCCTTCAGTCCAGGTTTGCCACAGATTTTCAGCCTTATATACTACGTACGGTGGGAGTATACGTCCATCCGCAGATCCACAGAACATTACGGAAATGCTACTTTTCGATGAATCTCTGATGCGTTCGGGGTATTTTATGCCTTTTGGAAAAATACATTTTTTCGTCCCCGGGTCATCTGACAAATTCGTCTCATCATAATTAAATATCCTGTTTGGAGGTAAAGGCACACCGTTTTCAAAAACTATTTCTTTTAAATTGGTAAAGTATTGCGCCATTTTCTCAGGTGTTATGCTTGCCTTAGATTTTTTTCAAATTTTGACAAATTCTTAAAGTGAGATCATTTTTGTGTTTCTAAGAAATCTGAGACACCACTTCTTACTGGGCAACTTATTTTCAGGCAGTTGAGGAGCATCGATTCCGTGCTTAAGGATTAGTTGCTGTACCAAGTGAGACAAATCTGTATAATCAAATGGAAAACCGCATTCATATATACAAGTAGGACGTGTTGCACAATAGCATTTTCCAATTCTACCGGAAGGACAAATGGTTTTCCAATTTTTCCAGTGTGGCGGTTGTTTAACTTATTGGACAATGTGCCTTTTGGAAAACCGTATTGTTTACTCGCCTGACAAAGGCTAATTCTTTTATTTTTTATCATATTCAGCACCTTTTGAAGATTTTCTTAATCTTCGGCATTATTATAGCGCCAGTATTTACGTTTTAGATTTTCCGCCGACATTAATGTAGTCTAAAAGAAAAAAAAGTCCTCTATTAATATTACTTCCTTGTTTTAAAAATGCACCCTTAACCCATGAACAGCCGTTCAAAGTTATGGGCAGTTTTTGAAATTTAGAGGTTAGGTTATAAAATGTAACTTTAAAAATATTATACGCCAAAATTCAAGTTTACCCATATACTTACGGTTTTATAAGACCCTAGAGCTCCCAACAAATACAAAAAAAAGTCTTTACAACAACTGTGTGGTCAGATGCAAGTTAAAGTTTTCGCACTACAAATTTACCGGCATTTTTAGACAAACCGTTCAATGTTTTTAGGATGAATAATATAAATCGAAACGTCCAATGCGCTGAAGGAATGTATTCGTGTAGGATTGGTCTAACGTATCGAACAGTGTTTGTCGATATTATAAATTATCTAGGCGTGATGTTAGAGATAAAATGTTTTTATGGCTTTTTGTTCAAAGTTTTATGACCGTTCAAAGTAATAGGGTTTTACGGTAGTCATAAGTAATAGTCTTTAGTAGGGTAAGTATGTAATAAACATTGGATCATGTGGAAATTCTGTAACTTTAAAATGTCATAGTAAGAGTAACAGGAATAAAATATCAGATTAAAAACTGCAACAACTTTTAAATATCTGCTCTAATGTACTTCACAAAATAGCAATTCTATTTTTTTTGGCCATATTTAATGTTTAGTCATCATCAAAACGTCAAATCAAAACATCTTTTAATTAAATGCTTGTTCAACTAACAACAACTATTAGCAAAGTTAAATATTCAAGGCGCCACCGAAAAGTTAAACAAGTTGGATTTTGAATGCAGCATCCATTTTGCAAATATTAGGTTTCGTAGTGAAACTGCATTTAAAAGACGTGTAAGTACCAAAATTACATGATCTAAACAGACAAATATTTGCAATCTATCAATGTGCAAACTACAGCTAGTTCCGAATAAATCGAATAACGAAGAGAACGTAATGATTTAATTATTTTCGGGAACGCGACGTTCTGCACTGGAATCGATTTCATGGCACCTTAAAACAATACGTGCAGTATTAATTAAGTAGTCTTATCAGGTTTGGTAAAACGATTGGCCTCAATGTTTTTGGTATAACTGTCATAAGAGACTAATTTTTATAGCTACTAGGCAAACCATAAATTTATTTAAGTTAACATAAATATTAAAAAGTATATTTTTCAGCCTGCAATAAAAGTATTATAAAAGAACTCTTAAATTTATACGTTAAAAATAAAATATAAACTGGATTTTAAATAACAAGAATAAACATATTAACTGCTTTTCAATTTTCCATGGAAATATAAATTATTTTATGTTTCAAATAACTATGTTTGATTACATGAATGGTTTGTGTTTTATGTTTAATTTACTTTTAAGCAATATATATTTACACTAATAAATTTAGCACCAGTAAATTTGCACAAACACCTATTAAAGTTACAAAAGCCCAAATAAATTAAATGGAGCTGTCGAAGAGAATTAAAAATCTTAAAAAATATTAGTGAAGAAACTAAAGAAATTGCATAAAGTATAAATAATATTTACTATAAGTTACAAGTTTTCTCTGTAAGGTACAGGTTGGTGTAAACACCACCTTGGTTGGTGTAAGCTTAAGTAGGCCTATTGTGCGATTCTATGGACAGAGATAGGGAACTCTCCATAGCTCGTCAGCTAGTCCAGTGATTCAACAGGAGCAACTTTACCGAGAACTTCTGACCTCTATAAGAGATGTATTATTCTTGTTGTTGTTATATTCCTTGATCCAAATAAAATATATACTTTTTTGGAGGAAGCATCCACAAGGATGCGGTGTATTGCTGCAATAGTTCTCACAGAAGGCATGGTTTAGACAGCAGAAGAAAATGCCTGTCAGTAATCTGTGTTCAGCCTTTTGTGAGTAATATTCCTAGAGTGCAACGAACTGTTAACCTATAAGCTTTAACATATGTTGAATACTGCATCAATTATTATTTTATATACTCTTAGTTTTATTACCGCTTAATATTTTATAAAAGTTAACGCGATTTATAAAAGTTAATTTTTTAAGACCTTCAAGTTTCCTATAATTATTTAACTTTAGAGTAAAAATAATATTTAAATAACCGTCTAACTAAACAATTTTTTGAGGAATAAAATCTAGTTATATAAAATCCTAAAATATTATCAATTTTATTACTTTTATAATAAAAATACTCTCCCTTATAAACCATTTATTCTTTGAGGCTATGCTCTTACTTCATATCTAATAGAAAACTTTTACCATATAATAATATTCAACCTGAACTTCGTTTTATTGAAATATCCTGGATTCAAAATAAAATAAGTATTTGGCAAACACCATTTACGGTTTGACCGAATTCGATAAATTTAACTCTCAACCGCTTTACGGCGTTTGAGAAGCTCTTTCACAAACTTACGCGATTTAAAGGAGACAGCTAATTAGACGTTAGATGTTTTCACTGGAACGTCTACAAGCGTAGACGAGGAGTAACTGGATCGCAAATGATTGCAGTTACATCAGAGGGTTATATTCCAGATATTCAACAGAATACTTAATAAATAGACAGATGGAGAGCTGGAGTTCTTTGATAATAATTTGTTAGTTTTACGTTTATCAGGTTCTTGACTTGATAATGCTAAATTTACCCTAATGTAAATATTATTACTGAAATATATAAAATAAATTAGTAATAATTATTTTAAGATAATATTTATATAATTTTTAACCAAAAATTATACCAAATATATTTTTGAAGTAAAACTTCTTTACGCACGGTTGAGTTGGGGAGTAAGCTGCCAAATGCTTTACGAAAGTGTTACGAAAAGTGTGATGTGGGCGAGGCGAATAGTAGTTAAGAAGGAGATGTGAGTTAGTGAAGATAAAAAGAAAGAGAGTTACGGTTCGTAGATTACTGTAGGAGCAAGAACATATATACATACATATAATATATACAGATCGTGTTTTCGTTCGTTACTTATAGGAAACGGCATAGAGGCGAAATATTGCAACGTTGCGCGTGTACAAGTGCCTGCGACAAAATGTTTCAAAATATTACGCGAAAATCCAGGCATTTTTAAAATATTTATTCTAATGCAGGTTTTACAGACATGACAATGTGTAAAATCCGCATAGAATTGTAATCTTAAAATGTTTAATATGCTGTATTTTGCATAATGAAAATTAAAGCGTTATTCTAATAAAAAATTAATCATCAACTCTGATAAAAATATAATAAAAAATGAGAAATAAAACTCTAATAAACAAACTTAACAACATATCATTTTTTAAATAAAGGGCTCAAACAAACCGCCTTCTTTCGCTAAACAAAAACTTAACCTATCGTAAAAGCTATTTCGCACCTCCAAAAGAGTTTCAGGTAAAATGGAATTGGCACCTTCGACAATTTTATTTCGCAACTCCTCTAAATTTGTTGGCCTACTAAATTCATGCTTGTAAATGGTCTGCTTAAGGTAACCCCACAGATAATAGTCATTTGGAGACAAATCTGGAGATCTAGGAGGCCATTTAATATTGCCAGTTCCACTAATAAGGCGGTTAGGAAAACTATTTGTTAAAAATTCTTTTACCCTAGCCGCGTTATGAGCAGGACAGCCATCTTGCTAAAAATAAACCGATCCCAGGTAGGATTTGAATGGCAGGAAGAACTTGGTTTTGTAGCAACTCAAGGTACTTTTGGGCGTTTAAAGTGCCATCAATAAAAAATGGCCCTATAACATTGTCGCCCAAAATACCTGCCCAAACATTCAATTTCTGAGGATACTGGGTACGAAACTGAAAACTTCTGTGCTCGTTTTCCTGAGACAAGACGAACAATGGAAGGATTGTGTTTGCCATGTAATGGAAAAGAAGATTCATCAGAAAACAAAATATTTTTTAAAAAATATTCGTTTTCATTTGCCTTTTCCATCATGGTTTCACAAAATTCCATTCTTCGCCACTGGTCTTCAGGAAATATTTCCCGAGTTTTTGAATACTTGAAACATTTGTACCCATATTTTTTCCAGATACGAGCAACAGTTTTATTGCTCATTCTCAGTTCCTTTCCAACACTTCTAGTAGACCGTGTCGAATCAAGTTCTAGGGTACTGCAAACCATTTCTTCCCGCCGTTCTATTATCTGGACCACTTCAACAGGTGGTTCTTGATGTTTTGTGTGGCATTTTTTACAATATTGAATACAAAAAGATGTCTCAAAATTTGTAATGACATTTAAAACCGTTTTTGCACAAGGAATCGGTCTATTTTCAAATGTTACTGAAAACAAATCTCTACATTGTACTGCCGCATTGCCTCCATAAAACCATTTAATTAGTTGAACTCTTTCGGAAGGGGTTTAAATAGCCATAGTGAAAAAAACACGAAAATAACGCTCAAAAATTATTAATGCAACGCGCAGTAATACAGCAAAGCTACAACATCTACTTATGACTAAATAATACTTACATTATTAATACTTACACCTATACAGTAGGTGAAATACGATTTATAAAATTTCAAATAAAAGTCATTTTAGCAGATAACGCTACATACATTTTATGTGTAAAAAATAATAAATTAACAAACTTATAAAATAATAAAACTATAATTTTTCACATAGAAAAATATAAAGAAACATCATAGAATAAATAAAATAATTTATGAATTAATATTACCTAAACTTTATCGGAAAGAAAGAAAACCGAAAAAAGTTATTGGCCCAAAGTACACGACACATTCTGTATTACTGTTCAGGCCTAAAAAGAACTAGGCTATCCTATTTTTTCTACGAAAAAAACCCTTAAATGTTTTTGTGATGATTTTATCTCTTATGAGTCACTAAGGCATGCTATTATAAATTTCTATTTAAAAGTATTTATTCAGTAAAAAAAATTGCATCCAGACAGAAAATGGCATTTAAACTAAAATATATGGAGTGATCAATATTGATTGTTCGCACAACAAGCTGTCACCCTCATATGTATTACTTGCTCTTGATTCGTGCAAACATTGGAAGAAGCAAATAGTATGTGTTTTTGTTTAGGTAAATATTATTTTTACCCTTGAAAATGGATTTGACATAGTGCAAATATATTTCTATGCAACATGGCGATAAAAAAAACTTATTACTATAATGGCTACGATCATTTTATTCTAAAAAATTATCCCATAAAATTAAGGGCGAAAATAAATTTTACAAACATTACTTTTACATACAAGACACTGGCTGTGTCCATTAGCTTCCTCTCAATTTTCGGTAATTATGATTAATCGCCATCTTAAGTGTGCTACAACAGTTTTAAAAAATATACGATTGTACAATTTTTTTTTATTGGTTTAAAACTTATTGCTACTAAATTTTTTGAAAATTAGTAAATAATATTGGATATTTAAATACTTTAGATTTTGCATTACATTATTGTCTTCTAATAAATATAATATGATCATTTATAGTTCCAATACCACATTAAATGGTTTTATAATTAACATTTCTAATTATTCTCGATTCTAATAAATAACCATTTATTTATTAGTTTAGATCTCGATTTATATAATTAATTTAATTTATATATTTTTACTACTTGTTAATATAGCTGTTGTTTTAATTATTTGCTTTAATTTAAAAAAAAAATAATCCATACGAGCGATCGCGAAAAATATAATAAAAATAGTTTCGTTAAATTTCGTAAGAATAATTAAAACTATTGACCTAATTTAATAAGTATAGATGGAAAATGGAATTTTAGTCATATTTAAAGGGTTTTCTATTAAACCTGTTATTTGACCTAAAACAAAAATATCACGTTTTCTTATACCTACCTATAACTTTAAGTGCTTACTGGAGGAACATTCCATGGATATAATTTAATTTATTTAGTAAGGAACTACTATATTCTTATACCAATCTACAGCGAAAATTCAATATTAGTACACAATTGTCATACAAATTCTAACTATGATATTACTGGGCTAGCAAGAATTGGTAAATATCAATTATATTATCATTTATTAATGTTAATATATATGATGTGAGGTTTAGAGAATGAAAATCGAACATAAACTATCAAATGGGATTCAAATAGGGTCAGTGTGCTCGACATATTTCAATATATTACCGTCAAGTGTATGTATCAGAGATAGTTTAAGCAAAGGCTAATCAATATTCTAATAGGATTGTAACCCTCACCAAAAATTTATAAAATGCATGACCTAAAAAAAGCTTCTCTTAAAATAAAAACAAACTAAAAATAATGCAAAAGTTTAATACGGTAAAATTTGTTGTCAACTGATAAAAAAATATAAGCGTAAAATTCAAACGCTTAAAACGTAAAGAACTTTATTAATTGTTAAATTTTCCCGACAATGAAAAATGGAAGATGTGCCTCATAAAGCTTGAAGTAGCTATATAAAGTTTACTTATCTAGAAAGTTATTGCCTACAGATTTTAGAATATACAGCATGACCTATACTCTTTCCATTTATATTTATTCGCAGGGGTAAAATAAAGCAAGGCTAGGTATTTCCCAAGGAATAAAGGCATGAGTAAAATTAAGGGCATGATTTTATTTACCGCCGATCTTTTAATTAAAAATTGAGCGAATACCTTTTTGACTTTATACTCAACGCATACTGACGCTACTTTTCCTTCAATTGAATTGAACTCTCTACTAAAGGATTTTTAATTTTTTTGGTAGAATTTTGATCATTATTCATCTATATTTTACCTTGATAATAATTATGCCACAAAATGCGTTAACACTTTTTAAAATATTTTTATTTGATTTAAACGTCAAATAAATCGTTAATGATATAAGCTTTAATTATTACATAAGATTATATATTATATGATTATATGTATATAGTAAACAAAAAATTGAAAAGTTAGTGCTGAAACATTACGGAATGTTATTATCTGTTTAATTTATTATAATTATTATTTTGAATTGTTTAATAACTTGAATTTTTTTAGCAATTGAGATGCGTCTTGATATTATAACATTAAAAAGTAAATTCTGGGCTTTGTTTAAATATTTGTTCTTGTTTTTTTCGGTGATTTTATGAAAGCATAACTAACATATCTCCATTCTGATTATTCTTCTTGAATTATTTAATCTTTTGTAAATTTGTTTAACTCATATAGGCTTAATCAGTTTATAGATTGGATCAATTGGATCTAATTTTGGTAACTTGTTTAGAAAGATGCTATTATAAGGGTACAATAGATATATATCAGTTCGTATTTTGTAAAATAAATTGAGATATTAACGCACTTCAAGAAAAAATTATAAGCATTCGTGACTATGAAAACTTTCAAATTATAGATTTTGTTGATATTTCTTTACACAATTTCTCTCACTTACCTGCTATGAACCTTATACAACCTTATTAAGGTTGATTTTATAACACATTCCCATGTTGAGTTATTTAATAAAAGTATCAGCCTTTCACCTTTATGTAATAAAATTCTAGAAAAAATTGTGTGACAATAGCAATTGAGTTTTAGAATTAAAATATCTAAATAATAAAATTTATTGTTAAATTTTAAATGGAGAATCCTCTCGCATATTGTTGGTTTTAGCGGATTAAGTATTGCAAGGCTCCTAAGCTATCATATTTGGTAAATAATATAAAAAACATCAATTGTGTCTTCAACAAGGCTTTAATTTCGGTAACCATGAAAAGGTGCTTTATACAACAACAGCAAAGAGACACAAATTTAAGTTTCAGTGAGCATGTTCAAATTTACTTAACCCATGCAACAATAAAATTGTTGTATGCACATGAAAATGTTCCTATTTACGTTTAATTTTTGATAAAGTATTCTAGCTATTAAACCAATTTCTGAAAAAATGAAAACGATTCACTAGATTTCAATGAGCGAAACTTGGAAAATGTATTTGTTTGTAAGCTTTACACAGAAACTCTCATAACCGGGAACAAGCTTGAGTTTCTCATTGATCTGCATCGGCTACGCCACCAAAATTATTTTTTACTTTCTGCTTCATTCTAGATTATAAGAAAGCATCGCTGTCTGTCGGCTAAATATCATTTTTTTTGTAATAATGATAATATTGTATCACGTGCCAAGCGGCATAAAACTATTGGAGCGCATAGTCACTTATCCAAGATATCTGAGAGATCAAGCTTTGTGCGCAGCTAACTTAATGTAATGGGTTAACTAACGATAAATCAAAGCAATAATTGCTCTGATTTATCGTTAGTTTTCGTATGTGAATTATTCACATATAGAGTAAATATTTTAGTTAAGGACTTAGAACACATCAAAGTTCGTGATGAACTTTCAGGTATGTGTCGCTTAACCTCTAGTAAATTGGTCCGAAGTACTCCTGTTATTGGTATAATCCGCACTTCTCTCATTTGCCATTGTCTTCGAATCTGGTGTTCTAAATCTTTATTCTTAACCATCTTTCATTGTATTTCGCTTTTAAGATTTTTTGTTAGCACAGGATAATAATATTATTAAGAGTTGTTTTCACAGAAACTTTATCTATTAAAGTTAAGTTGGGTCTATTATTATTTTTTGGCGAATCTGTAACTACAGTCCGGTTCCAGTACTATTTATGTTCGTCATTTATATGTTTCGGCTTTGAGGCATACATGTAATATGTGTACGTTGTCTATTCGAAAAGGTTTAGTTTTCCTTCTAGGTTTTATTGGAATATTCTCACTACTAGATTAAGTCGCTTTTTATATTCGGTTGGCGCCAATATCTGACAACCTTCCATCATATGGCATATGGACTCTATCAGATCGTATTGCTTCATGAACAACTTCAAATAGTCCTTCGTTTGAGAGGCTTAATCTAAAAATACCTTAGTTTCAGGGAAAAGCAGCGTGCCCTCAGGTCAACTAGTTGTTTAATGCTGCAGAGTCCGCGTACTATCTTATTAACTTTATATCTTATTCTGCTTGGTACGATCATAGGTTTGAATCTGAGTTCACGAAGTTTAGGTGATTTCGATGTTTCAGCCTTTTAAAAAAGATGATTGCAATTTGTAGATATTTTCATTCTGTTGGAGTCGCTTAATGCTTTAGATCAGATTTCTAATACCCTTGCTGTTAAGCTGAGAATTATTATTATTATAATTCTGTTTTAGCTCGCTGATAGCAGTGTTGTCAATTTCACCGGACAGTGTTAAAGGGACAATTCCAGTGGATGAAATAACTAGAGGGAGTATATATACATTATCTTGCCTCCATTGTTGTTTTATCTCGTGAGCCAGATCTGCGTATTTGGCAAGTTTAGTGTTTGTCGTTTCTAGGACATTATTGGTATTTGGCACTGCTATGTCAATTAGAAAGGTTTTCTTTTGGGCTTTGTTTATTAAGATTATATCTGGTCTGTTTGAAGTCAGCGTCCTATCGGTCAAAACAATTCTGTCCCAGTAGAGGCGAAAGTCGTCATTTTCAAGTACAGTTTCTGGTTTGTACTGGTAACAGGGGCAAGTTTCGCCAATTAGATGAAAAAGTTTTGCCAGTTCTTGATGAATAATTTTTGCCACACAGTTATATCGGAGCAGATATTCGGCAGCTGATAGACATGTGCATCCTGATGTTATATGTTGAATTGTCTCCGGTACGCGCAGGCATTTTCTACATTGATCGTCGATTACTTTCTCATCTTTAGTAATGTACTTAAGGTAATTTCTTGTAGCAATCACTTGGTCTTGTATAGCCATCATAAAGCCTTCAGTCTTAGGCAATTGATCTCCACGAGTCAACCAGTAGTTCGAAGTTTCATAATCGATATGTTCGGCATTAAGTTCGTTAGGATGCTTTCTGTGTATTGCCTTCTGCTTCCATGTGTTAACTTTTAGGGCTGTGTGCTCTGATCTTGTTACAGTAATCTGTTCTGCTATACCTGCACGAAGATTCAAGGGTATGTATCCGCTAGCACCACTGCTCTATGAAGAGAAGAGTTTTCCCTCATAGTGAAGAAGTATTTCTGAAGATCTGCTACTTGTTTTTTGAAGAGAAAAGAAATATCAGTTAGTCCTCTGCCACCCTTGGATTTGGGAAAAGTAAGTCTTTCGATGGCTGACTGAGGGTGGTGTGCTCGAAACGTCGTGAGGGTTATTCTGGTCTTCCTCTCAATCTCCTCTATATCATTCTTTGTCCACCTAATGACTCCAAAAGAATACGTTAAGACAGGGATAGCGTAGGTATTAACCGCTTTAATCATGTTCTTACCATTCAGTTTAGTTTTTAAAATTTGCTTAAGACGATTAATATATTCCTTTTGGAGGTTCTGCTTCATTTTCTTGTGCTCTGTATGGGCTGACTGACTGATGCTTATAAGTTTCCCCTTCTTCCATAGCCCGAATGAGACTACCATCTTGTAATTCAAAGTTGTTGGTGTTGTGTTTACCTTTGATAACTGTTTGAGTTTTGCATTTATCGATACCAAAGCTCATTTTAATGTTGTGGGAAAATATTTCATTTGTTCGCAGCAATGAGTTGACATGTGTTGATGTCCCAGCAAAGACTTTGATATCATCCATGTACATTAGATGTGTAATATTATATAGGTTTTCCCTGTTATCTTTAACGGTAAATCAATGTTGACTTTGATTAAGCATATGGGAGAGAAGATTCAGAGCCAGATTCAACATTATTATTATTATTATTATTAGATTTCAAGCCAAATGGCAATTGCACTGCCCCCTGGGGAAGAAGGGATCATTCACGTATCCCAGATATCTCAGATATCAGAAGGATGAATCTCTGGTGGAGTCCTTTCCATGTCAGGCTTTTTGGTATTACTCCTGTTGTTGACACAATAATTGGAATTGTCCGCACTTCACTCATTTTCCATTGTCTTCGTATCTGGTGTCCTACATCCCTGTACTTACCAATCTTTTTATTATGTTTTGCTCTTAGGTTGTTATTATTGGGAATAGTTACATCAATAAGGGTTATCTTCCTAGAAATTTTATCAATTAGGATTAAGTCAGGCCTATTGTTACTTACTCGTTGGTCTGTGAGTACAGTGCGATCGCAATACAGTGCGAACGCAAGTTACTAATTTGCTAGTTAGCTGCTTCTCTATGCCGGTCATTCCTCTTCCTCCCATATGTCGTTCTACAGCACTCTACGAATGATGCTTATTGGCTTTCGTTAGGAGTATTCTAGCCTTTCTTTGCAAATTTTCGATGTCCATTTTACTTCATCCTATAATACCAAAAGAGTAGGTTAATGAACTAACTCCATATGTATTAATAGCTTTAAATAAGTTTCTGCTGTTAAGACTTATTATTATTATTATTATTAGGATAATATGTAAGTGTTTTTGTATTATAGTTAACCTGACCCCGTATATATTTTTTTCTGTGATAGCTAACCTTTAAAGTATTAAGAACCGTGCATTTGCCGTCACCATTTTGTACACTTAAATGCTTGTCCTTGTTGCTTTATTTTAACGACAAAGTCCTTTTTAATTTTCTGTGAAGAATATTTGGTGAAACGTTGTCCACTTTTCATAAATCTGGACTTGAAAGATTGTTTCTTGTATCCAATAAATTAACCACTCCGACGGACCAATTCTTGAGACGTTAACAGAAATAATAGACTTTAATGTCAATATTTTTATAAAATCCATCTAATTTTAAAAATATATTAATCCTTGGAGTAACAGTAACTTTTGTAGTATTAAATAAGAACGATTTATGCTATGATATTTGCTTATCTTTAATTTGACTTTACCAGAAGGGAATAAAATTATATTTCTTATACTTCAAATTCGAATATTTAGAATTTTCTAATATTTTTGTAAAGTTTATGACTTTTTTCCTACCTTTTATAAAAATATATCAAATTAAGTTTTTCAACTTATGTGAGTGCTTTATATTACATTTCTCAATTAAATTTTAAATTAAACGGTCTCTTCATCCAGAAATTCATTCATTTAGTGTTAGCAGCTCTTGAGCCAATGCAGGCTATAAGGTAGAGGATATTTGAAATTTCGTGCTTTTATTTTTTTATTGCTTTTTATTTTTATAGACAGCTTCATAATCAGCTGTCTTACTTTTTTTATTTTATAGCTCTCTATGTCCTTATAGTTAAGAATGATAAAGTTATTAGATATCGGTAGATAATATCATTAATTTAATTGACAAAAAATAACTAATCCGAGTTGAGCAGTTTACAGTATAAATCTTTTGCAGCTATTTCTATTGTTATCGTACTTAACAATAAAATAAATTAATATTTAACATTGCATCGATTGTGCAGCAGGCTGTCAAAAAGTTTGCATTTAGTTTAAAGGAGAAAGTTGAAATTATTTTATATTAACAGATTAAATTACTTTAATTTAGGACATCCCTTTAGAGTTTAACGAATCAATAATATGTTTTACGTAATACAATATATTGATATTTTAAGAACTATTTTTATTTAGAATAACAAATTGCAACTTTTCCTGATTCTTGTTGATTGCCGCTTAATTGTTTCCAAGAAACAACTACAAAACTTCAAAGATCACGAAACGCGATCCCTTTTAAAGACCCACGGAATAATGTGGAGAGGCTTAGGAAATTTCTATACTGTTTCTGCCGATGAATACCTGGATGGAGGATATAAAGTCTAGATAATTTAAACTGCCAGAAATTACAATATACTAATCTAAATTAAGACATGCTATCAAATAAAATAAATTACTAAAAATTAGATTCTGTAGGTGAAACTACTAAACTAAATAAACTAAGTAGAACCCTAAATAAGCTATATGATTATGATTTGAACTATAAAATTATTGCAAAATAGTACAACAACTATGAGAATAATAAAGGTATTTATATTGTCATGATAATATTTAACAGTATTATAAATTTTAATTATGTAATTAAAAAAAAAAATAAAACTGTTTAAAACTATCTAAGACTATGTTATTATTGTTTAAAAAAATGTTGACAATATTTGCATTACGCCAACTTAATTTTTAATGAAACAACCGAAAAATGCATACCTAAGAAAAAAAGAATGAAGAATTGGGAAAAAGTAAAAGAACGTATATACTACATACAAAATAAAATTACTTATAAAATTAATTGGTGCTAGATAGTTTTGGACGGGGTATAAGAGTGAAAAATCGTTTAATTAAGATTCGTGGACGTCGAATCGAAAATCAAAAGTTATATACGAAGTAGAGAAGACAAAGATCTGCAACTTTTTTAAAACTTTTCAACATAACTTAAAATTTTTTAAAAGAACGCAAAAAAAAAATTTCTATTTTCAATTTTTAATTTCCAGAAAAAATTTAAATTTGTGTGAAACTAAGCATAAACGCTTGATTTAGAGTCCTAAATAACCATTCCAAGGTATTTTAATTTCTCGGAAAAAATAGAATTATCGTAAAATGAATTCCTAAACTGACTGTTTTCATCGTAGAGGGTTCGAGAACCACTCATTTTCGTCATTATGGAATCTGCTTCAAAAAATAATACTTATTGTGGAAAAAACTGAACAATTCTATTGCGTGAATCGTGTGCCGAAGGACCACCAATTTAAATGAAATTGGACTCTATGATTTATAACTTATTTCATTTTAAAATTTACAAACTAAATTAAATTCTACGTCATTTCCTATACCAACGAACACTGTCGATGTATTCGTTCTCTTCGTTACTCTCGCGTCAATGGCGTCATCATCATCGCTCCCACCTCACCTCACCTCACTTTATTTGGTTTACAAATACCTTTAAAAGCGAATAATCCCGAAATGAGAAAATTTTTTTGCTATTTCGATCAGTGCAATTTTATTTGTACCTTGATTTATTCGAGAATGCCTGATCCACGTCCCCTTGCTGAAAAAATTGAAATTTCATTTACGGTGGAAATCGTAACGTACATGAGACGGAAAGAATTTTTAATGTTCGCTTTCCTGACCGTCCAGTATGTCAAAAGTATATTCGCGAGTTAATTTGAAAATTTACAGAGACTGTTAGTGTTGCCAGTAGGAAAACTCCAGGGCATCTCGGCAATCTAGAAGAAATACAGGTGGATATTATAGTAGCTACGTTAAGAGATCTAAAACAATCTGCTTCTACAGTTGGTGACATGTGTGATGTATCTTCTGCTACTATGAAAAGGGTACTTAAAAAAATAAATTTCATCCGTATAAAATTACAACGCTTCATCAATTGACAGAAGATAATCATTATTGAACGTATGCAATTCTGCGAACTAATGATCGAGAGAAAAGGACGCCAGCCTGCTTATGTGAAGATCATTTGTTTCAGTGATGAATGTACTGTTTTTTTTGAATAGTAATGTTCATAGATAAAATGTCCGTTATTGTAAATCATAACCCACATATTTCGTGAAACACACACACAATACCCAGAAAAAATAAAACAGGCTGGCATATTAGGGAATCATTAGGAAAAATTTTACAGGGGATCTTTACCTAAACATGTTAAAAAATGTAGTAGAGTCACTGATCCTTGAGATCATTGAAGACAGTCCTCATGAATTTGAGTTGGAAAGAATTTTTACTTTAGCAGAAATGTTAGAGAACATTTGACTAATACTTACACTAATCGGCGGATTGGCCATCGACGGCCTACCGAGTGGCCAGCCAGATCGCCCGATCTTACACCTCTGGACTTCTTTTTATGAGGCTTTATTTTGAAGTTTTGCAAAATGGGCTAGGGACCAAAAAGTAGTATTTAGGTTGCTAATGATGTTGTGCCAAATTTCAAATTATTTATATAAACGCATTTAAAAGGGAAAAATAAGAGCCGCACTGTATAAAAAATAGATTTATAAAAGTAACGATATAAATATTTTAGATTTTGTAAAACAAAATTAATTTAGATAAAAAATTTTATTTATCCATATGGCCAATCTCATAACCTCGCTTGTATTATTTTTATTTGAGGTATAATAATAACATTGAGGGGATTGCTGGCTGTTGTGAGGAATTTTTAAATTAATTTGGATTAAAATAAATAAATCTCTTATATAATTTATTTCTAGCAAAATCTGCAAAACCTTATTGGTTAAAGTTAATTATTTTTGCGGCTTAAAATTATGCCAGGATTAAAATCCATTATAACAAATCAATATAGGTAGAAAATTAATAACAATACTTACTAGCCAAACTTTTTGGTTGTCTTATGGTCTTTGTTAGGGTTGTCGAGTTATTTGTTTTTGAATAAAAATTAATATATTTTTGGAGCTTGTTTCCTATTAACATTAAAACTAAATATAAACAAATAATAAATACATGTTTACTGTTTTTTGGTGCTGATAAAAAGGAACTTGTTCAAGTTACTGTTAACAAATTCAGTTTGTTGGATCAATTTGTGAACATTATACAAATAAATTCAAATCATTCTTGCTTTATTTCCTTCCAAATAGGTGATTTATGAACTTCAGCCCAAACAACTCTATACGCTAAATTCTTCCCAATTGCGTTTCGTGTTGTATCATGTCAAGTTATTAGCTTTTCTTTAAGTCCTGGATTGATTAGCTGGAAAAATGGCGGCCTTCACCAACGAAAACTTGCAAATATCGTTTAAATGTATGGCAGACCAGATGACAATAGAAGAACTAGAAGCATGACGATTGTACCAGGAGCGAATTCCTGGGAGAACATTGCTTAATATCAAAGTGTTTTATAAAACTTACCGATGTATCTACGAGAATAGAAATGTAAATCGTAGTAAACCAGGTTAATCCAGTATTAATCAAATCTATCCCTGCAAATATTGGAAGATGATCCCACTAAAAGTACTAGGAAAGTTGCTGCTGATTTTAATTTGTAGCCAAGGAAGGTTTGGTATGTCATGTACCTTGAAAAAAATATCATTTTCGTTGTATTGGGGTTTAAGGACTTTTTGTTGTTTTCTCTAAAATAGTGATATTAAAAATCATCATTTTTGAAAAGCATTCTGTGGACGGACGAATCCAATTTTTTAAAGTAGTGTATAATAAATTTTCACAATTTGCATGAATGGTCTAAAGGGAGGAAAATGCACACTGGAAAAAATAAGTGTCTTGTCCTGAATTGTTGCCTAAAATATTAGATGCAAACAGTTTTCTACATTTTTCTTAATAGTAGATATTCCAGATGACAGGCAGATTCATTCCCAGCTAAAACGGATGTCCAGCTTATTTCTGTCAATACTTTTCCAGATAGCTGAATGGCTAGAGGTTTACCAATTCCGTAGCCTGCTTTATCTCTATAGAGTTAGTTTATACTGAAGAAAACGTACCAAGAGGGCATTTAATAAAAAAGGTTCAAGAAGCTTTTTAAGTCAGCAAGGCATGTTATTAGGTTACAACTACCGAAATACGATGTAAAGCTTAATGTATTGTGCTCAACAATGGCTCTCACTTTGAAGACAACTTACAAATAAGAATTTTTTAATAGTTTATTTTATTTAATTTATTTTCATGATTTTAATTTTATTTCTCTCACTAACATGCATAATCAGTTTTTTTTCTTTTACTTTTTATGCCAACTTGGTATTCAAATAGATTTTAACTAGGTGTAATATTATATTTTACTATTATTAGAAAACAGGCACAGAAAATATTTTTATTTTAATTAGAAATTAAAAATCTCAAGAACAGTAAGACTTTGTACTCAGGGGTGATAATTTAAAAAAACTCTAAATAGTCTGCTCCATCACCTCCCAGAACTTTGCATGGATCTTCTAAATCCCTTATATTAGTTAAACATTTGGTTTAAGATATTTCTGCCAAAATTGGTTTGTTTCAAACAAATTTATAGCAGTATTTAAAAAATTTGGCAACTAAATATATTTGGGCTGGCAAATCAATATTGGTATTTCCTTATATTACAAAACAGTATTTTTTTATGACCTGATTCTTTTGAATTTTTTTTTTATGAAGCTCGCGTTGAATAACGGAAGGAGTAAATTTGCTGGTGATTTACTGGGCGTAAAACGAAAAGAGAAATGAGAAATGAACTTGTGGCTTTTTGTATCTGCTGAATACTGAGCCGCCAGTAAAAATTATTTATCCTTTTTAAAAATATATGAGAAACAGAGTCATTTGCGTTTTCACCAAATTAATAATAATACAGAAAATCTTTCGTAAATGCATATTGATTATTGTTTTGTGTTATTTTTATTGAGATCAAGCAATTTTAGCGAAATTAATACATTTGCAGAAGGAAAGTTACATTATAAAATGAAATTGTTAATTTCCTTGGTATATGCATTACAATAATTCAAAATAAACGATTTTTATAATATATTAAATTCCTTGTGGGACAACCGATATAAACTATCTATGTATATTAAAAATACGATATTTTCCATTCAACAGTTTTGCCTCACCCGAAATTTCCTTTTTTTATCAGCAAAAATAGATTAGAAATTTATTAATTGATTAGTTTTAATTAATAAAACAAATAAAATTCTTGCAACAAAACTACTATAAATGTTTTAATACCGTGGACATCCACCTCTAGCATTTATGCAAAAGCTGGGACACGCCTGCCCATATTGTCTATGAGATCGAATATATGCTGTTGAGGAATATTGTTCCATTCTTTCCTGAGCAGCCTAGGATAGTCCTGGTATAGTCGTGGTATAGTCGTAGGTGAATTTCTGCGTGCTGCCACGGCCCTAGAAAGCATGTCTCAAGCATGCTCTATGAAATTCAGGTTTGACGATACTGCAGGTCGGTCCAAACGAATGACGCCTTCTGATTCATACTCATTTACAACTCTAGTACGGTGAGGTGGAGCGTTAGTATAAAAATGAAAGCGTGACCAACAGCTCCTCACCATAGTCTAACGTAATGGTCTAGAATCTTCCTTATGTCACTAGTAATTGAGCCTTGAAAATACATTAATTTTGTGCGACCATTAAACATGATATCAGCCCAGAAGTTAGAACTTCCGTCTGCAAAGTATTGTACGGAGTGTGCATAAGAAAGCTCTTGACTATCCTGCGTTAAACAAGTTCTTGCTTCAACTTTAAAAAACATCGAGTTCTAAAATTCTGCAGGTAAAGCCATGTGCCCTTACGTTTACTGTAGTCGACGAACATTGTGCTTAGGTTGTAGTCCAGGTACTCTTAATGATCGGTGGCACTTCAAACCTATTGCCAGTATTGGCGTCCGCAATTTAGAGACCAATATTTGAAGGCATCACGAATATCTCTTTGGGTGTTGGCATTGCCATAGATGGGTTTCTTCAGATGAATATAACGATTGTGTTGTTGATTAGTTACACGCCTTCTAGCGCTTCTCGGTCTATCATAAAGAGAATTATTTTACAGATAACGATTCCAAGGGCGAGACACATCACTTTGTCAATCTATTAGCCACAAACCTTTGAGAGTGGCCTTCTCCAAGTAAAACCACTATTTTTGGGCAGTCAATCTCACTTAAGACTTGTCTAGGTTTGTTTTTACGTGAACTTGTTAAATGTAACTGTCTTGACTTTAATAAAATCTTAATAAAGTCAGATT
The DNA here is from genome assembly GCF_022605725.1 of Anthonomus grandis grandis. Lineage (NCBI taxonomy): Eukaryota > Metazoa > Arthropoda > Insecta > Coleoptera > Curculionidae > Anthonomus > Anthonomus grandis. The sequence continues at coordinate 14,928,153 of NC_065567.1, forward strand.
TATAATCGGACTAAAAATGGAACTTACAAAAAAAAATGTAAACGGGAAAAAAATTGTCGGGAAACAAATATGCGATAACTACGAATGAAAAAGAGTTTGTTCATTTAAAACATGGTAATGTAAAACTTCTGTATCTATATGTATTGATATTAAGGCATAAAAACTTTTTTTAACATAATCGTCTCGGACCTCGCATATCCAATTCATTATAAATTATGACATGCAAATCCTTGCTTTCGAGTTTCAGATATTTATTGCAGTTAGGGGATTTACCGTAGTGCCATGTGCATTTTCAGTATTTAATATACCTTTAATTTTTTATTAAGGGGTACCATAAAGTCGGATCAACGCTAAAAATATTATTGATAATTGGAGTAAGTTAAGAAATAGTTTAATTCTAACAGTATAGTAAAATTATTGATTTGCATTGTTAAATTATTTAATATCGCGCCAATATATATTTTTGCGTCGTCAGAGCGAGGTAACTCAAATCAAATGAAGAAACTAATGTTTTCTAATTTTTTTAAATAAAATAAAATCACTTCTAACGTATATTTAATTATAATATGCTATATTTAAACCATGTTATAAATTTTTTAATCATTAGTAAAGTTTACGGCTCTGGTACGGTGAGGTCGAGCGTTAGCATATAAATGAAAGCGTGACCAACAGCTCCTCGCCATATTCTAAGGTAATGGTCTAGAATCTTCTTTATGTCACTAGTAATTGAGCCTTGAAAATACATTAATTTTGTGCGACCATTAAACATGATATCAGCCCAGAAGTTAGAACTTCCGTCTGCAAAGTATTGTACGGAGTGTGCATAAGAAAGCTCTTGACTATCCTGCGTTAAAGAAGTTCTTGCTTTAACTTTAAAAAACATCGAGTTCTAAAATTCTGCAGGTAAAGCCATGTGCCCTTACGTTTACTGTAGTCGACGAACATTGTGCTTAGGTTGTAGTCCAGGTACTCTTAATGATCGGTGGCACTTCAAACCTATTGCCAGTATTCGCGTCCGCAATGTAGATACCAATATTTGAACTCCTAAAGCATCACGAATATCTCTTTGGGTGTTGGCATTGCCATAGATGGGTTTCTTCAGATGGTTAAGCGAATATAACGATTGTGTTGTTGATTAGTTACACGCCTTCTTGCGCTTCTCGGTCTATCATAAAGAGAATTATTTTACAGATAACGATTCCAAGGGCGAGACACATCACTTTGCCAATCTATTAGCCACAAACCTTTGAGAGTGGCCTTCTCCAAGTAAAACCACTATTCTTGGGCAGTCATATGCGATGAATACGAATGAAAAAGAGTTTGTTCATTTAAAACATGGAAATATAAAACTTCTGTGTCTATATTATTTATTTATATTAAGGCATAGAAACTTTTTTTAACATAATCGTCTCGGACCTCGCATATCCAATTCATTATAAATTAAGACATGCAAATCCTTGCTTTCCAATTTCAGATATTTATTGCAGTTAGGGGATTTACCGTAGTGCCATATGCATATTCAGTATTCAATATACCTTTAATTTTTTATTAAGGGGTACCATGAAGTCGGATCAATGCTAAAAATATTATTGATAGTTAGAGTAAGTTAAGAAACAGTTTAATTCTTATAATTATAGTGTAATCTTAAATTAATTATTTGCATTGTTGAATTAATTAATATCGCGCCAATATCTGTTTTTGCTTCGTCAGAGCGAGGTAACTCAAATCAAACTTAGAAACTAAGGTTTTCTAATTTTTTTTTAAATAAAACAAACTCACTTCCAACGTATATTTAATTATAATATGCTATATTTAAACCATGTTATAAATTGTTTAATCATTAGTAAAGTGAAAGCTTGTAAGATTCTATGGCATAACTAATTTATATTATATAGGTTACATTATAAATAGAGGTACAGAAACATAGAAATATTTTATGAGTATTAAGTTGCTTCTACCCAAACGAGCTTAATGCTGCATCTACTCTGTGTTAAGCTTACGGCTTTAATCTATTTTACGTTGTACTCCTGTATTATCTAAAATAATTTGTCAGCACCAAAATTGTCTCTCACTTAGTTATTGTTTCCTAGAGCGCCTCTTTGTATTATTAGGACTGTTTTAAAGATTCATTCTGCAGATGTTATTGCTTAGAAAGATTTATTGCATAAGTTAAGATATATATCAGACAAAGCTTGTGCATTGCGGTGGTAACAGAGATTTGGCTTAAATAAAATGTCGGTTGTGGCTAAGTTTTTTTTTGATGAATTTTGTACAGATCTAATTTTCCACCTTTATTATAAGTTTGAGGGTAAAAAATAGAGGAGTACAAATGTCAAGAATATATTTTCTCTGGATGTATAATGTGTATATATTGAAAGAAAATTATAAGAAAATATAAATAGGATAAAATCCTTTAAATCCAATGGTCTTATACCTTTTATGATTATCTATTCAAAATTGAAAAATCGTTCGAGTGCCGGAAGCATTAAAAACTGCAGAAAGTTTAGTTTTCATTTTATTTATATTTTGCAACCTAAAAGCAAAAAAAAAAATTCACTATATGTACATATATACCGTATCTGCTTTAATTAGTGTTTTAAAAGCTCACTTAATTAGTTTTCGCTGTGGTATTTTTCCATCCAACTTCGAGCTATTTAATCGTTCCATAAAACTTTTCATAGTATGGGAAACAATTACTGAAATTGCATCTTGACCCAAATTTATTAGCTAATTGGGCTGTTAATATGCTTAAGTACCTTCTAGAAGCCGGTTAGAGATTTAATATATGGTTAAATTGGAATTAGGTTCAAAAGATAACCTCTTAAGAGTTATATTTAATCACTGTAAGTTTTTATCGACTTCTTGAATGTGCATAAAAATCGTCCAAATATCGATAAAAAACTACGTTACATAAGACGACGACTGGTTATGCCTATATGTTTGACAGTCCTTATTATGAAATTCTTTCCTCTCGTCAGAGTTAACTAAAGCAGACTTGGACCAATGACACGCAATCCACAGTTTGATCATCCGTGGAAGATGTTCGTAACGATGCAGACTTTCACAGAACTCTAGCTTTATCACTGTTAGCTTAAGGGAAAACATGGCACTCATAAAAACCAGCAATAATTTTAAAGAAAATAAATAAAAAATTAGGAATTTTCTTAAAATTACCAGATGACATACAGATCGTGTTATCGTGAGCTACGTATTACCCAAAATAATGGCAACACCGCTTGGTTGCGGCTTGCAGGCGGCGGAATTTTTCGTTTCTATTTTTTGAACCGGGAGTCAGCAGACCTCACTTTGCTGTGTTACTGCACGTTGCATCAATAATTTTTGAGCGTTATTTTCGTGTTTTTTTCACTATGGCTGTTAATACCCCTTCCGAAAGAGTTCAACTAATTAAATGGTTTTATGGAGGCAATTCGGCAGTACAATGTAGAGACTTGTTTTCAGTGACATTTGAGAATAGACCGATTCCTTGTGCAAAAACGGTTTTAAATGTGGTTACAAATTTTGAGACATCTTTTTGTCTTCAAGATTGTAAAAAATGCCACACAAAACGCCAAGAACCACCTGTTGAAGTGGTCCAGGATATAGAACGGCGGGAAGAAATGGTTTGCAGTACCCTAGAACTTGATTCGACACGGTCCACTAGAAGTGTTGAAGAGGAACTGGGAATGAGCAATAAAACTGTTGCTCGTATCTGGAAAAAATATGGGTACAAATGTTTCAAGTATTTAAAATTTCAGGAAATATATCCTGAAGACCAGTGGCGAAGAATGGAATTTTGTGAAACCATGATAGAAAAGGCAAATGAAAACGAATATTTTTTAAAAAATCTTTTGTTTTCTAATGAATATTCTTTTACATTACATGGCAAACACAATCCTTCCATTGTTTGTTATTGGTCTCAGGAAAACGAGCACAGAAGTTTTTAGTTTCGTACCCAGTATCCTCAGAAATTGAATGTTTGGGCAGGTATTTTGGGCGACAATGTTTTAGGGCCACTTTTTAGGCCACAGTTTTATTTCTGATTTTTTATTATATTTTTATCAGAGTTGATATTTTATTTTTTATTAGAATGACGCTTTAATTTTCATTATGCAAAACACAGCATATTAAACATTTTAAGATTACAATTCTATGCGGGTTTTACACATTGTCATGTCTGTAAAACCCGCATTAGAATAAATATTTTAAAAATGCCTGGAGTTTCGCGTAATATTTTGGGACATTTTGTCACCAAACGACGAAGCTCCCACGAAAGTCAGATGTTTACTAATCCCGTCCTCGGGCCGGCCGGGGCGGTGCTCTGTCGCAGGCACTCGTACACGCGCGACGTTGCAAAATTTCGCCTCTATGCGGTTTCCTATAAGTAACGAACGAAAACACGATCTGTATATAGAACCAGATATAAAAGATTTTCTTACTAATCATATGAGATGACATTATATGTTATATTAGTCATAACGTGCGAGTAGTTCTACTAAAGCATCTACAGAACTTATTTATGTGGAAAATACCTCCCTCCTAAACCTGGACGATACACAAGTTTTTTAAGGAGAGATTTTAAGATCAATATACACAGTGTGGTAAAATCAAAACGACATTCTATATTTTGGAGTTTAGAAAATAATGAACAGCATTTCGACAGTTAAATTATTTTCATTCTATTAACTTAACCACTAAAAACAAACTGCTTGAAAAGTTTTCGATTTCTTGTAGCGTCGAAAGGTAGAGGGTGGTACGTTTTTTAATTAACACCCTCTAAGTTACATGTTAATAATAACATAATTTCTATATAAGCTATATATGTCATAAATTCTTTCTCGAACCTCTCCCCACACTTACCTGGAGTATAAAATCATCTGTAAGCTCGCAGTATTTGTAGCGTTTACTTATTTAATACTTCCTGCAAAATGCCGATAAAATTACCTTTATTTTGCTACTGCATTTTTTGCAAATATTTAATCGAAAAACCAAAAATAAATGATTGTCCACATCGTTTCAGGAAATTTTTTCAAAATCAATGATGAATATTTTCCAGGAAATTATCGGCACGACCTCCATTTACATTTGAAAATTCTTTTATTGAGAAATTGCCAAATCATAAAAAATAACTGTTCTTTTCGAAATTATTTAGCAGCAGTTAAAATTTTGTCTATTAATTTCATGTACGTCCATATGCAAAAATGTAATGGGTTAAAGTGTGGATTTTATGCGGGTTAAGGTCTTCGACTTTGAAGTCATATGCAAGAATAAATAACAATAACCAACAAAGATAACAATAAGAACACTACAAAGGGTAATAGGTACCATTACCAAGTGTGTAAGTTTGAATTCTTATCACCACTCATCAAAGTAACTGACTTTGGTGAGTGGATGTTGCCTCGTATTTTTTGCTAAAATGGAAAAGAGTTTTAAAATTGAGCAACTTGATGCAATAATACGAGTGCATTGCATTTGACAAGTCAAATTTAAGCCATAGTTAAAATGCCATAAAGTGCGAAGAGAAAGGCATTAATTAGCTACAATTCCCGGAGATTTACTTGAACTTCCTTGCCTATCAAATAGAAATTAAAAAGAAGTAAACTAAAACAAAGCTGCATTAAGTAATTGAAGGCTTCACAAGTATCAAAAATTTATAAACAGCTACAATGTAATTAAGATTTTAATTAAAAATCATTGTACAGTAAACAAGGATACAGTAGAAACTGTTTATTACTAAATATATAATTACGTGTAACTAGCGAAATTAGCAAAGAGCTCTAATTCAAAAAGTAGCTCTATTGCCCTAAACACGTAGAGTTATTGACAAAGCCTTATTTAATCTAAGTCAGTAAAATTTAGAAATAGTAGATATCAGAAAGCAAAATAGAGTTAAAATATTTTTTTTTCAAATCACATACATATCCGGACGGAACATCATTAAAAAAACTCTTATAGAATATAATATGCCTTATAGAAACTAGAGTGTACGTATATATGCCTAAGTTTCTTATTCGAAGAGGAATGTGAATAAACATTGTCTCACCTACATATGTAAACAAAACAACTTATCACTTGCTCTGAATGTGGAATAGACTAGTGCTTGCGCTTTTTGAACGCCATAGTTATTATTTCAAGGATATATAAGGAACAAACGGTAAAGATTCTATTTTGCAGAAAAAAATGCTGACAAGATTCACGATACCTCACTCTTCATAGGCTTCTAATTGATTTTTCACACAACAAATATTGTATTAAAGAGATAGTGGGCATGTGATTCCTATAAACCCCATAGCAAAGATGTGACTTGACAAGGGTATGATAAGCATTTTTTGGCATTTAAAAGTCTAAGTTAGTCAACCTGATAACACCCTACTTCATACTTTAATTATGTGTTCCTAGAATTATAGTCTGCAATCATTTGTCAATTCTAAAGACTTGTAACACTGTCGAGTTGAACTCGGCCTTTTATTAATAGTGACAGAATTCATTAAAATAAAATCGATTCGCAGTGAACCATGCCCTAATCATAAGCCATCCAAAAACATTTTCAGTTGGTTAATGTGTTTTCCATGCCAAAAGATGATGGTGTAATCTGGAAACATATAGTAACCCCACCCTTTATGGGGAGCAAGGAAAGGTCATTAACATAAAGAAGAAACACTAACTCTCAGGACAAAACCTTGGAAAACCCCTGTAATAGTCTGTAGTTCTTATACAGACTTATTAGGTCAAAGTTTTTAGACTCTTATAGGAAAAACCATATCTCTTCAACTTCCTTAACAGTATTCTGTGATCCACAAAATAAAAAGTCTTGGAAATGTCACAAAACAATGTTGCAGCAACTTCACCGGAATTAATTGCGCCATAAAGAAATTATAGAAACACAAACTGTGCCGCGCTTAAAATGTTAAAACTTTTCAAAAAACAAATCATTGTCACCTTCACCAATCTTTCAACAATCTTAGATATGGTAAGGAGAAGAGCTATAGGTCTAAAATTAGACGGACTACTGCAGTTTCTCCCCTTATTGTTCCATAAACCGGAACAAGAAGTGTTTATTTAAGGTAATAGGGAAATATATTTTAAGTGAGAGACTCATTTAATGCCTGAAGGGCATTGGGTGCTAATGCCGAGAATATCCTTAAAGAGATGCGATTTCAACCTGCTGATGTTTTATTTTAAATTTTTCTGATAACATATCTGATATCCAAAATATTATTAGGATTAAAGAAAAATGTCTCCTTCACATTTAAATGACTCATATAATCATGAGCCCTATATGTAGGGTAGGGTGGGGCTAGTTGAGCCGGATTTGGAAAAATGAAGGGTCATGTTGTTATTATTTAATATAAATAATTAAACATTTTAGGGATGTATATATTTGTTTTTAAAAAGCAATTAATAAGTTTGACGAAATATTGTTTTATTTAGGTAAAAATGACTGTAATATGGCTGGGTACAGTTGCCTCAACTTACCACACATATGGGGCAACTTGAACCGACACATGGGGCCAGTTGAACCACACAAACTAAACTAGCATAATGGCTGGTTAAGTCAGTTTTCTGATGAAAAATAAAAATCTAATTTAAGAAATAATTAAAAAAAATTATTACCAGAAATAAATTAAACATTTTGGAAATTAAAAACTAATCGCTGTCGCAGTTTATACACGTATAATATATACTAGTACCCGGAGTGCACCTTAAATGAGCCCATTTTTTGCAATTGGAACACTGTATCCATTCTTCACCCGGAACACTATCTATAAATGCTGCTAGGCACATAAACATTCATCATCTTCAGACTCAGATGATGGCAATGGGGAAAAAGATTTCTTATTTATTTTATGCTGTTTTATGTTCTTGGAAAACTTGTTTTCTTTTTCTCGAGCAACGACTCCTAGATTCTTTCCATCGTCTGAATGTAAAGAAGTAATATTGGACCGTCGTTCTTTAGTTTTCAATAGTGTATTACCTGAGTAGGAAACATCTGTTAAAATAGCTTTTTTAGCAGCTTCTTTCTTCTTTTTGTCTACTTCACCAAAACTTTTTATTTTCCTTTTGCTTTGTTCTTCAGCAAGTGCTTCTTTTTCTGGCGTGTCTGTCAAAATCGCGCAAGCTCTCTTCTTTCTCTGGTTTTGTGTTTTTCTTGGTCCTGCCTTAGGCAAAGGTCGCAAGCTTTCAGGTGAAAAAACTCCAGTAGATGTAGATGGTATGGCGTTGTCATCAGGTGTTTCTGGAGCTATGGCTTGGGAAGTGCTGGCAGAAATGCTGTTATTTTGTCGACGGCGGCTGAGATATAGATTCGGGAACTGGACGATCAGTCACATATGATGGCGCGAAATCTGTACCAGAAAATATATTACGATTATAAGGATATATATACCCTTTTTTGAAAATCCATTTATTATATTGGAACTTGTAGCTCCTAATGGCAAAGTTGTGGCAACAATTTGTGGTATTTCGTATATGCTAATTGTCTATCCGGGGTTGTTACGAAGCCATGCATCCTGGGCAGAAGCCAAATACTTCTTGAAAGGCCCGAAGACTGACACGTCCAGTGGCTGAAGTTTGTAGGTGCAGTGTGGTGGTAATGAAAACATTACCACTTCGTTGTTCTTTGCATATTCTACGGTCTCAATTGATAAATGTGATGAATAATTGTCCAGTAAAAGTAAAACAAGAGACTTCATAAAATCATAAAATTCTAAATCAGTCACCCAACCATTTGCATTTCCTGCACCGATGCATTCTGGATGACCGTTTGAAATAAAATATTGTTAAAATTTTTTTCTGGGAAAGACAAACATGGGTGGTATTGTATTACCTATTGCTGATACGGCGGTAATTAGGGTTACATTAGTTCCACGCTCTCCTGAAGTAACAGCACCTATGTTTCTTTTTCCCTTCGCTGTGACTATTTTTGAAGGTTTTGTTACTGTAGACACGCCCGTTTCGTCTGTATTCCAAATTCTTGATGGCGAAAATTTATATTTGTCTATAACGTTGGCAGGTTTTTCGAAAAACATATTACCATTATGTTTATTGAAAGAGGTTGCTTTACCTAAGCTTGTCGGTTCTGGTTTTCTTATTGAGAGCTGAGGGTTTCTCTTTAAATAAGCCGTCAACCAGTCCTTTCCTGCCATTTTATTTATCTTCCAAGGTTCAGGAACGTTTAAGTTATATTTTGTTGCACATTCGAAGGCTAGGCGTCTAACATCAATTGGCGATAGACCATAAAAAACGGATGCCAATTTGAGCAAGTAGTCTCTAAGAATTTCTTCTTGCTCTAAAGAAAAAACTTGACGAGATGCAATATATCCCATTGTAACTTCGTCTGGTCCATCTCCACTCTTTAATTGTTTTATATATCGGCCCAGTGTCGTTCGATCAATTCCAAATTCAGTTGCTGCGGTTCTAATACTTTTTTCTCATTTTCAACTGCTTTTGCTGCATTAAATAGCTGCTCTTTTGTCGCCTCTCCACGTGCGGTCATCCTCTTGTAAGTACGCATCTGCAAATAAAACAGGAATATAGCAAAAATATTATTTTATACATAAAATAAAACAAATACATAAAAGGGGGTTAGTTGAGACATGTCTCAACTTGCCCCGTTAATTTTGGCTCAACTAACCCCACACACGTTTTGGAACAATTTAACACATAATAAAAAATGTATTGAGAATTGTTATTTTTTAACTAAATATTATTAAAATAACACGATTATAAAAAAATATTGTATTTACTTTGAAGTCCACAACTTTAAAATAACGAAGTAGGACTAAAAACACATTCAATATCGATTTTTTACTTTCGCGTGCAAAAATAGAAAATTGACGATACCTCCGCTTTAACTGCTGGAGATCAACTAAATTCATGAGATAAACAAATACGGCCGGTCTACGTAGCTTCGTGTTCACTCGGATTCCTTAAAAAGTGTTAGGTTTTTGTCATATGGTGCGTGGATCAACTAGCCCCGCCCTACCCCACTAAAAACATCCTTGGTGAGTTTAGAAGCAATGTTACAGTAGTAGAATTTAGTGTATTTGCATGTAAATTGGAATTCAATGGAAAAGTTGTGCAGATTTCTTCATCAACTTGTTCACAATATGCCATGACTCTTTTAATTTATTTGGCGACTCATCAATTATTCTACGATAATACAAAGCTTTAGAAAGAGCAGTAGTGTTCCAGTAAATCCTCCTATAATTATTAAAATAGACCAGAAAGGAATCATTATTTATAGAAAATTTACGCATGTAATGCAAGGCTCTAATATTTTTCCCTGAAACTTTTAAGCCCCTGAGGCCCACATGGCTTGTTTCCCTTAATTTTTTTATTAGCAATTGAGAATGCTTTATTAGATTTATTCAAGGTAGAAAAATTAAAATATTTTTGTCTAACTTTGCAAATTTTTGAGACCAAAACTTTGCAAAGTTACAGAATGAACGTAGAATATAAATTTAAAAAACTAAGAATGTATATAGGAATATAGGAGTAGAGTAGTACAAACCTACACCAACAGCCAGGTACCAGCAAAAGGATTAAAAAATCGAATTAGCTGAGCCTAAAAATACTCTTAATAAACTAGCGATGAGCCATATAATCATCATTAACTGGATACCAGAACATATAGGCTATAAGGATAATAAGAAAGTCATTAAACATGCCGATAAGCAAGGGACTCAAAAATGACGGACTCAACTCATATCATGCTAATGAAAGGAAATTGACACCTAAATCAATTCTCTAAAATTATCCAGCTTTATTGTCACAAAGCAAAAAATAGCTGGGCGACGATATCTTCAGAATTCTACCAATGAAATTATTTTGCTATGGAAATTTGACACAATCTTAGTGATTATTCAGGGTGTTAAAATAATCTAAAGGTGAACATCCTTTAAGATCAGCATCTTATTTTGTAGTACCCTGTATACCTGGATGTTTAATATCCATGCTTGAATAAAAAAGAATATTAATGTTAAATTGTTATTATTGGCATCAATAGAATAATTGACTGTTAGTTTATTAAAAACTAACGATATATTTTGCTATCTTATATTAATAACCAGTAGCAATCCCTGATTTATTATACCATCCCCGCCAATGAAGGTCTTGGGTGCAGAAATCAATGTACTCGCTTGCAACAATGAGTGTAAGTTATAAGTTATAAAGAAACGCTATCTCGGGGAATCGGAAAAGCACTGTCATTCTTCCTTTAAGATAATAGTTTTAGTAACTAGGTTAACCATTTTACATCATTACTAACCATTTTATAATTATAACAATTTCTATATTGATTATAATTATAAAGTAGTTTGCCAAGCTTAAATTTGTAACTTGTTTGTGCCGATTCCAGTTAGTTCAATATTCATTGGAAATTTAATCAAAATCCAATATGCGAAAATATCGTCTGCGTAACGAGACTAATTCACGTGATCTGACGAGGCTTAAAAGATCATTAAAGAGTTAGTAATGTGATTGAGTAATTTCTAATGAGAATATCTAAGAAATTAACGTAAATAACGTCCAAAGAAATAAGCCTTTTCTTCTGAAGAAAATATTGGGGAAAATAGAGTTTCCTAAGAAGGGCCTAAAATATTATACACTCTACGAAGCGTTTAAACACAAAGGTAAGTTATTAAAATTTTAAGGAGATAACATACAAAGTTTATTACATGTATAAGGGATTTGATTAAATTTATTTAAGTTTATATATGACACTAACCTGCTTAACGTTCTAAAAGTCAAGGCGTTTCGACGTATAAGTTATTAAATATAATAAATGATATAATTAAGGTGAGCTATTTCGCTATGTATAATGTTGCCTTTAATAAACTTAGTGAAAATATTATATGTTGAATATAGACGAAATTATAAAGTAACGCCAAATTTTAATATACAAAAAATGTAGGATATAAAGCAGGAACAAAAAAATAAAAAGCGCCGTATAAGCCTGCTAAATTTGCTTTGATAAAGTTACGCATATGGAATATTGTCGGGCTGCTATGAAAAAAAATTACGGCGTTGATTGCCAGGTTTAATAATTTTTCCCGCTCTCACGATTTTTATGAAACCACATTAATCAAGTATTTTTCTTTAAACATTTCCAGGTTTTCCTAAATAGTTTCATATAGGAAACTAAGTTGCTGGGAAATAATGAAATAAAAATGGTTGATAATAATTTGATAAAATATTGACGTAATTATAATATTATACGCTTAAATATGATATATATTTTTATCTAGTGAAACATCCAAGTTATCCAAATCGAAAATTAAAGCCATTGAACTCTTTTATCGGAGTTGTAATATAAACTTATGGCAATCATACCAACAGCGCCGTATTGAATAGCATATACTTTAATTATACCTAATATAATGTATAAAATATGTCCATCTAAAATATAGCGACCACTGAAAAAAAGTTTCATCCTTCTAGTTTTTTGGCTATTTCAGTTACAAAATCTATTAAAATGGCACCTAGAAAAATGTGTACTACGGCAGTAAAGATAACTTTAACAGTATCTCTAACTGTAGCAGCATAGTAGTTTTTCATAAAGTATTTTTACTAGACTAAAGAAATGTATTTACAGAAATAGCATAGTCAATTAGCAGATACGGTAAAAAACTTTGGTGATATTGAAAAGAAATTTTATTATTTAGAAAATCAAACCTCTTTTAAGTGATCAATTTTTCAAACTAGTATACTCGATTTTTGGTTTTGCCAAGCCCTTATTCTTCTAATACCAAGTAGATTACTAAGTCACTTGTTTACTATAGTGGTAATATTTTTCAGTTATTTAGAAAAGAAAATATTATTTAAGTGAGCTTTATTAAATGCAGGAAAATGATTTTTTTCTTTAGGTATTTTTAGCAACAACTATATATCATATTAATGCTACTGCTTTTTCAAAGATATTTTTTTTGTACAGTTTTAAATATAATAGGGGTAATATTAAAAAGTAATTATGCGATTGCGTATGAAGTGTGTGTATTATATTACAATATTGATAGTTGCTTGCAAAAAATTATTGAATTTTTTATTCCTAAAACCGCTTCTAAATGATTTGAAATGGCAATACCACAAACAAAAGCTCATTGATGCGCGAAATGTCATCTTGTTAAACGGCTTTATGTTTACACTCGGTATTTGTGAAGTTCTGTGTTTTTTTATTTAGCTTTCGGTTGCAAAAGAAAAAAGGTCTCATTTGAGTGTTTTTGTGAACTGTTATGATGGTAAAAACGTGTGTTGTTTGTGCCGCATAATAAAGAAGTAAATTGATGCTATGACAGTATCGGTATTTACTTGCGAAATGTATATCAAGGGAGAATCGTCATCATAAACGTAGAATAGGAGATCAGGAAAATAAACCTAAATAAATGCTTAAATGTGTAGTGTATGTGAAATACAAAAATCTTGAAAGTTTTAAGTTCATTTTTTGAAATTTTCTAATATTAGGCTATAAACAATAAAAAAATTACTTTTGTTCATGGTTTTATTATCAGGAGTGATTTCATGTTTTTTTGTTATCTTGACAGAAAAATGGCATATTAAAAATTTGTATCTTAAAACATAAATTATTGAGAAATATACAGGGTGTTCCGTTAATCATGTTACAAACTTCTAGGGCAGATAGAAAACGTAAAAAGAAAAAGAAAAGTTCCTATAAACATGGGTCCGGAAAAGCTTCCTCAGGGAGCTAGAGCTCTTTAAAAATGACCTTTAAAAACTAGTTTTTTTTTAATAGCTCCGGAACTACTTTAACTACCGCAACCAATTTTGGGAGGTGAATTATTGTTAGTACGTTTATTCTTTTGAACCTACTAAATAAAAAAAATATTTACCAGGGGCTTCAGAATTAGGCCCATTTCTTTAAGACTTTAATTGCTGCCCGTTTGGGCATTAGATTATGATGTTCCTATGCTTTTTACATAAGTAAGGTGCTCTTAGTAAAAGTCGGTAAATATCACCGTTTTTGTGGAAATTGACTAAAACCAAACTAGGATACAGCACCTAAATTAATTATTTTAATAATAATAATAATGCTAATTCATTGCCACTGTCAGTATTTTTTACATGATATTAATTCCCTATTTATTACGGTTAAGTAATGGAAGATTACACTTTTGCTGAATACGCCGATATGCTTTTAATTTATGGGGAAGTTCGATGTAATGGTAGAGCTGCTTCTCGACTATATGAAGAGCGGTTTCTCGAAAGGCGAATCCCAGCTCACACACTCTTTGAAAGGGTCAATCAACGGCTCAGGGAGACTGGCTCCGTTAAAATAAAATGGCAAGATAATGGCGCGCAAAGGAACATCCGAATCCCGGATTTTGAGGAAGAAGTGCTTCAGCGATTTGAAGATAACCCATCAGTAAGTACTCAAGCAGTAGCTGATGCGATGCATGTAAATCATGTTAGGGTATGGAACCTTGTTAAGGAACAGCTTCTTCGGCCCTACCACCTGCAAAAGGTGCAATCATTAGGACCCAATGATTTTATGCCCCGCGTGAATTTTTGCCAGTGCTTTCTTGACCGGTGTACAGAAGAACCTCAATTTCCAAAATATGTCCTTTTTACTGACGAGGCTTTATTTACAAAAGAAGGCATTTTTAATTCTAAGAATAATCATGTGTGGAGTGAGGAAAACCCTTATGGTGTTCATTTTAGGAGCTATCAACATAAGTTTTCGGTCAATATGTGGGCCGGCATTGTTGGAGAACGCTTAATTGGTCCAATTATGTTGCCTCCTCGTTTAACGGGAAATATTTATTTAAATTTTTTAAGTAATGTACTGCCAGAACTATTAGATGATCTGCCCCTAAATATACGACAGAACTTATGGCTACAACACGATGGAGCGCCAGCTCATTTTATACTTATTGTCCGCTAGTTTATAAATAAAAATTTTGGAAGGCGCTGGATTGGCCGCGGAGGCCCTGTCACCTGGCCAGCGCGCTCACCAGATTTGACACCCTTAGATTTTTTTCTTTGGGGGCATATGAAAAGTCTCATATATGAAACTCCAGTCGAGTCAGAAGAAGACCTGGTGGCCAGAATTTCCGCAGCTGCTGAAGTAATCCAAACTACGCCTGATATTTTTAACCACGTCAACCTTAATATGGTGCGTAGATACAATAAATGTATCGATCGTGGTGGCCGGCATTTTGAGCAATTAATATTTTAAGTTTATTTTTATAATACCAATCTTAAATAAAATTTGTTTACGTTTCTAAAATTGTTAATTTGTTGGTTTTTTATTACACTTAAAATCATTAAACATTTTATGCCTCAAGGTAATTAAAGTGACAGTTAATTAATTTGAGTACCAATTTAATAAAGTGGCTACTTTAACTTTTTTTAAACACTTATTTTTATTTACGCCAGATTTTTTTTTAATTGTTTATTAATAATAATAGGTAATTAATTTTTGTATCTCATAACTTGCTTTTCGTCAATTTTCACAAAAACGGTGATATTTACCATTTACCGACTTTTACTAAGAGCCACCTTTTTTATGTAAAAAGCATAGGAACATCATAATCTAATGCCCAAATAGGCAGAAATTAAAGTCTTAAAGAAATGGGCCTAAATTTACCAAATACCCCCCTGATTCTGAAGCCCCTGGTAAATATTTTTTTTATTTATTACGTTCAAAAGAATAAACGTACTAACAATAATTTACCTCCCAAAATTGGTTGCGGTAGCTAAAGTAGTTCCGGAGCTATTAAAAAAAAACTAGTTTTTAAAGGTTATTTTCAAAGAGCTCTAGCTGCCTAAGGAAGCTTTTCCGGACCCATGTTTATATGAACTTTTGTTTTTCTTTTGACGTTTTCTATCTGCCCTAGAAGTTTGTAACATGATCAACGGAACACCCTGTATAATAATTTGAAAATATTTAATTTGCATAAAATTTCTTTTCATTAGGTAAGACTTTATTCAAGTACGTTAAAAAAAGCATAGAGTTCATAAATGGCAATATTGTTTATATTTAAAAAATATTTAAAGCATTATACATTATTAATAAATATTTATCATGTTAATATTTCTGACGCCGTCACTGCTAAAGATTTCTTGTGTCGGTAGCATCATCAAAGGGATAGAGCGGCGTTGTGATATTGTTACCTTTTTCTGTAGAATACACGTTATGCACATTGCACATTCATTTAACTTGAATATTTTATTTAAAAATAAAATATTTTATATTTTAATAAAAGGGAACAGTAGTTATATTTTCTGCCTGTAAAATCAGTGACAAATTTTTATGACATTACAAAGTGTTGTTTGTTGTTGCCATTTCTACATAAGCATTTTGCAGCATTGCATACTTCCAGATTTATCCCGCGTTAAGTAAGTTAGATACTGCGACTAGTCAGTATATTTTTTTTAAAACTCTAGTTGCCGCTGGATCTTCTCTATTAAAATAAATGCATGAAAATGAAAAACAAATTAAAACTCCGAAAAATGTATGTTATACAGTTATTAAGAATGGTTCATTTTGAAATAAACGCACTGTATAAATAGATATTTTATATTCCTATTGAAAACATTAAAAAACTGTATTTTTTCGTGCTTTTATTTCAAAATGAACCGCCATAATCATTTTACAGAATTTATTTTATTAAGTGCTCAAAATGTGCTTCCTTATTTGCGAGACAATATCGCAAAGTCTGTTTTGAAATTCCTTGCAAAAATTGGCAAGTGCTTGTCCGCTAATATTTCTACATTTGCGGGTAATTTGATGTTCTAAATCATTTATATTTTCAGGTAGGGTTTAATAAAGTTTACTTTTTGAATACCCCTAAAGAAAAAAAATCTAGTTTCATAGATTTTCATTATCCCAGTATGCCACTTATGCCGGTTTGTCCCAGTCTATTGAGAAAAAAAAGTTGACTTAACACTGAAGCGGATGTTCTTTACTAAATGGAGGTCCTCGACAATTCGCTGGCATATTAGTTGGCAAAATTCAATTATTTGGACTTAATGAACTTGCATCATTTCAGTTTTTTGGCGAAATAAGATTAATTAATAAGCAAAAACTATTTGTAATTTAAAATAATGTATGATGCAACTATTTGACCTACCAAAGTATAAGTTGATGAAAAATGAAAAAAGTTGAGAAATGTCTTTTATTACCACAAATTTTTTCTTACTATCGCTTATACGTCAACCGATTTTGTTTTTTTTTAGGTTTGGTTAGATAGAAAATATATGATTGTATACCGTTTAAAATGATGTATCACACTTAGTTTAGGCATTTGAAACACAAACGTTTGAGGTCGATAAAATATCCATAATTTCCAGACATTTTTGGTCACTATTCGTTGGTACAAGAGCCGATTTAATATTTTTTACACCGTTGAATAGAAAATTTAATGCTGCTTACAATCATGTGTCAGACGGTGGCGATTCCCATTTGACATATCAATATATATCTAAATTCACGTGTTTTTTTTTAATGAATGCACTGGACATTTTTTTAATCATGCCTCTAAGTTCATATTTTATCAAAACTCTTTAGGTGCTAGGTCAATTCCTCTTAAGTGCACTTTTACAAAGTATAGAGTAACTGTACAACATCACGCAACATGGATTAATACTTCTCAATACTTCTCTGGTCACGCAATTGCCCCCGTCGCCGTCGATGCCAAAGCGATTGCGGTACGTCTGAGGCCAGACAAGTGCATAGAGTAAGAAAAATAAGAAGAGGCGTTAAATGATTGCTTGTTTCCAACTCCTTGTTTTAAAACTGAACAGATTGAATAGTTCCAATCACCATAAAGAGTATATAATAGTCACTGGTACTAATAGTAAGCATCTATCAATGAAAGTGCCTACTGTGTATTTTTAATTTTCGCAATTTGTTTTTTTTCGCAGTTTTGTTTTCTTCATACATAAGGTCAGGAAAATTTGAAAATAATAATATTATCACAAACATATATTTTATTTTACTTATTTCCGAACAAGTAGTATGTAATAGGGTAAGTCTTTTGTTTCAGTAAACAAATTTCAAGATTTGGAAAAAAGTAACGGTTGAATCCTCTGGAACAAAATGTTCATGTTGATAGATTTTTCCTTACAAGGTTTTGATTTTTCGTTGAAACAGTTTATTTAAGATAATCGTTTACGTAATCACGTAGCGTAGCGTATACAATTACGTAGCAACATGTTCGTTAGTTATGTTTTAGTTAAATAGTAAAAATTAGGAAAATGTACCAATTTTTCTAAAAGTGTGTTATATTATTTTACAATTTGATGGGGGTCAGAGAGGTTTAAAACCGTATTTTGCTCAAACATCCACATATTTTAAGCTAATGTAATCTTTTTGTTCCCACTTATAATTTACTTAATATATTGGGCAATGAATATACCTGCACCCGTTAAATTTAAATCTCTCGCATATTAGATTCATCCTAAAGTTAAGTAAGGCTTTTTATTGTAGAGGATGATTGGAGTTAGTCGTGGATTGGTGATATATCTTAAGATCTGTAGCTTTGATCTAATGTTTAAAATTTGCAACAAAATTAGAGCTGCATTTATCTTTATGCGGTCAAAGTCGTAATAGAGGATTGATGGGGTGAAAAAGAGGTTTAACCTGCGAAAAAACATTTTTTTTTCGATAACTTGTCAGGAAAAATGTTTTCAATTTTCGTTCTAATAGCGAAGGAGCTACAATCCTAAAAAGACGGGTCTACTAATCGACTATCAAGAATAAATATCTTATAATAATTTTTTTTTATTTAAAAATTATTTATTTCAATATAACTCAAAATGCCGGTTCAGGAAGGAGATTCAGGCAAAATTTTTGTCGAAGTAGATGCTAACGGCAAATTTGAAGCATTTGGAAAAACGCATCAATTAAGTATAATATTATTACATGGCATTTAATTTTTCGTCCAATTAAAAATATATATCCTGAAGAATCCTGCAAAATTAGTAAATAGTTAGTATCTTGATATCTTTAGTAATAGGTTGTATTATTATGTAAAAAATAATCACTGATATTTTTGAGTTGACACCGATAGAAAGCCATTCTTAATCTTCAGCTACACTTTTCTGTCAGGAACACACTCTCTTTGTGGACAACATCAAAACTTTTACCGGACTCGTGGCGACTGTCGTTTACTTGTTTTCAAAGTAAATAAAAAAATTAAGTAAATAAATGGTCTCTTTTAAAAACCTTTGAAATAATTTAGAAACGCTTAGAATTTTCTACATTGTTTGCCGATGGAGGTCAATAATTTCAACGGAATACTGACAGGCAAATCAAGCAAGTATACTAATTTTTGCCAATTTAAACTACCAGAATTTACCATAAAATAACCTAAATTAGGGCCCTCAAATAAGATGCGAACTACTAAAAACTAGGCACTATATGTAAAAATTAACCTAAACGTAAGTAAAACCATAAATAAATTAAACTAACGGTTTTTAACGATATTTGTAAATTAGTTTTCATTTTCTCGAAAAAACCTTTTGTTTCGGATCATAATTTATTTGACCATCCTTATATTTTTAAGTCTGTATCGTCTTTACATTTCGTGTTACACTAATAAAGATAAAGAACTCCTTGAAGATTTAGAAATGTATTTATTTATATATTTATTGGCCAGAATAGACTAAAACCATAACCTAATGTAACTGTAGACGTAAATAATTTTCACGCTTAAATTTGTAATACTTTGCATGGTTATGTTTTCAGGTTTAAAGTTTCCTTTGAACTCTCTATGAGAATCTTTATCATATTTAAAGCTCGTTGTTGCGTTAAAATTAATAATAACTAGCTGGAATAAATATTCCTATACACGTAGTGCTTTCAATGAGAATGTTTTCATGTTTAAAGCTTTTTACGCTTTAATATTAAAGCATTGTGTATATTATAGGTTATGGATTAACAGGTTTTAATTTTTTTTTTAATACTTAAGGTGTTTTCTATTTTATATATTTAAGGATTTTAGTCAATCTTA
The DNA here is from genome assembly GCF_022605725.1 of Anthonomus grandis grandis. Lineage (NCBI taxonomy): Eukaryota > Metazoa > Arthropoda > Insecta > Coleoptera > Curculionidae > Anthonomus > Anthonomus grandis. Next base: position 14,948,123 of record NC_065567.1, read on the forward strand.
ATGTTTATTTTGCAAAAGCAATTTATATATTAATTTATGCTTAGTCGATTATATACAAAAAGTAATCATTAATTAAATTATCGTAAAATTTTCTGCTATCCAAAGAAAATAGTTCCAAGCGAGATCCAATATCATACAGTTTAATAAATACCAAAGTTTCTTAGTTTTCCATTGAGTTATAACATTTGAAGTTTACTGAAAAGGGGAAATTCTGTACCTATAGAATTTTCATTCAATACACTATAAGATATAGGTTTGTTTTCATCGTGTAATGTACTTCACAATACTAACGTGAGTATTATTTATTATCTTGAATTAATAATAAATAGATTATTATTTTCTTTAATTATATTAAAATAAAATGTTGGTGTTATATTAGTCCTTCAAAACGGATATAAATAAATTCCTTACTATCGACGAATATCAAATTTAATTCTTGAAATATATTAGACTCAGCATATATCTAAGTTTCCTTAAGAATTATATTTTCTGTTATAAAGATTAATTATTGTGTTGATTATTTCACGTTTTGTATTATTATATATTAAGTTAAAATAACAGTAAATTGTTTGTCATAACCTCTAGACTCTATCGAGACCATATAAAAACCACCAAATCCTTACTGTATTTGTCTGGACAAGGCCCTACGAACGGTAGTAGTTAAAACACTCAATGATGAACAGGAATTGGAATAGTACGCTACTGGCCTCCAATCCTCCACCATAAAAACATACAAAAAGTCATACTCATTGAGGCGTTTCGAACTCTAGTAAAACCTTGGTTTACTGGTGCCAAAAACTGGAAAATCTTAGGGCTGAGTTAATGAAAGCTTTTAATAAAGCTTTCATCTTTTTTTAATAAAGCAAAAAATGTCTGAGTACCGGAGAACAGGTACTTTTATTGGAGCCACTTCAATCAATATAAAAACGTTATAAGACTAAAGTAGAGAGAAGCATGGCGAGCATACTACAAGAAAATAGAGAAATGTTGCGAGACTCCACAAAGCTTTCAATAAAGACTTATGTCCGAAAATAGGCAAGCTAAGTAGGAAAGATAATATCACATTTACTGCCAAACTCTTAAACAGCACAAAACCATACAATTTCCTGATAGCACTTCCAGAATTACGAAGATAATACTTGCCCATTGAATAATACACGAGGACAACATAAACTGGGCACTTTCCTCATTCTTTTAGGTTAAACTCCCAAGATCTGACAGCATCTATTTAGCATTACTTCGGTGGGACCTGGAGCAGCCGAAACTGGTAAGAATATTCAAATCATCTTTAGCGCTAAGATACACCCCTAAGATACGTAGTGAAGCAGAGTTGTGTTTCCTTCTAAACCAAGGAGGCTGGACTATACAACTTCCAAAGCTTATCTTCTTATTAGACTATCATCCTTATGCTTGAATAAGAGACATATACAGAAGAATTAAGCACGTATACAGAATGTGCGAAAGTTATATAAGAGATGAAATCCTGTCTTCGGGTTCAACCAACCTAACCAACATGCATACACTCCATGGGACACTCAGTGCCAGGGCGGGTGGAAAAGCCGATGGATTATAAAAAGTCCACCCTGGGTGTATTTATTTATATTAAAGATGCATTCGATAAAAGAACTTTCTGTAAAATAGGCCAGTCGCTAAAATCTCGAAACACTCCAGACAGTGATCGAGTGGTTTTTCTATATGCTTTCTGTTTCGTTATGAGACGAGGAAATAAAACATAAAATCACATTTTATTGAGCCTTAACTCTCAATCCTAACCTAACCTCCCTCACTCTTAGTCATGTCCCCCGTTCAACTAGCCTTAGTCTAATATAATATCTTTACTTGGTTATTCCGCTTACGTGCTAACACAATACTTTCCAAGATACATAACAGTGTGCACCAAGGGCTCTTCACAAGGAGAAGTGCTACCACCTCTACTGCGGAACATGGTTCTGGATAGCCTCCTCATCAATAAAACGCTACACAAGCAACATAAAGGGTATTGGTAGCAATCTGATGGTGGGTGTTACAAATATCTATTTGAATGGTTCCAAAACTAAAACAGGTTTGGGCTGCGGCATATACTACCCCAAAGAACTCTAACTAAACGCAATGTTAGAGTTAGGCACTATACCAAATGTTTTCAAATCGAAATATACGGTATAATCCTAGCGACAGAACAAATAAACGGTAGCACCGTTACTGTTAAAATGGTAATTATCCTCACACACTGCAGACACGCCTCAGGTCGGAACTGATGCAGAAATGCCATCACATCCTCATGGAAGCTTCTTAAATAAAGTGAAAGTCACCTGGATCCTGGATCAAGGGGCATAACCGTAGAAAAAAAAACAGGGCCGCCGACTCCCTTGCCAAGAGGATCGCCGGTCTTCATCCAGTAGAGCCGCAGCCCTTTGTGAATCTTATTATGGTAAATATCAAAGAGTTAATAAAATATTAGACAGGCAAAATGTTGAGGCAATCCGCAAATTGTCGGTGACAAAAGGGAAACTATGTCTTACAACAGGCATCCTAACTAGTTACTGTCAATTAAATGCCCATCTTTTCAAAATAAAACTAAGCAGGAGTCCACTATATAGGGCAAGCAACCATGAAGAGGAGACGACGGAGCACACACTTTGCGACTGCCCTGCTCTCTTTTCAATACGTAGCAGCATTCTAAGTATATCCCCCTCATTCTTTGAAGAGATCAAAGGGTCCTTTGGCGATGTTGTCGTTCTCGTTGATTTGCTGGACGGGATGTTGAGCTAAGAGAGAAATTCCTTACGCCTTTACCAGAGGTGCATAATAGGCCTAGACAGGCTTAAATGCAGTGCAAATGCAACCTTCTGCAATTACAGATACAGAATAGTAAAAGGTATTCTAATAAGGACAATGCAATTTTATTACTCATGAACCCTAATTTTTTTTTTCGTTTTTTGGCCTTGTGCTTGGCACATTTAGACACGTGTTCCAATATAGGAACTCATTCATAATAGAACAGGTTGCTAATATAGTATTTAAAAAATTATACTATTGGGTAGTATGACATTATATCTAATAAAAAGAGTATAAAAAAAGGATTAGTGCAACAAAGATTAATACTAGAGATCTTAGACAGGGTCACACGCCTCTCGTCGTGGAGAAACTAAAAAGACAAAATATAGGGGTGCTCGGATAGGTAGGTAAACAATAGGGAAAAACATTAAAAATAAAAACTTAAAAGAATACTGAATAAAATGGAAACGTCTTTCAATGATTACTTAAATATCAGTTAATACTTTTAAATGCAACCAAATACCATGTGGAGACATGCGAGCTCTATGACTAATCGCAAGTTGAATTTCTTCAATTAGAAACCAATTAAAAACGATACACGAACGCACCACTTCTGCGTCTTGTTGCCAATTTATAAGATATTAAAGAAGATAAGATCATTGGCAAACTATTAACTTTTAATTATATCTGGCAGTATAAAAAATATAGTTATTAGATATTATAAGTTTAGAAATCATGTTTCAATCCTTAAAATTTGTTTGTATTTTATTTTAAGAATATATAATATTCAATTTTATAATAAAATAAATTCCCTCCCAGCTCAATTGCAATTTTGCAATTAAGCTGTAGAAAATGTCGAAGACTTTTCTCCGAATTACTTTCATAGCCAGCTGGTTCGATAGTCATACAATATATAGCTCGTTTTATAGGTTCCTTTTTATTAAATAGGTCTTAAGTAATACTTCGAATACTGCTTTCGGGCTCAACTAAAAATGGTGTAATAGCTTCCTTTTAAATAGAGCCTTAACTTGCATTTCAAAAAAATCCTTCAAATTTAAGATTAGCTCTGGGAAATACTGTAAAACTTTTGCGTAATAATTGTCGAGCGTAATATTTTCATAAAAGACTTCATTGATTGCTTACTTATCATATATTTGAAACATGCTACTTTAATTTTTTTTTTATTTACAAATTTTTGAGCTCCAAGATAATACCAGTGTCACACGCCTGGCCAATGAAAGCCTTGAGTGCGAAAATCAATGTTTTAACTTAAAACGGTAAGTCTTTATCACAAATTAAACAAAAAAAGATAACATTTCCTTTTTTCCTCCTCCTCTATTGATGAGAAGAAATTTGACATCTGGTTGTCTGCCTAAGTTTATGTATTTGTTGGCATTAGGCACCCTATCAAATAGGGTGAACAGCGATTCCGAAGAATGCGATGCACAAAAGCCAAAATAAAGGTCAACGCAAAATTTATATTTCCGAATTTTATGTATTACTTAGGTAGTAGTGCTGCGATCAAACTTTCGTCGTTCGTATACAAAGCGCATGAAAGAATTTTGGGACACTTCAAATTCAAATTCAAAATACTTTATTTGCCTACAATAGAAAGAAAAGCAATTCTAACTAAAAGCTATTTGCAGAAGAAACACATAGTTTTCTTTAGAGAAAATGGATGGTACCGCGATTTTTAAAACCGTTGACACCTGGCATTAAGTATGCCAGGAGTGATACAACCTTACTACTACTACTACTAATACTTAACATTTAATAAACTTAGAAGCTTAATAGTACGAACGGCTGAAGAAATATCTGGTAAAAAATCGTATTCATCAAGAAAAAGAAACAAAATAAAAAGTTACATGTATGGTGCGCAAAAGGTCGAAACTGGCTCGGTGGTACCCCGACCCTGTTTCTTCTTTTAGGTCGCTCATTTTTATTATTGACTTGATAATAGCTTTTTTCCAGATATCTGGAAAATTTCCCTTAAGAATGCAACAGTTAACAATATTGATCAATGCAATAGGGCAAACATAATCTTTTTTTTTTTTTTTTTTTTTTATGTATGGTAAACACATGCACAAGAGGAAAGTCCTATGTCACTCTTGGAGTGGTGCTTGCGCGAAGATATTTGTGGGCATTTATCTTGAATCGCTGTAGGTTGTATGCGTCGGGAAATATGTGAGGTGGAAGCCCGTTCCACAAAAAAGATGTTCTCCACATGAATGAGTCCCGATACAGCGACGTCCTTGGGGTAAGCAGGTAGACTCGATGTTGATGAGCCGCAACTGCTAGACGCGTCCTTCTTGCCGGAACAGCCCTGAGTGGAATCAGGCCTGCCAGCTCAGAGGAGCACTTATCGTGATAATAACGGTACAATAAACAGAGATCAGCCACCTTTCTCCTGTGCTCCAGATTATCCAGACTCTTTGTCAGTTCTGGTTTGTCGATAAGACGAATAGCTCTCTTCTGTATAGAATCCAGCAGGTTTAAACTAGGCTTGGGTGCAGAGCTCCAGACATGGGAGCAATACTCGAGGGAAGGGCGTATTTGAGCCTTATAAAAAGTCAGCAGCTGTTCTTAAATCTTGTATGGAAATGTTATCTTCCCATACTGCATTTGTCTTGATTTTATTTACTATATTAATGGTTGTAGTTTTATCTATATACAACAGCTTACCAATATATATTAAATATGTTGGGGAACCATAAATTAGCGGGTATGGTAGTTTTAGTACAGGGGTCAACTTCCTTAAGACATGCGGATTCGAAATTCAAGCCAACCAGGATTCTTACAACTTTCTCTTTGTTTTATTAATTTTTCGCTTTAAGTAGTAAACTAACAAGGATGTGGTTTCATAGCAGACTATCATAATCAAATGTATAGTAGTAAGTATACTTATAACGAATTTCCATTGTACAAGCAAACCTACAAAAATAATTAAACATTATATTTTTTTCTGTAAATTTGTAGCCCTGAAGAAGAAAATAAACATTTTCGGAAGCTTGGTGGTAACATAAAAGGCATTTTATTTTAACAATAGCCCTCATCAGGACCGATACCTCACGAAAATTTTGAAATTAACATTTTTTAAGGTAAAATGAAAATTCTGCAGTCTCCCTTCACTTATTTAAAATTTTTTGTTATTAAATTTTAAAATGTAACTAGTCGGCCAAGGCTACCCTCCCTCTATATACATACATATATATAATTTTTTTTTCTAGACATGTAAGGATGTCTAGTATAAATCAGGAACGTATATGTATACGTATACTTTGTGCCCTTTTTTTTCCTTTATAAAAATACTTCAATGTTTCGATAAGGGTTTTAATTTCAGGAGTATTTTTAATGATATCGAGATATTTAAGGAGAACATTTTAAGCGGATTGCACAAACAAGTAATTTTAAAAGAACATAGGTTCAGTCATATTCTCCTTGAAATATAGGTAGTAATAAAGCTGATTTATTAGTAAAAGACAAGAAATATTGTTGACGTTGCAAAAGTTTAGTTATTGCCATGTATAGCCTTTGGGTCGGATTTCATGTTTGACATTTATTTGGTCGAATATATGACTTATCACCAAAAGAATCTCTCTTTTAGCTAGGGGATATCTCTTATTTTAGGTTTAAGTTTGAAAGTAATGTGCCTCAAACTACAGGATAATTATTTTTTGGATTTGGGTCAATTACATAAATTTTGTAAATGTTAAAAATGAGATACTAGTAGTACTATAGTGGGATACTTAATCCTTAAAACCATGTGTTTGTTTTAATAGCAAAGTAATAAGAATCTTAAATAATAATAAAATATTTTACTTACTCATATGTATGTATGTATGTATGTATGTATGTATGTATGTATGTATGTATGTATGTATGTATGTATGTATGTATGTATGTATGTATATACTCGAGTGACTCTACTAATAGTAACTATCACTTAAAGATACGCAGGAAATTATTTAATTATTTGTCTTACTAACAAACTAAATTTTAGGAACTACGTTTTACGTAATGAGTAAAGTGTTTCAATAAGTTATTTTATACACAGTTTAATTAATAAAAGAAATAAATAATTTTGAGTTCTATAATTTTAAATAAACAAAATCCATTAATTACCCTTCTAGTCTCTTCTTCAGTCCAGAAGGCAATCTAAGATATGCGAGTCAGTTGGTTTAAAGTTTCTACCTCCAAATTCGAAATTCCGAATTTCAAACTAGACAGACCTTACTTCGCGGCCTGTGTGTCAGTCGCAAACACATTTGTCCATTATAAACTCTATAATTGAGCCTTTAATAAGAAATAATATTTCCATTAAATTTTATTGAGTTGTCTTCTTATGCTTTAACTAACATTTAAATATATAAGTGTAAAGGGAAATATAAATAATTGGTTATATTCCAATAAACGGCTTCACTTAGGGAACATTAAGTCTCTATAAGTTGTTGGAAAAATTATTTCATGTGATTTTTGCTTCATTACCGCAGCCTCTTCGGTATAAAATGTTGCTTACTACTCAATGCTTAAGATGCTGGATAGTATTAAATCTTGTTTCTTATACAAGACCTGTAATAAATAGGCATTGGCAAAAATTACTTTTTATCGAATATTGTAAATAATTATTATTTTTGGAGTATTGCAGTCGCGGTTCTTGCTATTTTGGTATTTTGATACATATTTAATCTTGAGTTAGGGTTGATATTTAGTCTTGTGACTTATAGGTCTTAGCACGTGTAACATATTTTGTATAGAGGTATTAAAAACTCGCTTTTAGAGATTTTTCATACATAAATATTTACTTCGTCTAATATAAAACTGCGTCTCGTATACTAAGAATATCCCAATTTTCATCTTTCAGCCATAAAATATAAGAGAATTTATTGATATTATCAAAATTATTGCTAACCTACATCAGAATACTGGTCACACCCATATTAAAGCGTAAGAGAAGCCTAAGCACGTAGTAGAAAAGCCTCTTCCACTTAAAGCTTCCAGTGTTCATATATGGAGAAACCTAAATTCCGACCATACGATGAAGCATATAAAGGAGGAATCATAAAATTAAATTCATGCAATAATTTAGAGTGAACTAACATAAGTCATATTTACAATAATATTATTTAGTCTTAAATATCTATCTATCAACCTTCCAAACCATCGGAAGCTTTTGCAGGTTCTGTGAGTTTTTGCTTTAAGAAATAATTCTCGTAAACAGGATGTGGTGTCTCACTTTTGGATTCTCTTCGATTTCATTTTAAAATTATCATAACTGAGATTGATGTGTCGGTTAAAAATTTTAGTAAATTAATATTAATGTTTTCGTCGAGATAATAAAAATACGCCTTTAAAAAGCAGTGATTCCAGCTGTGCGAAACATAAAGAAAGCAATAAAGGCTAACCTACGAATAAATGTAATCAATATTTTATTTACTATATCAACATTCTTTTTGATCTTGCGGTAAATCGTTATCTGCGGTTAAACCATACAATATAAATATATATTCAAGTCCTTTATATTGGTCGCTAAAATAAATCTTGTAAAATATTGTACTAAGGCAACATACCAAT